>NW_027256881.1:79440845-80064262 GCF_029215685.1 Pituophis catenifer annectens | reverse complement strand
TTTGAGGAAACAAGTCAAAAGACCCTCCATAAACTTAATATTAGGAAATTTATTAAACAATTCTTTGTACAGAGGTTGTCAACAGTTATAAAATCATGTAATGTTTTGAGGCACTTGAGAGAATACATGCCGTGTTCAAACATTTGTTTTATAAAATAAGATTTTGCCGACTTGGAAGGCCCGCTTATAATACAAGAGAAAGGATGTACAAACTGCACACTGCTTTCCACCATATTTAATAGCCGTAAGGTAGCCTACAATAATCCTCTGTTTTGAGCACCCTTTTATTATAGACAACGTGTAGAGTTTTTCTGAGCACCCATATTTCCAGGGCCCACTGCTTCTTAATCCTAACGATGCCTGGCTGTTGTATTTTTATCTCTTTCTTTTCCTCATCCTGTGTTAGATAATACTCATCAATCAAACCTTTCAAGCTTTCAAAGTTAACCTTAACACAGTTGGCACTATTTAATTTAGACCCTTCACCTTTAACACAGTTGCCCCGTTTGACAAAGCATACCCATAACCTTTGGGATCTGCTGCCACAAATTCGGTGATTGAAGTGTTTGGAGGAATCTCGCTTGTTAGCTGTCCTAAATAATCACCTAATGCCAGGGTCCATGTCACCTCTCTGCTAATAAAAATGACAGAATCAGTATCTTGATAGAGGCATCTGTCCCCAAATTTCTTCAACATATCATTCTATTATGAATAACACGTATAGCTTATGTGAATGATCGAATATGTTCCATCTTTACATATCCGTAATGTTTGTAGTACTCTATAGCTCTGTAGTGTTGCACTGCCTTCTGCCATGATCGAATGCTCTCCAGGTAGACATCAGGTGCTTCTGGTGTCCTTAGCGAGTCAGAATCTTCTGAGTGTTCCCATTCCTCTACTGATTGTGTTTCTGACATATCACACTCTTCAATGGTAATATCACCTTCTATGACTGTGGGCTGTCGGTCCTCATTCCCCTTTTTTGACTTTTTACAAACTGGTTCTAGATAAATAAAAAAAGACATATCAAAGAGATGTCACTGGTTTAATGAATACAAACATCCATATTGTGAAATTATTGTGCATTTTAATTAACCTTGTATGTCACGGGATGTGGATGGTCGGGGTTCAATTTCCTGTCCCTGTACTTCCGGTGCATTGCGTGAAGTGGACTGCTGTAGTTCAATACTCTATTGAACTCATTGTGAAACAGTAGGCATTGGAACGTCTGCAGAAACCGGTCCACCGTCTCTTATCTGTAGGCACATGAATAATTAAGAGTTAGGATTCTTACTTATTATAGTACAAATAACATATTGAATGCGGAGTGAAAAAAAAGTCAGACCTCCTTACATTTCAATTATTTTGGAGTAGATTGGGTGAATGACACATCAAAATTCATCACAACAGGTTTTTCTAAAACTTGCATGTGAATAACAGATCCTACCTTGCATTTCCATTTTTCCTGATCCATGCGTTGCGGATAGCTGCTGCTCCATTTCGTGTATCTGTTCCTCCACAGTCCCATGTGGTTGTGGTTTCCCACCTCATTGAGAATCCGTGGGCATTGTAAATGCTGTAAACATTTCATTCTCCTCCCATTCTGAAAGAAATGCCAAGTCATATAGGTGTCATTCTTGCTACAGAAATGTAGAGCCACCCCTAAAATACTAACAACATATAGCAGTGTTCGCAAACCTTTTCTGCACTGAGTGCCAAAACAGAGGCACACACATGCGCACGTGCCAGAAACTGGAAGAGCAGCCACCCAGTGTGCATGCACGTGCCAGGAAAATAATCTTCCGGTTTCCAGCGCACGCATGCGCGCCGGCCACCTGGTCTTCCAGTTTCTGGCACACATGCATGCAAAGACCAGCTGACTGGCACGCATGCGCACGCCGGAAACTGGAAGATCATTTTCCCGGCTCACGCATGTGCACCAGGCGGCTGCTCTTCCAGTTTCTGGCACTTCTGCATGCGTGACCAGCTGGCCAGCGCACTGGAACCCGGAAGAGCAACGGGCGACAGCTCGTGTGCCCAGAGAGATGGCTCTGTGTGCCACTTCCAGCATGCATGCCATAGGTTTGCCATCACATACATATAGCTTGAAATAGGAGGTCATCCTTACACATTATTGTTTGGTGATAGACCTTCATTGCATTTCCTAACAAGTAAGGGCCTTTATACAATAGTTATGTCTGCAAATTAAACATCATACCTCTAATTCCCTCTCTTGTGTCCCTCATAATGGGGTTGCATTGCAACCCCCGTTATATATGCGCCAATGCGAATCTGTGGACATTGTAAATGTGGCAAACAGTTCATCTTCCTCATGTTCTGAAAGAAAAATCAAATCAGACTGGAATCCGTATTGCTACACAAAAGGACAACCTGCCCCTCTAATATTTGCATGGTAAAAGGAAAAAAAAATATCGTCACATTCTTTAACACACTGCAAATCTGTAGCCTCATCCTACTAAACACCAAACACTTGATATAAATATTATTTACTACATCTATGCCATGCAATATCTTAAAATAGTTATAAAAACACATTTGTATCGGCCATCCTGAAGAGTTCTTCTTTACTGGTCAGCAGAGCAGGGCTTCTAACTGACTAGCACCTTCTTATCAGTTTCAACTAGATACACTTCCAGTGCTTTTGGCATCACATTTATTCCAGCAATCATTACCCATTACAGAACAGAAATAACAACAGATTTCCAAGTCCTTCAGTTTTATTTGAAATTCAAACCCTTTACATTAACATTTTCTTGTAATAAATTTCTGATACATTTTGGCATATCAATCTCTTGACAGATAATAGGCATCTCATCTCGAATCCTTGTCATTAACACCAGAAGTTCCTTCACCTTCTCAATGCTTTGTATACAGGCCTTGGCTTCATCCAGTGTATCCCTTGTGAAATATAATTTATTCAATTTGTCTGAAATATTAATGATTATCAATTCAATTTGAGATATAGATATGTTATTATTAAATACGTGCTACGCTTTAAGTGGCTGAAATACACTACTGCCTGCAGAGACCCTTTTTATCAGACCGCGAAAAGCAAGCCACACCTGAGGCAGCCATGAATATGCCCTGAGCATGCCTGTCACACACACGGTCACATGCGTCTACAGTGCATGCTCAGAATGCTAATTCTCTGGGACATGTCTCAACATATCCTGTGTCCAGTTGTTATAAACAGGCATGCATGTAAGTCTCACTTTTTTTCCCTTTACATTTACAAAACGCCTCCCCCCTTGGTCACCCCTCAAACCCCAGTCGTTTTCTTTATTGTTTTATCCTGTTACGTGCCTCTTTGACTGAATCTGTATTTGATACATTAGTGCTAGTCGATGTGGTGATCCCCACACCTTACACATGTCCACTCCCTTAATTTTATTTTTTCCAGCCTTTTAACGCTATCCCTGAACCATTTCGGAAAGAGCAAAACACGCATACTTTTTTTGCAAAAAAAAGTATTTTATTTTTACATCTCTGCAATGTAAAACATCCTAGAACAAAGAAAAGGCAATGCCCAAATTCGTTGCATTACAACAGGAAACTGATACCGGAACAGGGACAGGGTCTGCTTACTTTACATTGATAACGCCTTTACTCCCTGCGGTGTGCAAATAGGCTTTTAAATTAAATTTTGGGGCTTCCCTGCTGCTCGAACAGGCAACTGTCCAATCAGATATGCCTCTGTTTTTTGTATTAGGCAGACTTGTGCTCAATTTGGCCAATGGGAATCCGATCTGAGGCATAGCAGCAATGTCATAGGCTGCTGCTACCAATCGCTGCCTCTACAAATACGGACCAATGAGAATGCTCTCTGGTGAATAATAAATACAACACATTACTTCCAGTTGATAGGAATTGTGGGACGGTGCAGAGCCCTTGCTGTAACAAAACGTCTGAGTAAAAGGCATGTGGTTCCGTGGGTGGGATGGTTTGTGGTGATGATGCGGTACCGCCGGGGGAAAGGATTATGGGCAAGACAGGGTGAACCGGGACTGTGTTACACTACTTCCGGCAAATAGGATTGTGGGGCATAAAGGGCCAAGGAAAACATCATCTCTCTGTTTCTGGTAAAAGAGATTGTGGGGTACGTGAGGTGGAGGGATGTCACAATCCTCCAAGGGAGGTGGCAGAAGTGATGTCACAAAGGGGTGGGGCTAAACCTCCTAGTAAAAACGGTATGTACTACATACTACTCCTGCAGGCTCAGGGTTGGCTAAACTTAAAGACTCTTCTGGTGAAAGGGCAAAGAGGATGGGATTGGAGAAGAAGATATACCAGAGAACTACTTTGGCTTAATGAATTATGCAATTTGTGGCAACAATAAAGTCCCTTATTCCCCAGCCTTTTCTAAAAACAAATCTGAGAAATTATTTGTTAATTTGCTTTTAGATCTTTCATTTGGTTTAGACTTTTTTTTTTCCCCACCATCTGTTCTGATGTCCAATTTGGTTCTTTTTGTTTTGTTTTGTTTCTTGATCTATAACAATCTCTTTTCACATTCGTCCTTAACAGCTTCTTTAATTTCATTCCATAATTCCTCTGAGGTTCAGATCTTCAAAGTGGTCTTTCATGTTCTTTTTGAAAATTGTGAGGATGGGCTCAAAATCGTACCATAGAAACTGGTTGGTTTTCTACTCCTGAGTCTTATATTCTGCCTTGGAACATGCACACGATGAATTCATGATCTGTTCCATGGTTATTCCTGGGCCACATATTTACTGTTGTTAACCAATCTCTTCTGTTTTATTGTACAAATAACAAATGCAATTTGATTTCTATGTGCTTCCTCTGGCAATGTCAATCTATATAGATGTCATTTGGTTATTTGGAAACAGTGTTAGCAAGTGAAGAAATGATTAGATTGGCAGAAACTAATCAATCATTCTCCCGTTTCATTTCTGTATCCTGGAGCATATAGTCTAGCTATGTTTTCCACATTATTATTCCTATTGTGAGCATTCCAGCCTGGAACCCCATGTAGCACATCTTCCTAGCATGTTTTGTCAATTTCAGATTGAACCTGTCTGTTTCTTCTTCTTCTGCATCAGTGGTTGGAGGATAAACTTGGATAGCCATTATATTAAATAGCTGCTCACAAAGTCTAATTGATATTATTCAGTCATTATTCAGCACTGTCTGTCGTATCTTTCCTGACTACAAAGGCAAAGCTGTTCCTTCTGTGTTTGTCATGTCCTGAATAGTAAACAGTGTGATTTTTCTCACAGAGAGTGTCCAGCTCCAATCCATTTTAATTTGGGATGTCTAATATGTCAATGTGTAATCAATACATTTCATTTGTCACTGCACTAAGCTTTTCCATATTCGTGCTTCTAACATTTCAAGTTCACACTGTCATTCTGTCTTTGCAGTTTCTAATATTTTTTTCTTGCATAGCAACATCTGTAACTAGATACAGCAAAGGCTTTAATTTAACTGCTTTATAAACACCATTAGTACTCCCAAATATCCTCAGCTGTTCCTTAGTAGCATGTTGAATGTCATATGATTTGAGTGCCCTAGCATTATATTGCCAATCACTTTATCTAGCCATGTAGTTTTCTTGTTAAAATAGCCATGGTGGTGCAGTGGTCATAATGCAATAGTGCAGGCTAATTTTGCCCATTGCCAGGAGTTCAATCCTGACCAGTTCAAGGTTGACCTTCCATCCCTCCAATAAAATGAGGATCCAGATTATTGGAAGCAATATGTTGACTCTGTAAACTGCGATAAAGCTCTATGAAGTGGTATATAAATGTTGTGATCCACCAGCAGCCTGTGGAGCTGGCAGTAGAGTCAGACAGTGAGGAGGCTGGGGAGGAACAAGGGCCAGTCCTGGAGTCTGGGGAAGGCTTGGACGAGGGCTCTGCGTCGAAGGCAAAGATGGGGCCAGGGCCATCTGGGAGTTATGCGAGAACTCCAGAGCCTCCAGAGTTAGATATCAGAGAGGCAGAGGAACAGGAGGAGCCTGTTCCTAGTGTGCACATGCACAGAGCTCTCAGAAGGCAAGAACAGTTAAAATTAAAGGGACGACTCAGAAGTAAGGCCTGGAGATGATTGCCCCCCCCCAAGGCTTAAAAGAGGAGCAAAGGCACATGGGCCCTTTGCACGAAAGTAACGTTGTTAATTCTGTTCCCAGTCGGCATTTCTATTTGATTCTGGAATGCATGTGACTTTGCCAAGTAGGTCTTTGGCAGAGTGTCAAGGGAGATAAAGGTTGGTGATTATCCCGAAGGACTTTTTGCAACTAATTGGGACTCAGCTGTGAATGAATGTAATTCACAGCTGTTGCAATAAATGAGGTTTTTGGGACTACTCATGTGTTTTAATGACTCAGGAAGCCTAGGTCAAACAATAAGTCTGAGTTGCTAAGTCTAAGTACTATTGCTAAAATACAAGAGTAGTCTACTTTTGCCTTCTCCCACATGTATGAGATGATGCCTTTGCTATTGTCATAAAATAACCAACCACTTTCAGAATCTTCCTTTGTCACAATTGCCTGATATAGGAACCAGCTAGTTATGCTGGGCAGCTGGGATGGCTTTTACACCTTGGTTGACCTTGCTGGGAGAATTCACTCTTGGTCTACACCAGGGGTGCCAAACTCACGTTCTCATGGCAACATCATGTGACATATCGGGACTTTCCCCCCTTTCGCTAAACCGGGTGGGGGAAGGGCCAGTACATGATACATCCGGCCCGCGGGCCACAAGTTTGACACCCCTGGTCTATACTCTTGGTGTTCTTTGCTCATTCCTCCCAGGATCACCCCCCATCCTACAGAAGATGAAGACCTGAGGGGGGGGAGATAGGTTTCTGAAAACCAGGGTTACCAGGTTATAAGGCAGAGAAAATGACCTTTTCTGTGGAATTTCACATGTAGGTTTATCTCTATCTATTTGCAGAGATTTCCAAGGCCTGAGTAAGAAGTATCCTTTCTGGACCACTGCTTTTGTTGGAACGTAGCTGCACAATCTTTCCTCCTGGATAAGTAACCACAATATAGGCAATCTCCCTTTTCAGTCCTTTGTTCAGAGATTTAACTTGGCCGATGGCACCCTAAGGAGACCCTCTCTGTGGGAGCGAACTGGCCGGTGGGAGGCTATTGGTGGCAGAAGTCGGTCTCAAAGGTACCTGGGTCCTATGCCATGGAGTGCTTTAAAGGTGGTGACCAACACCTTGAATCGCACCCGGAAGACCACTGGGAGCCAGTGCAGCTCACGCTGGAGGGGTGTCACGTGGGCACGAGTGGCGCCCATTACCACCCGCGCGGCCGCATTCTGGACCAGTTGGAGCCTCCGAGTGCTCTTCAAGGGGAGCCCTATATAGAGAGCATTACAATAGTTCAGCCGGGAGGTGACAAGGGCGTGAGTGACTGTGCGCAAGGCATCCCGGTCCAGAAAGGGCTGCAACTGGCGAATCAGGCGAACCTGATAAAAGGCCCCCCTGGCCACGGCCGTCATATGCTCTTCTAAAGACAGCCGTGTGTCCAGGAGGACACCCAGATTGCGAGCCCTCTCTGTGGGGGGCAAAGATTCACCCCCAATAGTCAGCGATGGCACCTGCTGACTATATCGGGACACCGGAAGCCACAGCCACTCGGTCTTGGAGTCTGAGCCTGTTCCTCCCCATCCAGACCCGCACGGCCTCCAGGCAGCGAGACATCACATCAAGGGCATTGTTGGGGTTTGTCTGGGGTGGAGATGTACAGCTGAGTATCATCAGCGTACAGATGACACTTCACCGCAAAACCACAGGTGATCTCATCCAGCGGCTTCACATAAATGTTGAACAGAAGGGGCAAGAGGACTGACCCTTGCGGCACTCCCCATGCGAGGTGCCTCAAGGTCTACCTCTGCCCCCCTGCCAACACAAACTGCAAGTGGTCGGAGAGGAAAGAGGAGAACCACCGCAGAACGGTGCCCCCTATTCCTAACCCCCTCAACCGCTGCAGCATGATACCATGGTCGATGGTATCAAAAGCCGCTGAGAGATCTAATAGGACTAGGACAAAGGAGCAACCCCTGTCCCGAGCCCTCCAGAGATCATCCACCAAAGCTACCAATGCCGTTTCTGTGCTGTACCCCTGCCTGAAGCCCGACTGGTACTGGTCCAGATAGATAGCTTCATCCAGGTGCTGGGGAAGCTGTCGTGCCACCACGCTCTCAACAACCTTCACCACAAAACGAAGGTTGGAGACCGGACAGTAGTTGGCTAATTCAGCCGGGTCCAGGGAGGGCTTCTTGAGGAGGGGCCTCACTACCGCCTCTTTCATGGCGGCAGGAAAGGCACCCTCACTCAGAAACGCACTTATAATTCCCTGGAGCCAGCCTCGTGTAACCTCCCGGGAAGGCCAGTACCAACCAGGAGGGACACGGGTCCAATAAACACGTGGCGGCACTAATCTTACCCAGTACCCTGTCCACATCCTCGGGAGCCATAGGATCAAACTCCTCCCAGATAACATTCTCAAGACCTACCTCGTCTCCAAAGAGCAAAGTAGAACCCACCCCTGGTCTGGTGCACAGTAATTGGCAGTTCCTGCTCAGGAGAAAGAGAAAAAATGATCCATGGGTAGTTTCCCTGAAGGAACGAAAATAAAGACCCAGAAAGAGGACATCTTCAAAACAGAAAGGAGGGACCCAGGTGGCTGCAGACAGCATCTTCACCTTTCAAGGACCAAAACAAGAAGGAGGGACAAAGCCCTGGTCTCCGAGGAAGGACTGGGCAGAAGACCCTGAGAGAGGTTCTTCCCCCAATAAAGAAACAGTGGTCTGAGCAGATCCAGGAGAAAGTCAAGCTGTCCTGAACACACTATAGTGCAGTGGTCACCAACTGGTAGTCCACGGACCAGTGGTGGTCCGTGAGAAAATTTTGGTCGTCTGCGGCGCACCAGGGTGGAGGAGCTGCTTCAGGATGAGCAATGGCCAGTCCTGTGACTAGAGCTCTGGAATATGGGGCTGGCCAGGCAGCTCATGGTGGGGCTGTAAATCTCCGCTGTAGAGGGAGGTTTGTACAATTTCCAACTTTGCAGCGCAGCCGGAATGAGCTAATGGTGCAAGGGGGGTGATGGTGCAGGCAGGCCGAGGCAATGGGTGGCGGCAACCCCGGCTGTTTCTTCCCCCTGCTGTAGCTTCCTGTCGGCTAAACCACCAGTGGCTGTCCCCGCCTGGCAAGGGAAAGGGCGGGGGGATGGAGATTCACTCCATATTCCAGAGCGGGAGCGAAGCTTCGTTTCTTGCTGGATCTCGCAGCCCTTGTTGGTGCTCCGCGCACCTTGGTCTCTAGGGGATACCCTTGACTTCCTCTCAGCCCCAAGACACATGAGATGGCCCATGAGATGGGAGAGGGAAAGAGAAATCAGAGAATCAGAGAGAGAATCAGAATGAGAGAGAGAGAATGAGAGAGAGAGAGAAAGAGACAGACAGAATCAGAGAATGAGACAGACAGAATGAAAGAGAGAATGAGAGAGAATCAGAATGAGACACACAGAGACAGAGAATGAAAGAGAAGAGACAGAGTGAAAAAGAGAATGAGAGAAAAAAGAAAGAGACAGAATGAGAGAATGAAAGAAAAAGAATGAGAGAGAAAAAGAAAGAGACAGAATGAAAGAAAGAGAAAAAGAAAGAGACAGAGAATGAGAGAGACAGAGACAGAGAGAGAATGAGAGAGACAGAGAATGAAAGAGACAGAGAATGAGAGAGAGAAAGAGACAGAGAAAGAGACAGAATGAAAGAAAGAGAAAAAGAAAGAGACAGAGAGGGAATCAGAGAGAGAATGAGTGGGAGAGAGAGAAAGAGAAAGGGGAGACAGAGAGAAAGAGAAAATGAGAGAAAGAAAGAAGGAGAGAAGGAGAGAGAGAGAAAGAGGAGGGAGAGTGCCTGAAGGACCCTATCCTGTCACTGGGAGTCCAGGCGCTTCAGCAAGCAGCGCACTGGATTTGTATTAGTGGTCCGCGGGATTTAAAATTATGAACTTGGTGGTCCCTGAGGTCCAAAAGGTTGGGGACCCCTGCTTTAGTGAATTCAGCTGTTTCCTTTTTTTTCATTCTCTCTTGATAAGCCCAGAAAAGGGAAAAGAAGCAGGCGAGTTACAGGGGGAAAGTTTCCGAGAGGGCGACCCAGAAGGAAACCTGATACCATGTGAAAACCCCACCCCCAGATTATGTTGTGAATACCTATTGTAAATACTTGCTGTAAATAGCTTCACTGTAAATAGTAAAAAGTATAAGAGCCTACACTGTCTTATTTCTTGTGTCAATTGCCACCCTTTCAAACCAAAATACGCCTCCAATTCAAAAAAAATCCTGTCACAGTGAGACTATCTCAATGCCAGAAATTGAATTTAGATCATTTTATGTACAAAGCAGTGAAAATAATTTAAAAAAGGATCCATCAATTAAAAAAAAAATTCAAATTATTTGAGAAGTGCAATGGATTTCCACTCCGCAGGCCATCGACCAATCGTGTATACCCTATCAAAGATACATTGAGATTAGCTTGTTTTGATAAAGGGCCTTTACAAACACTAGAGAAGAAAAAAGGCAGGAGACTTGGACATAGCATTGGAACACTCAAAGTTCTCAAGCTAAATCTCAGCATTATTCCAGAAAAGGGAAAAAAATGTATCTTACCCCTGGAATGTTGGAACCGTTTGCTGGATCCAGATGGACGTTGCTGTGGTTTTGCAAAAGCGAATGTGGCTTTGCTTAAAGTACTCTAAAAGGATATACGTTGGATGACCCTTAAAAACAATGCAAAAACTGCAGTCAGCCCAGAAGGCAGTGGGTTGCCTCGTGCCGAGTATAGTTTAAAAAGAGCTGACTAGCTTTGATTCTCTTGCTTTGGAAATCAAATATCTTTTGAACCTAGTTTCCAGTCCTGCTGCACGCTTTTAAATCGCTTAAGCTGAAATCTCTAATTGAGTCAAAGATGCCTTACAGTATAACCATTAAAAGTCATTAAAAGTTTGCAGATTTATTTATGTATTTCAGGTTATATGCTTCACTAATCCAGAAGGACCCTAAAATGGAATTGATCGCATATTGTGCAGTAGGACTTTTGAGAAAAGTCTGGTTTTAAAATAAGTAGGGTGTCATCTTTGGAAGCCATATTAGGCCGGAAGCTTCCATGCTGCCACCTTCTCATGTGTGGGAAAGTAGGAGGGGGAGATTTAGTAGAGGGGTTGTCTGTAGACATAATAGCATTCTTCCTGTTGGTCAAAGTCAGGCCGATCCTGCATCTGGAGAAGGAGTGGTCGGAGTGCTGAGTCGAGATGGGACGGATGGTGATTGGAGCATGTGATCGACTGAGGAGTGAGGGGATGGTTTGGGGGGTTTTGATTTACTGAGGGAAATCCTGAACCTCTCAGATTCAGGTTTTCCCAGATGTGCCAGTTTACCTATTCTAGTAAACAGAACTTTGAAAAATGCTTGCTTCAGAGTTTTTACTTGGAGTTGGGGGGTTTTCTGGAACGCTGACATTGGGTGTACAAGAATTTCAGTATTGCATAGTACAGGTAGTCCTCAACTTACAACAGTTCATTTAGTGACCATTCAAAGTCACAACGGCACTGGAAAAAGTGACTTATGACCATTTTTCACACTTACAATCTTTGTAGCAGCCCCATGATCACATGATCAAAATTCAGATGCTCGGCAACTGGTTCATACTTATGACCGTTGCTGTATCCCCGGGTCATGTGATCCCCTTTTGCAACCTTTTGACAAGCAAAATCAATGGGGAAGCCAGACTCACTTAACAACCTTGTTAGTAACTTATCAACTATAAAACATCGGTGGCAAGAAAGGTCATAAAACTTAAATAAATTTTGTGCTCAATTGTGGTTGTAAGTCGAGGACTACCTGTATTAACTAAATATGTCATGAACTTGGAAAAAGTTGCTGAATTCTCCTTTGGCTCAAGAGTGACAGTTTTCTTTTGCATTAAAATATAACTGTTAGCTTGATAAGCTTGGAGAACGTACATGCCTTTACCCTATTTTGTTGTCCTCTGCAATTCCTTTCTATGAAGAGATGTCTTATTATTCATGGTCTTTCTGCTTTTTATAAATGTGTTGTGACATTTTATCCCTTTTATTTATATTTCCTTGAGAATTCACAGGGGAGGTAATGGCTTTCATATTTTATGAGGTATCTCGTTTGGAAGTGGGAGGAAATAATAGATGATTGAGCAAGACTGAAGGATATTGGATCATCCAAGTGAAAACTATGTACTCTTCTTAGTTTACAGTTTGGATCAATTGTTTTCAAAGAGAATTTGAGGCAAATTCAGTTTTTTACCATGCAGAAATTATATTGAAGTTATAACTATATACTATTAGAGTATAATATACTCTATACTCTATATAGTATATTATATACTAATATAGTATATACTAGTATATACTATATACTATTAAAGTATATAATAGTATATTATATACTATTATAATATACTATTAGAGCTATGCAAAGCTTCAGGATGAAGATTCATCAGTTTCAGAACCAAATCGTATTTTGGGGAGCCTCATTACATCTAACTGGATAAAACTATTCAAATTGTCAAATTCAGATCAAATCTTATGATTCAAATTGTATCAGAATCATGTCCCAATTTTTCTAGATAAGATTAGAAAGTCATTTATCTTTGGTCCTTTTTTGAAGCAATACAGATTTTTTCCCCCCCTTTGCATCCTTTTTCCTCCCTGTACATTTTTGGTTCCTTTTCATCTTTGCACACAATAGAATATTGCTGTTTCAAAACAAGCAGCGCCACCTAGCGAATTCAATAGATATGCTTTTCTTATATGTGTATACGAGACCCGTCAGATAAAGGACTTTTTAATTCCTTGAGTTTTAGATTCCCCCCTCCCTCCGCTTTTATTACTTTTATAAATAACTCAAGATGGCAAACATACCTAACACTTTCCTCTTCTTCTTCTTTTTCTTCTTGTGTCATATCCGTCATTGGATGTTGGCGATCATGTTGGCAGTCCTATTTTTGTCAACAGCCGCATGAAAAAGTGCTGCTGAATTTTGTCCAAACCAGTCCCTTAGGTTTTGAAGCCATGATGTTCTTCTTCTGCCCGGACCTCGTTTGCCTTCAATCTTTCCCTGGAGGATTAAGTGAAGGGTGCCGTATTTTTTTGGGTGTCACATCACACGTCCAAAATATTCTAACTTTTGCTTTTTAATGGCTTTGATGATTTCCCTTTGCTTTCCCAGGTGGCTTATCACCTCCTCCTTTGTGATTTTAACTTTATCTAACACTCCTTCCTATTTTTTAAATTTATATTTAGATTGCAAGTACTATTCATTATATTTATTTTTTAACAAAACAGTCTCAACTAGAAAAAACATTCAAAACTTTTTCTTCATTTGAGGATAGTTCATACACCAGTGTTTCTACTTACCTTAACACAGTAGCTGAGAGCTGATGGTCTTTACTCTTTGTAGATTTCTGCTGGTGTCAAAATATCTCAAACAACATCATTTCTATGTTTGTGAAATTTAATATTCACAGATTATGAATCTATCAATATTCATTCTCAATCCCCAGAGAGCCAAGAGAAAAGCACCATCATCTGATCAACATCTTAACACCCGAGATGGCAAAAAGGAAATACTAGCAACCTCCTTTCCTGGCAGAATTAAATACAGCTTCAAATAAAAATGGATTTCTGGTGATTCCATAAACAAAGGCATGCACTGTTTTTAGCCTTCAGCGGGAAACACTTTGCCATTGCTTCCTTCCAGGATTTTTAAAAACTTTTGAATATAGCATGCAATTAGTTTTCTAATCAATGAATTAGAATCAATAAATCAACAATTGGCTAGATCCGTGGTGGCAAACCTATGGCACGCGTGCCAGAAGTGGCACACAGTGCCCTCTCTGTGGGCACTCAAGCCGTCGCCCCAGTTCAGCTCCGCCATGCATGTGTGTGCTTCTCCTGCCGGCCAGCTGGTCATCAGGTCTCTGCCACGCATGCGTGGGGGTGTACACACACATGCAAGGGGGGCAGGGCACATGCAGGGGCATGCATGCATGCACAGGGTGGGATGCATGTGGGGGCGTGCATGCACGGGGGAAGGGCGCATGCATGGGGATCACACACGCATTAAATTTTGGGGGTTCGGGCATGCACGCATTCGTGCACACACACACTTTGGGCACTCGGTCCGGAAAAGGTTAGCCATCACTGGGCTAGATGCTTCTACCTGTTATGATGCTATTAGAGGTAGCCTCCAATGAATACTCCTACGCCATTAACACCTTCTTGTTATCATTTAAGTACTTCGTATAACTTTATGGTTATTTCCCTTCCTACCATTTCAGACCTATAACTCAGAATGGCCAGAGTGCTTTGACCATGTCATGACATTCTTTTAAAGTTGCCAGGGAATGAACACCACATCAATTATCCCCCATGTTATGGTTTTTTTAAAAATAAAAATAAAAATCTTTGTGGCCTTTAGTCTCGCTGTTCAGGATGCATTGTTCTCATCCTTAAATAAGAACTACCTGACATTCAAAGCTGTATAAACAACATTCTGCTAGAATTCTGTAAATGTAAAGCTGCTTACAAATGAACAGGGTAAGAAGGGAATCAAAAGAACTTTTCTGTCCCTGCCAACCATTCATTCTTTGGTCATATCAACAGCATTTCCTGCCAAGTCAATGGCACAAGCAGAAAGGGTTTTTAAAAAGTTGGGTTCTGTTTATCTGGAGATATAACTAATTGTAGTGTAGATACTAGAAGAAGTTCATATCAAATAAGCACCTGATTCATATTTATTGCCCAGATACCTAATCCTACAGACTAATCTCGACCTAATATTGGTTTCACATTACAATAAGAATTCAAGGACAAACATTCACATTTACAGTGCCTAGATCACAGGTATCAAATTCGCCGCACATTACGTTGCTGGCATGTGATGTATCACAACTTTTTTCCCTTTGCAGAGCTGGGGTGGGCGTGGCCTGCATATGATGCATCCTGTTTTTCCACTGCTTTTAAAGACCTTGTAAGTTGTGTTGGTAAAATGAAATTCCATTAGCAGTTTTACTAGATGTTTTTCTCGATAACTCCAACCATGATTGCATGTTACTGCAAAAACTACCATAGTGAGGAGGGACGCATTCTAGTAAAAGTTCCAAGAACAGGATTCTGAGACAGGAAAACTCTGACTTAGAGCAATGAGAGGATGAGGCATATTTTCTCACCAGTAACCAAATATAATACTCATAAGTTCTAAAGAGTCATAGAAATAAAAAGTTTATTAAGTACTCGGAGAGCTTCACATTTAGTTCCAAAAATAGGCATCAAAGAACATAGGAATATGAAATAGAACATCTGTTTGCAATTTTTTTAAAGTAGCTGCATCTTTCCTTTGGCTCATTCAGTTATTCTCCCAAGTTGGATTGCACTTCTCCACCCTTAAAGTCCCTATTGTGTCACCAGTTGTATTCTGATGTTCATCTGATTATATTCAAGGGCAGAAACTGTTTTATGTTGCTTGATGTAAACAGCAGATATTGACAATGTAAGAAGTGTAGGAAGTTAGCACCCACCCTTCTCCTAGAAGAATGAAATATTTTAGGAAATATTAAAAAGGCAGAATATATTTCTCTGGATGAGAAATGGAGAAACATGTTTTAAAGACAAAGCAGCTCCCACCTTCCTGCCTCCCCCCCACCTTTGTCAATGAGCCAGAGGCAGAAACCCAATACCACCACCACCACCACCTTTGTCAATGGACCATCATCTGCAACACAATAGGACCCATCTAGCAACAGAAACTCACCACATGGCACCTGGGAAGATTACATCAGCCAGCAAGGCTAGCTAAGACCCCCACCCCTTGGGAGTCTGACAACCAATCAGGATACTCTTCCTGTGCCCCAGGAAGTTCAAAGCTCAGAGACGGCATAAAACCAAGGCATGTTCAGCATCCCTTTTCTGTTCAGGAACGCAAACCATGTGATCCTGTCCACCATTAAACCATCTTTCCAAGCAGTCTCCATGTTTCCACATGGACCTGAACATGGAGCTGAACCCAGAAGGATATTTCTTCCAACAGAAGTTAGCACCCACCCCTCTCCTAGAAAAATGAAATATTCGAGAAAATATTAAAAAGGCAGAATGTTATATTTCCCTGGATAAGAAATGGAGAAACATGTTTTATTTAGGCAGGAAGCACACTCACTCTTAATAGCCCCCACCCTCCTTAATAGCCCACAGCAGATGTCCACACTTAACAGTTAAAGAGATAGCTAGGTCTATTCATAGGCAAATGGCCTCACCCAAGATCGGAAAAAGGTAAACCTGGGAAGATTACATCACTCAGCAAGCCTCAACCAAACTTGGACTAAAAACACAGCCTACAGAGTTGCCCCTGCATGGCCCCATGGGAGCCTGACAATCAATCAGAATACAAGCTCAAATTCAAAGCCCAACAGAGGGAATAAAACCAAGGCACTCTCAGCATCTTGCCCCTTTTCTGTTCAGGATCTCAAGCCATGTGATCCTGTTCATCAATAAACCTTCTTTCCAAGCAACTTCCATGAATCCACTGTCTTTTTCCCCACTTGGAACTGAACCCAGAAGGATATTTCTTCCAACAACAAATAAAAATATTTTCCCAAAACTATATCTTGCATTACAATGATTATCTCATCAAAATCATCCTACAGTACCAGGTTCCTCCGTTTTTACAACTTTTATCTTTTAATAACTGATTAGTGGTAGTTACTTCCTGCTTGAAAATACATTCAGCTTCTTTGCAATTTGCTATAGGATTCCTCAGTATTTTCTTGCATTGCCTCTGTTCTAAATTTGTACGCTTGTGATTTACCACTAGTAGTAATATACTAATTTACCACTAATTCTAGTAGGTATGAATTGTCAGTTATTGAGTTAAATATGAGTTTTTACTTAGCAATAGCCTTTTTGAATGCCACTGTATCTCCATTTCTCTGGCTTCCTCCATGCCTCTGTACGCCTTACCTGGCTAATGTGAATTACTCACAGTCTCCCTCTGCCCCCAGCCCCTTTGACCTTGCCAGCTGTCCCTCCTACTACTACTGGTAGTAGTGTTTTCAAACTTAGTGGAACTTCTAAGTCCTTCCACCACGTCAAAATGGTAATCCCCTGGAAAGGATATCTACATAATACCATATCTACATGGAAAATACATCTATAATTAAAGATGCTAAAAGTTTTTTTTTTTTTTTTTTTTTTTTGGTGTTGGTGATGGGGGTTGTTTCCTTATTTCTTTGTTTCAGGTCGTTATCTTTATCTTTGCTCCTTTCAGTTCCTGAAATCCATTAGCAAATTGCCTCCTTTAAAGAATGTATTCACTGAACAGCAGCAAGTGGTTCACAAAAAAATAGCAAATGGATGGTGAAAATTTTTTGTGAAAGCCTATCTCCATAGCAATGTACTAAGAGATCATTACTGCAGCAACTGATTTTATATCACCTGTTATCACATGTTCTTTTTTTAAAAAATAAGCATTAGCCATTTTCCTGTTCAGTTTTAAAGTTGGCAAGGCAGCAAAGAGTGATGGAGAAAGAGTAACTGCCCAGCAACTCTACACATTGCTGTTTCTTGCAAGGCAGATGAAGAAGTCCGGATCTTCAGCAGAAACTGCCACTGCACTCAGTAGAAAGGGGCATAGCTTTTCTCTTCCCTGAGGAGATGCTACAGAAGGGACTTGGCAATACAAGTAGTCTTTGACCTACGACCACAATTGAGCATAACATTTCTGTTGATAATTGAAACATTTGTTAAGTGAGTTTTGCCCCATTTTACGACCTTCATTGCCAGAGTTGTTAAGTGAATCACTGCAGTTGTCAAGTTAGTAACATGGTTTTTAACTGATTCTGGCTTCCCCATTGACATTGCTTTTCATTTGATGCTAGAGCAGTGTTTCTCAACCTTGGTAGCTTGAAGATGGGTGGACTTCAAGCTACCAAGGTTGAGAAACACTGTGCTAGAGAATCAGAAAGTTAGTGATTTAATGCCTGGGATGGATGATGGATAAAACTAGAATGTAATCACTCTGCATCAACTGATCCAGAAGACGATAGAAAAAAATCCAGACTAGTGTCTTTCCTTAATAATTAAGATGTTTGCAGCTTCAGCGTTGTTTTTATGAAAACAGTGTGACAGAAAGAGAGAGCACTTTTGTAGAGGAAAAATTGATGATACATTCCATACTGCTAGACTGCGCCCTCTAGGTAATACACAAAGGACTTGGCTACCTTCAAAATAGGTTGCCTTGCTACTTCAATTAATGAGAAAATAGTAATTTATAATGTGGCATCTTGCCATACTGACTCCACAAGAAGGAAGATCAAATTGCATCCCTGCTCAATTCTAGATATACTGTACATCACAAAATTGCTGAACAGTCAAATTTTTACTTTCATCCACACTAAAGGTTTTCCCATCCAGTCATGTCTGACTCTAGGGCACGGTGCTCATCTCCGTTTCTTGTTCAAGAGAGCCAGCATTGTCCGAAGATATTTCCGTGGCCATATGACCAGCATGGCTATATGTCAAAGGTGCACAGAATACTGTTACTTTCCCATCGAAGTGGTATCTATTAATCGACTTGCGTTTGTAGGCTTTCGAACTGCTAGATGAGCAGGAGCTGGGGCAAGTAACAGGAGCTCACCCTGTTGCAGGAGCTCAAGTCTTGAACCCAGGCTGTCAGCTTTCCAGCTGACCACCTCAGTGTTTTTAACCACTGTCATTGTGCCCCCTTTGTCCACGCTATGCTTCCTTAAATGTACACAGGTGCACACAGGACAGGACAAGAATACTGGATTACTCTGCAGGGGCTGACCTACATCATTCTATCTCATCTCCAGTAACAATAGAAGAGCCTTGGTGGCGCAGCGGACTAAAAACTGCTGTTAAAGTAGCACTTAGCTGCCAGCTGCCTGCAATTACTGCGAGTTCAATTCTCACCAGGCTCAAGGTTGACTCAGCCTTCCATCCTTCCGAGGTAGGTAAAATGAGGACCCGGTTTGTGGGGGCAATAAGCTGACTTTGTATAAAATAGAACACCGCTTGGGGGGGGGGGCAAAAAGCCCTATTAAGCAGGTATATACAAAAGTATGAAGGCTATTGCTTAAAGCATTGTAAGCCGCCCTGAGTCTCCGGAGAAGGGCGGCATATAAATTGAATAAATAAATAAATAAATAAATAAATAAATAAATAAATAAATAAATAAATAAATAAATGACTACCTAGAAGCACTATCTTAAAACATCATCTGCCATAATTATGCATAATAATGATGCCCAACTAGTTGACAATAGCTGACCTTGGGGGGTCTCAAAAAGCTAAGCAGGATAAGTATTTGAATGGTTACCACTATGAAATATTAGGATGTTATGTTAAACAGGAAAGCTAACAGAGGAAGGCAATGGCAAACTATTTTCAAGTTTTTGCCAAGAAAACTGTACAGCTGAATCTGTAAAGTCACCAGAAATCAGGGTTTACCTGAAGGAGATTTTACTTATAACACTGCTGCCGTATAATTTGAGAACAGACTGAGTTAGGAACATTAGAAATTTACTGCACTTTTACAGTGATTTGGGGAAACGTGTTTTTTTTTTTCCATTTCAGCTATTGATTAGAAAAGGTTTCAATTTTCTAGATAAGCCACAAAGCACACTGAATTCTCAGATTAAATGGATGACAACTTTGGCTTCCTGGAAACCTTTGCTGACAAGCTATATTAGAATGTGCATTATCTTTTATCTTTAAAAACTGTTATAAACAAGCAATGGTGGCAGGATTCAGGATTCAGCACAAGGAGCCAACCAAACTACTTTTTTGCTTGTTTGTTTTGTGATCTTGGCCAGTAAATAATCAAGAAGTACTATTCTTGGAAAAGGTGAAAAGTGCTTAATATTCCAAAAGGGTATCTAAATGAGGGATCCTTGGTGCTCTCTGAGCTTTTTTTTTTCTTCCTAAGAGCAAACCCTACTGATCACTAGCACAAATGATGTTACCTAGTTTGAGTATTGAGATGCCTGCAAGAAAACAACCAAGTTTAGAGAGCACCAAGGACCCCTCATTTCAACCGTGAGCTACAAATATTTTCCTTTATTGGGATACATAATTCCATGAGTAGGCTAATGTGTATCTTTGAATGCAAATGTAGAAATTATGGGTCTAATTTAAACTAAAATACAGGTAGTCTTCAAGTTATGGTCGTAATTGAGCCCAAAGTTTATGTTGCTCAGTGAAACATTTGTTAAATGAATTTGCTCCATTTTACCACTTTACTTGCCACAGTTGTTAAGTGAATCATTGTATTTGTTAAGTTAGTAATACAGTTGTTAAGTGAATCTGAGTCAAAGTGATTCCCCATTGACTTTGCTTGTCAGGTGGTCTCAAAAGTTGATCACATGACGCCAAGATACTGCAGCCGTCATAAATATGAACCAGTTGAAAAACATCTGAATTTTGATCATGTGACCATAGGAATGCTGCAACAGTCGTAAGTGTGAAAATGATCATAAGTTACTTTTTTCAGAGCTGTTGTAACTTGGAAAAGTCACTAAATGAACTGTTGTAAATGGAGGACTACCTGTATTCTATATCTCAGACTGGTGTTATTTAGGTTTATATCTGATGGACAATTTTAAAGCTCTGCTATCCCATTTAATAGTTATTTAAATGTGCCATTTTTGATTGGTGCAGGTCTCATTTATTCTTTATAAAGGAAATATATTTTCTCAGGACAGTTTTCTGCAAAACAGGGTATGTGTCCTTCTGTGCAAGAAAAGATGCAGCTCTAGAGAAAAAGAGTTAATGTGTATTTGCTCAGCTATCACAGGAGAAATTTCTTGGAACTTGGAAGGTTCTGGAGAGGGACTATTTACTATTTAATATATGGGAAATTAAATCTCTTACATGTAATTTACAATTTAAAAATATCCCAGACAAATTAAACACTCTTGTACTCCTTAGAGCAATAACTTTAACTGAAAATGCCAGAAAAATTATTTCCTTCCTGTCATTGCTTGAAATGAAACGGCAGCTGACTTTTGTTTCTTTAATTACTAAGGTTTATATACTGTTCCAATGAAAAATTATTTTAAATAGTTTACAATCTGTAATACCGTTTTATGATCCCCGGTTTTCTGTGCACTTTCAAATTACTAAATTCAAATATTGAATTAGGTATAAATCTGCTCTCCCTCAAAATTTAAGTGTTGATGTGATTACATAATGTGTTCTCATATTTCCCTAAAAGAACTGATTCCTCACTAACTGATTCTCTACGTATTTTAGGAGAAAGAATTTCTGCCTCTGTAACAAAAGGAAATATTTTAATGGATGTATCTTACAGCTCTCTTTTTCAGAGCTATTAAATACATCTCTTATTCCTCCTTGTCATTCTTGCTCTGAATTATGGAATGATAATGCCCTTGCTTACCTCCCAGTTTTTATGTAGATAAATCAACAGTTTTCATAGTTTCTCCTTAACAAGAAGTGGTTTTTTTAAAAAATTGTATATTAATTCTTTCATTGCAGTTTTGAAAACCTTTAGTTCCAGTATAGACTTGACTGAAACTTGAAAGGCCTTTTTAAGGTAATAATAGTCTTTTTACGTGAGATTCAATACAGTATACGGTAATAAACATTGGATTGCTGTCCACAGAGATATTCACTAGATGGTGCTGTTGTTCTCCAGATGAACAATTTAAAATATTCTGTATTACCTTCATCAGTGTCCCTAATAGTATTGTCTAGATCAGGGGTGTCAAACTCGATTTCATTGAGGGCTGCATAAGGGTTGTGTTTGACCTCGGGGGGGGGCGGGGTGTGTGTGGCTAGCTCATCATCACTCGTATCAGGGGTGTCTGTGATGGCCTGAGCACTCTGCCAGTGAAAACGGGCTCCCAAGCTCCGTTCTCCATTTTTGGCTGCAACAGCCTCCTACAGCCCTCCCGAGCTGTTTTTGCTGGCAGAGGCACCGTGGGCCGGTCATTTGCTGTTTCCAGGGCAGCCCCGTGGGCCAGATCTAATCACCCCACAGACCGGATCTGGTCCCCGGACCTTGAGTTTGACACCGTCTAGATCTAAAATAACATATAATATTGTATTTTATATCAGTATGATATATACCCAGTATAACATTAATGATTAAGATGATGTGTGTGTGTGGGAGGATTAGAGGCAGTGTTATATAAGAAAAACAGGATATAAATCTAACAAATAAACAGTAATTATTTCTTTCTTTTTACGACCCTGTAATCCCTTTTATCGGGTTGGAGTCAGGACGACTGAATGGAGCTGATCATTAACTGGCCAGATTGCCCTTCCTGATGCCTGCACAGAGTTTGCAGCAGGTATTTTCTCTTTACGCTCTGATAGAGAAAAATCTCTCGCTGCCTAGGATTGAATTCATAACCTCCCAAGTGTGAGGCGAATGCCTTCACCTTTAGGCCACTGCGCCACTCAGCAAATAAACAGTAAATAAATGAAAATTAAGGATTTTCCTCATAGATTGTCAGTAATCTATTCAACAATCATGAAAGATGCTTTTACATTATTCCCCTGCTGCAGACAGGATTGAGGGAAAGAGGTTTGCCTGTAAAATTGGCAGTATAATCTTTACTTAGGAAAAAAAGACAGATGTATGCAATAGACTGTATTCTCAAAAAAACATGTTTACAATCCTGCTGAACCCTTAATTCAAGTAGGAAAGGAGAGTAGGAAAATTACTCATGTGATAGTAAAGCATTTATCAACTGGATGATCCAAAAGAACAATTCTGTTAACTGGAATCTACTTCTTAGATCAGGTCTGATTGTTACGCTATTTAGCTATTATGGCATAGAATACAGGTAGTCCTCAACGTACAACCACAATGGAGCCCATGTTGCTAAGTAAGACATTTGTTAAGTGAGCTTTGCCCCATTTTACGACTTTTCTTGCCACATTTGTTGAGTGAATCAACGCAGATGTCAAATTAGTAACCCAGCTGTTAAGGGAATCTGTTTTCTCCATTGACTTTGCTTGTCAGGTCACAAAAGGGGATCACATGAAACTGTCATAAATGTGAGTCAAGTGTCAAGCATCCAAATGTAAATCGTGTGACCATGGGATTGCTACAATGGAGATAAGTCTGAAAAATGGTCATAAGTCACTTTTTTCAGTGCCGTTGTAACTTCAAATTGTCACTAAGGGAATTACTGTAAGTTAAGGACAACCTCTATGGCTGGCCAAAGATAATTTGCTGGTCCAGGCAGATGTAAGATAGGACTCTTTACTCTGCTTATTTACAGAAACCAGTTGGGCTGATAGCTAACTAGATCTTATGTTACTAGTAGTATCAAATGACTTTTTCTTAATAGCAATAGAGTAGCTTGAAATGCATCTGATGCATTTTCAAGTGGGACAAGATGATCATCCAGATGTTGATTTGCTGAATGTTTTTTAGTCTTAATGTCTATGGACAGGTCTATGAGAAGGTTTAAAATTACATTTCAACTGCAGCAGGAAAGCCACAAGTTCCTCAGTTCTATGCTTTAGTCGCATCCCATGCTTTTGGCCACCCTTAAGTACCATTATCAATCCACTATAGTAGCTTAAAGCGATGCCTAGTTTCTGATGAACAATTTACTGGGTACACACATAGAACAGATTTACTAGAGTTCAGCAGGTGGCAAGCTGAGTAGAATCCATCCCAATGAGCACCTGAATACCCAGAAGGTCCGGGGCTGTTGAGTCAGCTTCAGATTTTTTTTATTTATAAAAAGTAAATTAACTGATTGCTATGTTTTGTTTGGTTTTATTAAATTTTAGGATTGTATTAACAACCCTTCCCCAAATTAAGGCTACACTAGATATGGAATCTCAAGTTCACAGAAGGGCAATGTGGCGGAGGATGAGAACGCATTTAGAGACTTTGGATTTTTGACAGATTAAGCAAAAACAACTAAAATATTTTACCAAAGGAGTAGGAGAATTAGAATAGAGTTTATTCATCCTTTCATTAGAAATACTATTGGCGCAGGTAAGGGGAAATAGGGAAATAAAAGGGTTAAGAATTAAAAGAGAAGAATATAAAACACAGGCTTTTGCAGACGACATGGCATTTATAATAGAGGATCCTTTGGAAACAGGAGAAAAGCTCCTACAAGAAATAAAGAAATTTGAAACAGTAGCAGGCCTGAAAATAAATAAAAACAAAACAAAGATAATTACTAAGAACCTCACGCAAAGTCAAAATAAGAAATTAGAGGAGAAACTAGGAATACAAATTGTCAAAAAGGCAAAGTACCTGGGCATTTGCCTAACGGCAAGAACATCCTCAATAAAGGAAGACAATTACTCAAAATTATTGCAACAAATTCAAAAAGATTTAGAAAATTGGGCAAAACTACAAATTTCTTTGACTGGGAGAATCGCCACAATAAAGATGAATATTTTACCCAAAATTTTATATTTATTTCAAACAGTGCCATAAAATTGGGGAAAACCTTTTTTGACAAATTGAATAAAGTTATCAGTAAATTTATATGGCTAGGGAAAAAGCCCAGAATCAAATTTAAATTGTTACAAGATGCCAGAAGTAAGGGTGGCTTTGGCCTTCCAGATTGGGAACTTTACCACCAGGCGGCAGTAGTGTCATGGCTCAGAGAATGGATAAACCTAAAAAAATGGAAGAATTTTAACAATTGAGGGTCATGACCTACAGAAAGGTTGGCACGCCTTCATCTGGGATGGAAAAGACAAAGCACATAAGTACTTTCAGAGGCATAAAGTGAGGGAAGTACAGCTAGAAACTTAAAAGGAGTTAAAAGGAACTTCTATCTCAAAATCCCAAGATGGGTGTCCACAATGGAAGCCTTGGTCTACCCCAATTTACTTGACTTTAATAAAATAGTGACATATAAGGAATTGTTAGATGGACTAGGGCAGGGGTGGGCAAATGTGGCCCTTTTACAACCTGTGGACTTCAACTCCCAGAATTCCTGAGAGAGCCGAGTTGAAGTCCACAGGTTGTAAAAGGGCCACATTTGCCCACCTCTGGACTAGGGAATTTGAAATTCAGACAAAAATTGGAAGAAGGAATTAAAATTGATTGGTGGCCCTATTTACAAATCCAAACAAAATATAAAAAAGATTTAGAAGTATATGGATTCCATACTGACCAACAAGAAATATATAAAATATTAACCGGGATCGATGAGAAAATAATCACTAAATGTCTCCTGCAATTCAAAATGGAGGAAGAAATGGTAAAGGAAATGATGATAATTTAGGTGAAAAATTTTGGGTATAAATTGAATTAGAGCATTGGGAAAAATTATGGGGAACAAATTATAAGATGACATTGTCGGCTGCCTACAAAGAAAATATTTATAAAATGTTTTATAGGTGGCATTTACCTCCAGCGAGATTGGCCAAGATAACACCAAACAATTCACCACACCGTTGGAAATGTAACCATCAACATGGGACACATTTCCATATGTGGTGGACATGTCCCAAAGCAAAGGCATACTGGTTAAAAATATAAAAATGGCTAGAGGAAATGACGGGAAAAAATTGCTATAAAACCCAAACTATTTTTGTTCGGAATTATAAAAGAAAAGATTAGAAAATTATTACCTTATACTCCATATAATTACAGCCGCCAGAATTTCATTTGCACAAAATTGGAAACAACGATTTGCTCCATCAAATACGATGATTATTAAGAAGGTGCTAGATAGAATGTGCAGAAGCAGATAAATTAACAATGGTACTTAAAAGATTGAGAGGAAATGAAACATGGAATAGATGGTATAGCTGGCTGAAGAAAGAATCTAAAATCAATGTATAAATGTATAAATATAAGAGAGGATAATATAGAGGAATGAAATATTTAATATGTAATAGATATGTATATATTGTAGTGAATATAGGAATTAGTAATTATTATATAAAATGTATCTGTATATAGTTGGTCAAAAGACAAAATAGATTATTATTAAAGATGCCAGTAGCGGAAAGCTGTTAAAATGTAACAAAGATGTTAAAGATGTAAATGCTGAATAAAAATTATTTTATTAAAAAATAAAATAGAATAGAGCTGGGAGATCTTCTAGTTCAGCCCTCTGCTCAAGCAGAAGAACCTGTACCATTTCAGATAAGTGACTGTCTAGACTAGAAGTGTCAAACTTCATTTCATTGAGAGGCACATCAGGGTTGTGTTTGACCTTGGGGGGGAGGAGGGCATGGCCAGCTCAATGTCACTGGTGTCGGGGGTTCCTGTGGTGGCCCGAGTGCTCTGCCAGTGAAAACGGGCTCCTGAGCTCAGTTTTCGGCTGCGATGGCCTCCTGCAACCATCTGCCAGCAAAAACGGAGCTCAGGAGGGCTCCATGTGGCCCTCCCGAGCTCCGTTTTCACCAGCAAAGGCATCGCAGGCTGGTCCTTCACCGTTTCCAGGGTAGCCCCGCGGGCCAGACCTAAGCACCGCGCCTTTGAGTTTGCCACCCCTGGTCTAGACTCTTTTAAAAAACCTTCAGTGATGGAGCACCCACAATTTCTGAGGGCAAGCTGTTCCACTGGTTAATGGTCCTTGCTGTTAGGAAGCTTCTTCTTAATTCCAGGTTTCTTCTCACTTTAATTAGTTGATTAGGAGATGATACATAATCCATGCTAACCTCTGAAAATAAACCCTACTGAACTCAAGCAAGGGCAAGCATCACTTTCCGAAGAGCCCCTTTTAAGATATTTCAGCAAGAAAAGCTTTCTTTCCTAGGCATACAACTTTTCAATCAGATTCCTCGGGCCCATCCACAAGCCGTTTAATCTTTGAATAGGCTCAACCGCTAAAATAAAGCCATGGGACTCCATTCGCTTTCCCCCGTCTCCCCCGGGTCTGAGAGGGTGGAGAGGGGGGGCAGTCCCTTGGTGCTGCCATCCCTCACTCCGCTGCAGTACCGCCCTTCTCCTGCGAGGGGAGTTCGTTCTCTGGCCGAACCCTCTCTAGGGTACCAGGAGAAACCACCCTAAAAAAGACACTCTGCCCTCTTACCTCGCTGGCGGCCGCCGCGCCTCTCCACGGCTCGCGTTCGCCCGCTAAGGAGCCGCTCTGGCCCGCGCGTCTCGGCTGCTCTCGGAGGGAAGTACGCCGCTGCGAGCCAAGAGCCCTCCCGCCCGCCATATTGGTGCCCGCGCCGCAGCTATTGCGTGTTTGTCCCTGCAGCGCCAGCCGAGCCTGCCCTGGGGCGGCCCAGCGGAGTAGGGAGGAGCCCCCCCTTTCCCCGACCCGTCCGCCGCTCCCTCCCCCCCCTCTTAACCCCGTCCGCTACCCCCGTCATGGCGACGAGGCCCGGTGGCCCATGAAAGAAGCCGACCGCCGTCACCCCAGCGGAGAACAACCCCTTTTCGGCGCGGTGTCTAAAAGCCTTTTTCCCTCCGCCACACAACATGGAGGCCGTGAAAGCTTTTAACAGCGAGGTCTGTTTTGGGACTCTCTGAGGAGGGGATGCGGGGGGGGGGAAGAGGCTCTCGTCGCCCGAGATCGGGGAGAAGGGGGGGAGCGTTTGCTGCGGTTGCTGCCATTCTTCTACAATACTACGGTGGGAAGAGAGGCCTAGATGCCGTTGGTGGGGGGGGGGGGAGGGGGGAGGAAAGAACCAGGGCTATTCGAGGAAGAAAAGTGGAGCGGGGAATGGTGGGGGAGGGGGACGTCTTCCTACTTCTTCCACTGGAGAGGGCTGGAATTGAGGAGAGGGGGGGAAAAATAACACCCCAAACCACCTCGGGTTTGTTTTTCTGGGGTTTTTAACCACCCGCTCGGCCCAGCTTCTGCCCCTCCCCCCCTCCCCCAAATTTCTTCTCAGTCCCATTTTCTGCCCCTTTTAAATACCTTTCACCCTCCCTGTCCCGGGGGGGGCGGGGGAAACGTTTTTTCCCCAACACCTCCCCCTCCCCACAAATAACAGTTGTGCTAGCTTACGTTAATATAGAACGTATGTGAAATAACCGCAGATGGGAGGTTTGGGGTCTGCTTGCAACCGCCCTTAAGATGCTACCTAGTGTAATATAAATATAATATATATCTATATACATATATATAACCTTTGCTTACATTAGGTTGGGTTTGGGATACGGAGACGGCAACACTCCGGATGATGGAAGAGGCCTAATAAAAACAAAAACAAAAACAAAAAAGTCTGCATCTCCTTCCGTTAGCCTGGGAAAGCAGCACATGCACAACAACAACTAAGGAAAGGGTATCTTTAGGAGTTGTGCTATATACGCGGAATAGCCTGCTTAAAGGGGGGGGGAGTGACTTAATTTCAACCAATCGAAACTGCTGAGTTAATAACAAGAGAGGCTATTTTCATTTATTTTGGTTAATTGGGGGATGGGTGGGAATGATACAGAGATGTATAGGAAACACAGGTTGCTAAGAAGGAGGACCCATCTATTTCCTGAATGTAACATATTGTTTACTTGGCTTTGGTTGTGCAAATATTATACTACTTTATGAAGCAAATGGATTTGGTACTTTGAAAAAAAGAAAACCTTTTGGGAGAGTGGTGAAAGGAGAAAATACCCCCACATTTGTTTTATGAGGAACTCCGATATGGTTAAAACTTTTAGTAGTGCTACCATTTTTAAGATCAGTTTGCAAGATTATTTCTACAATCATGAAATTATATGTGGGCTGTTTAGATGATATGTGGAAGCACAGATTTTTAGCTTGGTTTGTTATATGAACCCAGCTCCTGTGATTAATTCATAGTTCATTTTATCTTGAATTCAGAAAATTTAAGTAAACCATGGTTCACTTAACTGTGGGTGTGTCAGAATACAGACATCAAATTGAATTACTGGTTATGCTGTATTGAACGTGGTGGATCTACTTTTGAGTAAACGCATCAAAAAAGCTAAAAGGGTGATAATTAACACATACCTACTTCAGAGTAAGTCACTTTGAAAGCTGCCATGAAAATTGCTTCTCAGAATATTAATTGGATTAGTTAGACCATAAACATAAAACACACATCAGTTAGAAATGAAGTATTATAAACATTTAATTTTTATGTAAAGCCATTTGCTTTGAAAGCAAAAGACTTCATGTATGTTTTAGGTGCTTTCAAGTATACAGAGAGCTGCTATAGATATCATTTGTGGTTAATATTAATTGTCCTAAAATATGTAAATAAACTTACCACAACATTACATACGTAGAATATTGTAGAGTTGTAATCTAAAAAAAATTCATTACATTTTACTCTTCACATTTACTTTTGAATAGACAACTATAGGATTGCACTGTAATTCTATTTTTACCTGCATTTAGGTTACATCTATATGGAATAAGCACTATTAGATTTAATAGATTTTACTTCTGCCTAAACATGCCTAAAATTGCATTTAATGAGATTCAACCTTTGTGATTTTACATTCAAATGTACATTTATAGGATTGAATAATTCAGCTACAGATTATTGGTATCTGGCTTAACCCTAGATTCATAAATATATTATGATTTACAAACTGTAATTGTTGGGTTAATAAAAGAACTTATGTGAAACCAAAAAAATACTTAATGAACTGATTGTGAGTCAAGGAATATTAACTCAGAAAAACAATCCAAGTTTGAACTGTTTGCCTTAAGTTGTTCAGAATTTTTCAATGCCAGACCTTCAAACTGTACTATAGGGGTGATATCCAATCAGTTGGCTGGATTTTTTTAAGGATTATAATGCAATTTATGTGATCATTTTGTTTTAATGGCATATAATGTGGCTAAATCTAGTAGAAAAAGATTTATAGATTTTTATTTTTGAAAAAAAAAACTACTTTTTTTCTGTAGATCATTTAATTCAGTTTTTAAGCTTGGCAAGAATAGAAGGTTCCTTAATAAAACCCCAAATTCATAATAAATATAAATATTCTAGACAGGAATCATTTTATATAGTGCCAGTATTAAAGAAAAATTTGATCGTGCATCAAATTAAACTTCATATGCCGTGGAAAATTGATATCCATATTTAGGTGAAATTATTCACAAACGCTGCAAATTGCTTTGTATATACAAATGTTCATTCTGTGCATTTTGAACAATTTTTAAGCATTTAGTCATTGTAAAATAGAAAATATTGAATAATAAGATTTTCCTCCACTGCAAAATTTTCATTTCAGTTTTTCATCTTTTTTCCTGTATTTTTTTTTACAGGTCTTCACATCTGTAGCTGCTATAATTTATACTTACATTTGAAACAAATATTCTTTATTTTTCCCTGTTATTTCCCTTTGAAATAAGAAATTTATTTCATTTATATATCTTTGCTTTGAGTTTAAGGCAGCTTAACTAAGATTCTTTAATGTTTTTCCATTCAAATATTTGCTAGACATGTTTGGCTTCAACAATATTGTAGAATCATGAACTGCTTCTGATTTCACTTAGGCTAATTAATTCTGTATCCAGAAAATTAAGAAAGAAAACCTAATGATGTTTAAATAAAAAAAATAAAAATAACACACCCTGTGGGGGATACTGGAATAGGCAGCATGGCCTATCTCAGGTGTCAGCAACCTGCGGCTCCGGAGCCGCATGGGGCTCTTTGGCCCCTCTGTGGCTCCTCGTCGGGTGATCCCACTACTGGCTGGCCCTGCCCCTGCCCCTCGCCCTCCCCTCCCAGTCACTCCTCGCCTGGCCTGAGAAGGTAAAGGCGACGGCGGGGGATGGAGAAGTGGTTGGGGCAGAGACAGAGAGATACAGAGAGGGGGGGAGAGAGAGAGAGAGAAAGTGGGGGAGGGAGGGAGAGGGGGGAGGGAGAGAGATGTCAAAAGGGTTTTGTGATTCCCGGTGTTTTTTAACAACTGGTTCTCTGCCCTAATGACCAGCTGGGTAGGCGTGGCTGGGGGGGTCATGTGACTGGTGGAAGTGAGTGACATCGAGTTGGCCACGCCCACCCAGATTTTGTGGCTCCCGGTGGGAGATGGGTCCAAATGGCTCTTTGAGTGTTTAAGATTGCAGACCCCTGGCCTATCTGCAATATCTTGAAAGTAAACCCTTCTATAACAGAATATTCTCAAAATGTTAGCAAAGATTTGTGTGGTTAGAGTTTTGTAATACCACCTTCAAAATAGCTGTCTATTGACAGTGCTAACCATGTCTTGTCAGAGTTATAGTCCAAAATATACAGAGGGCATCATATTGCCTTCTATGTTCATGTTTTGAAAATGATTTTGAAAAATTGCTTTGGGAAGTACAGAAGTACCAGTACAGTGAGTTTTTCATACAACCCATTAAAAGAGCTGTGACTTTCTCAAGCTTATAAGGAAGATGCTTCTTCTTTAAAGAGGTCCTTGTGCATGGACTCCAGTGCATTCCAAACTACAACTTCCTAATAATTTTCAAAATAAACACAGCCTGTTTGTTGTTGATTTAGAAAATACATTAGTGTTCTTTTAATAAAGCTTGAGACCATTTGAACTTATGTTTACTCTTGTTAATTGTATAACTGTTTATTCTATATGTTGAATTAATTTCAAATGAATGAAAAAAATCTAGGCACAATTATCGGTCTACTTATAAATTTCCTGTGCAATGCTATCTGCAAATATGGTAGTACACATTAAGATTGTCATTCATTTGGAATTTTAGTAAGGGGAAGCCCAATAAGATTTGTAAAGAGAATTTGGACTATTTCTGCTAATATTTCTTGACTCACAATCAGTTCTATTTACTCTGTTTCAGCACCATGCTCAGCAGAATCATTGCCTGTTTTCTGTTCCTCCCTGTTCATTTTACATTCTCATTTACAAAGTGAACCAATAGAGATGGGGCAGAAATCAACTAGATGCAGATAACAAAAAACAACTGCTTTCTTAGAATATGTAAACAACAAAAGCCATCCTTAAGATTTAGGTGCATCTTTTAGATCCTTAAGTAAAGTATAGAATGTATCTGTTTCACCTTCTGCTAAAATACTTCAAGTCTACCAATTGCACATAGAGACATGTTACTGGCACTGAATAATGTAATATGAATATGTAACAATTTGTAACGTGAGTTTTCAATATCCATTTAAGTTATTTATTCATTATAATTTATAATATTAATAATACTAAATTTATTTTCCCAAATACAAGGAAATAGTATCATTTAAAAAAAAAGTTAGGTAGCTTTGGCCTAAATTTCCAAATTTATTTTAAAATATTAGTTCACAAAGATTTCTATTAAGCAGTATTTAAGCTTGCTTCCTATACTATATTCCTGTAAAATAATTTGGGAATAGCTAAAAAATATTTTAAAAAATAGATTTTATATTCACTGTTCCTTCTTTTACAAGGATACAGAAACAAAACCTTGTGTATAAACAATAAAAAACATATTATTGATTACCAATCAGATGTTGGTTTCTCTAGTTGAGACATTAATAGATGTTAATATTTATGTACTGTGAACCCAAAAAACTGCTTATTAGGGCTGTCTGGTTGTTTCAAGTTTGTAATGGGTTATTCTAACCATTTCAGAAATATTCTAATCTTGAAATAGATATGTTTTGAGGTCAGAGTGGGGATATTTCAGAATGAGAACACATCCAGATTTGTAAGACTATCTAGTCTTGTTCAAAACAAGTTCAAATAATAGTCTTTAGAACAGAAGTGTCAAACTGGTGGCTCGCGGGCTGGATGCATCATACACAGGCCATGTCCACCCCAGCTCCGTGAATGGGAAAAACATAGCGGAACAGCAACGTGACATGCCGAGTTTGACATCATGCTTTAGAACTACACACAATTAGAATTTGCAATATTTTGCAAACCCCTACCTTTTAATGTTTTTGTTAAAAATAACCTTTATTTTGTACTGAAGTGATGGTAGAAATAGTGTGTCGAAGAATGCTTGTTAAAAAAAATTATAAATAAATTCATAAAATAATTAGATGGAACATATAGCAGTAACTGTATTATATCTCTGGCATTTCTGTTCGTTTTACAAATAGTAAAAATAGTTAAAAGGTAGTTTGGAAGTAAGTAAATTGGCAGTGTGGTGACTCAGTGTTTAAGATGCTGGACTTGTCAGCTGGAAAGCTGGCAGCCCAGATTTGAGACCCGAGTGCCACACGATGGGATGACCTCCCGTCCTCGCCCCTCTTCTGCCCACCTAGCAGTTCGAAAGCATGCAAATGTGAGTAGATAGATAGATACCATTTTGCTGGGAAGATAACAGTGCTCTGTGATGTCATGCTGGCCACATGACGTGGAAATGTCTTCAGACAGCGCTGGCTCAATTGCCTTGAAATAGATATGAGCATTGCTCCCTATACTTGCTAATCACCAGCAGAGTAAAATCCACAGGGACTGCTTTACCTTTATCTTATTGATTGATGGAGATGCTTTGGTTACCTGTTTTTTAAAAAGTTTTTTCAAATTTATTGTAAGATAAAATACAAGTAGAAATAAAAATTAAGAAAGAGAAAGAAAAGAGAAGTGCAGAAATAAAGGTAAAGGTAAAAAATTATACAATCCCAAACTTTTGCTTTACAGTTCTAAAAGTTTTAAGCAATTTCTATAACAACAAAATCATTCTAGTCATCCAATCAAAATTTCATTTTTTTCAGTTTTGAGTATAAAAATCAGATGTAATTTCAAAATCAAAACAAAACTAGATAAATTCTTCTCTGTAATTAGAATAGCCAATTTTGCTATCTGCCAACTCTGCCAATCTCTGCCTGCCATCAATTCTTCCATTGTGGGAATTAATGTGTCTTTCTACCTTTGTGCATGTAAGAGTCTCACTGCAGTCAACATCTATAACAACAAAGTTCTGGATTTTCTTTCAAGTTCCTTATCCATCAAACCTAAAAAAAAAAACCTTCTGGTTTCAGTTTTACATATTTTTAAAAAATCTTCTGAATTAAGAAAAAAAATCTGGTCTCAATATTTCTTTGCTTCATAAGTCCACCAGAGATGACAAAAAAGTACCATATTTACAGTTGCATTTCTAGTTTGAAACTCCTTTATACATCTCTGACAATTTTTCAGGCGTTAAATACCAACAATACATCATCTTACAAAAATTTTCTTTCAAATTATGTTTCAGTGTAATCTTCATCCACATATCTTCCATTGATCAGTCATTATATTATAATCAAATCATACAATCTTTAACATACTCATTTTCAGTTTTCAGTTTTAACAACATTTTATAAACCTTAGAAATAACATGATCATCATTAGCACACTGCATTTCAAATTCACTTTTTGCTAATTCAAAACCATGCTTTTCTTACCTAAATTAAACCATTCTTTTTGTGATATATATGTGAATCAATGGCAAACACACCCTTCTGTCTTCAATTCTTTCCTCAAAGTTAGCTTTATCTTGAATAAAACAAAACCACTTTAAAACCTGATGTTTTCATCAGAAATTCCTTATCCAGTATCGTCATATTATTAACCAACATTTTGGTTTTATTGTTTCTTTATGTCAAAGCTTCCTGGAGTACCAAAGTCATTCAGTTTCTTCATTAAATATTCCATTCCACTATTTGCTTCTTGTAGAATCAAAACTAATCAACAGAATTCTCAATTTATACATCTCTTTTTTTATCTTCAAAATTTAGATTTTCCTGTCCTGTCTAATCTCTCTAATCAGAACTTCTAGAACCAAAATGAAAAGTATAGGAGTTAAAGGACATCCTTACCTTGTAGCCTTTTCAATCTGACATGGCAAATTCCAACAGACTCAAATATTTTATTTCAGATAAAATTGCTAAGCTAGCAGATATCGATGTTAACTGCAGAGGAAATAGAAACTAAATTGAATTTGGTTACTTGACTACCGTATTTTTCGGAGTATAAGACACACCTTTCCCTCCCCCCCCCCCCAAAAAAGGGTGAAAATCTGGGTGTGTTTTATACTCCAAATGTAGCAATGCCCAGCCTCTCAAACTGAGGTTTCAGAGGCTGAAAAAAGCCTCTGGAAAAGGAACTTCAGAAAAAAAGACTCAGAAACAGAGTTTCAGAAAAAAAAGTCTCCAAAATGAAGCTTCAGAAAAAAAAGCCCCTGAAACAGCTTTTTTTTCCTCCCCTGAAGTTCTCTTTCGGAGGCTTTCAGAGGCAGGAAAAAAAGTTTTCCCTGAAATGGACTTTCAGAAGTTTCAGAGGCAGAAAAAAAAGCAAGGCACAGAGCTCACAACCAACGAACCTGTTGTTAAAATTCACCTCTGGGAACAGCTGATTGGGGGTATTCCGGAAGGCCAATCCACCCGCCAGTCAGCTTTTTTCTTATTTTCCTTCCCAAAAACTAAGGTGCGTTTAGTTATTTTCCTCCCTAAAAATACAGTACTTTCCCACTGTAATTTCCCACTGCTCATCTTCAATTTACTACAGTAATAATAATAATCATAGTCAGAATATTTTCTTGAACTTCACTAACATAGTCATAGGATTTTTTGTTTAATTTGTTTTGTTCTCTAATAATAGTTCAGTTGTGAAACAACGTAATTGTTTCAGATTATCGTGTTTTGACCATTCATACACGTTTATTATTTCGTGCTTTTATTTACTAATGCATTTAGAAAGTGTTGCCATCTATTTTATTATAAATTAATATCATAGTGGTATAAATTCATACTAATGTTATTGAATCTGATTGATCAATTCTTTCTTTCTTTTTGTTCCTGTTCATTGATAACAATAAGTCAAGGGTCCTGATTCCTTTAATGGCAATTTGAACAAATAGCATGCTGATGTGCTCAGATTGTTATATTTCTGTACAACATACATAAAGAACATAGTGTGAAATCCAATTCCAGAATTACGCTTTGTTATACCCAAGCAAGGTAACATTTGTAAATCAACTTTAAGTTAGAGTTTCTGGTTGATGTATAAATCCTAGCCTCTTCGGATACATAAAAGATAATCCCAAATTTGATATCATGTTAAGTCTGCTTAGTTGCTTATTTGCTTGTATATGTGGAGCAATAAATCTGTAATTCAGGTTGCATGTGCAGACACAACTTGTTTACATTTTTCAGTAAAGTAGAAAACAATTTTGTATATAATTTTTATATACAATTGTAGCCTTTGTTTTTTATCATTACTTGCTGTTTTAAATATTCTCCAATTTTTATGTATACTATTGTGACAAAATCTGAATTCCAGTCTATTGGAAGTCTGCTGCTTGTAAAGAATTTAGAAAAGACACAGAACATGCAAAGAATAACAGCACATTATGATTTGATAATATGTTTTCAGGTGTTCATTGCTATTAATTGGCAATTTACATAATTACATAAATTGATAGATCAAGACTATATGAATATCCCATACAGGAATCAAGTAACTTGCTTTCTCCCACCATATCAAGTATATTTTAGATATTTACAAAGCAAAATATTTCTGTAATTCAAAAAACATAATGCAGGCAGGCTTATAGTTTCATAGAATAGATCTATATCAGATGAAATATAATGCAGAAAGAGCCATAAGGTGAACTATTAATGTTCCAATCACTTTTGGAACAGAATGCGAGATTAAATGGATGTTTAATCTAAATGAAAAGAATTCCTTTTAAAATGTAATCTGTAGTTTCATATCTTTTCCTTTATCTAAACTATCTAGCCTTTTCTCTCGATTCATACATATTCTTAAAATAAAATTATCCTTTAAAATAAAATGTAGAGAACAATTTCTCCTTTGAAACTATAACTTTGAATTCATATATTTTGTTAAGGGGAATTACTTTTGCAGCTTGATTTTTTAAAATATGTTTAATTTAAAATGTTTTAATATTCTTTTAGGTATATTAATGTGAATATAATATTTTTCATCTGTCAGTACATTGATCTGGGAAACCATGACTCATCTTTTTTCCACTTTGAGAGGAGGATAAGATATTGTGTAATAATGATGCAAAATCTACAAACCATAACTTTAAAATTGGATTGGTCAAATCTGCAGTACAAAAAAAAATCAGATTTTTTTTAAGCAACATCTTTGGTTCAAATATTTTGCTACTGCTTTCTGTAGATTTCAATATTAATGATAGTGGAGATTTTTTTAATGAATTAGTGTTTTTTTATTCATTGTATATTGGAAAGATAGGCTACAGAGGTAAAAGAAAAATCCTTTTATATATTTATTTTTTTAAAAAAATAGTTTTGAAGCAAATATAACAAATTTTGCTATAAAAGTAAAAATTATAAGCACCTTCATCTCCTACAGTCATGCTAGTTTCAAATTGAACTGAAACCAACACAATGTCATTGTTCAGCCATTCATTTTAGAACAAAAATGAAAATAGAATAGCTAGGAAATTTTTAAAAAGTGAGTAGACAGCATGTAGATAAATGTTATTGAAGAAAAATTAAGAATAAATGACCACTAAAGATAATTTATTAATTATTTTGAGACTTTTAATTTTGTTTCAAATTTGTTGTAATGAACCATTTACAATAAAATATATACAATCCAGGAGAATGAAACCTACATATTTCTTTTCCTATACAGCATTACAAAAGTCTTTTAAGATGTAATGGTTACTGTTACCCTGAATCTTTATAAACGAAAGACAGCAGCTATATGAAGCTAAGATGGAATTTGTAGTAAGACCCACTAGATTGAGAGGTCTAGTTTTTGTTTATTGGTTGAACAGCAAAATACCATAAAAATGCAAGTATTTGAAAACTTACTGTTTCTCAGAGTATTAAATAATTTCTGATTAAGCAGAGTTTTGGAACAGATTTTGTCTCCAGGCCAGTGTTTGCCTACTTTTCCACAACGGGTTTCTCCTTGGTTTGGCCTTTTTATTTAGTTTATCTAAGAATATGCATCTGCCATTGTTTTTCAAAAATGAATTTGCTGCAGATCTGTTTTTCTGACTTCTGGAAACCCTAAAAGAACTGTTTACTAAGACTTCCTAATATAGGCTCATTTTATAGATGTATAGTACAGTTTGTAGTACTAAAATGTCATTAGTTTTTCACTAAGAAGGGGAGATGAAGTCATGAAGACACTATATTTTGGGTAAACCAGAAGAATCAATACTCGCTAGGCTAGTTAGCATTCGTTTGGACCTTTGATGGGTATAGGCGACATGTAGCAGGATCAGATTCCTTTGGCCTCACTCTTACCTCAGAGTGGAAGGATGAGAGTGGATGAAGTTTATTGAGAACTTCATTGTAAACTTCCCAAAAGGTTCAATAACGAAAGCTTTTTGAGGCTTTGATACTTGCTGTTACTTTCCTTGATAGAGTAAGTTTTATGTCATACATTAACAGTGGTTCTCTATGCTATGTTTTATGAAAAAGATGGATGATGTTGAAGGTGGAGTTTAACTGACTTAGAATTAGATTGTTAAACTTCAAAACTTTTCTGTATCATGTGGCAGTCACATAGGAAACGCCCCTTCTCAGGGAAGTTTATCTGGAGTTAGAGTAGTTTGTGGTAACTTCTTTGTCAAGGTACTTAATTCCTCTGCAGAGGAAAATCAAGCAAATAACAGGGTTCACAGTTATCCATTCCCACAGGGGCGAGTGTAGCAAAGACATGTTATTTTGCTCCCTTAGTACATGTCCAGTATTTGTCCAGTGCAGTTTTTGTTGTTATCTACTCTGGAAAACAGAAAGAAAACTTTCAACTCTCAAGTGCTTTCTGCAACAAATGTACATAAAATGTTGAAACTTCTTGTTCTACATAATTTTGTTTCAGATTTAATTAAAATATCTAATATAATCTAGGACAGATGTATAGAATCTACTTCATTTTTCACAAGCTTGAGGGTGTAATTGTGATGCTTGTAGAGGTTTACACTACAATTTGCCTTCTGGACCCCTGCCCATTACACTTCATTTGAAGTCAGTTGGCAGGAGCAAGGGAAGATGACTTTTATATGGAAGGAAAACTCTCACTAGATCCACAAGTTTATAATTACCACTAATTATTAATTTTAATATTCCTCTTTTGGGCAGGTTGATTGAATTTATAGTTGTGATTCAACTACTGTATAAACATTTTTCAAGATTAATTTTAATATTTGCTTTATTATTTTATAAATTTTTATTGTAATCTCTTTGCTTTGGTATTTGCATAAATCAGAAATAGTTTTTTCAATATTTTTAATACATGAAAAGTATTTAGTAGAAAGTGGGAAATAGCACTTAGATTTAGATACAGTTAGCATCTGTATATGTTAACTTAGTGCCCCATAGTACTACTGTATGTAAAGGGAACAGGGAGTAAGATAAAGGTTGTCAATCATTTTAATTAGCAGATCTGCTTGAGGCTTGGAAATAGCTGAGATTTTATTTTCCATATGTATGCAAGGACTCGTTCAAAAGCCCTGAAATCTTGTGCGATTGCTTAATTATTGTTTCATTGATGGCATTTAGGGATGTTGGGTACTATGGTGGCCAGAGGCATTACATTGCTCATTTATGGACTAAGAAAACTGGATAACATTGAACAGTGTAACAATATATGAACCTGTGTTAGTGTGCTCAGGAGTTGTGTCTAGAATATTTTCTGTATTTAAGAATAGTGCACATGGTCTTCCTTTATGTAAACTTCATTGAACACAGGAAAACTTGGTCTAGCTATTTAACATCTTAAATATATGGACTTGTGAGTTCCTGATTATGCTATGCTCTGAATTTTCCTATTCCACCCCCCAGGTGAAGTGGAATTATTCCATTCAGAAATATATAATGGCAAATAAAACACTTGATCAGATAGAACACTTTCATGGGGGAATACTCAAATCCAGGTATTGTAGATCTCTGATAGAAAGGGCATAAGAGTGAAAATCTCAAGAAACAATCTGGCAGCCAAATATTGATTTCAGTGAAAGAATGAGATTACCTCCTTGCTATACATCAGTAAATCATCTTCATCTGTTAAGCTTCAAGTAGAACATCTAGTTATGATCAGCTGCTGATCATGATAATAATTGATAACTCTCCAGTGTGGACAGTATCATAATCATCTTTATGGTGGCTGACCATTCATCACTTCTGATTTTTCTTTTCTTTAAAATACATGGTTAACTTCTTCCTGATGTATGACTGTCATGCTAGATTGTGCTGTAAGTAAATCAGTGATGAATTGTACATTCAGATAATGGGTATAATACTTCATCTGAATTTGTACCTTGCTCACACCAGGCCTTACCATAACACTTTTTAGTAGTGTTATGCAAATATATTTAATATTATTAATTTATTAAATTTATATGTTGCCCAACTTTGGGCAGTTTTCAAAACGGGGGAGGGGGGACAACATAAAACAAAAGCAAAAATGGCAGAGATAACTAATCTAGATGGGGAAAAAGAAGAAAAGAGGGCTGCAATAATTGTTAACACTTTGTAATGCATCTAGATCAGGGGTGTCAAACTGGCGGCCCGGGGCTAGATGAGTCACGCGCAGGCAACGCCCACCCCAGCTCTGTCAATGGGAAAAACATCATGTGATGGCAACGTGATACAGTGAGTTTGACGCCTGTGATCTAGATGAACAGTGATTTCAGACTTTATTGCAATCTAGTCCTTAATGTGGTAAAAATGAAAAGGATTCACTGTGTCACATTTGACTTTTAAGTTTGAATTCAACAAAAAAATTGCCAGCCTTGCTTCTACAAAAAACAGTGTCTTTTAAGGGACAGAGTTACGGTAAGGGGAAAACTCCTCCTGCTTTTTTCAGTTCTAGACTTGACTAACAGATTCTATAGTTCTACTCCAGAAACTGGAGAATGCTACTATTTTTGTACTGGGAATCCATACTGTTCTCTCAGTTAATGCAAAATCATCCTGGGTTTCATGAAAGTGCCATATCAATAATGGACATGATTAATTGCAATAAATTAAAGCTCAATTTTGATCTGATGAAAATATTACTAGTGGATCTAACATTGTTACATAATTTTAATAGTTTTTTTCCATTTATATTCACAGTAATTTCTCTTTTCTTTCAGCTTTACTCACTGAATGATTACAAGCCTCCTATTTCAAAGGCTAAAATGACCCAGATTACTAAGGCAGCAATCAAGGCCATAAAGGTAAGAAAATGATTATATAGTTTACAAATGTTTCTTAGCTTTAAATGGTCCAGATAGTTAGTGCAGAGCAATGCCCAGGTATTCTTATCCTTATCTCAATTTCCATTTAATTTTTTTTTTTTTACTGTCGGTTAAAATAGTTATATGTTTTCATATTGTTTGTGGCATTTTCTTAATTCTGCATAAAAGAAATTTGTCTGGAAATATGTTAAATATTAACAATTGCATGTGTCCCTATAGCTCTAATACTTTGGGGCTTTTAATTCACAGCACACATACTGATACACATACATACCAGGGGTGGGTTCTACTTATCTTTACTACCGGTTTGTAGTGGGGCTGCGCGTGCGTGCTCTTCTGCACAAGCACAGAAGCATTTTGATGACATCGGGGTTGGTGGGTGGAGCCTCCCGCTGTTCGAACCGGGGGAAACCCACCACTGATACATACATACATATACAAATACATACATGTACATACACACAAACACACACTAAATGGAAAGGTTTTGTTTACATTAAATAAATAATGTAGTCAATAGATAAAAAAAAGATCGTTAATGGGAACAAAAGCCAAAAATAATGGATCCTAAATACCCATTCAATGAGGGATTTCCATTAGACACTGTAAAATGTTTTTCCTTCCTGCGGTGTCCTCCTTTCCCCTTAAAAATAATGTTAGTATTTGGTCATACATTTTTCAAAAAGAAGCAGCAATTCCTTTTTTACTGTATTCTTAAACTCTATTTTCTATTAAAGGAATATTTAAAAAAAAAAAAAAAGAAAGAAATAGAGAGTAGGAAATCTTCCAAATGTGGGTCTTGAGAGTATCATTTACTAAATTAAATAACACACATTAACCAGAAAATTGCTAAAACAAGAAAGAAGATGGTACATAGTGGAAGCTATATAAATGTTGTAAGCTGCCCGGAATATAACAAATGTGTGAGTTGGATGGCTATATAAATTTGTTTAATAAATAAATAAACAAATGAAGAAATAATAAACCTATTGAACAAATTATATATTTTTATTTTTAGTTCTACAAACATGTTGTACAGAGTGTTGAGAAATTCATTCAAAAGGTAAGTCACCAAACAAAACATTATAGTTTTAGTAATTTAAATAATCGTGAATCTAGATGTTTACATATAGATGAACGTATTAAAGGCATTAATGTTACTGGATATATTACCACAATTTACAATCTGATGAGGTACAGTATGTTATTTTTCCTTTGTGGAGCAGTTGTAAGGGCAAGCATGAAATGAGAGATAGTTCTTATTTGGAAGTCAGAATAGCCTGTTGGAATATGAAGAGTCCTTTATGTGATTCAGTTCACTTATTGTTTCCTTTACATGGATTACTTGAAACCAGTGGGTCCCTTGGATCACAAAAACTCCATGACTGCTTGCTTATCATAAAGGGTTTATCTATTATATGGATATTATTTGAATTCAGTTTAATAAAAGCTCAACTTCCTTTGGAATTTACCCATACATTTTCAGAGTAACAGAACAGGGCCACAGATTTGCCTCAGATCTTAGCCTCTGCACTAAATAACAGCTCTACTAGAGGTTCAGAACAGATATTTGAACATCTTGCCATCTAGATGGAACACCCATCTATCTACTTGAACAGTAAATAAATCGTGTTCCATAGAATGGCAACATTTAGAGGAATCAGAATCAGTAAACCTCAGCCTGGCATTGGTTTGACATTTACTGTCCGTATGAGAGTGAATTGCCTAGCTGTCTTACTGCATTTTTTGTAAGAGCACAGGTGGTAATGTCCATAATCTTGTTGTTTGTCCTATCCAACCCAATGTCATTCTATGTGAGCAGATTGCTCATAAATTGTGAGCAACGCAGTTAATACTAACAAACTATACATGATGGTGTAATTTTTTATATTGGCCCTACTCATCAATACTTATTGCACAATTTCAATTACCCCTATCACACAAGGGTATGATCTCAGTTCCAGAAGAACTTTTATGAATTGACCTTATATGCAATCAATATCAATCGGTTTCTAATTTGTCTTTTTGTTTTCATATAATCATACCTTCATAGATGAAAAAGTGTCTGAGTTACTTTTAAGGCTACTTCTGCCAAGTATTGACATAGGTATTCTTCAATAACAATACTAGATAATTCTCTTGGAGGGTAAATTTTGGTGTGCACTGAGCCAAAAGCTCAGCGTGTCCAAGCTAAAGTATCAACTGCAGGGGACTTACATCAAGTCTGTAGAGTGCAGGTAGCATATCATGGGTCTTATGCAAGTTTGAAATGCTCCCATAAAATAGATCTCTGTGTGTGACAGTGAACAGTGAACATTAGCATGTTTGGTACCACTCCTTTCTGCTGTGGACTCTGACTTTCACTCAGTGCTTGGGCTTTTAACCAGTAAGAATGAGTTGATAAGGGGAGCACTTAGCATCACAATGTTTTTCGTTTCTTCCAGAGGAAAAGCCTCCCCACTGATACTGAGTTTTGTCTTAATTTTACCCCCCTCCCCATAATACCAGCTGGTGCCATAACTGCTGCATAGAGTACATATTAGAAGAGTCATGCCTCTGAGAAATTGCTATGTTCCCTACGACTACCTGTGTTATTATTTAAATAGTTTAAAAACTTAGAATATTCCAACTGTTAACATCAAAATGAAGGTACATTTCCCTAAAATTATCTAGTTTTTATTACCTTTATATAAATGAACTTTGAAATTTTCCAACAAATGATTATACCATTACTATATTCATGACTCATTGTAATATAAAACAATACGATACAGGAAAAAAAAGCATTCATAGTTTCTATAGCTTAGCTAATAAATCTTATAGGAAATTTATATTCTTATTGTATTTCTATGTAGTGTAAACCAGAATACAAGGTGCCTGGATTATATGTCATTGACTCGATTGTACGGCAGTCTCGGCATCAGTTTGGACAAGAAAAGGATGTGTTTGCTCCTCGGTTTAGCAATAACATCATTAGCACTTTCCAGAATTTATATCGTTGCCCTGGGGATGATAAGGTATGGATTCATCTACATTTCTCTCTTTCCCCAATAAACTATTCCAGTTTACATTAAAAATATAATTTTACAATTTTTAATGTATTTTTTTTACTTGACAATGTTCCGAATAATAGATAATACTATTTGTGAATAGGGGAAAAAGTACTGTGCATGTCTTCTCTGTAGTTCCTCTTGGGGTAAAAATTGTTATGCAGAGTATTGAAAAAGAGTAAGAAATAATAAACCAAAAGGAAAAAAAGAGATGAGATTAAAAAGAAAAAGAAAAGAGATGTAGCTAAACCATTCACTATATTTGTCTATATCTTTCTGCCCTGCTGTATTTTATCATGTTTTATATATTGCCTTTTTAAAATTTCTCATTTCTTTCTTAAGAACACATCAATTTATTACAGTCACAATTTTCTTCACCTTTCTTTTGGTACATAACATCATCCAACATGTATTAATTGTGTAGTTTCAATCTCATTAATTCTTTCATTACAACCAAACCATCTCAATGTATTTTCATAATGGTCACTGCCTTTTGTATTCAGTCCATATTAATTCACTACTCATTGAATGATAATCTTTTATGGTTATACCACACATATCCTTCATAAGGAACTCAGACCCATTACATTCAGCTTTTATGTTTTCCTTGACCTACCCAATTCTCAATCCAATATAATAAAGTACTTTTGGCATAAACACATTCTTATTTCTTTCGGAAAGAATAGTTTTTTGTAGTAGTTCGCATACCACTCCAGAGGTGGTATTCAGCTGGTTCTGACCGGTTCTGAAGAACCAGTAGCAGAAATTTTGAGTAGTTCAGAGAACCGGCAAATACCACCTCTGACTGGCTCTGCCCCCATCTATTCGTTGCCTCCTGAGTCCTAGCTGATCGAGTCCCAGCTGATCATCTGGGTCTTCTTTGGTTGCCCTTCACATAGAGTTGGAAAGCAGGTTCATGGGGTGGGGAGGGAATGGAGATTTTACAGTATACTTCCCCTGCCACGCCCACCAAGCCTTACCACTCCCACCAAGCCACGCCCACAGAACCGGTAGTAATTTTTTTTGAATCCCACTACTGTACCACTCCCTATCTTTCTACCATCATCTGTACATTTTAAATGTTTTCCATTTTCACTCTCTGCAAGGGACATACATTCATCTACTAATAAATATTGCAGTATTCTGTTTCCCTTGAGAGATACAACTTCCTTGCATTTTAGTACATTAATTTTCAGGTTGTTACATACAGGCAGATGTCTGTTTATTTTGGAAAAATTAACACTATATCAATCAGCATTTTCCAATATTTTTAGTACTATTTTTGATGTGTGGAACAAATGAAAGGAATATACTGTATTTTTCGGAGTATAAGACGCACTTTCCCCCCCCCTCTTCCCAAAAAAAGTGGGTGGAAATGTCTGTGTGTCTTATATAGCGAATATTGCGGTGGGGGTTTGGTCCGATGCTGATCAGCTATTCTAGAGCGGGCCGCGGCAGTGGCGAATGGGCTGCGGTGATCAGGCGGTGGTGGTGAATGGGGCACGGCGACAAACGGGCTGCAGCGGCAAATGGGCTGTACTGAACACGCTGTGCTGAACAGGCGGCAGCGATTGGGGTGCGGCAAATAGGCCAGATGAATACCGGATGGATGTTGGGAGGCACAGGCAGATTTTTTTTTCTTGTTTTCCTCCCCAAAAGTTAGGTGCGTCTTATAGTCCGGTGCGACTTATAGTCTGAAAAATATGGTAATTTTATTGAATAATGAATTGCAGATGGAAAAGAATATAATTGTTTATTGGTACTAGATTATCATTTCAACATATAGCATGTGGGCCATATTTTTGAACCCCATAATGAAGTCAAATGCATAGATAGGCTCGGTCTCTAGTAGGTGACCTGATGGTGTTTTTGATCTGTGCTGTTATTGTACATTAAACAGTGCATAATGTATTCATGCCAAGGTAATCCAATAATAATATTCTTACAGAATGGATATGAAATTAAGCATGACAGTATCTAACCTGAAGTTATACATTATGTATATAAATGAGTTAAGCTCTATAAAATTGAGAAAAATTGAGAGTTTTTAAGTTCTTGTGGATTCAAAATAATAGTTTAAACAGAATACTAAAGATTTGGAATTAATGGAATCTAGGATCCCATAAATTAAATTCACTCAGGCAGTAGAATTTATGACTTTACTTCCCTAACCCCCAACTATTTTAATAGGTGCACAAGCAGCTGCAGAGGAAGGGGACATTACCCTTTTGTTTTCAATAATAGAATTCATTTCTGTTCTTAACTTTCTAAGAATTTCTGGCCACTGCTAGAAGATTCAGAATCTGAATCACTGGAATCATTCAGTGCATTCATAGGAATAAAATGAGGAAATCTAATCCAAATTGAACAAGTCTGTTAATTGTGTCACATAAATCAGGATCCCCAACCAGGGGCCACTATCGAGCCATGGTCTGTTTGGAACTGAGCTGTGCGAGCAGCTGGCTGGAGCACGTGTGCAGCTCAACATGTGCGAGTGGCGGGCCGGTTCCCCTCTCCCCCCCCCCCCCGCCAGACTGCCAAGCCATAAAGGTTGGGGACCACTGACGTAGGCTATTTTTTATTCTCTAAGACTGGAGAAGGCATCTTCTTTGCAGATAGGGACTGGAATGTACCATCAGCTGTTTACTAATCTACCTTTTTTTTTGTTTGCCTCATTCATTTCTTGACTGGTAACTATAGTTGATTATGATGTCTGAATGTAATCAACTGATTATGGTTTATCTCCAGATCATGGTTTGATGAGTATGTCAAATCATAGTTTAGATCTTAGCAGTAATGTTGACTGAAATATAGAGGTTTTGGACTTGTCTGCTAACTCTATGACAAATAATTTTGAAGTTTCATGATTTCCAATCCTAATATAAAAAGGATACTGAAATCCACAACACATTCCTGATCCTTGTCCATCATAAGGAATATTGAATGTAGCCTCAGTAGTTTTATTTTAAAAGCTGTTTAACTTGGAATAGGAATTTGTATGATGTAAAGTCTAAAATTAAATATTATCTCTTTCCTTCCTAGAGTAAAATTGTTAGAGTGCTCAATTTGTGGCAGAAGAATAATGTGTTCAAAAGTGAAATTATCCAGCCTCTACTGGATATGGCAGCAGGAATTCCTCCTCCAGTTGTGACTCCAGTTTTACCAGGGACAACTGCTACTTTGAGTAATAATACACCAGGTAACAAGAACCAATAATATCCTTTTGTTTTATATCCATGACAAATATTCATGTTTAACACCTTTCCCTTTGTTACATCTTTAAAATTTAAATTTGCAAGAATAATAGATTTTTGTTGCATTACTTTTTTGCAGTTACATTCCTTCCTGATATGTATATATTTTTCCTTGAATAGTATTTTTTTCTGATATGTATACAGAAATATATATTCAGGTTTCTTAGGTTTTTTATTTTGTTTCTTTGGATAGGGACTTACTTTATTTTTTATATTTTTATAGCTGTTTTGTATTTTATTTCTAGTCTTTTGAAAGGTGCACCATAACTAAGAAAGGAATTATAAGGGGGAAATGAAAAAAATATTTTTTTCTATAAGGATTTGAATGAAATAAATACTTAAATTGGTTAATATTTGCTTGTGAAATTTCTATTGGTAGAAAAATAGATTATATTGAATTATAATCAGAGTCCAGAATTAAGGCATACACAAACATGTCTAATGAAGATGGTTAAGTTCAACATAATATTTAAGTTAAAAATGCCATTGTTAAGAACTTTATTTTTCCAGGAAAATACCGTACTTTTCGGAGTATAAGACGCACTTCCCCCCCCCTCAAACGAGGGTGAAAATTTTGGTACGTCTTATACACCAAATGTAGCCCCGCCCATCCGCGGGCCCCCACCTTTCAGCTGTTTTTGGAGGCGGCAATCAACAGCGATGTGCTGTGGCGATCCCCACAGCCTGGAATGGATCTAAAATGGAATGTTTGGAGGCCAAAAACATGAGGCACTGAGGCCAAAAACATGAGGCATGGAGGCAGTGATGGTCTGTGGCAATCCCTGCAGCCTGGAACAGATTGGGGGTATTCTGGGAGGCCGATCCACCCGCCAATCAGCTGCTCGTGCTGAATCAGGGTGTGATAATGTGCTGAAGCTGACCAGGCTGTTTGCTATTTGCTGCAAGGACGCTAGCCAGATGAATACCGATGGATGCTGGTAGGCAGAGGCAGAATTTTTCCTCCCCTTGTTTTCCTCCCCAAAAACTAATGTGCATCTTATACTCCGGAGCATCTTATACTCCGAAAAATACTGTAGTATATTTGCACATTAGCCATTAGGGGTCAGCATATTATACAACATTAAGTACACAAATCTAAAAGACAGGCTTATGCTCTCTCAATAATACTATAGCTTTTGATATATAAAATCATATTTTATACAATATGATGGTAATGTGTTACAAGTTGTTGATACCAAAACCATATTTTGGAGCCAGAGCACATGCTATCATGCAATATGTTGAGACTCACCAGATTGAAGAAGGATTTAGTAATGATTGGGTTGCACTCATAAGGAACCACTTTATGTTCATTGAGCCGTGGTAGTGTAGTAGTTAGAATGCAGTATTGCAGGCTAACTCACTGCTCAATCCCAAGAGTTTGATTCTGATCAGCTCAAGGTTGACTCAGCCTTCCATACTTCCAAGGTGACCCCAGATTGTTAGGGGCAATATACAGACTCTGTAAACCAGGAGTGTCAAACTCTAGGCCTGGGGGCTAGTTACAACTCATGGAGCACTTAGATCTGGCCCGCGGGGCCATCCTGGAAACAGTGAAGGACCGGCTCATAATGCCTCTGCCAGAAAAAACGGAGCTTGCAAGCACTGTGTGTGGCCCTCCAGGGCTGTTTTTGCTGGCAGAGGGTTGCAGGAGGCTGTCACAATCAGAAATGGAGCTTGGGAGCCCATTCTTGCTGGCAGAGCACTCGAGTCACCAAAGGCACCTCTGACACAAGTGACGTCTAACTGGCCACACCCACTCTGGCTACACACCCCCAGGCCCCCCCAAGGTCAAACACAACCCTGATCCAGCCCTCAATGAAATTGAGTTTAACACCCCTGCTGTAAACTGCTTAGAGAGATATATAAAGCACTGTGAAGTGGTATATAAGTCTAAGTGCTATTGCTATTACTATTTCTTCAGAATAGGTCAAGGGTACTGCTTTCAGACCCATTTTTTCTTTATGTTAGTCAACATTGAATACCAAGTCTTAAATAAAAAATAAATAAATAAATAAAATAAATAAAAATAAAATAAACAAGTCTTGATTACCCTCCTCAGACTCATTAACCAAATTCCCACCGACTTCGTTATATGGAATTTAGCCTTGGTTTGCAAGATTAGGGGCTCTCAGATAATCTGTACATATTCCATAAAAACAAAATGTTTCTAGGTCAGATATGAATTTTGAGCTCTGAGTTATTCAAAATTCCAACAAGCACAAGAAAATATCCTTGCCAACTGATAACACATGGCTCAAACAAGATGTACACAGGGCTCTGAAGGTCTACTTCAAACTCAAACTGGAGAGATAGTTTGTTTCCTATAAATAGAGAATCAGAAAAAATAACTTTCAGTTCCAGAATTGACAGATGACTTGGAGAATGCCTTGTCCTTTTGCTCACAGCAAACACATGGGATCATGCTTCACAGCATTCTATGTAAAAAGTGATTATGTTGGCAATCTTTAATATCAGGACTACCATTAATAGATATTTGTAAGGTGAATCTGGGATAAAGATACCTTAAAAATATTATGAAACGGATAAAATTGCCTTTCAGAGGTGGGCTTTGATCTCCTTTGGGTCATGTGGAGTGCTGAGCCACCCCGAGAATACTACTATTGTCAGCATTCCAGAAAGCCCCAACTCCAATTAAAAACTCCGAGGCAAGCATTTCTCAAAGTTCCATTTATTAGAATTGGTATACTGGCACATCTGGGAAAACCCGAATCTGAGAGTTCCAGGTTTTCCCTCAGTAAATCAAAATCCCAAATCCAGCCCCTGCACCCTGTCACATGGCCCAATCATCATCGGTCCCAACCTGAGCCATCACTGCAACCACTCCTCCTCCAGATACAGAAACACCATGACCTTGACCAAAGGGAAGAATGCTATTATGTCTAAACTACAATCACTCCTGAATCCCCCCTCCTACTTTCCCAAGCGCAAGAAGTTGGCAGCGTGGAAGCTTCTGGTGTTAATATGGCTTCCAAAGCTGATAACTATATTATATTGCTTTTCTGTTCACGGTTATCTCCTGCAATCAAGAAAAGTAGGTGGACTTACTGTGATGTACTGTCTGCTCACCAAAAGATAGACTTGATAAACTAGTAGCTTGAACAAGCTAGTCACCCAAGAGTTGAGATGCAAAGTACTTTACTCCACTAAATATTATACATTGTTTTTCTGTTCCCATGTATGTTGTTAATGGGGAGTTGTGGATTAGAGTAGTATTCATATTAATGCATTGAATACATGGTTTTTTTAAACAAGTTTTATTAATTTTTTCTTTTACATACATATTTTATGAACAGAGTGTCGACTGGATCACAACTTACACATCTTATAACATAGTTATATATTGATTTTTATAGTCTATTCCAATTTTCCTTTTTGTTTTTTCCAAATACAATTTACATATTTCAGTTTCAGCCATAATATTCTTTTTCCCTACTTCTTTTTGTTATCTTAATCTCTTCTTAATACATAATATATAAACAATATCATCATCCGCACTTCAATTCCTAGTTTCTTAGCATAACATCAATTAATTACCTGATCACATTTTTTGGCTATAAACAATGTGCTTCATCATATTCAATTCTTACATTGAAACCCTTTAACTTAATTAACCTTCCACATGTTATCTTAATCTCTTCTTAATACCTAATAAGCAATATCACAGAATTGTTATTATATTTTATTTGTGTAAAAAAAACCCCAATAAAGTGTAAATAAAAAAAAAATAAGCAATATCACTATCCGCCCTTAATTCCTGATTTCTTACCATAGCATCAATTAATTATTTTATTTCATCATTTACAACATGTTTTTTTCAAAACCCCATCACTCTTTTTATCATTTCAATTTTATCTCTTGATTCAGTTATTTTCATAATTAAACCAAATTGCCACTTCATTTTTCATCTGCTGTTCTATTTTACAATAAACAATATATATCATCATATTCGCTTCTTACATTCACAATTAATAATACTAATACAGTTCCCTTAAATCTACTAATATATACCTTATTTCCCTTCCTTCTTTCCACTATTCTTCCCCTTTTAACCATTTTCTCTTGGTCTCTCCAAAATTTCACTTCTTAATAATTTTCTCCTTTCATCCCATTCTCTTAACTTTTTCTTTTTCTTTTTTTTTTATTTTTATATTTATTGTATCTTTTCTCCTGAATCCCTTTTCTAACTTTTGAGTCTATTACTCGCATAATTCTCCCCAAGCTTTTTCCTAATCTTTTTCCATTTCCTTCTCTTCCCTTTGATTGATTCTTTTTGGGGAGATATCCCCCCCTCCCCCGTCCACTCTTTTTTTGCCACTGTAAATCCCAGTGCAATTATCTAACTTTTTACCTTCAATTCCTTTTCTTTCAGTATTATTTTATTTATTTATTGGTTCGATTCATATGCCGCCCTTCTCTGGAGACTTGGGGCGGCTTACAATGCGTTAAGCAATAGCCTTCATACTTTTGTATATACCTGCCTAGTAGGGCTTTCGCCCCCCCCCCCCCCAAAGTGGTGTTCTTTTTATACAAAGTCAGTTTATTGCCCCCACAATCTGGGTCCTCATTTTACCTACCTCGGAAGGATGGAAGGCTGAGTCAACCTTGAGCCTGGTGAGATTTGAACTTGCAGTAATTGCAGGCAGCTGGCAGCTAAGTGCTACTTAACAGCACTTTAGTCCGCTGTGCCACCAAGGCTCTTTTCTTGCTTCTCATTTATATTTTTTTTCCTGTTTTGTGTATTCTAGCAAAATCTCTGACTTTTTGTCGCCCTTTAATAATTCACGCATGTTTTTAAACATCTCAATTAATTCCTCACACATCCAAGACTCCATATTGTCAATTAAAAAAATTGTTAATATTTTAGCTTATATTTAATTAAGATTTTAAAGTCCATATAATCTCTTTTTTATTTCCAGGTAATATCTAGTTCAAATGTTTGTCCAATCCACTCCAATTTAAAGCTTTGTTACTTTCTACCTCCATTGAAAGTCGAGACCAAGCAATTAAAAAAACAAATACTCCTTAAAAGTTCTCACAGTTTCTTTTAGTAGTCAAGCTCACTGCTATTATTTTCTTCAATTTTCGGGCCAGTCTTGTAATGCTTTCTTTCCATCCACAGATGTCTCTCTCCAATCCACAATGTTCCCAGAACAACAAAGTATCAAGCTTACACAAGTATTTTAAATCCACATAGAAAATACTTTCCCTCTGATTTCTTTTCCTTTTATTATTTTTAGTTTCTCCAAAATCAGTTTTAAGTCCAGTTATAAAATTTCCTTTTTGGGCTTTAATATTTTAACTTCCTCTTTGTTCATCCTTCAAGTGTCAAAACTGTCAAAAATATTTCAAATCCTCATAAAAAATACTTTCACTCGGGTTTCTTTTTCTTATATTAATTTTAATTTCTCCAAATCCAATTTTAAATCCAGTTATAAAGTTTTCTTTCTTGTGCTTTAGTACTTTAACCTCCTCTTTGTTCTTCTTCCTCCATTAAAATTCCCAAGTGCCAATTAGCCACTCATTTCCGCTCCGGGACACCTTTATAAAGTTTTTTTTTTTAATTCCCTTTTTTACCTGTGAGTTGGCCAATCACTCACCCGGTACCAACACTCCTTTCAAACACTGCTCCTGCACAAAAACCATATTCCGGTTGCCCCAGCTTCAGAGCCATTTTTTAATGGCCGCCACCCCCCACCGCCGGTTTGAAGAGCTGCCTCTGACCTTTCGAAGAACTTGCCTGTTCCTCTTGGTTGTCCGAGGCGCCTCTCCTTCTTCACCGTCCCTACAGGACGGTTCCAGTCTGAAGACACCCCCCCCCCCCCAACAGCAGTTTGTCTGGCTGGATTTTCATGGAGCTTGTCGCAGCCAGCTATTTTCCAGCCAGTCTCACCACGACGCTTCCAGTTTCTCGCATTGAATACATGATAAAGGAGAGCTGAATTGGACTCAGAATAGATGGGAGACATTTACGTACTGTATTTATATCACAACTTATTCAAGAGTTTCAGATACCTAAGAGCACTCCTGTTTTTACCTTTAAAAATCCTGTGAAATAGGTTGGGCTGAGACAGAATGATTGTTCCATAGTCACCCAGTTATTTTTTTATGGCTAAGAATGGATTAGATGAAATACAAATGTGATTAATCTCTTGCTATTTTCTACTTCTTTCCAACAGTATCTAAATATAAATGCTTATCTTCTTTTCAGGAACTCCAGTAACTCCTGCTACTCCAGCCAATGTAATCCAAAATTTACCTGATCCATGGGTATCTCAGATAACTAATACAGATACACTTGCTGCTGTAGCACAGATCCTGCAGAGTCCACAAGGCCAACAGGTAATAAATCCATTTTGGCCTGATCTCTATCTAGAAATACATAATTCTGCTTTTCTGCTTCATATAGTTTAAATTGCTGTTGAAAAGTTAAAGACTAATTTTTTTGTTCAGCCCTGGTCAGCAAAAGGCCCTTAAAGAGTTACTAGAGATAATATATCTATATATCAAATAAACCAACTTTATATTCCTTCCCTGTAGCTTGTAGAACTTGATTTCTTTTCATTTTTTCTACATCCCTTCTCTGAAATTCCTTCAAAACATAACAATTCTTGTAAATCTAGTTATTACCTTGTTATTTTTATACCTTTTCAAATTATTAACACTTCAGTTGGTTTCATTTGTATATCCAGTTTATCATCTTTTTCCATATTCTTATAGCTTGTAATTTTTAAATCCATATTCAAATCAATTTCAGTCTTGCCGGTAGACCTTGTTCCTTTCTGTAATATTTATACACCATTTATCTATTATAACAAGACATTCTTAAAATTCACTTCTGAGTCCTTGTTCACAAGCATCCTTGAAAATATCAAGTGTTAAAATATTTTGCTCCATTCTGAATTAACAAGACTTTTAAGTATTTAAAAAAGACTTTTAAGTATTTTTTTAATTGTAATTTTTAGTCTCTTCTAGCTTCCTCTAGTGTTTAGCTTTCAAACTCCCGTTTTTTTTCCATGTTTTTTTTTCTAAGGAATCCAAACAACAACAATTTCTCATGATAAATATTCTTATAATTAATTTCAAAATCTTATTTCAAATCCTTCTGCATCCTTAGTCTGTTTTTAACTTTCCAGAATCAGTGCTCTAAATACTTTTGCTGTTTATTCCAAAAAGTAATTTTCTTTCTAAATTCTTAAAACTTGTATTTAAAACTAATTTTGTTAACGAGAAAACTTACCTGGTGAATGCAGTAAAGATTTGACCATTCTGGGGAAAAAATATATACTGTATTTTTCGCTCCATGAAAAGCACTTTCCCCCCCTAAAAGTGGGCGAAAATGGTGCCGGTCCTTTGGTGAATAGCAGCCGGACTGTGGCGGCGGGGTCCTTTTACAGTGCTGAACCCCACCTCTTCTGTCTTCGTCATTGCCCGCCTCTTTTCCAGTGTGGTGGCGATAGATTCCAGGCATGGGTTGACTCTTGTCCTCTAGCTCTTAGACTGAGTTTAAACTGAAAACCCACCTTCTGAGCTCAGTCAGACTTGTTGGAGAAAAGCTCTTGTGGTTTTTCTTCAATTTTTTTTTAGGAAGACCAACTATGAGCTTAGATGGAATCGCTTAACTCCCAGCTGCTTGCATAAGTTGACCACTAAAATTTCAGTTCTTATGGTCTATTCACAAGGAGTATTTACGATGAGCTCTACCTACCTACCTACCTATCTTATCTATCATCATCATCTATCTTGCTCTTTTCTTTCTCTGGAGAGATTTGCTAGCCACGGTCCAACATCTGGCCACTGATTTCTGCTGCAAACGATATCCCTGCTCTTTCGCCCTGTCCTTACCAGACATCTGTGCCAAATCAGATGCAAAATGCTCTCTTTGATTATGACATGCATTTCCATCCTGTTTCTTTTGTAAGTGCATTGAAAATTGTTTATATTTTACAAAATGTTTGAAAATTTAAAATTAGGAATTATGTGCTTGGAATTGAAGTTTTGATTTGGGATATTTTGTCCTATCTTTGAAAGCAGTGCAAGAATGGATGCTTAATTTCAGAATTTATTTATAGCAAAACTATCTTCTTCCAATCTCCGTTTCAGCTTCAGCAGTTAATACAGACATTGCAGATGCAACAACAAAAGCCACAACCATCATTGCTTCAAGCACTGGATGCTGGTCTCGTTGTTCAGCTACAGGCTCTCACTGCTCAACTTACGGCTGCTGCTGCTGCCACCAATACACTCAATCCACTAGAACAGAGTGTCTCTTTTAACAAGGTACCGTATTTTTCGGTGTATAAAACACACCGGAGTATAAGACGCACCTTAATTTTGGGAGAGGAAAACAAGGAAAAAAGTATTTTACCTCTGCCTACCAGCATTTAAGGTGGCGCCACCTTCCTCCTTCTCCTGCAAGCGAGAGGTGCAGGGACTACTCGCTTTCCCCCAAAGAGACCCCTCGCATGCTCTGGGGGGAGGGACAGAGCACAGCCTGAGGATCGCGGGTTCGGGCGACAGACCCGCGATCCCCTTCCCGATTCCAAACGGGTGTGCAGAGACAAAAAAAAGTGCATCATGTTTCAGGCGGCGGATTTGTCCAGGAGGAAAGAGAAGTTGAGTCTGCTGAGAAGGAGGACGGGGGCGCGTGGCTCTGCAATGTGCAGAAAAACACTTTCAGGCGGCAGCGTTACAATCTCCTCCCCGAATCCAAAGCACTTCCCAGTTCCCCGGTGCACATTGCAGAGGAACTGGCCGCCACCTGAAGTGCGACTCTTGAGAATTGCATTGGGGAATCCGGGCAGCAATGGCTAGAAAGGAGGAATGTTTCCCTTTAGGGGCTCCCATTCAGCTCAGCTTGGCTCCTGGGTGCAGAGAGGGCTTAGGCAGCGGCGGCGGCTCCTCACATTGCTGGGGAGTGAAGTCAGCGTGGCCAGAGGGGTGACCAGCCGCAAATCGTGGCACCTGCCTTGTTCCCTGAAGCTGCTGGGCAGATCCCCCCCCCCCCGACGAGGGAGGGTTGTTCCTCAGGCTGTGCCCCGAACCAGATCCCTGCCACCTGGAACTGGCCGAAAATGGCCGAAGGGTGGGGGCCGGCGGGTGGGCGGGGCTACATTCGGCGTATAAGACCCAGATTTTCACCCCCTTTTTGGGGGTAGAAAGGTGCGTCTTATACACCGAAAAATACAGTAGTTATTCATAAGATTTCTAAACAAAATATATTGATTAAAGTTATACTAAGTTCTCCACAGTGTAAAACCTTTTGTTTGACTCATTTCAGAGATTTTCTCTTTACAATGTTAGATGGGAAGTACAGTGGGATTCCATTCACTGAATGAATCTGAGACCCTTATTCATACTCCATTTCCCTTTCTGTGGTAATTTACCTATATACCTAACTAAAATCATCTTGGTTATGAAGGAAAAACGTTCATTTCTACTCTCAGATTGAAAACTTGCTGACTAGTAGTGAGTTCTTATGTGCAGCAATTTCCATAAGAAGATTAGAGATGTTCTAATCATGGAGTGGTAACAATATGAAATTTTCTATTTTATTTATTTTTCTTCTTTGTTTATTTTGTACTGTTTTATGTTTTGTTTGTTTTATCTATTTTTTCTTTTAAGTCTTAGCTTAATATGCTGTTAATCAGGGATCCCTAACCCCTGGGCCATGGCCCACTACCAGGTCATGGCCTATTCAGATTTGGGGCCCATGAATGACTGGCAGGCACACATGCAGCTTAATTTGTGCAAATGGAGGGCTGGTGGGCATTCACAAGCATGAATGCCTGCCCGCTGCTTGTGCAGCTCAGTTTCCCTTTCTCCCACCCCCAGCCAAGCCACCAAGCTACAAAGATTGGGTACCACTCCTGTATATGACTGATACAAGAACCAGTTTGGTGTTGTGGTTAAAGCACAACACTATAAACCAGGAAACTGAATTCTAGTCCCACCTTAGGCACAAAGTCAGTTGGGTGAACTTGGGCCAGGCATTCTCTCTCTCCCTCTCTCTCTCTCTCTCTCTCTCTCTCTCTCTCTCTCAGCTCTGTGATTTTTTTGTGTCGTCTTTTTGCAATTCTTGGTTTTCTATTGGGAACTAAACTTGCAGTTCCAAGTGATTCACAGTTGTCATTTTATCAAAGCCTATCTTATAATTTCTAATTTTAGTAACACGAGTCATGGCTTTGGAGTACACATAGATAATGTACATCAATTAATGTATTTTGGTTTTTATATTTATGTGATTGTTTTAGATCTAAGGTAATACTGTGTTTTCCCGAAAATAAGACCCTGTCTTATATTTTTTGGAACCCTGAAATAAGCACTTGGCCTTATTGCCATGCGCTCAAAAACCCGACTTATCAGGGGATGTCTTATTTTGGGGGAAACAGGGTACATATAAACAAGGCATAAGGGATTGTTTTAGAAAGAATATACATTAGTATCATAGTGTTATAATTTATTCATTACAATTAATATATATGTATAACTAAAACATCAAAATCTATCTAATAGAAATCTTTGATTTCAAATAATGCTCATGTTCAACAGTGCCTTTTTAATGCATAATTTGTTTGTTCCTAGAAGCTGATAGATAGGTTTGGAGATTTTGGAGAAGAAGCTGATTTGAATGAAGAGTCCAAAAAGGAAACTCCAACTTCTCAATTGTAAGTCTTAATTTGTGATTGGAAGCACCTCATTTTATATTTTAATTTGAACTTATTTGCAAAGTAAATCTGTAGTTAAGTCCAACTTTTCTGATTTTAATTGCTTGTCCTAATCCAGAGGCTTTTCACCTATGCAAAATGGTTTTGGAGTATTTGTGACATTAACTGGTGATGGAGAAGAAGTTATGGAATTTTTTTTTATTGCTTAGTTTTTTTAAAAAATTCAGACAGTTCAGACTTTCCCTATTTGAGATTTCCAGTACACTTAAAATATTCTTTTAAGTCATTTTCTTACATCTGAGAAAGAGGGAAAAGGGAGAGAGGAATTGTTGAGGATAAACCATAATTTCTTAAATCAGCAGTTGGGTTCATTTAAAATATTAATCTATAAATTGTTGTTTAAAAGTCACAGTGTTGGGTTCTCCCTACCACATCAAGTGCAATAATGACCTACAACAATGTTGGAATTCCATTATAATCCCCTTAGATCAAGCTAGTCTTCTTGTCCCTTCCTATTCTCACCACATTTCGAGAGAACATCAAATTCTGGTTCTACAAAGTTCTGTTATAGTCTTTAAATAATGAATTCTGAATATATTTATACAGTTACTGTAAACAATAGGGTAACTGTACTTAATTATGTATTATAGGCCCCTGGTATCTGAATCCGTGAACAACTCACTTTTTCATCAGCTAGCTGAACAACTACAACAACAAAACTTAGAACATCTTCGGCAACAGCTTCTAGATCAGCAGCCACCAAAGGTATATTATTTTTCTTACTTCTTCTGCAACCATTCGTCCATAGTAGGAATCGAAGTATCCTTCCATTTTTGTGCATACAATAATCTTGCTGTTGTCAACATATATAATAACAAAGTTCCAAATTTTTTTTCCAGTTCTTTTCCATTAAGCCCAAAAGGAAAAGTTCTGGCTTCATTTTTATCTCAATTTTCAAAATTTTCTGTATTAAAAATGAATCATACTCCAAAATTTTTTTGCTTTATCACATGTCCACCATAGATGATAAAAAGTCCCCTCCTTACTTTTACACTTCCAACATTCATTTGACATACCTTTATACCTGTTATATAACTTATCTGGTGTTAAATATCAAAAATAGAAAAAAAATATGTACTAGTTATTGAAACCCAGGGAGAGAGAGACAGACATATAGGCAAGTGTTGCAGAGTTTGATGCTAAAAAAATAATGTAAACATTCTTCACTGCAGGTAAGCCCTGAAGAAACTCAAGAAGAAAATTTTGGTTCTGAGCATTCAGCATCACCTTCACAAGACAGCAGTCACCAACAGTTTTTAGAAGTGGAAACAAAGCTTGACAATTCAATGGATGTTCAACAACAGGTAAAATGTAGTATTTCTGTTTAAATTATGAATTTAGTAGATCACAAAATTGTAAAATAAACACTGTATACTATCTGTAATCTCATGGGTGCCTATTTACTGGGAATGTAAATGATGAACATTAGTTTTTATGTCATAATCTGTTGGAGAGCAGTATGCTCTGTCCATGAGCACAATAAGGACACATACATTGAGTATAAGAAGATTTTCCTAGACGCTAGAGAGGGATGTCAAACGCACATCATCATGGCATTGTCTTGTGACTTTTTCCCTCTTCACATGGCATGGGCATGGCCAGTGCATGACATATCCGGCCCATGGGCTCTAGAGCAAACTGATGTATTCAGGAATATATGAAAAAAATCTCCATAAACAAATATAGATAAGAATGAATATATTTTTCAATATGTTGGCATCTCATTTCCTCTTTATTTTTAGGACATGGATATAGATGAAGCCCAGGAGATTATAGAACAAGAAGTCTTTGAGCAAGAAGAAAAGAAACCAGCAGTTCTTTCAAGATCACGAACACGCTCAAGATCACGTTCAAGGTTTTTGTAACTTTATTACAAAGATATTTGTCTTCATGCTTAAAACCCATATTTTGTTTCTCTTATGTATGTTATGTATTACATTAATATAATTTAACTGATTATTTTATAGGTCACCAAGAAAAAGAAGGTCAAGATCACGGTCTGGTTCTCGAAAGCGTAAACACAGAAAGCGCTCACGTTCTAGATCAAGAGAAAGAAAGAGGAAGTCATCAAGGTCATACTCAAGTGAAAGAAGAGCTAGAGAAAGGGAAAAAGAAAGACAGAAAAAAGGATTACCTCCTGTCCGATCAAAAACACTAAGTGGTATGTATTACCTGGCTTATTTGATTATTTGTATGGATATTTTCTGAAATGTTTGAAGTACATTTTCATTCTGGTCTGAGATACTCAATGACTGTATTTCCTTTCATTAAAATTACATTATCACTCCTTAAATAGTAGTAGGCAGAATAGTTTGATTTCTGGGATAATACTCTCTAGAATTTATAAATCAGGGAGAAACTGGAGAAGCAGAACTAATTCTACTGACTATTATTATTAACCTTAAAAGATTCCGGCCCATAAAAGAGATGCAATTCCGTAGAAAGATGAGCACTGTGCTAAATAGTACTGTTAAATTTAATGAGACTTCCTGGGTTTCAGGGTCAACTCAGAATTAAGAGCTGCTTGCTATTTCTAGGACTTAGCTTGTCCTATGTGATATTTATTGTGGAAGAAATATTATTAAACCAATTTAAATTTAAATTTTTCTGTGATTAGCTCCTTGCCATTTCTATCCATTTTGTTAGTTTGTCTGCACATAATATTTTAATAATATATGCATGGTGTAAAAACATATAAATCTGTTTTTATTCTAATCAATAAATTGGGTGTATTATTAAGATTAAATTTAATTTAAGATTAAAATTATTAACTAATTTTAATGAAAGCATTTTTAAAACATTTCTTAAAAACATATTTCAAGAATATTTCAAGAAGCTAAAGTATAAGTTGCTCATAAATATTCAGTGGTATGCCCACTATAGCTTTCCATATTCTTATACATAATTTTTGCCATTTTTTTCTTGTAATGTGGGCACGGGAGTTGTATTCTTCTCTCCCTTACTTGTTGGAGGAGCTTCAAGAAAAGGTTTGAAGATAATAATTTGGTTTCTAAGAGGAAGGAAGAACTAAAGATTACTACTCCCTCTTTCATGGCATCACCTGCTATTTCAAACATACTTATGATTAGTATTGATTAGTAGTAACCAGATCTACAATATTTCTGTATTCTCCCCATGTCTCTGCTTTTTTATGTTCATAAAAATATTCTTATTTATATGCAGTTTTCATAAAAATTTAGTGTTTCAGGATTTTGTTATCCTGCTAGTCACTTCTTGGAAGATGGTTGACATTTTCCGTTTCCACTGCTTTAAATTAAATAATTGTATTGATTTCTGCATATAGGTAAGTGGTAAATTGTTTCAGCTTGTCTTTCCCTCTGTGACAATAAAAGATTGTAGTGATGATAAATGACAAATGATATGAATAAAATATAAACCTTTGCCATTATAATTTATCATGGCAGTCTGCAGTACCACGCTTTGGGTTGGTCAAGTGGACAAGAAAGCCACACAGCAAGATTTAACCAATTTATTTGAAGAATTTGGACAAATAGAATCTATAAATGTAAGTAAAATAATCGGTAACTTTTAAAAAGAATAGTAATTTTAAGTTTTCATAAATTCTTTATTTTACATAAGAGGAAGTTTTGTATGATTTATTTTAAAATAAAAGTACCTAGAGGTTTTGTGGCTGGATGCAGAGAAATATAAATTGTGTTCACAGAGTAAGATATTTTTTGTTACTCCGTTTGTGCCTCTTAAAACATTTCTCCTGAATTTCAGGAAATCATTTAGCATGGCATGGGGTATGACAAAATAATCTTGGGGTTGCTAATATTTATTACTGCAAGAGGTTTTCTGAAATTCTGTTATTAATTTATGTTTTAATTTTATTTGTTTCCTTGTTTTTTTGTTTTTGTTTTTTTATAGATGATCCCTCCCAGAGGTTGTGCATATGTCTGTATGGTTCATAGGCAAGATGCTTATCGTGCTCTTCAGAAACTAAGCTCTGGATCCTACAAAATTGGATCTAAAATTATTAAGGTATAGTTTCAGTGGTCCTGCCTATATGCAGTATGAATTATAGTTTATTATCATAATCATGTGCTTTTTGTATATAATGAAGAAAAGCCACTGTGTTAGTGCTTAAGATTTTGGACTAGAACTGGGGACAGCAAGATTCAAATCCATCCTGAGCCATAGAAACTCACTGGTAGACTTGAGCAAGTCATTGTGTTTCTCATCCTATTTCATATGGTTGTTATAATAATAAGTTGATCAGTTTGCAAGAATCAAAAGAGCAATAGCACTTAGACTTATATACTGCTGACAGTGGTCTACAGCCCTCTTTAAATGGTTTATAGAGTCAGCATATTGCCCCTAACAATTTGGGTCCTCATTTTACCGACCTCAGAAGGATGGAAGGCCGATCAACTTGAACCTGGTGAGATTTGAACTACCAAATTGCAGGCAGGCAGCAGGCAGCAGAAGTAGCCTGCAGTACTGCACTCTGGCCACTGCGCCACCACTGCTCATGGTGGAACATAAACCTAACAGTAGTAAGTAATAGAAGATTATGGATCAGAAGGTGAAGAAGAAATGTTCAGGACCAATAGAAAAGTCTCTGTCCACTGTACTCATCTCCAAATCATGTAGAAGGGAGTTAAATGTGTTGGACGTTACTGGAAATCGGAATGTGTTGTGTGTCGTGTAAGTAGGGTTTGGCTAGGAGGTGGGCTGAGTGATTTGCCAGATTGTTAACTCCAAGCATAGGTTAGGTAGGAAAGATGGTTAGTGAGAATTGGGATGAAATAAGTGCTTGCCTCAGATGAACAGGATGATTGGATGGGAAGAATACAGAATACATATGCCAAATACCAGTGTTTTCAGCTAGGGGAAATATGATGGAAGACATCGGGTTCACTATTTCAGGGGACAGATGATTTGTGGTGGTCTCCTTTTTCCAATTCAGTAGCTCCATGCTGGGGACCTTGTGGTCAGATTATCAGAGTACCTGGCCTCATAGTGTTCCTGATAAACAGCAGATCTTTCTATAATAAAGCAGCATCTATTCATAATTTGATAATGGACAGACAAGTAGATTTGGTGTATTTTACTCACTTCTAACTGCATGAGAGTAGCAATATCCTTCTTTCAAAAATTTGCCCAACCAGGTTTTGGGTCCTGCCTCAGCCTGAGTACCAGGGTCAGGGGCATAGGGTGGTGTTGATATATTATGAGATCTTACCTGTGACCAAGATCATCATTTTGAAGGTTGCAGAATGTGACTGCCTTTGTGTTAAGTTGCGCCTAAGGACAAACTAGGAATACTGTTGCTATACTAGTGACCCTGCTGTCTATCTGGATCTTTCCAAGGGTTCCTGGGCCTGTTTGTTGGGTTGATGATTGAGTTTCCTCCGCCTATGGGTATTGGGGGATTTTAACTCCATACAATGGATCCTGGGAAAGCCTAGGAGTTTCATGAAGATTTGCATACATAGGTGGCCATGAATTAGATCTAATTTTTGCTTTGGAGCAATTGTCTTATGATCTGACCAATATGGAAGGTATTACCATTACTCCTTTGTCATAGTTAAATCAGCACCCTTGTTATCCATTGGGTCAGGTCCATTTGGCTTGTCTGCTAGATTGGTGAATCCATCAATTAACTGCCTATTTTACCACTTGCAAAAAGTAACTCAGACTCTTGCTCCTGAATGGCCTCACTCCACTGGCTGATCCAGGCAGTCTCTTGGGTTATAGTGGCCCTCTGGAAAATGAAGCAGCAGGCATGATGCCTGGAGCATAGGTGAAGATAAATAGTGAAACTAACAAAGCACAGCTAACTTTCCAGGTTCAAGCTTATTCCAGAGCAGTAAGAAAGGCAAAGCATTCTTATTTTTCTTTCTCCTAAGGGATTGTGGCAGGAAATAAATATAATAAATAAGTTTCTGTATAGATTCTTATGTCTATGTTGTGTAGATTTTAATATTTATATTACTGGGGAAAAAATGCTTCTAGGAAAGAATTCATCTGAAGAATGCATTTTAATGACTCCAATTAAATGAAGATGTTATCCAAAAATAGAAAAGGAAAAATTTAAAATTAATTCAAAATATTTATTGCTTGATTATTAGAAGGGAAAAAAAATGTCCTGCAAAATAGTAAAACATAACTAGAAATTTTGGATAAACAGTAAGCCTGAGATTGGGAAGAATAATGTCCAAATTCTTTGGGACTGAGAACTTTAAAATTCTTTACTGCTGGCATTTACGGCAGAAAAAGCTGACATATTGGAAGAATTTAAGACAAGCACAGGAAGATTCTTTATAGATCAACAGATTGTCTATGTTTTTCTGTGCTACGTAACTTTGATCTCCTTTCCTATAAAAAGGAAATTTCATGATGAGGAATTAATCTTTTAATGTCAAATAAAAGATATCATTACAATGTATTTGGACACTGCATTTTTCTGTTCTGCAAGTATGTCCTGTTCAGCAAATGAATTGTCAATCAGGCTGTGTAAAAATAAACAGAATGTTATGATGCCTTGTAGAGATTATTGTACTTTTGTTTCCACCACCACTGAATTTGCTTTATTTTCAGATTGCATGGGCTTTAAACAAAGGGGTGAAAACTGAATACAAACAGTTTTGGGATGTGGATCTTGGAGTATCATATATACCCTGGGAAAAAGTTAAGCTGGATGATTTAGATGGCTTTGCAGAAGGAGGCATGATTGACCAGGAAACAGTAAATAGTGGTAAGAACAATTTAAAATTCTTTGTAATTAAAACTTTTTTTTTCATATTTTCATATTTTGTTCCAGAGAAATGTGTTTCCAATAATCTAAATATGCACTACAAGTGTTGTTCCTCTCAGGCTATTTAAGAAGTAAGCTGACAGTTGGCAGTCAAGCTGAATCACAGTTCCACTTTGTGACATATGTAGAAAATTTTCATCTTCAACTGGGATATATGCTAGTTTCCAAAGGAAATTTATTTACTTATTATTTATTTAAATAAATAAATTTATTTGCTTACTTATTTAGTAAATAAACATATTTATTATTTAGTTTCCAAAGGAAATTTATTAATTAAATAAATAAATCATATATTATAATATTTAAGATTTAGTATAGATATATCCTCAGTCTAAAATTGTAGAGAATTTGTAAATAGGAGAAATCAATTGCTACTTAGAAAATGATGCTTTGCCAAAAACTGTGGGGTTTGGTTTGGTTTAGTTTGGTTTAATTTGATACACAGAAAGAAACAGGAAAAACATACAAAGAAAAGAAAAATAAAACAAAAATATATTATGAAATACTCAGATCTAAATCTCCCAGAGGTGCTTTTGATCCAAATATTGTGCATGTCTAATAATACATATTTTCGCTGGTAGAGGCATTAGGGCTGGTCCTTAGCTGTTTCCAGGGCAGCCCCGTGGGCCAGATCTAAGCACACCACGGGCCAGATCCAGCCCACAGGACTTGAGTTCGATACCTCTGCTCTTCATAAAACAATCTGGGAATGTGCCATTCATATAGTTTTTTTTAAATATATTTTTCAGTCTCCATTTATTGCAAAAATGTAGGTTATCGTAGCTAGTAGAGCAAATGCTTATTATCTTCTAGTGTGCTTTTCAAAACACTGTCTGTTGTTGTTTTGTGTAGAATGGGAAACTATAAGAACTTCAGAGACTGTAAAAGAGAATGTGCAGATAACCCAGAGTGCAACCGTTGACAAAACCACAGTTGTCACAACACAGACAGAAACTTACACACAATCTGTCGCTATGTTACAGGTTAGTATTGTACTTCATTTTCTGACCACACTTTTCTTCCAGTAGTGAAGGAAATTCAGATTATTGATTAGATTGTCAACTCTTATTTTTGTATCAGATCCATACCTTCTCGTACCTTCTCAGTGATTCTGATATTTGCAACTTGTTGAGACATTTTTTTCTTTTTATTGTGAAAAACTCTAAACTTAAGCGTGCACAAAACTGAAAATGCATTGGTTTCACATATAGAATAAAGAACTCCACTCAAACATCTCAGGAACATCCCATGTTGGTTGTTTTCTAAGGAGACTCCCAAAAAGTACGGAGTAAAAAATTATCTCAACAAGAAAAAGTAAGAGACGGCAAAACTCTGGGAATGATACCATGGCAAGTTGCCTCAAAAAAAAAAAAGTTATGATTTTTCTTCTCCTATATAGTAAATTACTCTGTGAAGGAGATGAACAGTTTAAAAATGTGATCTATAACATTTAGAAATCTTTAAATCGACCCAGAGTTATTTTGGGAATTAACTGGCAAGTGTTCAGTTTCACTGATAGGAGAGAGAGAATTTGGAAAGAAAATGAAAAGTAGTTATGTGGACTTTCTAGAAGTTCATTTGTTAGTCAACTATTAAACGACTAAGTCTGAATTTAAAGAGACAACTACTTTTACATAGAAATAAATGTAAAAAATAATACTACATTGCCCTTCCTACATGCTTTTCTTTAACAACTTGCAAGTTATAAATCTCCTTATTTGGGGCTCCAGCTGAAATTTAAAAACAAAATAGCCCAAAGAGGCCAATTTCCAGGGGTGCAATTTTAAAATTTTCTTCTCATAACTGTGCATGGATCAAGGATCATCAAGAATATTTTCCTATTATAACAGATTCCTGTAGCTCCAACTGTGCCAACTGTCAATTTAGTTCCACCTGCATTTCCTGTTACAATGTCTGTCCCTCCACCTGGTTACAGTGGAATTCCTCCGCCTCCATTCCTGAGAGCAAGCTTTAATCCTTCACAACCACCTCCTGGTAAAGTTATCTTTCTATTCTATAATATATATCAAAATGTATAGGCATTGTTACCCTGTTTCCCCAAAATAAGACATGCCCTGATAATAAGCCCAATCGGGCTTTGAGCACATGGCAATAAGGCCAAGCGCTTATTTCAGGGTTCAAAAAAATATAAGACAGGGTCTTATTTTCGGGAAAACACGGTATTTTTTCTCTTTAAGTTTACATTTGCTGAGAATTTTGCATAATTAGTCAGAAAAGCTTTGGTCCCCTCTTTGCAAAGCAGGGCCCGATATTGTGAATAGGGAGTTGGATTCAATGGCTTAAGGAATCCCTTTCAGCTTTATGAATCTATGAGTCTCCTTAATTTTAAAAAATATTAATTTAATCTGTAGTCATCTATTTGCATAATGAAGTGGCAATAAACCTGGTTTAATTCAGTGGATCTTATTTCCATAAATATTCGTATATATGCATTTAATTACAACACTTTCTTGAATTAGATAATATATGCTTGAACATATTTATAATTCAGTTAAGAATTTAAGTTAAGAATCTTGCTATTTTTCATAAACTTGAACAGATTTGTCTATTAATATTTATTCTTTATTTCTTCTAGGTTTCATGCCTCCACCTGTTCCACCACCTGGTCCACCACCAGTAGTTCCAACATGTAAGCTGTTTTAACTTTTCTTCATAGGATTCCAATAAAACTGTCACAGTTGAAAAAAACAATTTGGTTGAATTGGCTAACATTGGATTTATTTTTATAAATAACATTATAAAGCTTAGAGCTGAATTCCTGCTACTCTTAAATAAGTGGACAAGTTTACCTGTATTAGGTATGATGGTACCTGTACAGGCATTATCAAGAACTGTATATAAACAGTCCTGTAAGACATGTTTTCCTAGCAAGACTTCCAATTAGGGTTAGGGTTAGACTGGAGAACATAGGAGTCCAGAATTTAAGATTTTTGCATGTAGATAACATTTCTTTGTACAGGAAGTCATTGACTCACAATTACAGTTTGGATTGGAACTTCTGTCACAAAGCAACGCAGTCATTAAATGAGTTATTACAACCAGTTGTCAAGCGCCTTGTGATCATGTGATTGCCATTTGCCTTACCCAGAAAGTCTGCTACTGCCTGCTGAGAGGGCTCCTACTCAATCTCTGTAGGGTGGCTGAAAGAGCTGCTGACTAAGGGGAGCTGACATCTTTTCATGGGATGCAAAAAAAGAAGCTTAAATCATGAAGATCTAAGCTCTATTTCTGCACCCTTTGCAGATGTCAGCTCTCCTTCATGCATGGAAGGGAATTCCTCTGGTGTGGTGTAGAAAAAAAGCTTAAATCATGACGATCTAAGCCTCATTTCTGCACTCTCCCATAGTGGGACTTACATCTTCAAGTCTTTGCACTTGTATACTATCAACTTAATAGTACTTGTGCTTAAAGCACAGTAGTGCCTCCTACAGACAGGTTTTGGCATTTCTGCCCATAAAATGAAATAAACAGTATCACCTATTATGAATTCTCAACTAAATTCTTTCTTAAAGCAACAATTAATATCAGGCAGAATTGCAGAACAAGGTTGACTCAGCCTTCCATCCTTCCGAGGTGGGTAAAATGAGGACCCAAATTGTTGGGGGCAGTATGCTAACTCTGTAAACTGCTTAGAGAGGGCTGTAAAACAGTATATATAATGACAGGCATATAACAACTATTTTTTGTCTGATCCCAAGAGGCTCATGCTGTTTTGAAAGCTGCCCTATATGTATTAACTGCCCCAAGTTAATAGGTAATAGATTGCATTTATTGTTATTGATGAGGAATGATTAGAATTTTTTAAAATTATAATCCAACTGTATAATTTTGATGGGTTTTCTAATAGCTTTCTTCAGTCTGGATGTTTTAAGGATTATATTTTTAACTTATTTGTGATTACTTTTTTATACAGCAAGTAGAAAGATGTTTCAGAGTTTGATTAACATACTGATGGATTCTTTTAGAAAGACATACATAGATTTGCACAAGCATTAATGTGCATATGTATTGATTTACAGCTCTTGTACAGCCGTCGCTGACTATTGCTCAAGAATCAATGAAAGATTTTAGCAGCCTTGGTCTACCAGGTGGTACTGTTTCTAGTAGTCTTACGACACCAACATTATCTGCCGGAAGTGTCTTTTCTTCTCTTTCAAAGAACAGTTCAGAATTAGATGAAAAAGGATCTCTTCGTGCTGATCTTCAGACCTCTTCTACCGAAAACAGAACTGGTAAATAGCATTATAAAACCTTTTGGGAGGGTTATATGCGTGCTTGCATGAGCATGTATATATGTATGTACATGGATAAATGCATATGCACATACACACATACATGCTTGCATAATATAGGAATGTCATAACTTTCAAGAATTCTAGTCCTGTATCAGATGTTACTTTTGGGAGAGTATTGAACTTACCTGTTGTTTCTAAGAGCTAAATAAAGACAGACAGACAGACAGACAGACTAGAAGGATAGGAAATAGGATCAGCATAACGAGTTCTTTATTAGCCCAATTGCAATATAATTTCTGTTTTTTCATGCGATGATCTGTTTTCAATAAGATCTGTTATTCACTCATCACTATATTGCCACAATACTTTTTTGTTCATTTAATCTGAATTGTATTAATAATAGTATAATACAAATAATTAAAAAGCTTTTAACATAATTTTTGTAGTTTTATTCACTCAAATATACAAGATAGGAAAATGATATGCCAAATCCTAGTTCTTTTTTTTAGTTCTCTATAATTTTCTAGATAAAATATTTTAAAAGCTTATAATTTTTCTAAACATTTATTTTATAAGCTATTCTTCAGTAAGAAATACTGTTTACTTTTCCTTAAATAGATATTGTTGCAGATTATAATGCGAAACCAACCAGTAGATGTTGAATTTAGTTTAATCTGACTCTATAATTAAACCATTAAAGTATTAGTTAGACATGGTTGTTTCAATTCTCTGATTTAAGTTTTTGTATTTCAGTTCAAGATGACGTTTCAAGCAGTTCTGGACTTACCGAGGGAGTACAGCCATCTGGTATCACAACCAGTTCTGGGCATGTAGGGGGAATCCAGCCACCCCATGTCTCAAGTAGTGCTGGACTTGTGCAGCCGGTCAGTGTCTCAAGCAGCTCTGGACTTTTGACAAGAGTTCAACCACCCACTGCTTCAAATAGTTCCGGTCTTATGACAGGTTCAAGTGTCTCAAGTAGCTCTGGGCTTTTGACAGGACTTCAGCCCATAAATGTTTCATGCAGCTCCAGCCTTTTAATGGGAATCCAACCACCCATAGTCTCAAATAATACTGGACGTTTGTCAGGAATCCAGCCACCCATTGTATCAAGTAGTTCTGGGCTTTTGACAGCACTCCAGCCACCCATTGTATCAAACAATTCTGCAATTTTAGGATTGCCACCACCAATAGTTTCAAGTAGTTCTGGACTGTTAGGATTACCACCACCAAATATTTCAGGTGGTTCTGGACTATTAGGACTACAACCACCCACTGGAATTCAAAATTTACCCCATTTAACTCTTGCTAGTCAACGGTTGCCTGGAATTCCTCTAGTAGAAATCCGATCAGGATTAATACCACAACCACCTGGTCCTAGGTTTCCACTACTGCAACATGGGATGCCACCACAACGTACAGTTCCTCCTCCAGCTATACTTGATCCATCCCTTCCTCCACCTAGAGTTCCTTTCCTTCCAGGAGATATTTTTACTCAAACAGAGAGGTCATTTGCAACTTCCAGTAGGCAAAATATGGATATTTCTAACCCAGATAAAAGATTGCCTGTTGGGGAAGATAGCATTCAACAAGAAGGAGATAGAGACTATCGATTCCCTCCAATGGAAAGTAGAGATCGAACATCTTCAGTAGATATAAGGGATTCTATTGGAAGGCCACCACTAGATCCAAGAGAAGGTCTAGGTCGACCTCCTCTAGATGGAAGAGAACATCTTATGAGGCCACATATAGATTTACGGGACAACTTTGGAAGGCCAGGTATGGATAATCTAAGAAGAGAGCATTTTGCTTTCAACTCAGAAAAACACTGGGGTCAAAGAGGAGATTATGATGAAAGAGAACATCAGACCTTTCCTGTATATGGTGGTCTCAAGGGGTTCCAGGATTTTCGAGAGAGATATCGGCAAACAAACTACAGATTTGAAACTCGAAGTGGTCCTACCTGGAACAGAGGACTTGAACAAGATGCCCACAGAGACTTTGATGACCGTCGTAGACCATGGGAAAGACAAAGGGACAGGGATGATAGAGATTTTAATTTTGGTAGAGAAATTAATGGAAACAGATTTGGGAGAGAGAGAACACAGAACAACTGGATACCCCCTCCACATCCAAGAGCGTTTGAATATTTTGAAGGTGGTGCTTCTCAACAAAAAGTTGATAGTGTACCCCAGGTTAACGGTGAAAACACAGAAACAGAGAATCAGCCATCTGCTGTGGAAGTGCAGGATGAATTGGAACTTTATGAAAAGTTGGCGTCTTCAAATGAGACAAAAAAAGAGAAGAGTGACACAGAAGCTGAATTAGAAAATGAACCAGTGGTAGAAAGCACAGAAACTGAGGGAACATAATCATCACTCAGTAGGTAAAAAGATACCTTTTGTAAAGTTGTCATCTCTCTCTGTAATAGATGAATGGCTGACTGGACCTTAGTAGTTCATTTTTTTTTCTTCCAGAATTAAGTTAATCTAATATTCATGTTCATCTTTCACTTAAATAGTTGTACAACTGACCTGTATAGAATATTGTTTTTAATTTGAACATGGTAGGTAAAGTTTGTCTTTCTTTTCTTTTTTCTTTTTTTTTTCCTGGCAAAATGCAAACTCCCCCACTTGCTTTTCCTTCTGAAGGATAAATTACAGCTTGTCAAACAAAGAAAAAGACTTCCTATGGAAGAACTTGATTTTTTTAGATGCTATTAGGTTGGCCATAGAAATTGTTATACTTGAAAACAGGCGCTGTCTTATCCAGATTTCTAGGCTGCTGCAAATTTTTAAAACATAGGCAGAGCTGTGATACTAAATGTTCCCTCAGTTTGGCCCAGAAAAGGAGCATAAATAATACAGAGATGGTGTGTTTTTGAAATTTCTGCATTATAGTCTCTGTTTCTCAAACAAGTGTCCATGATCTGTCCTCGTACTACAATGAATTAAAAAATAACATACGTTTTAAATGTTTTTTTAGATGCCAATAAAGCATTATTTGTTTGATAAGCATTCTAGGTATTGTATTTTTTATATACAATCTATAACATTCTGGTTGAATTGTGCTTTAACTAATTGTTGCAAAAGGTTTATAATGCTCTTGTAAAACTAGTGCAACAATTATATATGCTCCAAAAGCATACGCCTTTCTACTAAAAAAATCATGGAATCACATTAGTTTGTGTATAATATATGTATGTAAATATTTGTGTAAAACTGTATGTAGATACCACTGTTTCTGTGTGTGATAGTGCATGCGCACGCACTCACAGAATAATGTAGACAGTTAAATAAAATGAAATGAATTAGGTTATGCAATTTCATATTTAAACTTCTTTAGGTAGAAAGAAAATTGTAGATGCTGATGTGACAGGTTAAACAAATTAATATTTGCTCTTCTAAATTCTTATTACTTCAGAAGGTGGACTGGCATGCTCTGAAGGCTGAAGAGTAAGATTTAAGGATGCTTTTTAAGTGTGGCAATATATGGTGCAAAAATGAAGCAAATGTTTGAATTGTCATTTTTGTAATGCTTCTGGTGTTTTGGGTAGAAAGTGATATATAAAAATACTTTGTTGATGATTTGCTTGCTGTGAATATTGAGTTCATAGTTGTTATCTAAAACGTATTGAGCCACTTTAAGAACAAAACACTCTTGCTTATCTCAAATAACTGACCACGTAAGGTTTAGGTTTCAAGATTCTTTAGGCTACAATCGTATATGCATTTAACTTGGATTAAGCTTCATTGATATCAATATTGAATACTGGCATCTAGATATTTGGAATTTTTAAAACTCTGGGCTAGCTAGTTTCCATAATTTGAAATGGCCTCATAAAAATATTTCTGTCCAAACTAAAAATATGTTTTTAGGATCTACTCTCTAACAAGTTGATAGAATGTAACCATTTATCCTTTATTTTTTTTTCTTTTAAAAAGCCTTCAAAATCTAAAGAATATGATAGTTCTAGAATTTATATTGTGCTAAATTAATATTTTATGTAGAAAATGACATTCTTTAATTCAAGAAAATTTTGAATTTTCAATAATGTGAATTATTCAAGTTCCACAAAATTATGCTTCTATAATAATATGAAATATATGAAAGTCACAGAAATTTCATTAATATTATGAAGTCAATACACTTTTATAGCAATAAAGTTTGAGAATTACAAACTTACAATTTGGAAATTCACAGTTGCACTACCATTTTTGCTTTTGGTCAACTTAAATCTTAAATTACAAATGCATTATTGTTGCGTACTTATTGGCAGTCTGCCTGTCAGGATGGATTCACTTTCACTGAATTACTGTTGCCAAATATAACAGCATTAAGAATCTGGATAGTCAGTATAATCTAGTTTCAATGCCCCAGATTTGTGTTTGCTCACTGGATAATGCAACAGTGGAATATAATTGCATTTTTTACTTTGGGACAATAGCTCTAATAAGATAACTGTGTTTGATTGCATTCTTGATTTTTACAATTGGCCAAAAACATGTTATGTGGTTTAAGTTTAAATCTTGGAATAGCACTAACTATGTATCACTATCATATAAAAAGATACCTTGGAACTATGTAAAAGCTGTATCTTTTAAAATTTTAAATAGCATAAAAGTATGTCATACTTTATGTTATCTTTGGACATAGCATCTCGTGAGTAAGACAAGCTTGGCATAACTCAGATCTACTAGTTGAGGAAAAAGTAGGATGAGACAAAGGTGCCTCTTAGATAGAAGGGATCTCCAGACAAGGTAGTTACGTTATGTTGGAAGAAAGTTACTGCTAGCAGTATTCCAAATTATGGTAGTAAACATAACACATGAGTCAGTGCCATTTTGAACTACTGAATTTGTAGCTGTTCCATTTTACGGCTGAGAAATTGTAATTTACCTCTATCCACCAACATATTGAAAACAGAATCAGCTGTGAGTCTTTTGCTTGTTATGATTGTTTTCCTAATGAGGCTAAAGTTGATAACTTAAGTGAATGAAATTAATAGTCTGATCATTATTATAATAGCAAACTATTATGGTCTATAAATTATTTGAGAATATACTGCTCTTGCCCTATATTTTTCTCTTGTTCTCATATATGTAATAAACATTTGTATTATAGAGAAAAACTGTCCTTTTTCAGCAAGGAAAAAGCTAATTGTTATAGACATAATTTCAATTTCTATTTTTCAGGGGAATATTGGTTTAACATGTAACTTTTAAATGTGTTTTGATAAGTTTATTATAGAAAATAAAGTAAAATCTCAAACAAATGAAGTAACCAAAATAGAAATATAATTAACAAATGAAATTATTATACTCTAATTCAAAAGATTGACAGTCCTATAAAAGTTTCATTAGGCACCATGTTAAATTGATCTCTTCAAAAGAAAATTAAATCATAACCAGAAATTTGCACTATAATTGACACCATACAGAATATGCATGGTATCTTTGAGAAGCTAATTTGACATTCCCAGAATGTAAACTCATCATTTAAAAAGAGACTGCTCCCATATACATATTTAAATACAAATAATCCATGTGTCTGATTCCCATAATCCTATTTCCAGTGGTGCTCATCAAATTATAATTTATCAGGAATGATTTTCCATAGATCCTGTAGTTCATGCAAAACATTAAATGCCAGTAGTAGTTTCCTGCTTTATTTTAAAAAATATGTATATTTCCAAAATGAATTTTTTACTCTAAGACCTTTCAAAAATCACAAGCAAGTGTGACCACAAATTGATGTTAAAATTATAATAGTGATTTTCAGACTTCATGCTGGTTACTAATAAGTCTGCGGCACTTCTTTCTTGATGATTTTTTATTGGTTTTTTAGTATGAAAAGTTGGATATTTTGCTTATAGTGTAGTCCAGTGCATGTTTGCTCAAACCTACTCCATTGAGTTGAGTTGAATTTGCATAGGATTGCAGCTTTGAAATGCAATGTAAATTGAGCCGTGAAGTTTTTCTTGTTTGGTTTTTAATTAATCTTGCTTATGAAATGCCCTGATATGTTTTTGCAAATACTTAAAACTGATTACAGTACCTATAAAAATGAATATGACTGGAAATTATACTTTTAGTGTGTTATACTATATGTTCGTAGTTTCTCACATGAGGAAGAATTTATGGTGCTTGACAGTTCCTAACATTCCATCCCTAATTTCTGAAAGAACTTTTCTTTTTGAAAATTATTTTGCTTTTTCCTTTGATATTTGAATAACCATCTTCTTTCTATAAAATCTAAGAATATACAAAAACAAAGTTTACTTCAAAATGTATGAACTATTTAACAGATTTAATACCAAAAAAAGATTGATAATAACAGTATATTTCATTTGACACTGTAATCTACTACTCTGACACTTGCTCTTACTGTTAAGCTTGCTCTTAACAGTTCCAAAAGGATAATTGTCATCCAGTTTACAGTCCCAGTGGAAAAAACTGAAAAATCAGAATCGTACAATATGAATTTTGTCATATTAGCACTACACGTTATGTGAAATAGAATCTATTTTGAAATCTGTGTTTTTTCTTGGGACAATTGAAATCTCCTCAAAGTATGAGCTTGGAATTCTTTTAGTGTGCTTGAATAAACAATGCATAGTTCCAGAACTACAGTGACGAGGATGTCCGTATATACAGTGCATTCAGAAAGTATTCAGACCCCTTTCACTTTTGTCAATTTTGTTATGCTGCAGCCTGATTATACTGTTGTTGAAATTCATTTTTTTTCTCATCAATCTACACTCAGTACCCCATAATCACAAAGTGAAAACAGAATTTTAGAAATGTCTGTACATTTATTAAAAAGAAAAAATTGAAATATAGGTAATCCTTGAGTTATGATTGTTTACGAATGACTGCAGAGGCACTGCAACATTCACCCTATTTCCCTTCTCTCCCCACATCTGCTTCCCCCTCCCATCCTGTCATGTTGGATTCAACTTGGAAAGATCTGTCTCTTCTCTGCCATGGTTTCATTGCCTTTGAGGGAGAGGAGAACAGGATGATTTTCCTTCCAGTATCCGGTTGGCTTGCAAATGCTTTTTGCTCCAAGAGTGTTCTGGGGACCATGATCTTGTGTGACTTCAGGCAACTATTCTCTGCAAAAGCAGATGGATGCCTGAAGTCGTGTAAGATTACAGCCCCCAGAACATTTCACTCTTGTCACAAAAAGTATTTGCACGCCTATTGGATGCTGGAAGGGAAATTGTCCATCTCTCCCTCAAAGGCAAAGAAACTGCAGCAGAGAGGAGACAGGTCTTTGCAAGTGAAGTGAGTCCAGCATGGCAGGATGGGAGAGGGAAGCAGGTATCTCAGTGGGTCGGGAAGGCCTTGAGTGGCCTGTTCCATCACTATGCCCCCCATGGCCTTCCCCACCCTTAAGATACCTCGTGCACATTTGATTAGTGAATGTGTGGGTAAAAGCAGGGAGTGATCACATTCAAGTTACGTGATTCACTCCTATGTATCCTTGAGTTACAAATGTAATTGGCAGTCTCCATTACATTCGTAACTCAAGGATTACCTGTATCACATTGGCATAAGTGTTCAGACCCTTCACTCAGTAATTTGTTGAAGCACCTTTGGCAATAATTATGGCCTCAAGTCTTTTTGGATACACAGGTCTGAATGCGCAGAAGTGTCCATGCAGGTGGATGGAGTCTCCCGCCGCCGCTGCTACCAGTTCGCCCGAACCGGTAGCAACCTATCACTGCACTGAAGAGAGGCTTCCGTCTAGTCATTCTGCCATAAAGCCCAAATCAGTGGAGGGCTGCAGTGATGGTTGTCCTTCTGGGACTCTCTCCTATCTCCACATAGGATCTTTGGAGTTCACTTAGAGTGACCATTGGGTTCTTGGTCACCACTCTTACTAAGGCCCTTCTCCCCCCGTTGCGCAATTTGACCAGACAACTAGCTCTTGGAAGAGTCCTGGTCGTGCCAAATTTCTTCCATTTGAAAATTATGGAGGCCATTCATTGCGCTCTTAGGAACCTTCAGTGCAGCAGAAATTTTATTGTAGCCTTCCCAGATCTGGGCCTTGCAATAATCCTGTCTCTGAGCTCTGTAGGCGATTCCTTTGTCCTCATGGCTTTTGCTCTGCTACAGTATGAATTGTCAGCTGTGAAGCCTTCAATAGAGAGGTGTGTGCCTTTCCAAATCATGTCCAATCAATTTAATTTACCACAGGTGGTCTCCAATCAAGGTGTGGAAACAGTTCAGCATCGATCAAGAGAAATGGGAGGCACCAGAGCTAAATTTCAAGTGTTGCAAAGGCTCTGACTACTTTACACCAATGTGATATTTCAGTTTTTTCTTTTTAATAATTTTACAGACATTTCTAAAATTCTGTTTTCACTTTGTCATTATGGGGTACTGAGTGTAGATTAATGAGGGAAAAAATGAATTTCAACAACTGTAGAATCAAGCTGCAGCATAACAAAATTGAGAAAAGTGAAGAGGGTCTGAATTCTTTTTGAATGCACTGTTTAATGATACTTTTGCTGTCTTCGGTACATTAGTAGTAAAGGAATTTTAGTATGGCTGTAGAGGCAAATATATGGCACATGATTATAGGAGCATGGGTGCGATATACTCTGGCATTGTAGTTTATTTGGTAATGCAGACTGGACTTCCTGGTCCATGATAGATAGCTTAATGTGAATTTAAAGTTCTAAACTCATGGGAAATACCAAGTTGCTCATCTTTGTACTAATTGAACTTTCTGAAGCATCTAGTGATCAGACACTACCTTTACCCTGAAAGTAAAAGATCCTTTATTATTTCAATTTTATATTATTGCTCATTTCAAATGATTCTGGGGGACTCACAGCAATTAAAATTATATATTTAAAAATACAAGAATCATAATAGAAACAATTTCGATATCCATATAACAAAACAGTAGCTGAGGTATCAGAAGATTCACCAATAATAGAGTTACCTGTTGGGTGGCCAATACATTTAATAAATAAATAAATGTCAACATTACTACTGCACAGCCTCTGCTGCACACCCAGATTCCCACACACAAGCAAAATTGTATTCATAATGTATCCATGCCAGACCTAATGGGACAGATAGATGAAACCAGAGAGGCGTTCCCTCAGATAACCCCACAAAAATAAAAAGGGAGGAACTAGCAAACAGCATCTAAATTTAATTTTGATTGTGAAACTATATTACTGCACATGCTAAATTATCATATAAATGCTTAAAATCCAATCATCACAGAAAGAAGGAACCATCAGATCGCTTTTTATAATGTAATATCTATCAAGATGTATACTTTTAAAAGAAAAGAGAAGCAAGAGAAGAGTTTTTCTCTGATGTTAAAAGTCCTTCTATTACTGGATAAACCATAGTATTCCTTTAAATGGTTTGAAATAAGGCAAATGAAATTGTTTGGATTCCTTACTAAGGATCATGAATCTTGCTTTAACAGTAACAGCAAACTTGGGACAGCTGCCTGGATATTTGCCACCAATAGGGTTTCCTGAAAATAAACATTTTTAATTTTTTTCTAATTTACATTATAAAGAAAATTCTGGCTGTCCACAATAATTATATTATTGACAATATTTTATTCCCCTGATAGGGGAACAGTTCTTTTTGATGCTTTTTTGAGAAGGAGAGCAGTCACAGCATCAAGACAAAGAGCTTGGAATGCAGCTTTTGTACTGAAATACTATCAACAATACTATTAATGTAAAAGTATTTAGTATTGTATCTAAAATTATACTGAGGAAGTTCATTTAGGTTGCACTTCTATATCATTTATTTTGGAGCAAATCTTGTTAAATTATTTGGGGTAAACATGTAGGTTTATTCTGTTGTTGCTGCTTTCAGGTTCTTACATGAAATAAAGCCAAGAATTTTAAAATCTTATCTATTCACTGATGTTGGAGTTATGACACATATACACATTACATTTTAAACGGGCTACTCATTCTTTATTACATATTCACTACTGTTAGAGGAACATAAAGTAATTTTAAAACTACATGAATAAAATTGCCATTTTTCTTAGGCAAATAGATATCACTTTTAATTTTGTAACATTTCTTCTGTAAGCTGCTTCTTCTGATCTAGCTAATGATGTAAATTTCAAATCTTACATGCACATTGGAAATTATATCTGCTGTATTTTAGTTCAGCTTGTGTGAAATACATATCATTCCTTTTAAATGAATAATTTTCAAATATTGGTGTACAATTTGTTATACAACTTTCAACAAGAGACATGAGATGCAAATATCATTATGGTATATGTACCCTAACAGTTCATAGATTTAAGAGTCAAATACAGAGGAGAACACACCCATTTGTCCTGCATCAGACGTAAGTAACCTACTTGGGGTAATACAACTGAAATTGAATCTGTCCCAAAATTTAACAGAAAATATTCCCAACAAAAGTTTACTCAAGAAAGTTAAGGGCTGCATTCTATAAGAAAATTCACAAACTCAGAGGAAGATTTGTCTGATAGAACACATCTATAGAAAGTTGGGCAAAGGCTTTGAAAATGGGGTGATTAAGAAAGAATAAATAGCAATAAGGACTTTCCCAAATCTGAATCTGGCGGGCCATACTTTTTAACTTTTAAATGAATAAATAAGGAAGCCTAAAACAGAATAAACACATGACATGAGAAATTTAGAATTGCCTTTTCCTTAGGCAAAGCCTAACAGATCCAGTTTCAGTTCATAGATGAAAGGAACTTTGGCAATAAATATAAATTTTGTTGCTTAACTCTAGAGTGTAAGCTGGATCCAGAAGATTTTAAATACACCTTCGCCCATTCTTGCAGAAATATTTTGACTTCTTACTGTCCCCTAGATCATTGTATTAATTTTCAGTTAATACCTAGGCAGTTAGATTTATGCCTACTATGGATTTTTGTTGTTGTTAGTCACAAAGACGCGTTTAACCCATCACAACCCCATGGACAATGTTCCTCCAGGCCTTCCTGTCCTGTACCATCCCCCGGAGTCCATTTAAGCTCACGCCGACTGCTTCAGTGACTCCATCCAGCCACCTCATTCTCTGTCGTCCCCTTCTTCTTTTGCCCTCAACTGTTCCCAGCATTAGGCTCTTCTCCAGTGAGTCCTTCCTTCTCATTAGTTGCCCAAAGTATTTGAGTTTCATCTTCAGGATCTGACCTTCTAAAGAGCAGGATTTTATTGCTGATAATTCCAGAGAAGACCACAAAATTTCCTGATTCAGTACCTGCTAGTTATGATATTCCTTACTTGATCCCACCATATATGTCCTGTCCACAGACATGTAAAATTTGTTCAACTGCTCTTAGGAACATAGTTTTAAAATGATAATTTATGATTTTAATGGCTGGTGGTGATTTTGTAAATGCCGATGTCCAACTTCTGGAGCATCGCTTAAATACTATTGACATTGACAAAATCGCAGTCTGTCAATTGCAAAAGGCAGTTTTACTTGGAACAGTTTCCATCCTCTAACAATACATTTAACATCATCAAACAACACCTGCCTAACTCAGATCCTTGGGAAGGACTCAAAAGGCAGATTAAAAAATGTCAAATCTTAAACACCTGGCTGACTGTATCCAACCATAGTAATACCTTAATATTATTAAACAAAAACTTATGTCTATTGCAGGTCCTTGGGAAGGACCCAAAAGCTGGACAAAAATGTCAAATCCAATCTAAACATTGTGTAACCAACCACATTAATAATAACTTTTAAAACTTATTCTGCCTGGCTCCCAATGACTGAGCATCTTACAGCAATCAAATGAATTATAAAAGATGGCTTGCATATCAGATTGGAAGGAACAAAGCAAAGGGTCTCACTCTCTCTTTCCAAAGCCTTTTATGAGGAGCCAGGTCTTCACAGCCCTTATAAATAACAGCAGATTCCAGATCTCGGGAGGGGTGGGTGGGTGGACCTCATTCCAGAGGGTAGAAGTTATTACAGAGAAAGCACACTTCCAAAGTTGATAGTGATATTGTTTAATCAAGGAATCTGAAGCACACTAACACTGCAAGATCAAATTGGCCAGGTAAATATAGGAAACGGTCCTTCAAGCAAACAATCCCTATGCTATATAGGGCATTATAGCCAGCATCTTTAATTGCACCTGGAATCAAAGTGGAAAGCAGTGGAATTCACGAAACAAAAATGTAACACGTGCACACCCATCTCTGCTTGTGCTGCTGCATTCCATATCAGCTGAATTTTCTGGGTGATCTTCAGCAGCCCCATCTACAGTGTCTTATAGTAGTTAGGCCTCAAGGCTAAGTGTGAGTGACTGTCTGAAGACCTCCCCCCCCCCAATTTGGTGAAGGGTGTAGCTCAGGGATCCCCAGGCCGTAACCCACTACCAGGCCGTAGTCTATATCCAACCGGGCCGCAGGAGGGCACATGAACACATGCATGCAACTCAATTTGTGTGAACAGTGGCCTGGCGCACATGCACAAGTTGATCTGTGCAAGCGGGCTGATGCACCCGTGGATGTGCGTGCAGCTCGGCTTGCAGTCAAGCTGTGTGCATGCGCATGAGTGCCAGCTGCCACTCTTGTGAGTCAAGCTGCACACCTGGGTATATGCTGGCCCGCTGCTCACACAAGTTGAGCTGCATGTGTGCGTGTGTTGCCTGTGGCCCGGTTGCAAAGAGGCTACGGCCTGGTTCCCCTCTTCCCCACCCCCCAGCTGGCCAAGCCACAAAGGTTGGGGACTGCTGGGATAACTGGTACAGCTGATAAAGTTGTACAAATATTTTTTCGTCCCAGATTGCGCACCAACCTTGAAAGGGAAGTGCTACCCCAGTGGTCACCAACTTTTGCAGCTTGGCGGCCGGGATGGGGGAGAGGGGAACCGGTCCACACAAGCAATGGTCCAGTACGTATGTGCACGCAGCTCAACACATATGCATGTACACATGGCTCGATTGCAAGTAGAGCTGTGTGCACATCCGACTGCATGTTGGCCCGCCACTTGTCCAAGTCAAGTTCCGCACATGCGCTGCTCACACGAGTTGACCTATGCGCAGTAGTGGGCCTCAGGATTGGGGACCCCTATGCTACCCAATCCATCAATGGAATATCCCAAATTCTGGAGAGTGCAAACTTTCACAGTCAAGACCAGTTGTCTTGATAGGATTGAGTCAGAGGTAGTTCCTCCTCATTCAAACCTGCACAGCTTCCAAGCATCTGAACAGCCTCACTTGGCTGGCCCAGAGTTGAAAGATACAATTGGGTTTCATAAGGTTACTCATGATCCCAGATCCCAGATAAGTGGACGACTACAACCAGTGGTTTCATATAGTTGTTGAAAAGCAGGGAGAGATATTAGTACCCTGCAGCATACCAAATAGGTTGTGGTCTCTTACGATTGTAAGCTGGCCAGAGTTACCTTGAGATAAGATGGGCAGTCAATCAATTTTACAAATATATAAATAAATTTATTCACCTAATCAACACCGACTAGAACCAACCCAAGAGAAAAGAAGAGAACCACAGTAAAATGGTGCCCCCAATCCCGAACCCATGGATACTGGCAGAAGGATGCTGTGGTTGATGGTATCAAAAGTGCTCAGAGATCAAGATACACAAGAATAGCATCTTCAATCCCACAAGTTATCAGCAAATGTAACTAAGTCTGTCCCAGTACAAAATCCTGGCCTGAAATCCAATCAAAACATATCTAGATAATCTGTTTTCTCCAGACTCCTTATCAGCTGCAGACCAAACACCTCACCAACCTACCCAAACATAATGTGGGGTACTTGTTGGTAGTTGCCAAAAATTGTTGGATCCAAGATGACCTCTTGAGGAGGGAGCACATGTTTTTTCTTTCAAGGCTGTCCACTAATACTCCCTCCTTTAGGGAAACTGATGCTAAACCTGGATATAACTGCAGATCATTTTCCTGGATGCTTTATAATGTAGGAGAGGCCCTGATTCAGCAAAGAGGTAGCCAAACCAACAGCAAGATAATCCTGTTCACTTCCTTGGGAGTCACCAGCTCCCTCCCAAACCATGCCCCCAGGGATCAGCCTGCCCTATTGAGTCTGAATCCAGATTGGAATAAATCAGAAAGATTTATAGCCCAACAGATGTTCCAAAGAGCCCACTCTACCTAATAGGGACCAAGGAAATGGAACATCTATAGAACACATTCCAACAAAATCTATACAACTTTATCAAAAAGTCCCTGACCACTCAACCCAATTCAGCACAACCAACGCAAACCCTAAAAAAAATTACACTGCCATACATAAAAAATATCTCAGAAACCACAATAGACTACTACAACCACATGGAATCACAACTAAAGCTCTTCAAAACATCTTAAGAAACCAAACAACCCAGTAACCCCTGAAGAAAAAATAGAGAGTCATCTACAACATACAATGTAAGAACTGCAACAACCACTATATAGGACAAACAGGCAGAAGACTGGCAGAACACATCCATGAACACCAACTGGCAGTCAAAAGACATGATGAAATTTCTTTAATTTTGCAACATATAAACAGATTTAACCATAGTTTCAATTGGGAAAATGTGACAATCATTTACCAGGCCAAGTCCAAAAATACCAGGGAATTTCTAGAAGCCTGGCACTCTGACAAATCAGCCATTAATAGACACATAGACATTAATAACATCTATAGACTATGCAAAAGAGAAAATCAACCAGTCCAAAAGAGAAAAAAAACTCCAGCACCTCTCCACCAGTAATCAGCACTCAGATCACCATAGTCAACTTCAGACTAACAATCAAGTAAGCAATACCCCAATCAAGAAACTGCCAAAGATCCATTAGTAGCCCAACCAAAGAAACCCTAATCCCTAAATCATATAAAGCAGTTATGTTCAAGAAGAGCTGAATTGCTGATGATTGATGTAAACATACCCATTACCTTCTCTCTGGAAGTTTTTTCAGCTTCTCCATCTAGTTTAGAGTCCTGGATTTTCCAAATGTTCACATTCAAATACAAACAAAGGCCATCTCTACTGAGGAAAAATGAGAAACGGTAACATGCATTTTAGTAAGCATGAATGTATCTGTACATAAAAATATACATTTGTTCCTGATTCGTATTTAGAGGTATGAAAAGCCTTACAAATGCTCAGGAAGGGGAGGTTTTGAAGCGATTTAGAGAATACTAAAGATAGAAAGGCTTTATTAATGTTAAAGAATATAATTTTTTTTTAAAAAAAGTATACAATTTAGAAAACAGATGAGAGACTAATACCAGGTATATTTATACAAGTGTCTAAATAATTTTCCTCACTGAACCTTAGTAATGTGGAACTAATAGTAAATTTGGACTTTTTATTACTTTATTGTTAATTTCTCTAGTCTATGTAAATCTTCCTTAAGATTTGGTTTAAGGGATTATCCTCACTTTATTTTCATAGTTGTTTCTTTCATTCTTCCTTTCCTTGATCTCTGTGGAGATCTTCATCATTTAACAGAGGTTGTGCTCTCTTAATATCCAGAAGTTAATTTGAAAGGTTCTCAGTTCTGCCTTTAATGCCTGAATTTAAGTAGAAATGGTATGTTTATTTATACCATACAGATGGCCGTGTTTTTCTCTGCATATTTTATTTTAAGAAAGACTAAATTTTTATTGTACTCTCACTGTAAATGAACAATCCCATTTGAAGCTTCAGTTAAACTGAAACAACCAACTTTGTAGTTATTCTGATTTCCTATCAGACAAAGAATGAAAGAGAAATACCATTTTTCCTTTCTGAAGCTTCTCATATTTTTGAGGGGGGGAGATATTTTAATCTCATAGTTTACCTCACTTCAGTTCCTTTTCTCAGCATATTAGAAGCTGAGCCAATCAATTATTTTTCTTCCCAATCCCTAATTGGTTCCTCTACTGTACTTCTCTTTAAAAAGTAACCCATTTTTGGTAGGTTAAAGAAGTATAAATCCTTGCTAGGCCATTTTTAAAATTTTTAATGACATTTTAATCTGAAGACTGATACATTTCTACCAGTGGTGGGTTTCACTTACCTTTGCTACCAGTTCGCTTGCGCGTGCAAACTTCTGTACATTCGCAGAACGTATTTTATGACGTTCGGGCAGGTGGGCGGAGCCTCCCGCCACCGCTGCTACCGATTCGCCCAAACCGGGGCAAATCGGTAGCAATCCACCACTGGTTTCTACATAGCCTAGTATGTAAAATGCTATATTATTTTCAGTCAATACCAGTACACATTTTGCATACTTATACAACCAAACATTTTGCTCTCACTGTCTGCCTGACTGAAATAATATCCTTTAGATATTATTTTACTCCCACCTAGCTGAACTACTACACAAAGAAATAAATAAAAAATATGCAAGTTTTTTTTTTTTTTTTACTGTTGCAATGACAGTGTGTATATAAGTTCCTTATGCTACAAATGAAGGATAGCAGCAAACTCTTTTGTTTGTTTTACAGTGAACTGCTAAGTGCTTCTTCTCTGGTCAGTGAATATTTTTATCTCTACTCCTCAGCTTTCAGTAGGTCTTGGAAACCCTGATATTATTTTTATACACCTTTCTTTTTGCATATTTCACATATGTATGTACAGTATGTATCCAAGAATGCTGAAAGCATTGCTTTATTTTTAATAATTGTTTTGTTTTTAAGTTAACAGATACTTGACCACCCAAGTATTTATCTTAGTTTTGAAGGAAGCAATATATTTTATATCTGTTTTTAAATATTTATTTTTTTATTCATTTGCATCAGCAAAAGGTATCTATTAATATTCACACAGACCTTATAGGAATGTTTACATTATAACCTACCCCATTAACTTCCTAAAGAAATGCCTCTAAAAAATTATTACAATGCTTTGAATTGAAAATGCAAGTTCCATCCCTTCACAATACACAGCTTTGGACTCATCTCCAAAATATCAGTGAATGCTTACTTCTGTATGTTAAATAGGCTTAGAAAGCTGCCATATGTTTAGCCAAGGGTTGTTCCATCTAGACCATTATCCTACATGTCATTATTGAAGCTGACCTGAAGGAACAGTTCTTTGTGCAAATACTTTCCAGTAAGCAGAATCAGAAATACGTATACACACATCAATAAAGGAGAATATTTGTAGCTCAGGGTTGAAAGGAGGGGTCCTTGGTGTTCTCCAGCTTACTTGTTTTATTGCAGATGTTTCATTACCCTAACTAGGTAAAATCATCAGTGCTAGCAATGAGTAATGAAATGTCTGCATGAAAACAAGCAAGCTTGGAGAGCATTAAGGATCCCTTACATACAAACATTGATGCGGTGGCTCAGTGGCTAACATGCTGAGCTTGTCGATCCAAAGGTCGGCAGTTCAACAGTTCGAATCCCTAGTGCCGCATAACGGGGTGAGCTCCCGTTACTTGTCCCAGCTTCTGCCAACCTAGAAATTCGAAAGCACGTAAAAAATGCAAGTAGAAAAATAAGGACCCCCTTTGGTGGGAAGGTAACAGCGTTCTGTGCACCTTTGGTGTCTAGTCATGCCGGCCACATGACCACAGAGATGTCTTCGGACAGCGCTGGCTCTTCAACTTTGAAAAGGAGATGAGCACCACCCCCTAGAGTCAGGAAGGACTAGCACGTATGTGCGAGAGGAACCTTTACCTTTATATACAAACATATTTATTTATTTGTATCGCACCTTTATGATTTTTACAAATAAAGTGGCAAATATATCCAACATACCTTCCTCCTATTTTCCCTACAACAACAGCCCTGTGAGGTGGCTTGGGCTGAGACAAGAGTGACTGGCCCAAGGTCATCCAGCTGGCTTTCGTGGCTAAGGCGGGACAAGGTTTCCCAAGTTCTAGACTGGTCCAACCAGATCCCAACAATATTTTTATGACAAAAAACTTAACCAAAAAAATGTGAAGCAACCTATACAGGATTTGGTTTTTAAAAGGCGGAGCGGGTAATTTTGTTTTGTTCTTCATGTTGAAATCTTTAAAGAAAAACTTTCTAGGTAGCCAAATGTCTAGGTAGCCAAGACATTCATTCATATCTATTTGCCCTTCCACTACTTTGAACTGAACTTTGTATTACAATCCATCCAAGTTTGCAATTAAATTGTCTTCTCTTATACATTAGGAGAAATATTTTCTAACAGGACCTCAAGCGATCTCAGAAGCAATTTCACAGTTCTAAATTGCATTTGAAATATAATGACTGTAAAGTTTACCGATGAGCATCTCTCATGTTTACATTAAATGTTCTCTGTCTGCTGGACTAGAGTTCACCTTACCATAGTAAATGAAAAAACAGTAAAGAAAACTTTTTTTAACAATTATAACCAAAGGGGAAATTTTTTAATTTTAGAAAAATATATCATGGGGGATTTTTAAATATATATATACAATTCTAATTAAAATATACTTAAAATATTTATCACTTGCAAGAAGATCTTGATCCTATTAGGTGTCATTGTTCAACACTTTGAATTCAGAAACAAAAAAGTACTTCAGAATAGAAGAGAATTCTTTATTGGCCAAGTGTGATTGGACACACAAGGAATTTGTCTTGGTGCATACGCTCTCGGTGTACATACAGGAAGGGGAATGAATGCATTCTCTTAAACTAAATGTATCTTTCCTGTAATTAAAAAACAGCAATAGCTGTGCAAAGCCAGGAGCAGGTGTGATTGCCTTAAGGAGTTTCAAATAGGAGTTCTCATCTGACCCTCCCCCAGTGACCAAAATACTGTGTAGTACCTCACACAAGCAACTCTTAATATTAACCAATCTGATGACCTAAAAACGTAGTGCTCTTACGTTATGTAATACATCACACTTTCTAAGTTTTAAAAAGTATCAGAATTTGTAATAAGCATTTATTTGCTCAGCTCTTAATCATGCCGTGATTTTCCTACATTCACACCATCTCATGTAGATAAACATCTGATTGCAGATGGATCACAGGTTTTTAAAATTACACTTCGTAGCATTACAGACCGAGAAGTTTAAGTTTCAGAAGTTTCAGAAGTTTATTTGTCAAGCATATATAAGATAAGAGGTAAAAGTATAAACATAATTTGAATACATGAAAAGAGTAAGTAAAAAGGGATATTAGGACAGGGACGGTAGGCATGCTGGTGCACTTATGCACGCCCCTTAAGTTTATGTTGAAGTTGTCTTGTTAATTGCTATTCAGGTCTCATATGCTAAATAGCCTTTGATAAAAAAGTTTATTACAGTAATTGTTAATGGCCCAATCCATAAAACATTTATAAAATTTCTAATAGTTCACATCTTAGATGTAGGGAAGGATTTTTATTTAATCATTCATTTTCTATGTGTCGTGGTCAGTCAACCTCTAAAAATAGAGAAGAGACTGTGGTAGAACCAAAGGCTCTACCTTTGCACTAGTAGCTGCCAGTGCAACAAACAACAAAATTGAAAGCTTTTATTTTTCCTCCCCAAACTTTACAGATGAAAGCACAATTGCAATTCCTTCCGCTTGAATTACAAGGTTTTTCCTGTGTCTTGCCTGCTGCTGTTATCTAGACCCAGAAAGAGAAAGGAGATGGGTGAAAACTGGAGATTTTCCCTTGTGCAAATGAGAACACTTTCTACTCATACCAAGGGATTTTTCTTCTGTTTGCTGCAATAATCTTTTTTCTTATTTATTCTATGTGCTGATTTTTCTGTTTTAATAAACACTTAAGTGTTGATGGAGATTCTCAATCATCCAGGTTATGGTTGTCCCAAGATTGTTTTTCAAAAGGCAATTGGAATTTCTTGTCCAGTTCAAGAAAGCTAGTTGGCTTTTGAAAAGCACCTTTGGGAAACGCTCGAGTCATTTACAGTTTGAAACAGGAATGCACAAATGCAGAACACAGAAAATATGTTAAAATGTAATTTAAAACATGAATAATATAATTTTCACTACCAAAGGCCCAGCAAAAGAAAGGCATATTTGCAGAAAAGGCAAATTCATCTCCAAGAGAGTACAGTTTATAACTGGGAGAAACATGGCAAAAAATTTGTCTCCTACCTGTCTAATAGGCAAACCTCTGAAAATGGGAGCACTTTCAGAAGGGCCCTTTGTACAGATCTTTAAAGTATATGAAGGCAAGTTACTTCACATAGTTACAGCCTAAACGATTTGAAGTTTTTTTTGTTAAAGTGCAGTTTCTTCAACCACCTCTATGTACCATATCAGCTGTTCTCTACATTATGTATATTTTCAAATGATTCTGGGGAAAAAATAGGCTTTTGGGACACTTGGTAATTTTATTTTGCTGGATTGATATGAAGTTCTTCATTTGCACATCTCTTGGATGATCATGACATGGTTAGTCATGGAGCATGGATGTTCCTCGTCTCTTAAATCTTTGGTCTATACCTGTCAATTTTGGCTAATAGCCTTGGCCTTTACAATCACTAGCTATATTTCTAAGCAAATCACTTCTAATAAAACTGTCTTTACAAATAACTGAACTTGTTGTTTCTTATTGTGCCTCTCTGCATGCAAGTTAGTTGATGCAGTCACCGAACTGACTACCACTTCACAAGATTGGCAATTTTTTTTTCCTTCCATTCATAAACATAATAAAAGTACTTCTAATGTACTTTTTAAGCCTCCACATAGCTAGAGCCCAATGATTCAAAGCAACGTTCTGTATATGCATTAGACGTTTCCTGGTTCTGAAATGCCACTTTTGAAATATAGGAGATTCTCTCCTGCCATATATAATAGCAAAAATGGTTCATTGTAAGAAAGAAAATACATATTGACCAATTCAGATTCTGATCTAGAACATAGAAACATAGGAAGTGACTTTAGAGTGGCTGGATTACCACATTACAGTAAGCCATTATGTTATTGGATTAGTATATGATATGAATTAGCCATGATACATTAACTCAATCAATTGTGACTTATCCAATAAACCACAGTTGTGCTTATATGTGAATCCAGTATTGTTTATGCTCATTGACATGAGCTTTTCAGGACTTCAGTCAAAAGCTTTTTCAAAATCTACCAAGAGCCAAGTCTGGGAACTTTCTCATAATATATTGGTTTTCCAGCTCTTTACTATTTCAGCTGACTCCAATATTCTTGCTCTAGAATTATCTGATCTGTGGTTGACAAAGAATTTAGCAATACATTCATATATATTGGATCAGCAACATTTTCTGATGGTGACTGACATCTACAGCAAGCTTATCAAAATGAAGACACATGGGCAGTGACATCACATAAATAACATCCTTATGTACTTATGTCTCAATCTTTTATGCAAATATCTAAATTGTGGCATACACATGATAACATCAAATATATGTTGTCATTCTACCCATGTAGATGTCCACATTCATTGTAGGTTCTACTATGCAATCTTCAATGATTTCACAATTGCAAAACATAGAAAAATTCAATTTTAAATGGGTGAAATCCTATGAAATCTTCCTCAAGAATTCCAAAATATCAAAAATGCGAAAGTGTTTCTCAAATCACATGAAATCTCATATAAGAAGACTTTAAGGAGCTGGTTATCTTGCAATATTTTGGCCATTTTTCTTTAAAAGATACTCATCTTTTAAGTATAAAGTACAGCATTGCTGATTCCTGATAAACATATTTTTGCATTAGATGATTATCTAATGGTGCTGAAACTAGCTAAGGTGGATTTAATACCTTTTTTACATTGAAATATTCATTATTTCTCCTAACTTCAGCTGTAAATTAATCATTTCAATATAATACAAACTGATATTGAAATGCTAATCATATTCTAAGGAATATTTTTGCTACCACAAATGTTCACCTGAAAAATTGAGTTTGTTTTTTTTTTATTTGATTTATATGCAACCCTTCTCCGGAGACTCAGGGCGGCTTACAATGCGTTAAGCAATAGCCTTCATACTTTTTGTATATTTATACAAAGTCAGCTTATTGCCCCCACAAACTGGGTCCTCAATTTACCTATCTTAGAAAGGATGGAAGGCTGAGTCAACCTTGAGCCTGGGAGATTCAACTAGCAGTAATTGCAGGCAGCTGAATGATAATAACAGGCTATTAGTCTGCTCTACCACCAGGCTAGTATTGAGTATTAACTCAATACTACTGTTAATACTAATTAATCAGTATAAGTTTAAGACAAATTCTTAAGAGAAAAATAGGGTACTTCTGCCTTTTCCCCTGAAATGTAGACATGTAGAAATTCTTATTCTTAATAAATGGCATGAGTTATTGAAATCCTCTAAGCCAGGGGTCTTCAATATTGGCATCTTTAAGACTGATGGACTTCAATTCCCAGAATTCCCCAGCCAGTATGGCCGGCTGAAGAATTCTGAGAGTTGAAGTCCACAAGTCTTAAAGGTGCCAAGTATGCAGACCCCTGTTCTAAGCACTAGATAAGGCCACATCTGGTGCATCAACTAAAATGGCTAGCAATAGCTTCCATATGTTGTATTAGCCACAGAAGGATTCCCAGATCCTAAACCTCTCTTTCGGGGTAGTGCATACCTATCCATACCTCCATCAACATAGATGTTAATGGAGAACCTCAGTAAACAAACAGTATTGTTGTCTTGTTTGTGTTCAGCTTCAACCTGTTTCCCATACAGACCTTGACACCCCTCAGATACTGGGACAAGATGTTGGCTACATCTGTCCTACAGGGTAGCAATGTGCAGTTAGGGATTATCAACATAATACTAATACCCCCATCCTAAACTGTCAGATGACCTCAGTCAATGGCTTCATGATAGATATTAAAAACAAGAGACAAGATTGATTTTTGGAATTCTGCAAAATAGGTCCACCAAGCCAACCTTTGTTCCCTACCTCAGTAGCCTGAAACCAATGCCTCTATTCTCCAATTTCAGAGGGCATTCCAACAATATACTATTGTAGTTGACATCAAAAACTGATGAAGTGTCTAAAGAGACCAGGAGAGGTGCACTTTCCCCATCCAAATCTTCAATGAGGCGAAACGACCAATTCTGTCTCCAACCAATACCCAATTCTGTTCATGTAGAATCTATTGGAATTGATCTGCCACTGCCATTTCAACAATGTTGAATATTATAAATGCCCATGGCACAATATTTTTGTTGTAGGTTTTTTCTTTAGAAGTAGCTCCCATTGAGTTGGGTGAAGCTTTCAGCATAGTGATTTATAGTAGTGGTATAGTAGTGGTATTTTAAGGTACCAAATATTTGCCATTTTTTAAAAGGAGGTGCATTATGTACCTGCTGTTTCCAATCTAAATCTATTTAAAACAGCTTTTGCCAATATGAGCATCTTGCAAATACACAGACTTCGGCTTCCTGAATTTCCAAACAGCATAGTTATTGCTGAATTCTGACAGTTAAAATTAACATGTAAGCTTTCTTGTTTACTTTGTTTATTTATTTCACAGTTTTTTGTAACCTGCCCCTATCCATAGATTTTCTAGCAAGAACAAGCTAGCAAGAATCAAGCTAGAGAATCCATAGATTCTCTAGCAAGAATCAAGCAAGACAAACAATAGAAATTCCTCAGATTCTCGTGAGAAATAAACATTCTGGTTAAGTGCACAATGGAATAGTGTTGCTTTAAAAGCTTTATGAAGCTTATGATATGCATACAGAAGGCCTACCAATTGGTATTCCTGTCTCATGTCACTTAATAAACTGTAAGCAGGTTTCCTTGACACTGGCTTAATAGTATGAGGCCTTTGTAAGTACAATTCAGAATATGTTAGTTGTTGTATCTTAAAGGTGGATATGGCATACTTTGGAACAGCTGTGATGGCGAACCTATGGCACGGGTGCCACAGGTGGCATGCGGAGCCATATCGATGGGCATTCGAGCATTGCCCTAGCTCATCTGTGCACGCCAGCCAGATGATTTTCGGGCCTTCCTGGCCCACAGGAAGTCAGGAAACAGGCTGTTTCCAGCCTCCGGAGGGCCTCCGGGGTGTGTGTGTGTGAAGACAGTTTTCATTCTCCCCAGGCTCCAAGAAAGCCTCTAGAGCCTGGGGGAGGGCGAAAAATGAGCCTTCCGGTCCCACTGTGCCATCGCGTGTCAAAAGCAGGTGCCATGCGGGGGGGGGGTCGCATGCGCATGCGCGGGGGGAGCATTGAATTATAGGTGTGGGCACACATGCACGTGATCCCCCCCTCCATGCTCCCCACGCTTTTGGCATGTGACAGCAAAAAGGTTAGCCATCACTGGCCTATCAGATGCTACTAGACAGCAAAAACCCAAATTCTCTGCAGATCTAAGTGTCATCTGAATTTTTGCAACCCAAATCTAATAGCCCTAACCTTCCTCAAATTAAGGATAGGTTAGGGAAGGTTGCTTGAGGTACTAATCCAATCATGTCATACTTAGTTCTCTGTTGCCCTTTACCTTTTTCAAAGTAGTGCCCTCAAGATGTTTTGGACAAAAACTCCAGACTTTCTCAGGCAATACAGGAACATCTGTCCTCTCTACATAAAAACAGACAAGGAGATCTTCTAGATCAGGCTGATGGCTTAATAATAACAGAATAACAGAGTTAGAAAGGACCTTGGAGGTCATCTACTCCAACCCCTTGCTCAATTAGGAAACCCTACACCATTCCAGACAAGTGGCTGTCCAGTCTCTTCTTAAAACCTCCAGTGATGGAGCACCCACAATTTCTGAAGGCAAGCCTTTCCACTGGTTAATTGCTCTCGCTGTTAGGAAATTTCTCCTTACCTTTAGGTTGCTTCTTTCCTTGATTAATTTCCATACATTATTTCTTCTCTTGCCTTCTGTGCTTTGAAAAATAAGTTGAGTCCCTCTTCTTTGTGACAGCCCCTCAAATACTAGAATACTGCTGTCATGTTATCCCTAGTCCTTTTCACTAGACTAGACATAGATAGTTCCTGCAACCGTTCTTCATATGTTTTAGCTTTCAACTCCCTAATCATCTTAGTTATTCTTTTTTTGCACTCTTTCCAGTAATTAAGCATTTTGTGGACTACAAAAACAAACCAGATAAGTTCAGGAAGCTTACAGGGACAGGAGAATAATAACCTTCTGTTGTGCTTTTTTTAGTAACTAGTTTCGCATTCTGTGATTCTGCAGCAAATAATCAGCCAGTGATAACATGATCTTCCATAAATTTCTCCAACTCCTTTTTAAAGCTATTTTAAAATGCACCATACATACCACAGCATCAAAGAGACCCACAATTTAATCCTATTGTGCAATCAAGTACTTTATTGGTCCTGAATGTCCTTCATTATGTTTGATGAGTGACTAGTTCTAGCTCTATACAATCTACATTATGTGTGAGTGTCAGATGTAAATGCCTTATTCTCTAATGTGTAAATAATGTATATATGGAACATCTGGGGTTAACTTATTCTTTGGACTTTAATGTATTCATAATTTACCACTCCCATTCCTGGCTCCACCCCTTGTATATATAAGGAGCCATCCTCCCCATTTTCCTTGCTTCTATCTTGAATATTCAGCGAATATAGAATGCCTATTATGATTAAAAAGAGATATATTTAAATCTCTAACTTCTATTATCTTTATTGAGTCTGATCCTGAAAATATTGCAACAAGCTGGTAGCAGAGGATGGTTAATTGACTCAATAAGTAATTAAAAATGTCCAAGAAAGATAGGCCCGACACCAGGACCTACAGCAAAGAAATAGAAACTGATCAAGAGATGATCAACGAATCCACTAATGCGATTTCGAGAGAATCCGAAGAATACACCACTGAAGAAGAAGAACTGATGAGTGAAAACAACGACCAGGAAGAAATTGAGATAGAAAATAACGAACTCAGGTCAGAGATATTAAAGATACTAAAAAGCCAAAAGAATGATGAAAGCCTCATCGCGGACCTCCAGGAGATGCTGAGGAACAGCGGAGCAGCGAGAGAGAAAAACGTCATTAAAGAAAAACCCAAAGATCAAAAAACTGTGAGTGAAATGACTACTGAGAAAATAGTTGTAAAAAAGAAAAGATGTGACCTCGCGCGAAATTTTGAACGGCAGCCATCTTGGTTTCAACGAACTTCAAAAGAGAGTGAAGCAGAGCCAATCAAAACGCTCAGTTCAAAATTTCTGGCGCGAAAAACGCTATCAGACGAAGAAAGTGAAAAAGAAGTCTCAAACTCTTCAGATGAACCAAAATCAGAAAGTGAAGACGATTTAACAAAGTCTCAAGTAAAGTCAGCAATGAAAACGCTTTTTGCTGCTTTTGGGCCAAGATTGAAAATCTCCAAGACATCAACGAAGAAGCAAGAAATCAAACCGACAACTCAAGACCTGCACGCTCCCATCCTGACTTCGAAAACGACGACACCCGAGCCCAGAGAGCCATGCCGATTCCGTCCTACACCGCAGACAGAATCGAGTGCCAGCGCACACAAGAGAAAGAGAAGAACCGTCGCCATCACCAAAGCCCCAAAAACCGAGCCAGAGACCGACTCATCTGAAGAGGAGCGGATCGAGAGAGCTGAAATGGAGAGAACCTTCCACAACGGCGCCAAAGAAGAAATGAGCAACGCGCATGTGCAAAACTACGTAGACGGCCCCGAAAGACTTGAACTGGCCAGAGAACCGCGCAGACTCGTTACAAGCATCCCAATGCCGTTCTGTAATTTCCTGCACTTGAGAGACCACGGACTGCCTCAGGTTGTAAGTAATGGACAAAATAATGTGGGGAACTTACCCAGTGACTTCCCAAAACTTAGAGTTGATGGCATTAATTTACAAGAGTGGTACCAACAGCTTCAGGTTATTTTCATGAAAGAAAATTTACTATTCTTTATAACTAGTCCTCCAAGAAGACCTTGGACTTTAAAAATAGATTGTTTACATCATAGAGCATTTTTCATAATAATTTCTAGCGTGTCTCCTGCAATGTATCATAGCATCAAACCAAACCTAACTGTATCAGAAATAATTCAATGCATGTTTAATCTATTTCACAGCGATAGCGTAGCCACAACCACAAGAATGTCTAAGGATTTCTTTTCTTCTAGAGTGAAACCAGGGGTTTCTATAAGTGAGCATTTGATAAATCTAAACAAAATAAGAGCTGAGCTGCAATTGAGGGGGGAAGTGATTTCAGATCAAACAATGAAAAGTGTTATTATCAATTCACTTGATCCATCATGGGATAGCTTTATGTCACACTTAGATACCATTAATTTGGGATATTTATCAATAGAAAGTCTATCTAACAAATTGATAGCAGAAGACAATTCAAGAAAAAATCGTTCCAGTAACCAAACAGAACACAAATCTTTTAGGAAAGTAGTCTTTCAAGATAAATATAATGAGGCCTTTAGATGCCACAATTGTGGATCCAGGGAACACTGTAGAAGAGACTGTCCCAAAGTCCCAAGGGAGAGACATAGGCCAGAATATAGGAGCAAATACAATTACAGACAATCTTCCACAGATAGACACAAATATAGAAGTCCACCAAATTACAGAGAAAGTAGAGGGGGTAGAGAAAATTCAAAAGAGAGAAAATCTGGGTCACTAAATGGGCTAAATAAACAAGACAGCACCAGAACACAGCAAGATGAGAACAATAATTGGCTTATTGATTCTGGTGCAACAAATCACACCACTAACAACAAAAGTATATTAACCTCATTTACAGAAGATAAGTTTGTGATAAAGGTAGCTAATCAAGAAAAGGTTCAAGTATTAGGCAGAGGAAATGTGACCTTGCCTGGTTTAGGGAAAATAGAGGGGGTATTATTAATCCCAGAAATACCTCACAACATACTGAGTGCTATAAAACTAAGCAGAGAATCTGACATCAATATAGTTTTCTCAAAGGGGAAAGCAACTATAGAAAAGAACAAAACAAATGTAGGTACTGTGATGATAAAAGGGGGTCTACCCTATCTGATAACCAAAGAAAGATGGTTACATAACATTGATTCAAATATGGAAGATTGTATTGAAGCAGACGATGAAAATGTCAGTAACAGTGACAATGATGAATGTAAAATAACTCATGATAACAAAAATACACACAATGAGAAGAAACCAAAAATAGGTAAACCAATTCATGATGAGTGTGCTCACATCTTACATAGGAAGTTAGGACATGCAAGCTTTCCCGTAGTACAAAAAATGACTGAACACGCAGAAGGTGTCAAAATAAAAAATTGTGAAAATTATTTGGAATGCTCAGTATGTAAATCCACCAAACTAAAAACCAGTCCCAGACCAAAAAAATCTAACAGATCAACTAACAATATTTTTGATTTGGTACATATGGACTTAGTTGGTCCATTAACTCCATCAATTACCTATAGAAAACGTTACTTCCTAACAATAGTGGATGATTACAGTCGCTATGGTTTTGTTTACACATTAAAGCACAAGGATGAAACCTTTCAGAAATTTAAGGAATTCTACAAACGCATAGAAACACAGCATAATATCAGAATAAAACAAATTATGACAGATAGGGGATGTGAATTCATGTCTAAAGAATTCTCCCAATGGTTAAAGGATAGAGGGATGCTACATTTCACGTCCAATCCATTTTCTGCATTTCAAAATGGGATTGCAGAGAGAAAGAATTCCACACTACAAACCATGATTAGATGCACATTAGAGGATGCTGGTTTAGGCAAACAATTTTGGTCAGAAGCCTTACATTATTCAAATTACACTCAAAATAGAACATGGTCCAGTATTGTGAATAAGACACCATATGAGGTGATGTACAATAGAAAACCCAAATTAGCACACATGCACATATTTGGAGTTACTGCAGACGTACACATACCTAAACAATTGAGAAGAAAGGGAGAAAACGTATCCAGGAGATTAAGATTCATGGGATACGAAACTGGAACCAAAGGGTACAGATTCATTGATAATAATAACAAATTTATAGTATCCAGAACAGCTGTGTTCCATGAGCAGGCCAATTGGTCTAAATTGCACCTTAATGAAATATTTCCTAATAAAAGCAAAGATAATATATCTTGCGAGGAAGGAACAACAGAAAATCAAAATATTAACAAAAGTAAGAACAAAACCAAAACTTGGACAAATAGTCAGCATAAAATAAAGACAGACACATTAACAAAAAAGGAAGCCAGATATTTGCATGACAACCATAGCAAACCTGAAAGAAATATTAGAAACAATAGAAACCAAATACCAAATAAATACAAAGATTACATAATGCATATGGATGGAGAACAAATAACACCTAATACATATGAGGAAGTATTGAAACTTCCCCGTGAAGAAAGAGAAAAATGGGAACTAGCTATGGAAAAAGAGATGGAAAGTTTACAAGAATTAAATGTATTCACACCTGCGATCGCACCTAAGGATAAAACAATTATAGGTACCAGGTGGATTTATAAAATTAAGAATTTGGAAGGAGGTAATACCTTATACAAGGCCAGACTAGTTGCACAAGGTTATGCACAAAAATATCCAGAAGACTATACTGACACTTATTCACCAACAGTGAGAACAGAGAGTGTCAAAACAGCTCTTGTAGTAGCATCTGCACTCAATCTGGACGTGTTTCAATATGACATACAGACTGCATACTTACACGCAAAATTAGATAAGGAAATATATGTAAGAGCACCACACAGTCAATACACTAATAAGAACGAAATTTGGTTATTAAATAAGAGTCTGTACGGATTGAAGCAATCTGGCAAAAGATGGTACGATTGTTTGGTAAAAGTACTTAAGACCATGGATTTCAACGCCACCACTGCTGATAACTGTTTCTTTGTAAAAAAGAGTAATGATCATATTGAATTTGTATTAATTTATGTGGATGATATTTTATATATTGGAAAGCATAAAGAGAGCAGGGAAATCTTTGTAAATAAGTTAAACGAACATTTCTCATTGAAATCACTAGGTAGAGTGAATAAATACCTTGGTGTACAAATTAACAAAACTAAAAGGGGATTCAAACTTACTCAGAAAGATAAAATTATTGAACTCCTAAATAAATGTAACTTAAATAATGCCAAAACATGTGACACACCTATGCAAACTGATTTTCTTAGAAACACTGATGAATCTTCCCCTGAGTTTAAAGACAACACATTTTACAGATCAGTTATAGGTTCACTCCTTTATATATCTAATTGGACTAGGCCAGATATTGCATTACCTCTCAATTTATTGTCAAGATATGTTAGCAAACCAACCTTGTATCATTGGGAAGCTGTCAAAAGAATTTTAAGATATCTGAAAAGTACATTAGATTTTTGTTTAATATTGGAACCAAATAATGACAAAGAACCAAAAATTACTTGTTATGCTGATGCAGATTGGGCTGGTGATACATCATGCAGAAAGAGTACCTCTGGTTATGTTTTTCTATTGAACGATTGTCCAGTTTACTGGTATACTGGTAAACAAGAACTGGTAGCCACTTCTACCACAGAAGCGGAATATGTTTGCTTGTCTAAAGCTGCAAATAACCTTGTATGGTTCAATGATTTGATCACAGATGTTTGGAAGAAACCTACTTTACCATTTATTATGCATGAAGACAATAAAGCGGCCATTGAAATATCTAGATCCGATGCAATTGGACAAAGGTCCAGGCATATTGATATAAAATTTAAGCACGTGAGACAACTATCTCAAGACGGATTCATCAAAGCAATACATTGTGATACTTCTGAACAATTAGCTGATATATTAACAAAACCCTTACCTTCTAAACAACACAAATATTTAACTTCTAAATTATATGTATTATATTGTCCTGAATCTGAATGTAACTGGTGTTGTATAACGAACCGGCATTTAGAGGGGGATTTGTCAGATGTAAATGCCTTATTCTCTAATGTGTAAATAATGTATATATGGAACATCTGGGGTTAACTTATTCTTTGGACTTTAATGTATTCATAATTTACCACTCCCATTCCTGGCTCCACCCCTTGTATATATAAGGAGCCATCCTCCCCATTTTCCTTGCTTCTATCTTGAATATTCAGCGAATATAGAATGCCTATTATGATTAAAAAGAGATATATTTAAATCTCTAACTTCTATTATCTTTATTGAGTCTGATCCTGAAAATATTGCAACAGTGAGCTTATATACTTATCTTCCCCTGCCCACACTTACGCCAATCTTAAAAAAACTCCAGGCACTGTAGTATTTTCTTGTAGAGGAATTCCTCCTACTCCTATGCTAATATTTTTAGTTCCTTTTTTTTACTTGCACTTTTCCCAGCTCTTAAAATTCTTTTCAGATGCATGCAATACTCCAAGTGCAGTTACTGTTACTGTTCTACTGTTATTTCTAATTGTCTTCCTAAGAGCATGGGATTTATTATTTTTTGTTTTATATGGATACACACTGGATTTTTATTTTCATTGAGCTGTCCATCATGACTCCTTAATTTCGCCTGATCAATTACTACTAATTAACTCCTGATAACTTTAGCTCCAATTAATGTGAGCAGCTCATTTTTGTGTGTGTGCTAATGTGCCTTAATTGTAGGCCCTTTCATTTTACTAAAATTACCATTTAGTGGTACATTCACCTGTTTTGGGAATCCTTTTGGATATTTCTTTAATTTTCTTTCAATTTTAATATCCTAAGTAGTTTGGTACCATTGGCAAATTTGGCTATCTGATATAATAGTGTGGAAATTAGTTTCCTATATCTTGTGCAAATGATACCATCCTAGGATCTTATACAGGAATGCTAAAATTTTACTATTCTTGCCATTAGCCATTTAGAAATATTTTATTTTTTAGAGATTCATGGGCAATATTTTGGAGAGACCTAACGCCCATTGGTATAATGGGCTTTCCTTGACATTTATTTTTCGTTAGTTATTTTTACAAACTCAACCCTAGAATTCTTTTCCAAACAAATTGTCCAAAATGCCGCATCTATATTTTGGAAAATTCTTGTGAGATTTTATTACTTCCATTCATTTTAACAGTGAAAAATAGGAAGCAAAAAAAGAATCAAATTACGTCATTTAAACGTCATTTTAGATTATATGCTTTTATTATCTGCCAGTATTTGGGTTAAAGGAAAAGACAGAAATCCAAAATAAATAGAATTAAAAGTTGACTGATAGAACCAACACTTTTGTAAAACTTAAATCCTTCATTTGCCTTAAATTTGTGTTTTTATTTATTTGTCATTACTGATTATTTGCACAGTTATTACAAAACACTAATTGTATTTTGTGTTTTTGTATTGAAGCATAGACTTTCTATGTTTACCAAGAAATTTAACCTAGTATTTAGCAGGCATAACATTGTAAAGTTAAATATACATAACATTTGCTTCATCCTTTCCCTTACAGAATACCACAGAATAGCCTAGTTTTCCCTTAATATGGTATATATCAGCTAGTAATCTTTCTAGGATATAGGCAAATTAAGAATTGTGGAAAAGTATCCCTCATACCATTCAGAACTAACTGCCCACTTTTTTATGGGGATATTGTAGTGATAAATTTGGGGCATATATTTCTTTTCTCTACATTTATATAAATATTTTTATTTACACATGATTTTCTTCTCCATTGCCCATGTATTCTGCATACTTTCTCTGTTTACTAATCTCTCAATCATCTTTTTCTCTGCGTATTCTACTCCACCCACCCTAGCACCACACAGCTGTTCTTGCAGCCCACCTACCCTAGTGCAGATATAATCCTGTTATTTACTTCCCAGCTACTTTCTTTAATAAATGAATCATCTAGGAGACTTTATATTGCAGCCTCCTAGCATCTTTAGTTGGAGTACCTTTGGGCCGAGAGATATTTTGGGAAGTAAGGGTGAAGCTAGAAGTGAGTGTTTTGGTTTGACTCCAATCATCCTTTCAGATTTTTTAAATAATAAATTATTAGAAAGAATTGGGTCCTTGGCATATAGTGAAATATAGTGAAAGAGATGTTTGATTATGTAATACTGCTTATAGGTCTACAATGCAAACCAAGAGCCTCGGTGGTACAGCGGACTAAGTGCTGTTAAGTGCTAGCACTTAGCTGCCAGCTGCCTGCAATTTGTGCAAGTTCAAATCTCACCAGGCTCAAGGTTGACTCAGCCTTCCATCCTTTCGAGGTAGGTAAATTGAGGACCCGTATTGTGGGGGCAATAAGCCAGCTTTGTATAGAACAACACTGCTTGGGGGGGGGCGCGAAAGCCCTAATAAGCAGGTATATACATAAAAGTATGCAGGCTATTGCTATAATGCATTGTAAGCCGCCCTGAGTCTACGGAGAAGGGCGGCATATAAATTGGACTAATAATTGGACTAATAAATAAATAATGCTAATCCCTATCATAAAATATTATATATGTAGATAAACTAATACAAGTTTAGGTATATATCATAGTAGATGAAATCTTGCAATGTTGTGAGAAGCCAGCTTTAATCTAACAGTTGGTCACACAACATTTCTGTAAAGATCTAGAATCTTTTTATATTATTAGTTGCATATTTTGAGTCTTATTAAAATGTAGAAAAACAAAAGTGTTACACAGTATTGTAATAATAGTCCTCAACTTACAACCACAATTAGAACTTCCATTGGTAAGCAGTTCTACCATTAAGTGAGTTGTGCCCACTTTTACAGCCTTTTTTCTTTGTTGCAGTTTTTAAGCGAATCACACTGTCATTAAACGAATCTGGCTTCCCCATTGATTTTGCTTCTCAGGAAGCCCCTAGGAAGATGGCAAATACAATCAAATCCTGGACGCTGCAACCTCATAACTACATGTCAGTTGCCAAGTACCCGAATTTTTGATCACATGATTGCAGGAATACTAAGGCGGTAGTAAGTTGAGATGACCAATCATAACTCTTTTTTTTCAGCATTAAATAACTGGTCGTCAGTTGAGGACTTCCTGTACTGAACTTCTAACTATTCTTAAACCCAGATAGTCATTAGATTAATTAGGACTTTCTTTATTCCTTAGTCAGACCTGTTTTTAATTCCTCTAATTTTTTTTTTTAATTTGATTTATATGCCGCCTTTCTCCGAAGACTCAGTGCGGCTTACAGTGCATTAAGCAATATATAACCTTAACATAGATGTGACAAGAAGATCCTCCCATAGGCAGGGGTTACTTTGCATTTTGGTATGAGGGTGCAGAAAGTGAAAATATTTGAATCTTAAAGGTGGAAATTCAGGCCTTCCTAAATTTGGAGTCCTAAAGCCTATATTTTTGAAGTCTCTTTTTAATGCTGGCTTCTTTTTTCCCCTCAAGCCCTAACATATGGCAGGGCCATACGTTCTTTATGCTTTGCATTTTGTATTTTACTCTTACCTTATCACTAAAAACTGAGAATTTGGAGCCCACTCTCAATATGGTAACATAACATTACCCATTTGGGGGTTACAGATACTTAAAAAATATTTTAAAAATGCAAGATTTTGCATTAAATTAAAACTTGAGATTTAATCTGTAAACTGAGAATGCATTGATATCTGAGCTTTCAGCTCTTTAACACTGCTTTCACATCAGCTCATGAGAGTTGTGCGCAATGACTTGGAATATCTAAGAGTTGTCATCTATGTGGACTTTTGTTTGATAATTGAACAGATTGTAAGAATTAATTATAGTAGCTTAATACAAGGAAATCTGTTTCATGATTAAATGTCATTTGTCACATATTTCCTCACATACTGAATAAATAAGTACAGGAAAAGTTGCAAGCGTACATGTTTGTACACACCCACATATACACAGTTGCTTGATTAGAGCATCTGGTTAGCGTTTCATCTGAAAGGAATTATTATTATTCCCTGTCCTCTGGCAAATGACTCACTGCAAGATTCATTTAACTATTTGAGATACTTATCGGGTTTTTCCCCCCATCTTCTTGCCAAGATTCTGAAGTACATCCAAAAAAGAGACAAAAAGATATAGAAGAAAAGAAGCAAGAATTAAAACGACAACAACAAAAACTATTGTGCAAAGGCAGGACATCAGGGATAGTGTGAAAACTGGCATTTGGGTCCCTTGACAGCATTTTTAAAATAAATATTGTATAGGTCTGTGATGGCCAACCTATGGCACACGTGCCACAAGTGGCACGTGTAGCCATATCAGTGGGCATCCCAGCTCAGCTCTGCTGCGCACATGCGCGCCGGCCAGCTGATTTTCGGGCCTTCTGGGCCCACCAGAAGTAGGGAAACAAACTGTTTAACAGACTCCTAGAGAGGCTCTGGAGGCTGGGGACAGCAAAAAAGTCACTTCCTGTCCCACCGGGAGTTGGGAAATGGGCCGTTTCAGGCCTCCGGAGGGCCTCCGAGGGAGTGGGGAAAGCTGTTTTCGCCCTCCCCAGATGCATAGAGAGGATCTGGAGCCAGGTGAAAAAGAAAAATGGGCCTACCTGGCCAACACGTGCCAGGAGCAGCGGGGAGGGGGGGTTGTGCATGCATGTACAGGGTGGGGCGAATAGAATTATGGGTGTGGGCGTGTGCGTGTGTGAACCTCCCCCGCCCCCCCTCCTGGCACGCGATGGCAAAAAGGTTAGCCATCACTGGTATAGGTAATGCCAATTTAATCACCTCTGGTTTCCGTATGATCACTTGCAGCTCATGAATAAGTAGGACAGGAAGAGCTCATGTTGCATAAAGATAAAACGTGCATGTTATTTATTTTTATTGCTTAGCTTAAAGCTAGTTAGCTTAAATTTATTCCTAGCTGAAAAACAATATTAACTACTATCCCTGCCATCAGACTTAGTATCTAAAAGATGCAATGCAAGGAGAAAAAGAAAATGACAAGCTTACGCACTACTTCTGAAAGTTTCAGTTTTCCTGTAATAATCAGTTTAAATGGAAATTTTGGAGAAAAGAGGAATCAAAAGAAGCTAGCAAAATTAATGGAATAGTCCTACTTCCGTACTAGAGGTGTGCGTTGGTTTTTCTTGAATCCAAACTACCTGCGATCAGGATAATAATTCTTTCATTTTCCCACAATGAAGCCAAAAGATATGAATTCAGTATTTTGATTCTGTTTTTGAGAGGGCCAGTTCTCATTCTGGTTTTCTAAAAATCTATTGTTTTACAAAAGGTAACGTCAAAAGCCAAAAATACTTTGGTTTTCAATTTTATCAACAACATATCTGTTTCAAATCAGAGAGACTGTTGTAATGAGACCATCACTGGCTGCTCCAATCAAGCATTGTGACCATCAGATTGAAGGACTCATCTTTAGTTTTCCAATTCTCATTGTAACTTAATGTTGCCCATTATCCCATTTATCTGACCATATGTTATGAAGAATGTTTGTAGCTTTGCTTGGGCTAGTAACTGATTTACTTTATAAGTAAAAGATTTCATAACTTGAAATCTTTTCATTGCTTTCTATGATATTTGATATATTTAATCCCATTATAATTGTCTAGTTTACAAAAACATTTCAACCCATTGCATGAAAAATGTATTACAGCCATTTATATTTTTCCATGCTAGACCTTTTAAGACACAGAATTCTTTTTCTCCCAAATGTCCCTCAAAATCCAAGCATTGAATTGAATATTGAATATTATTAGTGTGACCCAAAGCTAGCTAGGTCCTTTTGCAATGGGTCCCAATATCAGATATGGTAATCTTTGCAGTCTTTCCTCTTCTCTTTCTGCTTATATTGCATTTGTACTAAGAACGGTGACTTTTTAAAAAACTTTATGGACAATTTTGTATTCTAGTCTATAGATAGTTTGGGCTCACTGCACACATCTGTTGTGTGATACTGAGAACAGTACTGAATCGCAGAAGTTCGATTTGGCAGAATAATAAAAACGTCAACTAGCTACTAACATACGTTATTATTTAAAAATTAGATGGCAAAACAACTGCAGATTTGAAATAATAGGGATTGTTTTAATTTAGACTTACATTCTAAGTGAGAAATGATTAGCCCTTCTATATTAACCATTTATATTCCTGTATTCAAAATATTGATTTGACTCTGAGTTAAAAATGTTATGATCCAGTTTATTCTGGATAAAATTAAAAGTTATAATCTTTTTACTAATGTTAAATAATAACATATATAGCCAGATCCATAGCTAGCTATTGTCCAATTTCTAGGCAGTTCATAAATAGCTTTGTTTCCACAGTAATTAAATTATAGTTAACTGAACGATGGTTTACTGAATTAAATGAATTGCCTGGATGCACATAACACTGCTTGAACCTTAACCACATTTGCAGAATTTGCACAGCACGCTGTGCATAAATTCTCCAATCACCTTATAGTAAATTTATCCATAGTGCAGCAAGCATATTTGCCTCCATATATTTTCATTTTATATTCACAATTTTTAGATTACATTTTCCAGATCTGAAAATAGGAGCCACTCTGTACTAGAGAATTTACTATTTTAAGTATTTCTTGATTTATTGCACTTAAATATGCTATACTGCTGTGGAAACAAAAGCTTTCACCATACTCTGTTTAGATTCTGTAGCCATACAACACTATCTTCCAAATAAATTCAGGACAGTTGAATGAGTTACAGACTCAAGGCTTACTTTTGGCACTGCACAGCAAACTCTTAAAGCCTCAGTCACAACAGTACCTTAGCTTACTGCTATATGGCTATTTTTCTCCTTTCAACCATTAAAATCATACAACTAGATTGAAATAAATTATATAAAGCATTATTTGCATTACTGTAACTACAAGTTACATAATTCTTTGTTCCGACCCTGGCTACAGAATGCCAGGTGGCAGAAGGAATTGCAGTCGAGGAGACAAAAGGGGATGGAACAAAAATCAGACAGTTGGCCAAAGCAATTTCAGATGTAATCATTAATCTCATATAAGCTTTTCTAAGAGTGAGCCTGTGAACTTCTCAGCAGTCATGTATGGAATAGATTGTACTACAAAATGTACATATGAATATAGCACCAATTTTTAACAGGTCACAATAAAAATAAAGAATTTTCCCACAGTTAGAAAAAAGTTTTTCAAACCTTTGTTGCCTTCACATAGTGAGATCTTACCATGATCCAGTGGTGAAATGTAAAATTTATTATTACCGGTTCTGTGGGCGTGGCTTGGTGGGGGGTAATGTGACTGGGTGGGTGTGGCCAACTTTTTTTTTTTTACTTTTAAAAGCATTTTTTCTACAACCTCTTCAGCTGAAGAGGTTGTAAAAAATGCTTTTAAAAGGCTCTGACGATCCCAGCTGAGTTGCCTGATCGTCAGAGGCTTTTGTTTTCTTTTAAAAGCATTTTTTTTTACTTTTAAAAGAAAAAAAAGCTTCTGATGATCAGGCAACTCAGCTGGGATCATCAGAGCCTTTTAAAAGCATTTTTTAAAATCACCTCTTCGGCCGAAGATGTTGTAGAAAAAATGCTTTTAAAAGACTCTGACGATCCCAGCTGAGCTGCACGATCATCAGAGGCTTTTTTTTTTTTTTTACTTTTAAAAGCATTTTTTCGGCTGAAGAAAAAATGCCTTTAAAAGTAAAAAAAAAAAAAAAAAGCCTCTGATGATCGCGTGGGTCAGCTGGTCATGTGGGGGGCAGGGATTTTTGTTACCGGTTCTCCGAACCACCCGCTGCCATCGCTACTGGATCAGGTGATCTGGTCCGAACCGGGAGCATTTCACCCCTGCCATGATCCAGTACAAATTATTTCTTTCCCTAGAATTTGCAATGTATTGTTACATTACAAGAATGAATCAGGTGCTAAGGCATGATATTTCTTAATTGATCTCATATATAAATCAGCACTAGGCAGTAGTCATTAGTCTTCTCTGAACATCTTATTGAGTCTAGCTTACAGGAATGGCTAAGGGAACCTAAAACATCATATTAAAATAGTTTAAGCACTTGAACATTTAACTTGTCATCTTTCTCCCTTCCATAGAAGAGAGGAATTCTCCTTAATTACAGGAGTATAATTGTATAAAATAGAATTCACTGTCCTTTAGATTCTATTTTAGATTAATACAAAATAGTTGATAAAATGAGAGGTGAAAAATAACTGAAAAATTAACTACATGATCTTCTAGGAGGAATTATTATTAGGCAATTTACATTTAAGATTTAAATTAGCAGATTAGAGTTCCAGGCTGGCCTAATAGCATATGTTTGTTCCATTTATGTGCTGTGAAACATCATTACATTTAGTCCAATTTTAATCTTCAAATATAGTCAGTAGAGGCAGAGACTTGGTTCCTAAACTTGTTATGAGGTAAAAATAATAATAATAATCATTAGTTTAAATGAGGCTTACTGCTTTTGGGACACAATAGAGTAGAATTTAAAAGGCATCCTCTCTAGAGTTCTTTTGTATCTGTGTATATTCAAAAAATTGGACATTGCATCAATAATTCATCTACTTCAGTTTTCATTAATTGAAAATGTATTATTTAATTCTGTAAAAGAACTGTAAGATAGATCATACATAAAATAAAGTAAATCATATAACCATTGTGTTGTCTCAATGAAACTTAATGGAAACTTAATATTTTCCTTTGTACTATGACGGAATACCATTTCAACTTTTGCTCTTGAAAAATTCTGCTTCCAACACAGGATATAAAAGTTCAGTTATAGTAGTATGCAATGTGTTTTATATTGATGACATTCATTCAGAAATTGTTCCCAGTACCCAATTATTTGGAATTTATTTTACTTTTGTGAAATATAGATTGTAGATCTGTACATATTTACTTTTGTTAGAATTTACTTTTAAGTAAGATCCTTTGTTCAATAAGCCATAGTGCTAGGCTAACTATCTGATTTTTAAACTTAGTGCTTGCCAGTGTTTTGTGCAAAATCAACAAATTGTTGCTCTATTTTAAAAAGTCATTTTATACTAGTATTCCAACAGTATCCAATTTAAGGTACTGTACAGTCATATTTGGGATAGGATGATCTTCACTTTCAATGCTGTGCAGATAATCCTTGCTTAATGTTGCTAATTGGGACAGGAAACTTTGTCATTAAGCAATGCAGTTGTATATTGAAAATCCATGCGACCATCCCCTTAGCAGCCTCAGTTGCAGTCATTAAATGAGGATTACATGGGTCATTAAGTAAGGACTTCATGTGATCCCAACTTCCTGCCAGCTTGCCCATTGACCTTGCTTGTCAGCTGCTGGCAGAAAAGGTCACAAATTATGGTCATATGACTGGAGGACACTGCAATATTGTAACTGCAAGCCAGGCACTGAGCATGTGGACCATGATTATGTGACTACAAAGATGCTGCAATGGCCATAAGTATGAGGAGTGGTCATTACTACCTCTTGTTCAGTGCCTTAAGTCAAATGGTTGCTGAATACATGGTCGTTAAGCAAGGACCACCTCCATGTCTTAGCATATTGTTATGAATACTAACTGAACATGGCATGTACATAATGTTTGGCACTCCTAACCTAATATTTTGATGCACACTCTTTTGATGCAATAACTGCAATCAAGTGCAGACTTCTATATTTCTCAACTGGCAATTTGTCACAGTCTTCTTGAGCAAACTGCTCCAATTGTCTTAGGTTTGATTGATTCCTTCTCTAAACTGTGATTTTCAGCAATTTCCATAGATGTTCTATTGGATTCAAATCAGGACTCATAGCGGGCCACTTAAAAATACTCCAGTGTTTACACAGTCCTCATTACTATCAACTTAACTTCTGAACATCATTAATGAAATGTCTGGGCGCTTTGAATTGAATCCAGAAGCTAGTAATAAGTTTTCAACATTGGAAAATTGTGAGATAGCAGCTGAAATTATAGGTACCAGTTAATATCTGACCATTATTTTTTGAACCATTTTGTTCAAGATGTAACCTTGTATGCAGCTTTGGGTACAAGCATACAAATATTCTTATTGTTAATTAATCACAGCAATAACAAATCACATAACAGATATTGCTATGAGTAATTCTAGAAAATTATATTTTTTTTTCCAGTAGGCATCGTAGCACATCAGTTGAAACTGATTATGTTTTTGAACTATAGATGTTGCGGAATCATCATTTGTCATTATCATCCTGTGGCAATGCCTTTAATACCAGCAAACCACATCTGCCTATCCCAGATCCTTCAGATGGAAGGATAAAAATGCCAAATCCAATCTGAACATCTGGCATCCCAGGCTATGGGATGAATCATAATAACAATAAAAGTTATCCCCTCGAGTCTTAGCAGAAGAGCCAGACTAAGTGTATCCATCAACCCATTTAATATGTGGGAAAATAGAAAAAGAATCCTTTTCTGAATTGTTGCCACCCAGGTCATCATGGACCATGTCAGATGTTAGAGTTCCTGGACAACTGTAGGCAATGAGATTCAGGAACTATGGGTGGGCAACCAAGATTTAACCATGTAGGATTACTGGAAGAACAACCACAGGCAAAACAAACCTACACTTTGAAAACTGCACCATTATTGGCCTACTACTATAATTTGGAACCAAAAAGTGGGATACTTGAAATGACTATTTGACCATTAGGAAAGAAATTACTCAGACTCAAATATCACTGAACAATTATTAGCAAACCTAAGAAGATTCGTTACCAGAAATAAAATACTTCTGAAAACTATTCAGAAAAATTGTGTAAATGGAAGACTTGAAAACAATATTAGAATAGAGGAAGAAACTCAGCTATGTTGGCATATTATAAACTAGCTGGATCCCCGTGCTTTGCTACAAAACTATGTAATCGAGCTTGATAAATCGACACAGCTTGAATCCTCCCCTATCCTATCCCCTTCTCTTACTCAGCCTTGTCCCACAGAAACGTCTCCTATCCTATCCCCTTCTCTCCCTCAGGCTTTCTAGCCCCCTTCTCTCCATGAAGTTTGCCCCACAAAAGCCTGTCTGATGCTATCCCATTCTCTCCAGAGTTATTTTCAAGTTGGGAGGGGGAGTAGAACATCTAACTAATTAGCATCAGAGTGTGTTATAGGAAATACTAATGTTCTGATGGTCATTTCGAAAAATCCTTTCTTAGTGAGCACCTAGAAGCCAAGAGGAACATATGTGGCAAATATCAAGTTTATAGGCTTTACGGTTCTGGAGATTTCGTGATTAATGCGTGAGTGGTTTTCGCTTTTATATATATAGACGAAAAAAGCTGATATAAACTAGAGAAATGATAACTTAGAAGAAGTAATAACAATAGAGCCAGGATAGCCAGCACTGAAACAGTCTATGAACTGATACCACCCCCAGTTAGTACCAGAAAAATTGAAGAAGTTTTGGAAATTAACAAATAACAGCAATAGTGAGGAAAATTGAACAACATGAGGCATAAATCATCCAATTTAAACAAAATCAGCTCTTTCTATCAGACCAGACACAATTGTACCAAAGTATAAATGGCCATAGAAATTCTGAAAATGGAAAATCAAACAAAAAAGAAACAATCCAGTTTTGGAAAAATCTATGGGAAACTCAAAAAGACTAGAGGTACTCCTCAACTTACAACAGTTCATTTAATGACTGTTTCAAAGTTACAATGGTTCAGAAAATGACTTATGACAATTTTTCATTCTTATGACAGTTGCAGCATCCCAATGGCCACATGATCAAAATTCAGATGCTTGGCAACTGGTTCATATTTATGACGGTTGCAGTGTCCTGGGGTCATGCGGTCACTTTTTGCAACCTTCTGATGAGCAAAGTCAGTGGCGAATCCAGATTCAGTTAACAACCATGTTACTAACTTAACGAATGCAATGATTCACTTAACAACTGTGGCAAGAAAAGTTGTAAAATGGGGCAAACTCACTTAACAAATGTTTCACTTAGCAACATAAATTTTGGGCTCAATTGTGGTCGTAACTCGAGGACTACCTGTATAATGAAAATTCTGAATGGATAAAAGAATTTGTGGATGAATTTAATAAAAATCACATGGAACTACTAATAAGAATAGCAGAAATGATTAAAAATCAAGTGAAAAGGATTAAAAACTGGAAATGATTCATTGCATGACTTTTAGCTCAAATATCTGAAAGCTTAAATCAGAGGTGAAATCCGGTAGTGATGGAAGCGGGTGGTTCAGAGAACCGGTAGCAAAAATCCCTGCCCCCCTCCCCCATGCCCAGCTGAGCCACGCAATCATCAGAGGGTTTTTTTATTATTTTTAAAAGCATTTTTTCTACAACCTCTTCGGCAGAAAAAATGCTTTTAAAAGTTAAAAAAAAGCCTCTGATGATCGCACAGCTCAGCTGGGATCGTCAGAGGCTTTTCAAAGCATTTTTTTCTACAACCTCTTTGGCCAAAGAAAAGAAAAAGAAAAACAGCTTCTGCCGCTCAGGCAACTCAGCTGGGATCGTCAGAGGCTTTTAAAAACATGTTTTTACAATCTCTTCTCTGAAGAGGTTGTAGAAAAAATGGTTTTAAAAGTAAAAAAAAAAAAGTAGCCACGCCCACCCAATCACATTACCCCCACCACCACCAAGCCACACCCACAGAACCGGTAGTGTCAAATTTTAGATTTCACCACTGGCTTAGATACAATTGTAGCTAAACAATTTAATGAAGTATTATATGAAGAAGACATCAGTGGCTGATTAATAACTGGGAAAGCCTATTTGAGTCAAAAAATCCCAGCAAAAGTATAGCCAATAACATACTTGTGTCAATGTTTAAATTACTCGCACACATATCCAAAATAATTTAAGAAGATTATAACATCCTTCTAGTACAGGGATGTCAAACTGGCGGCCCACAGGCTGGGTTCGTCATACACAGGCCACGCCCACTCCAGCTCCGTGAAGGGAAAAAACATTGTGATACGTCAAGTGACGACAACGTGACACGGCGAGTTTGACACCCGTGTCCTAGTAGAACAGAAAGGAAATAAAAGGAAAAATCCACCTCTGATTGATAAAATGGTTTTGGAAAATTCCAAAAGGTGAAAAAAAATTTACATGTGGTCTGGATTAATTATAAAAAAGGTTTCATTGACTACATACCGGTAGTTGGATCATCAAGTGTTTAGGAACAGCTGGGGTGAATAAAAACATATAACGTTTAGAGAAAAAATAATGATATAGTGGAGGACAGGATTAGTGGTGGCAAATAGTGTAAGAATTTTTAGCACAGTTATAGCAATGGAATTTAGCCAAGAGATATGTTTTACAGTAGCAATGAATTAGGGTTAAATCACAATAGTAATGGAATTGAAATGCTGAATGGCCAAACCGTTAGGAACCATTATGATGAAGTCTACAAGTATCTGCACATTTTACAGTTGAATAACATCAAGCATGCACAAGATAAAAATATGATTAATAGAGAATCCATCCAAAAAGTGAGAACACTGATAAAGTTGAATGCTGGAAACACCATCAAAGCCATCAATACACAGGCCATTCCTGTCACATGATATACTTCTAAAATTATTAACTGGACACAAGCAGAACTGGACAGTTTGGCCCCAGAAAACAAGAAAGCTAATGACTATTCACTATGCATTACATCCCTATAGTAATACTGATAGACTTTATCTGTTCTGCAGAATTGGAACAGAGGTTTACTTCAAGTCAAACCAACTGAAGAGGAAGGGCATGTATTGGCTGATTGCATAAAAAAGCAGCCAAGAACAAGCATTGATGCATGTTAAAAACCTGAGCTTACAAAATGTGCAGGAAGCAAGACATGAATATTGAAATAATGTAATGTAAAGAAGAAAATAATGCTGGCAAGAAAAAGCACTATATGGTCAATTTCCACAAAAAAATAAAGGGGAAAGTGGGTAAGAGAGTATTCCATAGCCTAGGAACCACACAGAGGAAGGTCTTCTACATACCAGATACCTTGGTTTCTGGCAGTATAGGGTTTCTTTTGCTTATGCCCAGCAGAGCCTTGGTAGTACAGTGGTCTAAGGCACCCTGTTATTAAGCTGGTTATTAAGACCAGCTGCCTGCAATTACTGCAGGTTCGAATCTCGCCAAGGCTCAAGGTTGACTCAGCCTTCCATCCTTTCTAAGGTAGGTAAATTGAGGATCCAGATTGTGGGGGCAATAAGCTGACTTTGTATAAATATACAAAAGAATGAAGGCTATTGCTTAATGCATTGTAAGCTGCCCTGAGTCTCCGGAGAAGGGCGGCATATAAATCAAAATTAAAAAAAAAAAATTTAACAGAGCCTCTTTTGCTTATGCTGACAGCATAATTTAATTACCTAGACTTGAACCAGTGATGTAACTGACTGAAAAAAGACCTCTTCTTAGAACATATCAACAGTCTGGTTTAAGGAATCAGATGCGATATTTTAGAGTCCCTCTGATAACAAGAAATATGGCTGGTTTCTTCTTTGCGCCTTTTGTACCAAGCAAGCCAGTTGGTCCATCTTGCCCAGCCATCTGGCTGAGAAGGATCCTTTTGTTATTCCTCCTCTTTTATTTATTTATTTGTTTATTTAATTCATTTATTTTATTTGTCAAGAACATATTTGGTAATAAGTATAAGCATGGATTGGATCCATAAAATAGGTACAAATAGAAGAAACATAAGGACAGGGACGGTAGGCATGCTGGTGTGCTTATGCACGCCCCTTACAGACCTCTTAGGAATGGGGTGAGGTCAACAGTAGACAGTCTTACGTTAAAATTTTGGGGTTTTTTAATGTCTTCTTAACAGACACTCTCCTGGATGGAACCGTGGAGTCTCAACATGCAAATAATGTCCTTTTGTAGTTATTTCTTACTGTTGTCTATAAGCATGCTTCCCTGGAAACCATTACTTGGTGGTGTCTGAGCCAACTAATGTTTGCAGCTATTTAGAGAATTATGAATGCACCAACAAAGGAGAATATTTGTAGCTCAGGGTTGACATAAGGGGTCCTTGGTACTCTCTGAGTTTGGTTGTTTTCTTGCAGACATTTCATTGCCCATACTAGGTAACGGCATCAGTGTATGATGAGGCTATCTAGTTTGGGTAATGAAACGTCTGCAGGAAAACAACCAAGCTCAAGAGAGCATCAAGGACCCCTCAATTGTGAATGTGTTTCAGTAAGAAACCCACAATACTCATGATTCTGCAATATTTATTGAGTTAGAATCAGGGGTGGGCTGCTGGGAGTTCAAAGGGGTTTGGGAGAACCTCTAGCTAAGATTCTGTGCAGTTCGGAGAACCCCCAAATCCCACTCCTGACTGGCCCCACCCACCCTGCCCCTCCCACGTGGCCCATTTTGGGTGCAGGTAAGTGCAGGGCGTGCGCAGAGGCTTGGGGAGGGCAAAAAACAGGCCTACCGGAAGTTCATTTCTGGCCTCCAGAGGGCCTCCGGAGCCTGGGGAGGCTGTTTTTGCTCTCCCGGAGGCTCAAGGAAAGCCTCCGGAGCCCGGGGAGGGCAAAAATGCCCTCCCCACCACCACCATGGTGCAGGAGTCCGACCAGGCTATGCCAACCCTGGCCATGCCCACCAAGCAACCGGGCAGAGAACCCCTTGCTAAAATTTTTGAAGTTCACCCCTGGTTAGAAGGCTTTATTGCCTGAAAAATAGCAGTTTGGTAATTTTAGAAAGATAAACATTTTAATTTCATCTTCAGAGGTAGATTCACTATGGAAATTCCAAAGCCAGAGACAAACATGTGGAGCCGCTTCTTGGATCTCCCAACATTCCATAAGTTAATTATTTGTTCTTGTTTTTAAATGTTGTGCTCAGATATTTTTAAATGAGGAAGCCCTCGTAGCAATTGCAGCATCCATCATTCGTTCTCAGAATTGATCCAAAAAGTTTGCAGACCCCTGATTTATGTGAGGAGAGCAACATTCTCAGAATCAATGTATTTAGTATGAAATAGACAGAAATTGTCAGTGAACTATTTTCACTTGAGGTTCTAAACAGTGCCGCAGTGGGTTTTTACTTGTCACCTGCTGGGGAAATGAGAATGGATGTGGAATGGATGCAAAAATGTTGAAATGTTGAAAATAATCTTTTCATGACATCTGTGTTGTTATCTCCATAAACCCATTATGTCTCCAGCCTTACTGTCTTCATTGTTTGATTTATGTTTAAACATTCTTCTGTAGGCCTTTAAACAGATACATATAACAGAAGGGCCATTTATTTCATCCTTAGCTCTCTTTGCTCAGAGATTTCCCCCCACTCTGCTGTTTCAACACTTCTAATTGTAAATCAGTGGTGGGTTTCAAATTTTTTTACTACCGGTTCTGTGGGTGTGACATGGTGGGCGTGGCATGGCTTGGTGGGCGTGGCAGGGGAAGGATACTGTAAAATCTCCATTCCCTCCCCAATCCAGGGGAAGGTTACTGCAAAATCCCCATTTCCTCCTGATCAGCTGGGACTCGGGAGACAGAGAATAGACGGGGGCGGGGCCAGTCAGAGGTATTTACCAGTTCTCCGAACTACTCAAAATTTCCGCTACCGGTTCTCCAGAACTGGTCAGACCCTGCTGAAACCCACCTCTGCTGTAAATTTTGTAATACCTTGCTCTGATGGTGATCTTGCATTTTACTACTGTTACTCCGATAAGTCCAAGCGACAAGACTCCTCTATTTGCATTTCCACTTCTACAAGCAATGTATACCAAATTGTAATGCTCAAGCATGATTCCATCATGTTTTAGGCCAGGACATAGGATGAAAAGACTGTTCAGAGAATCAAAGTCAATGGCCTATGTGCATAGAATTATCGTAATCTTGCAGTTTTAATCCATTTTAATATTTTCGAAGTTACACCTTGTTATGCCCTTTGAAATATTTGAGGTAGCGAGAAGGGGGCTAGAAAGTAGTGCTTTAGCTTTAAACTAGATAATTATTCTTACATTGTTCTGCATGAAGAGAAATCTTGCAATCATGACTTGTTATGTGTTTGGTACAGTCACTCATGCCCTTGTCACCTCACGATTAGATTATTGCAACACGCTCTACATGGGGCTACCCTTGAAAAGTGTTCAGAGACTACAGTTGGTCCAGAATGCAGCCGCGCGAGCTGTCGTGGGTGCACCTAGGTACACCCACATTACACCAATTCTCTGCGAGCTGCACTGGCTCCCTATTGGTCTCCGGTCACAATTCAAGGTGTTGGTTATTACCTTTAAAGCCCTACATGGGCCCCTACAGGGCCAGGTTATCTTCGAGATCGCCTTCTACCACATAGCTCCCAGTGACTGGTAAGATCCTACAGAGTTGGTCTCCTCCGGGTCCCATCAGCTAAACAATGCCGGCTGGCGGGCCCGCGGGGGAGAGCCTTCTCTGTGGCTGCCCCAGCTCTCTGGAACCAGTTACTCCTGAGGTCCGGACCATCTCCACCCTATTGGCCTTCCGAAAAGTGGTGAAGACCTGGCTTTTCCAGCAGGCCTGGGGCCGTTGATCTCGCTTTGCGATCTGACGAGATCCGGCCATGAATGGTGTGAATGGGTTTTAATGTTTTTAATTTTTAAGTGTTTTTATAGTGATTTTTTGAGTGTATTGTGAGCCGCCCTGGGTCTTTGGAGAGGGGCGGCATATAAATTGAATGAATAAATAAATAAATGAATGAATAAATAAATAAATTCAAATAAATTCATTCACAATTTATCACATTTGCATATGTAATTCATAGTGAGTATTCAATGCATTGCAACAAGTTTACTTAAATTTTCCATTCTTTGAATGGGCATTTTAGCACTTTGCCAATTTGAAAAGAAATCTAGGAAAACATTTCCCTACATTCCAGTTTGTTATGTTAAATTTATCATACTGTAACTTCTGATAGTTCAAGTGTAGTGCTTTAGTGCAGCAGAAATAATTAGCTCTGATTGACAAGTCTCTCCATGATTGCATTGGTCTGACAAGCAGATTTTTATTCATCCATTGAGCCTTAACGTGCTGGATCAATACTTACGGGCTTTCTTCTCAAATAAGGATATATTTGAATGGTTTAGACTGCAGTTTTGCAACTGCCTGGAATTAATGTCAGTAATTCACACTTCAAAGCATGTATGTCCAATCCACAGCCCTGGACAGCTAATAATGCGGCCTCACAAGACAATAAAAATATATAAAAATGAAATTTGTTATTTATATACATTAAGTATATTTATATGCATACAGTTTATGCGGCCCAAGACAATTCCTCTACACTCAGTGCAACCCAGGCAAGTCAAAAGGTTGGACAATCATGCTTTAAAGTAACATGTAGAGGCTTGTATTGTTGCAGAATTGCAGCTACTCCAGTTGGAGTACTTTAATGCATGTATCTTATGTAACTTCACAGTCACATTCCCCATGAATTTCTTATTTCAAGCCAATGAAATACATCATTAATATATTTTGTTCAATGTTGAGATTATTTTATTTTCTCATGAATTCTACGGGTAAAATAAAGAAAAGTAAATGCCTTACTGTATACAGGTAGCCCTTGACTTACAACATTTCGTTTAGTGACCGTTCGAAATTACAGCAGCACTGAAAAAAGTGACATAGCCGTTTTTCATACAACCGTTGCAGCATTCCCATAGCCACGTGATCAAAATTTGGATGCTTGGCAACTGATTCATACTTATGACGGTTGCAGTGTCCCAGGGTCATGAGATCATCTTTTGTGACCTTCTGACAAGCAAAGTCAATGGGGAAAGCAGATTCATGTAACACCTGTGTTACTAATTTAACAACTGCAGTGATTCACTTAACAAATATGGAATGAAAAATGGTACAGTGGGGTAAAACTCAGTTAACAACTGTCTCGCTTAGCAACCATTGTGTGTCGAGGACTATCTATAATGAATGAATGCAATATCTGAGTATCAGGTGAGACAACTTTGTCTAGTAGCTGGAAATCAGCATTTTGATATCAAAAGTAATTTTGTTAAGAAAAGTAAGCAGAATAATTATTGAATTTAGCGTGGGATAGTTATTGTAATAATAGTCATCAAAGCTCATGGTTTTCTAGGAAGATGCTGAAAGAATGTTGAATGTGAATTCGAAGGTACTCTGAATTTTTCTTTCAATGTTAGTGTCTCTGTATTTTGGGAATTGATTTTTTAAAAAGTCAAACCATATGTCCTGTGTCGACTAGTAATTATTCCTTTTGTCAACAGGCAATATGATGAAGGAGGTTGTGGCAACTTTACCGTATGCTGGGCTCGGCAGACTTAAATGAGAAGTACTTCAGTGTTCTAATGGGCACCACATCGCATCTTGATTATGAAGTATTAGAAGGAAGGAACCTGGCCTTGCGTATTGAGGAGGCAATGTGTGCCAAAACACACATTCTGATTCTTTAAAAAATAGAGATTGCAAACATATCTACCAGTATTACCTGTCTGGAGCAGGCTTAATTTTATAAATTGAAAGCAATAAACTCCATGAGTTTTTTTTAAAGAATACTCTTTTTTTCCTATGTTTTTGAGGATTATTTGTTCAAATGAAAGTTTTTGCATCCAGTAGAGAGAAAGGCTCTTCTGCAGGATCAGAAGATAACACTGGACTGTAAATTATAACTAAACCCATATCTTCTAATGTTATTAATCAAAGGACAGGTTGCAAGAAAAATACTTAGTGGTTTTGCTTTTGGATTAGACATTTTGAAATGTGTTGCTAAGAAGTTCCATTTGATGTAACACCATATCTGCAGTCACTGTATAGATCCTGCATTAAGGATATGCCCTTGGTCCTAGACATTTCCATCAGCAAGCAGTCAGTGTCAAACTACATGTTCTGCAATCTTTGAGTATATCGGTCCATAAGCACTTAATCTGTTACACAGAAAGTCTTGAAGAAGGGTTGAGACAACCACAGAAGACCTGAGCCTTTTTAGGTTCTTGAATCCCAAAGCCTTCAGAATTTTAGAAGAATATGAAATTAAATCGCAAAGCCAGTACTTGTCCTCAGTCAACTTGGTGGCTTTTTGTTAACATTGAAAAAGTGAGGTCCAAATAGAAGTGATTGATGATGAAAGGAAACGTTATAATGAATTCATTTTAAAAGGCTCTCAGTGGACACCTTAAAAAAAATGACCTCAGTAAGCTCAAAGCTTTTATCTACATTTCAGGTTCAAACGTGTAGACCTGTTTTACTGATCAGCTTTAGAGAGGAAAAAAAGCAATGTGGTTATGCACCACACGCAGGGAGCGTCTGTCTCTCTTAAGTTTCTTTTCTTCGAGAAGTAATGGGACAGTTATTCAAAATGTTGTAGCTTATGATCTCGTGGAAACTTCAGCAAAACCATTCCCCTTATGCTGTACTTGCATGGTGACAAGAGCTTTGGACTTGTGTAACAATAAAAAAAAAATAGATGCAGCAGAGTCCTATTTTTGTCATCAGTTTCTTCATCTGGTAAGACTATAAATCGTACAGTTTGACCACCTCACTGTACCATGATAATACCATGACCTTAACCTTCTCTGATCTGATGCTCTTTCTATTTGTTGAGATGGCAACCACAAAATCCTCAGCTCCCTTGACTATTTGTGATGCTAGCAGGGAATTGTAATTCTAGCCGATTTTTAGGGCAGCAGCTTGGGAAGCATTGCATAAAACCTACTCATTTAGGTACCTTGCCGTTACAGTAATAATAAGCAACAGCATAGCAAGGAACACAGTAAAAATCAACGTTCTATTGCATTTTTTAATTAAAAAATGTAGAAATTAGTACACAGCTGTATTGTCAATATCAAAGCTGACCTTTTGAAGAGCGGGTTCTACTTGCACATGCCCACATTCTAGCTACCACCACCATCCATAATGCTGTTCCTCTGATACTTCTACTGCTCTGGTTCCTCTATTTTTGGCTCTTGATTTGTGTGCATCTTTATCTAAATTCTAATTTAGTTTTTATCATGAACAAAAAGATGTGAGCTTTCAAACACAACTACACCATGATCCTACAAACTGTCTCCATGTTCTGTAATAGGAAAAAGGCTTTATTAGAATCAACTATCATTTAAAAAAAAATAGCCACACTTGAATTGATTTTAATAGTGGTATTTTATTATATTGAGGTCTATGTATTTTACCCTAATGAGTCAATTAAGCTGTTTCGATCTATTAAAGAAAAATAATGGCTCAGCAGAGCTCAACAGACTCCTATGAGAAATTCCTGAAGAAATGTTTGGAGCAATGAATATTCTTAGGAGAAAGGAATACACGAATAATGTTTTAGCTGAGGAAATCATTACAAATGTGTGCCTGACTTTATACACCAGGGTGTTATGTTCTAGGATATGATTTCTAATTGTGTTCATGTTATTTAACACAAGGCACTTCTTAAGTGTAATTTGAATTTGCCAAGTTATGCTTGTGTAGTCATGCAGTTATAGTATTGTCCATCTGATGAATAATTCTTTGTGGCTAAATAGAGCATTAAGAAAAGAAAATTAAATAAGTTTACATTTTTCAGTCTGAAGTGTCTGATGATATTTGAATATTAAGCTAATCCTAGTAACTATTTTCAATTATTTTTCCCCCTTTATCTGTCCATTGAATAGTTGCCCATTTATAGAATAATCCAAATGTGGGATAAAAATTGTCTCACTCACAAAGAGACTATAGATTCCCTGTAATATGGCATAAAATTGTATCATATAGATAGAGCCCAGATTTCCTTATACTAAATACTGTAACTGTTATAATTAACTACTCTCTTTCATTGTTAAAATCCTAACCTGCGTGAATCCTAACCTGCGTGATATACAGCAGTGTTTATTAAACTATGTGACTATTGACATCTTTAGTAAAAAGATAATCAGAAATGGGCAATGTTTCCTCAAACAGAACCTATTCACATTGACTAAATTTCCTATTACGTGAAAGTTCAAAAAAATAAGAAATAAAAATGTTTTATTAATTTGATTAGCCAACAGCTCTGCCTTCTGTGATTGAGATTGAACATCAACATTGAATACGGGTAGTCTTCGGCTTACAACAGTTCATTTAGTGACTGTTTAAAGTCACAATGACACTGAAAAAGTGACTTATGACTGTTTTTCGCCCTTATGACCATTGCAGCATCCCCAGGGTCATGTGATCAAAATTCAGAGACTTGGCAACTGACTCATATTTATAACAGTTGCAGTGTCCTAAGGTCATGTGATCACGTTTTGCAACCTTCTGACAAGCAAAGTCAACGGGGAAGTTAGATTCACAACAACACAACGTTGTGTTACAACTGCAGTGATTCACTTAATAACTGTGGCAAAAAAGGTAAAATGGGGTAAAATTCACTTAACTGTCTCACTTAGCAGCAGAAATTTTAGGCTCAGTTGTGGTTGTAAGGACTACCTATAAAATTCTGTATCCTATTCACACATTTAAAAGACTAGGGAAGCCAAGAATTGTAGAAACATGCTATTAGAATTACAATATAGGTAACAATCAAGCCTGCTTAAGGCTGAATCCTTGAATCCTGAAGAAAGATATGGCCTTGGAAGAGAAACAATCCTCCCTTATCTAGTCTCTAGATCAGGGGTGTCAAACTCATGTCGTCACGACCGCGCCACATGATGTATCGGGACTTTCCCCCCCTTCACTAAACTGGGTGTGGATGTGGGTGTGGGCTAAACTGTGGCCAGCGCATGACACATCCGGCCCGTGGGCCAAGAGTTTGACAGCCCTGCTCTAGATTCTCCAGTATCTGAAACTCCAGTCTTAACTGAAGGCCTGATTGGAGTAAAAAAGAAGTCTAAGATTCAAAAGTTCCAAGTTCTCTCAGCTCTCTGCCATACTCTAAATCCATGAAACATGTAGATCAGCTCAGTTATAATGTACTTCCTATTATACGCAATATAAGGGATTTCTTTCCATTTAGAACGTTTCTTTCTTCCTATTTTTGTACTGCTGGTCCTTTGATAGCAGAGCATCTGGAAGTGCTGGACTGCTCTGTCACCAGAGAATTCCAACCAGCCAATGGCATTGATCCATCAAAAGCCTTGAAGTGGATGCCTAATGAATGAATCTTCAATGGCATTATTGTTCTCCTTGTGTGATTCAGAGACTTGATGTTTGTTTGTTTGTTTTATTTATTTCTATGTTGCCTGAAGTATTTGTGTCACTTTTGCCATGCCTGTCCTCTTAAATCCTACTGTCCAGCTGGAGATGCAAAAGAGCTCTTCTTCCATAGGTTGAAGAGCAGTACTCTGGCAAGGGCATGAGTTGAAACGTTTTGTTCTCTGTGATTCAAAAGTCTTCACTTCTCAGCATTTGGACAAGCCCACCTTTGTGAATAACGTATGAATATTTACAAGTTTTACCCTCATTTCTTCTCTTTCTGAAGTTTCAAAGTCTAGCATTCAAATGCCATTGCTCTCTAGGGATTTCAGACAGTTGGATGCAAGGATTCATACATAATATCAGTTGAATTAGATAAACTGAATTGATTCCTTACTTACACAATTAGAACAATATTACATTCACATTCAAATAAGATGATTGATGGATGAAGGATTCTTTGATTGGCAGTTTTTTTTTAAAAAAAAAGGAATCTGGCATTATTTCAACTTGATTTGAATGAAGACAGCCAGTTAATTTGAATAGCATTTTATATCCACAGACAGAGTGAGGCTTCAAATTACAGCTAGTATTTTCAGAAGGAAAGAAAGCATTCCCAAGTTTCTAATGTACTTTTGTAATATTTAGAGTTTAAAGTAAATTGCATTAGAAATCCTGCAGGGTCCTTTCTAGTCCATTTTTTGTCACTTTGAGAAAAAAAGTTTCACTTAATTGTCCTTGTTAGCATCTATTGATTTGATAAATTGGGCTAAACTTTTCTCTGTGTTGCAATTAGTAGATGATCAAAACCATCCTATTTATAGGCTTGTGATTCCTCATGTTAGCATCAGAGGGTGCTCTCTTCTAACCTTAGTATATCTTGCCTATTTCATACCTCAGTTATGTGTTATGTGCACATGAAGTACACTATTCTAGACTATTCTGATAGAAGAAATAAAAAGACACTACCCCCATAGATTCCCACAGATTATTTATTTCTGCTGCTTTCCTGATATTTTAAAGCTCAGGATTTTTTTTTTTTCATTTTTTAAATTACAATTCACTTGGCAGTTTCATTTTCAATTTGCTTGTTAAAAAAAATAGAATGATGAGAACTTCCTTTTAATTAACACCCAGCCAATCTTTCAAAACAAAATAATAGTTATAATCAAAAACCAATTGAATCTTCACAGAGAATTCTAAAAGAAGGTTTGCTTACACTTCGGAAGAGTTTTGAATTTAGCCTAGCCAATATAAAGTGGGTATTTAAATTCATTAACTAAGAACTGAGTAGATTTTCTAGGATTCTCTATTGACACAAGAATGGCAAATAATTCTAACTCCTTTAGAAGATCACAATGTTTTTGAACATCCAAATCCTCTGCATGCAAAGGTATTTTAAAACAGGGGTTCCAAGGCTCTTTTCAGTCTGGTGAGCATATTTTGAATTTTGTGGATTAGTTGAGACTCTTCTTCCACAATATTGCTGGAAGCTATTCATGCCATGAGGGATATAATCTGCATCATAATGCTATCTATCATCCTTTGAGCTTATTTTCTTGCACAGAATTCCACCTCTGCTTATTTCTGAGAAGATGGGCACAGAGTTTCAACCATCCATTGTTTTTATTTCCTACTCAAATACCAGTGATTAAATAATGATACCTTTCTGCACATACACTACCTTGGATCTCATTGTGCCCATGGCTGTGGCTATTTGACCCACAGAGAAAGGCAATGTGATCCAAAACTATACATAGAGGATATGGCAGATACCTCCATGATGGCAGAAGCCAGTAAAATAATAATCATAATTAAAAAAGAAATGGCCGCTCCTTCCCCATCAGTCAAATTATTATTTTTTTCTTCTGCCTGATCCACATAGAGGATTTCATAAATTCCATAATAGCACAGTTCCTTCCTTTGTCTTCTTGGCTGTGCTAATTAATTCAACAGCTGACATTTTCTACTTCCTGCTCACTCATACAGCTTCTATCTCTTTTTCTCTCAGATGCTTCAATATATGCACAAATCCTTCAGATCGTCTCTTGTCATTGCTATCATTGAGATACTGCTCCCCCCCCCTCTCAAATAAGACATTTAACAGTGAGGTTAAAACCACACAATTGATACTGTAGTGCAAATCTACTTCCAGGTGTAAAAGGATATATAGCATCCAGGCAATATCAAAGATAGGGATGGATCTGCCCATTATTGCAAGACAGATTTAGTATAGTATAGATTTAGGAAAACAATGTTCCAATCTTGTCTCAATCCAAGGCTCTGCAATAGCCTGTAGCACAGTTGGTGTTTCTGTGTTCTCATGGGAGATTGCCAGAAAAATTGGAAGAAACCAGGACCAATTTCTGATCTTCATGACTTACTGTGAACTGTTTATTGCTGGAACACCAGCAGAGTTTCCTACATATAGCTCCAAGGTGACTAAGTTTATTAAATGAGTAGCACATGGATATTTCATTTCCATGACGAAGTTTCTCTGGAAACGTGGGAGAGGGGACTGACGCTGAAGAGGGAAATGATGTAAAGAGAAAAAGGAAAGAGAGAATGGCCTTGAGGGACAGGAAGAAGAGTCTACCAAGACAATAATCAGTCAAAAGATAACCGAATCCAGAGTAGGAAAGTAACCTGAATAAACATCTCAGACTAGACCAGGGGTCTCTAAACTCTTAAGCCCATCAAACCCTTCATGAAGTTTCAGATTATTCATCAACTCCTAAACATATATTATACTAATAATTTAATAAATGCTACTTTAACTAATGACAGCCAGTTTTGTGGGATGGTTAAGGCATTGGCTGGAAATGGGAAAACCATGAATTCTAGTATTGCATTAGGTATGAACCCAGCTGGGTGACTTTGGGCCTGTCTCAGCCCTAGGAAGTAAGGGGAAATCACTTCTGAAATCTTTCCAAGAGAACTGTGGGGACTCGTGCAGGTAGTCATCAGGAGTCAACATACACACAAAGTCATGCATACACAAATACACACTTTAACTAATAGTACCAGTAATAATAATAATAATAATAGTAATAATAATAATAAATAATAATAGTAATGCCAAGCCTTAGGGACAAATGTATATAAAGCCAGAATTGAGAAGACAGCAACAGACAGTAAGTGCTGCCTATGCAAAGAAGCTGAGGAAACAGTGGACCACCTGGTAAACTGCTGCAAGAAAATTGCACAGGCTGACTACAAACAGAGGCATGACAAAGTAGCAACAATGGTGCATTGGAAGATCTGCAAGAAATATCATTTGCCTGTAAGCAAGAACTGGTGGGACCATAAAATAGAGAAAGTCACAGAAAATGAAGAAGTTAAATTGCTCTGGGACTTCAGAATCCAGACAGACAGGCACCTGTCACATAATACCCCGGACTTATCAATTGTCAATAAGAAAGACAAAAAAGTCTGGATAGTGGATGTGGCAGTGCCTGGAGACAGCAGAATAGAAGAGAAAGAACTGGAGAAGATAACAAAATACCTACAAATAGAAATAGAACGACTATGGCAAAAGCAAGCAAGGGTAGTATCAATAGTAATAGGTGCCTTGGATGTAGTCCCAAAACAACTGGAGCACCACTTGAACACCATTGGCATTGACAAATTTGCCATCAGTCAATTGCAGAAGGTGGCTTTACTTGGAACTGCTTCCATCCTGCGACGACATCTGTAACACTGTCAAATGTCTAGCTTTGCCTATCCCAGGTCCTTGGTAAGGACTTGATAGGTAGACAAAAATGCCAAACCCAGTCTGAACATCTGGCTGACTGTGCGATGAATAATAATAATAACAACAACAAGAACAAGAACAACTTCCTTTTTACGACCCTATAATCCCTTAATTCTGGGTAAACTGGATGGAGCTGAGCATTTATTAGCCGGATTCCCTTCCTGACACCATGCAGAGTTTGCAGCATATATTTTTTCTTTGAGCCCTAGGAGAGAAACATCTGCTATTACCTTAGATGAACTCTCAACCTTCCAAGTGTGCAGGAAAACTATATTTTTCAATAGAGAAGGAAGAAGAATAAGGAAATGAAAGGGCCATATCTTTCTTTCTTTAAACTAAATAGATGGAAACCTAGGACCAGCAATGCCATCAGGGCAATACTTTGGGTCAAAAATCCATGTCAAAAATCCAGCCAACAGAATAAGCAAGTCCTCCAAACACAGAATGACTGGCATACCACCTATTGAAGTAAGTGAAGCCATCCAGTTCATTATACAATAAGTGTGGGTGAAACCACATTGTCCAGATCTCAAAACTTTGCCAATTTGTAGAACACTTACCTTGTCATTAGGTGCAATATTTCCTTTTTCTGTTTTCATATCCCTTGTCCTCATGCTAGTACGATCGCTTAAGGATTTATTTATCTGTTTAATTTATTTGAAAAAAAATTATGGATGCCCAATTTATATGCCTTACCCAGGACGGCTCACAAAGCAATAGTTCAGAGGATTCCAAGGATAAGAAATGACAAATACATTTTCATATTTCATACATACATATTAGTCAAGGACAAGAGCTTCCATGAAATAGCAAGTCCTTTCCCAGTTTCTGACTCTTGAATTGGTAGGTTTCTATGTTCTCCGCCATCTCTGAATGCTTGGGTGCAGCTGAACTTGGGATAAATAATTTCATGCTTTTAAGAGAATTCTACTAATGTTACCTCTGTACACTTCGTCATCGTCGTCATCATTTTAGCTATTGTCTATCCACTGTAGGATGAAGGCCTCTTCTGCATGTTTCCAACCAATATGGTCCTGAGCTTTCTTTAACCAATTGTTTGTACTACCAGCAAATTTTCTTTTCTTCCCTGACAGCATTTTGCAATGAACAAGCAGAAGTCGTAGTGTGCTGTATTGTTAATTTCTATCTGTAGTTGCTTTATAAAGGTTCCAATGAGCCTATGGACACTTGACTTTTTAAAGAGGCTAATTGCCTTTTGTGCCAAAATTGTTGCAGCATATATTTTGGCAGGTGAACGCATCCTGTAACATTTCTACAAAAATGACTGCTATGAAAATTATTTGGCACCATTCACATATTACAGGAATTTTTTTCCAAGTTGGCAACTTCAGGTGAATGGGCTACAAATCCCATTATCCATAGACAGTAAATATAATGTTTGTGCTCTTTGGGAATGGTGAGAAAGGTTGCCAGGTTCAGGAAGACTGCCCAGCACAGATGTTTCATTGTTGAAAAAGATGATGCATGAAGGGGCCACCAGATCGATTATAGGCAAGGCCATAACAAATGAACCTACCAGGCCCTCCTGATTGTTTTTAATATGACAATCCTTTATGTTTGCATGGTGGTTATAACGACTAACAGCTTGGACTCCTGGACAGGGCTAGGGAACATTTGTCATCGTAAAATCTCATATCTATGTTCATGAGGACTTTCTTATGCCTTCTCATTAATTCCAATTGCCTTGTGGAGACTGAGTCATGTTCTCAGAACAAAAAATGTTCCATGTGTCATCAGCTATCATGAATTCAGCCTCTACTCTCAGGATTTAGAAAGTGGGATTGCTTTTCTTTTTCTTTCTTTCTTTCTTTCTTTCTTTCTTTCTTTCTTTCTTTCTTTCTCTTTCTTTCTTTCTCTCTCTCTCTCCCTTCCTTCCTTTTCTCTCTCCTTCCTTCCTTCCTTTTCTCTCTCCTTCCTTCCTTCCTTCCTTCCTTCCTTCCTTCCTTCCTTTCTTTTTTTCTTTCCACTGTTCATTTAGTTTAGTGTTAATTTTATTTCATGTGGCTCAGTGTGGCTAAGATGCTGAGCTTGTCGATCGAAAGATCGGCAGTTCAGCGGTTCAAATCCCTAGTTCCACATAACAGGGTGAGCTCTTGTTACTTGTCCCAGCTTCTGCCAACCTAGCATATAAAAAAATGCAAGTAGAAAAGTAGGGACATCTTTGGTGGGAAGGTAACAGCGTTCCGTGCGGCTTTGGCATTTAGTCATGTGGGCCACATGACCACAGAGACATCTTCGGCCAACGCTGGCTCTTCGGCTTTGAAACGGAGATGAACACTGCCCCCTAGAGTCGGGAACGACTAGCACATATGTGTGAGGGGAACCTTTACCTTTACTTATAGCTTCTACTTTTGAAAAAGAATTACCTTCTCTTACCCATCAAGTCTTGCTAGAGAGTAGAAAGCAGGGATATGAATCTATTATATAAAAATAAATGAATGGTTCTAACAAAAATACAAAGGATTAGCATTCTAGCTTCATAAATGATTGCCCTTCGTTTAAAGCTGCATTTAATGTGTCACGCTTGTCATAAATTCAGTCCAGGTTTCACCAATACTGAGACCAATTCACTAGCATCAGAGGGAGGAAAAAAGTGATAACCAGACAATCCAGAAAGTGTTTCCAATTAGGAGTTCTAAAACATGCTAGTTCCAGACAGACACAGAATGCCTGCGTTGCTTCCCTATGATCTTCCTGGTCCTCTTTTCCATTTGAAGAGGGCTCTTAAGAGAAGCTCAGAACAATGCAAAATAGTCCTAGCATCTCTGAAAGATCTTGGGTTTGGTTTCTCAGAATATCCAAATCAGGTTATCCTATCCTTAGGCAATGAGTAAATTGCCTCGAGCAAGTGATCTTGGATATAATAATGGAACTGTAGCAAATTGTAAGTTGCTGTTATTAGTTGATCTTAGGTGGACATAGAATATCACAACCAAATATAGATACCCAAATATATTGCCAATGGCTTTTCATATCACTTGGTAAGTGGAACCATAACTGAGTACTCTGCTTAAGCCCCAAATATCTTAAGTAAGTTTGACTTTGCTCCATCTTTATTATGGATGATATAATAGCCTGAACCAGAATCTATGGAGGGTCATCATTAGTCCATGTAAAATGTTTGGGAACAGCAGAACGAACTGACCCATTTTTAAATTGTTTTCTGTGGTTCTTGTTTTTTCTTTGCCATATATAGCTCTAGTTTTAAGGTTGTGTTGTCACCAAGTTTCATGCACTTGATAAAATTTATCATCACATTTACTGTTATTTCTTGCTGTACTTTTTGTTGTACACAGATTTAGAAGGCTGGAAAAAATGAGAACATAGCCATGTCTCTGATTCTCATCACACTGTGGGCACTGAACATTATGCAAATGTTCGTGAAACTCTGGCTATGAATCACACTTGGAATGTGTTGATTTGTTAAATTCATTTGGCATTCTGAGGTGATTTATCTTCAATTTGGGAAATAAATTTTGATTTAACAATGACAGAAAAAAAATAAAACAAAACTCATATTACAATCCACAACTCATATACTGTATAACTCATATATAACTATATATATCTACTTGTATATGTATATATACACACATATATAAAACAAATTAGATAAATGATAGATATTAGTCAAATAGGATGTGTATATATGTATATGTACACACACACACACACACACACACACACACACATACATGTATATTTTCACAATATACTTGAATATTGAATTGTATAGTCAAATAGGATATATATATATATAATTTGACTATACAATTCAATATTCAAGTATATTGTGAACATGTGTTTTAATGGTTAATAGATGGGATTTGACTGGGAACAGTGGTTTAGTGATTAAGTTATTGGAACTGAATAAGGAAACTCACATTCAAATCCATTCACAGCCACAGAAGCTCACTTGCAATCTAACCTAGGACTGATATTGTTAGCAAAAACAAGAGTAGGAGTGGTAAGTATGTTGTCTTGACCTTCTGAAAGATTGATATAAATATATAAATAAATAAACTGTAGGATGATGCTGAGAGAGCTTGTCTTTTTAGTACATTCTGTGTCACTTTCTGACTAAAAATATATAGCAAATTTATAGGAATTGCTCCTTTAGTGCACTTGAGCAAGTATATGTTCAGGTATATTGAAATACTGCAGTAAATAAAAAGCCTTTGCCAGCATCAGGAATTCACACACAAACTGAAGGACAAGACACGGCATCTAAATCTTGTGCTTCAGAAAAAGCATTACAGAAATCTTGGAAGAATTGTGGTAGAGGGGTTGAAGTTGCTGTAGGTATGGCAACTTCAGTATTGCAATAGCATTGAGAAGATTGTGAGATGTAATATGCAGGGCTGCCTGTAGCATTATTATTTGTCACATAACAGCACTGGAGAAAGTACCAACAGCTAAAGAAAAAGAGACTCTCCTCTCTTCCAGAATGTCCTGTAGGCTAAGTTAGGAATGATAACATGGTATTGCTTTGGAAGCATCTGGATGACAGGTGATAGGAAAAGAGAGTGGGAGTTAATCCTTACTAGGCCCTAGCTAAAAGCCTACCTGTACAGTCCAATATAGGACGCGATGGCTCAGTGGCTAAGACACTGAGCTTGTCAATTGAAAGGTCGGCAGTTCAGTGATTCAAATCCTTAGTGCCGCGTAACGGGGTGAGCTCCCGTTACTTGTCCCAGCTTCTGCCAACCTAGCAGTTTGAAAGCACCTACAAAATGCAAGTAGAAAAATAGGGACCACCTTTGGTGGGAACGTAACAGCGTTCTGTGCGCCTCTGGTGTTTAGTCATGCTGACCACATGACCACGGAGACGTCTTTGGACGGTGCTGGCTCTTCGGCTTTGAAACGGAGATGAGGACCGCCCCCTAGAGTCGGGAATGACTAGCATATATGTGCGAGGGAACCTTTACCTTTACCTTTTGCAGTCCAATATGCTTCATTGGAAAGAAAGTTACCTCTGGAATCAATGGAGCTTTTTCTCCTGATGCTAATAGCAGCTGAATGGGTAACCTGTTAACTCTCTGTTCCCATAATATTAGACTATTTTTTTTAAGCCTCTTCAATTGCTTCTACAATCAGAGAGAACTGCTCTAGATGGCAATACAAGAATATATGTGTGCGTGAAAGAGAGAGACATCTATGGATAGTCCTTGATTTACAACAGTTCATTTAGTGACTGTTTAAAGTTACAACAGCACTGAAAAAAGTGGCTTATGACCATTTTTCACACTTACAACTGTTATGTCCTTATAAGGACATCCGCCCTGATTGGCTGCCAGCCATCGGGCGGGAGATTTGAATCCCTGTCTAGGGGCGGTGCGTCTGCCGGGAGCGAATATAAGGAGAGCTCCGGCAGCGCGCCAGCAGTCTTCTTTTACTTGTTACATTGTAAATAAAGTTGTTACATGTATCGAGCTGGTCACGTCTTCTGTTCCTGCGCCTGATCCAACACTGGCGACGAAGGACTAGAGAAGAGAACCTGAGAAAGACTCACGGCACGATCGCCCAAGAGCTGAAGTCACTTCACCACAGCGACTTCCAGAATGGCTACCCCGCAAGCCCCGATGACCGCGCTGAACCCGTTCGACCCATCCCGGGAGAAGTGGAGGTCATACATGGTCCGATTCCGGCAGTTCCTGCGAGGCAATGGATACCAGAACCTCGATGATGAGAGGAAAAGAGCCCTCTTCCTGGCTCATTGCGGATCGGACGTCCTAGAGATGGCGATGGACCTCGTGGCACCTAGGGACATCGAGGAGATGTCCTGGAACGACCTGCAGGACGTCTTACAGGAGCACTATGCACCTACAGGCACCCCCATCGCAAACAGGTTCACCTTCCAGCAAAGAAACCAGCGGGAAGGTGAATCCATCAAAGAATTCGTGGCAGCGCTCCGCCAACTCGCTGCCAACTGTGAGTTCGATAATGTGGACAACGCCATCCGGGACCGCATTGTTTTTGGAATGCGAGATGTGGGGCTGCAAAAGAAATTCCTCAGCAGGAAGAGGATTCCGCTTAAAGACGTCCTCGACGAGGCAACAGCGGCGGAGACGTCCGAACAAGCAGCCGCCGCAATGGTAAAAGCAAGAGGGATCCATAAGATCCACAAGTCGGACCCAACCTCATCAGACGAGGCAACCACTCAATCCGAGTCTGATGAGGAAATGGCCGTCCACAAGGTGTCCCGCCCTCCCAGGCGGGAAACACCACAGCATGGTGACCGTGGAGAGCGATGCGGCAGCTGCAGAGGCGACCACCCCAGAGCAACCTGCAGATGGAGGGACGCGACCTGCCGCCGATGCCTGAAGAGGGGCCACATCACCGAGGCCTGCAGAGCCACAGACCCAGCCCCGGAGCCGCCCAGACCGCGATTCCGGGAAAATCAGAAAGATAATCAGAGGACATCCAAACGGTCCTCAAACCAGTCCCGGCGCGGGGAGGAGGAATATCCCCGAAACAGAACGGTGCACCAGACCACCACCATTGCTCACACAAGCGACGAGGGGACCACCAAGTTCCACGTGACGCTGCTAGCAGAGGGGTCTCCGTGCAAGATGGAGGTAGACTCCGGATCCGCCTTCTCCATCATGGACTGGCAGCACCTACAACAGCTGAAACCGGCATACAAAAGGACCCAGCTGAAAGCCCCGAAAGACAAACTTGTGGACTTTAACGGAAACCCCATTGAAATCCTAGGCAGAGCAACCATCCATGTGAAGTACAACGACTTCGATGGAAAGCTACCCATCACCATTGTGCAGCACAGCCGACCGAACCTGTTGGGCGTGGAGTGGTTCAAGCCTCTAGGACTTTCACTCCAGGGCATCCACGAGATCCGCAGGGACGAACTCGACTCCATCATCGAAGAGTTCAAAGAAGTCTTCGATGGTAAGCTGGGGAAATTTGTGGGGAGGCCAATCTCTTTTAATCTGGACAAGGGAATCACCCCAATCAGGCTCAAGCCCCGCCGAGTTCCATTTGCCCTGCGGCCTAAAGTAGATGAACAGCTGGATAAGCTGATCGCCCAGGGCGTACTGGAACCGATCGATCATGCCTCATGGGAGACCCCCATTGTGACCCCACTGAAGCATGATGGGTCTGTGCGCATCTGTGCTGACTACCGTTGCACCATCAACAAGGCGTTGGCACAGAGCGCATACCCAGTCCCAGTGGTGCAACATCTGCTGCATTCCCTGGGATCTGGATCAATTTTCGCGAAACTGGACCTGGCCCAGGCTTACCAGCAACTGCCAGTGGATGACAAAACGGCGGAGGCCCAAACGATTGTCACGCACAGAGGGGCATTTAAATGTAACCGCCTCCAATTTGGAGTCAGCGCTGCCCCTGGCATCTTCCAATCCATGATGGAACGCCTTCTCCAAGGCGTTCCAGGGGTGGTGCCTTACTTCGATGATGTGCTCATCTCCGGTGACTCGAGACCCCAACTCCTTGAAAGGCTCAGGCTTGTCCTGCAGCGGTTCAAGGCCAAGGGTTTGAGGGTCAGGCGGGACAAGTGCATCATAGGAGTACAGGAAGTCGAGTTCCTGGGCTTCCTCATTGATAGCACAGGCATACACCCCACCAAATCAAAAGTGGAAGCAATCCATGAAGCTCCAAGCCCAAAAAACAAAACGGAGCTTCAGGCTTTCCTTGGGTTGCTCAACTTCTACGCCATCTTCTTAAAACAGAAAGCCACAGTTGCTGAGCCACTCCACCGCCTGCTGGGGAAATCGGCTTCCTGGAAGTGGGGCCAGGAAGAGGAAGCAGCATTCCGGGCCATCAAGGGACTATTGACGTCCAAAAGCGTCCTCATCCAATACAGCGAGACGCTCCCCATCAGACTGACCTGCGACGCGTCGCCCTACGGGGTGGGGGCAGTCCTCAGCCACGAACTGCCCAATGGCTCGGAAGCCCCAATCGCGTACTTCTCAAAGACTATGTCCGGCGCAGAACGGAACTATAGCCAGCTGGACAAAGAAGCCCTGGCCATCGTGGCCGGAGTGAAGCGCTTCCACGAATACCTCTACGGAAGACGCTTCACCATAGTCACAGACCACAAGCCTCTCCTGGGACTCCTCGCAGGCGACCAACCAACCCCGACCTTCATGTCCCCAAGAATGACGAGATGGGCCATCTTCCTAGCTGGCTACTCCTATAGGCTCGTGCACCAGCCAGGCACAGCCATAGGGAACGCTGACGCCCTCAGCAGATGCCCGTCGAAGAAGCCGGTCGAGGACCCAGCCCCCACGCTCCACCTACTTCACATTGATGACGACGCCAGCTGCCCGGTGTCATCCGCAGATGTGGCCGTCCACACCCAAAAGGACCCCACACTCCGCCAAGTGAAGTCATGGATCCTCAGAGGGTGGCCAGCGGAAAAGCCAGAGGAAAGGTTCAGCCCGTTCGCCAGGAAACAGGAGGAGCTGTCCACCATCAAAGGCTGTCTGCTATGGGGAGACAGGGTGCTGATTCCAAGCACTCTGCAACGGCGGACGCTAGAAACCTTACACAAGGGGCATCCGGGCATCGTCCGCATGAAGGCCCTGGCACGGAGTTATGTCTGGTGGCCCTCCATGGACAGAGACATTGAACAATGGGTCTCCAGATGTGACCCGTGCCAAGAAGTCCGCCCAGCGCCACCGCAATCCGAAGTCGCGAAGTGGGAGACCCCCAGCAACCCCTGGTCGAGGATACACATTGACTTCGCGGGTCCGATGCAAGGGCGACACCTCCTCATCGTGGTAGATGCCTTCTCCAAATGGCTCGAGGTGGTGCCCATGGCATCTACCACAACAGACGCTACGATCCGAGCCCTGCGCCGCCTGTTTGCCACACATGGTCTACCGGATGTGCTGGTCTCAGACAACGGCCCCCAGCTCACATCCCTGGCCATGGAGTCCTTCCTGGCAGGACTGGGCATCCGCCACGCCCTGTCCGCCCCTTACAGGCCGGCCGGAAACGGACAAGCCGAACGCATGGTCCGACTGACCAAAGAGGCCCTCACCAAGATGGGCCCGGGGGACTGGCAAGAGCGCATAGACAATTTCCTCCTCACACAGCACATCACGCCACACGCCACCACTCACAAGAGCCCGGCCGAACTGTTGATGGGCAGAAGATTGAGGTCACCCTTGGACCGGCTGCACCCCCAATACAGCCCGGAAGTGACCGCAACCGCCAGCCGCCCGCTTCGCACCTTCAGCAACGGAGATTCAATCTTCGCGCTAAACTTTAGCGGCTCTCCTAAATGGCTGAAAGGGAAAATTGCCAGCACAACCGGCCCCAAATCCTACATCGTCGAGTTGGAAGATGGACAGTTCACAAGACGCCACATCGACCAACTCCGAAAAAGGTGGGGGGGGGCACATGAAAACCAGCCTGACGAGGGAGGCCTACAACACCCCGACGAGGTAGGCCTCCAACACCCCGGCGAGGTAGGCCTGCCACACCCAGACCAGGTAGGCCTACAACACCCCGACGAGGTAGGCCTACAACACCCTGACGAGGTAGGCCTACCACACCCCTGCGAGGCAGAGCAGCACCACCCCGACAAGGTTGGCCCAGCCCACTACCAGATGCTGTCACATCGGCAGCCCAGCGAGGTAGACCGGGGCCAGCCCCACGGGGGATGGCAACACCAACCCAGCCAGGTGGGCACCGGGCACGGCAAGGCCAGGGACCACCAACCCAGCTCGCAGGTCGACCGGGACCTGCTCAGAGGAGGAGCAGTGCACCCCACCAGTTACAGCAGCCTATGCCAGCCCAGCCAGGGAGACTGCAGTTCCAGGCGAGTAGACCGGGACCCAGCCAAGATGGGCACCCCACGACCCACGGGCGAGGGTGGCACACGGCTCACCGACGTGGGGGACCCCCGCCCATCACGGAAGACAGCCAACAAACGACACCCTGACCCGGATGACCCCAGGCACCACCCGACGGTAGACCAGGGACTAGGGGGAAGGGAAAGCCGACAACAACCCGGCCAGGTAGACCTGCACCACCCCGGCAGGGGAGACCGCCGCCGCCCCGCAGAGGTAGTGCCGCAACAACAGCCCGACCAGGTCGACCACCACCGACCAGACGGGGTAGACCAACGCCAGCCCGACCTAGCAGGCCAACGCCACCCCTGCGAGGTCGGACAACGCAACACAGGCCAGCACCACCCGCAGCCGGCGGGCCGGTCCAGAGGGCACCAAACAGAACCACCACCCACCCGGCACCAGGCCGAACCGCAACCGAACCGCAGCGCCCGGGAGACCAGGGAGGAGCAAACGATGGACTTACCGAGACTCAGACGCTCTTCCCGGGTCGGAACCGAGCCACCGAGGCGAGGCGACAGATCCACAGGCCAGGAAGAAGACCACCAGAACCAGCCATCCAAGGTCTGCGGTCCGGCCGGAGGCGCTGGGGGTGACCCCGCTCACTCGACAGCCGAACCAAGCCCGGTTCCGGAGAGGGAGCCGGGAGACGACAGAGCCCCGTCCATCCAGGTCGGAGACGGAGAACAAGTGAGACTGCGCAGGTCAGCTAGGGTGCCGAGGCGTCCTACGTACCTGCGTGACTACGTGACTTTGTGGACGAGATTTGACAGTCCAGACTAAGGGGGGAGGAGTGTTATGTCCTTATAAGGACATCCGCCCTGATTGGCTGCCAGCCATCGGGCGGGAGATTTGAATCCCTGTCTAGGGGCGGTGCGTCTGCCGGGAGCGAATATAAGGAGAGCTCCGGCAGCGCGCCAGCAGTCTTCTTTTACTTGTTACATTGTAAATAAAGTTGTTACATGTATCGAGCTGGTCACGTCTTCTGTTCCTGCGCCTGATCCAACAACAACCATTGCAGCAACCACACGGTCATGGAATCAAAGTTCAGAAGCTTGGCAACTGACTGATATTTATGATGGTTGCAGTGTCCCAGGGTCATGTAAAAACCTTTTGTGACCTTCTGACAAGCAAAATCAATGGGAAGCAGATTCACTTAACAACTGTGTTACTAACTTAACAACTGTAATGATTCACTTAACAACTGTGGCAAGAAAGGTAATAAAATAGGGCAAAACTCGTTTAGCAACTGTCTCACTTAGCAATAGAAATTTTGGGCTCAGTTGGGGTCATAAGTCAAGGCCTACCTGTAATCATATGACAAATGAGCAGTCAAATTTGGCCTACATATTAGCTTAAATTTGTTTTGATAAGGACAAGAGGATATTGTCTCAAAGCATTTACCAATGGGCCAATTTGATTCACTCTTTTATTATCCTTTATTCTGAAATATACTTTTGAATTTAAAAAAAAAATCAGAATTTCTTTGTCCTATATTTATACCCTAAATAAATAAATCTCAGCCAATTTTAAAATACCAGCTCATATTAATGAACCTGTTCAATGCCTACCGTTTGTTCTTTTCTTATACATTTCCAAAGTGCATATATGTGTGGTGTAGTGGATGTTCTTAAAGAAATATGGACTATTTTTTATTATCCTTCAGTATTTCTACCCATCCTTGTCAGACTGGTATTCTGTTTTATTGAGTTGTAGGGTATCTTAAAGTGACTTTCAACAATTTCCTGCCCTTGTGCTTGTACTGCATTTATGAACTAATACAAATTCATATTATCAGTGGTTTATATGTTTAAGGGCCACTAATAAGATGCTGGCTAAATGGAAATAATCCTGTGAGAAAAGAAAACACAGTAATGAGATTTTATGCAAAGAACCCCAATGGAGTTCCAGCAAGCTTGTCAACGCTAGTTCCAAGAGAGCAGCTGCAGCAGGAGTAGAGTTGCTGGCTACTAGTCTTGTTTGTAAGCTTCCTGAAGACATTTATTGGTCATTATGGAAATTCAGATACTAGAACAGAAAAACAATTGATTTTATGTAATTCCTAGTAAGTACATTTATGATGAATGCCAGTTTGCTGTAGTGATGAAGGTATCAGGCTAGACACTGGGAAACTCTGAGCTCTACTTCTGCCTGAGCACAAAACCAGCTGGGTGACCTTAGGCCTTCTGTCTCTCCCTCCTCCCCACCTCTCTCTCCCTCCCCCTCTCTCTCCCTCCCTCCCCCTCTCAAGAAGGGGCAAATCATTTCTGAAAAACCATTAACTCAAAGGCACAAAATAATATTTAGGATTGCAATCTAGGCAGGCTTTCATATTAATTAATTAATGTTTGATGTACTATCAAACAAATATTGTATAAAGTTTAAATAACCAATAGGTAGGCTTATTTTATTTATTCCAGGTCTGACATTATGGGTAAAACATGGTTCTGGAAATGGATCACCATAAAATGATAGATAGCAAGAAAAACCACACACATATCCCATCTCAGTCCAAAGACACTCTGTGATTTCCATAATTTGAAATGTTAATTAAAACATCCATGATTTTTATCGCCGGCGATAAATTTTTAAATATGATCAAAACAATATACTCCGACCAAACCGCAAAAATATGGATAAACGGAGAGATAACAGACCAATTTAAAATATCCAAGGGAGTGAGACAAGGATGTCCCCTCTCTCCTATATTATATATATTAGCATTGGAACCATTGTTGAATGAAATTAGGAATGACAATGAAATAAAAGGATTAAGAACAAAAAACCAGGAGTATAAATTACAAGCATTCGCGGACGACGTAGTATTTATTTTAGAATGACCAAAACAATGAGGATTGAATTTATTAAGGTAGATAGAACAATATGGCAAAGTGGCAGGATTGAAAATTAATAGACAAAAAACAAAACTACTAACTAAAAATTTGACAAAAATCCAGGAGAAAGAATTGGAAGAGACGTTAGAAATACAAACAACAACAAAAATAAAATACCTAGGAATTTGGCTCACCAATAAGGTATCATCCCTTAAAGAAGACAATTATAATAAATTGGCCAAACAAATTCAAAAGGACTTAGAGGCATGGAATAAATTGAGACTATCACTATTAGGCAAAATTGCTTCAATCAAAATGACAATTTTACCGAAATTATTATACCTATTTAGAACAATACCGATAAATCCAGGAAAATCATATTTTAAAGACCTTGATAAAATGACATTAAAGTATATATGGCAAGGAAAAAGAGCCAGGATTAAACTGAAACACTTGCAGGACACTAGAGAAAGGGGTGGCCTGGAACTACCAGATTGGCAAACTTACTACACTGCAACAGCTTTAACTTGGATTAAAGATTGGATGACACTTGAAGATAAACGAACATTAGCATTAGAAGGATTTGACCTGTCGAAAGGCTGGCACGCATTTTTATGGGAGGAAAAACCCAGGCAACATGAACACTTCAGGAGACATTATATCAGAGGAGCATTGGCAAAAATTTGGACCGAAATAAGGAGAAAACACTACGACAAAATCCCAAGATGGATATCAACCATGGAGGCCCAAATTTATCCGAACACAATGGATATAGACAAGATGAAAACCTACGACGAATTGTTGAACACAGAGGGAGAAATGAAAACAAGAGAGGAATTGAGACAGCAGGGCACGGACATTGACTGGTGGCCGTATTTACAGTTAAAATCAAAATATAAAATTGACATGAAAAAATTTGGAATCCAAAAAGAAAAATGAATTAGATAAAATTATAATGCAATCAGACGATAAATTAATAACTAAAATATATAATTATCTATTAAAATACAAATTGGAAGAAGTGGTGAAGGAAAATATGATTATTTGGGCTAAAAATTTTGGATATAATATTAACCTAGAAAATTGGGAGAAAATGTGGAAAGTAAATACTAAGCTGACAATGTCCGTGCCCTACAAAGAAAATATATACAAGATGTTTTATAGGTGGCATCTCCCCCCTGCGCGTCTGGCAAGGATGTTCCCCAATACTAATCAGAACTGTTGGAAGTGTAAAACACAGAAGGGGACCTACTACCACATGTGGTGGTCATGCCCAAAGGTCAAAAAATTTTGGAAAACAATTCAAATTCAGCTAGAAGAAATCACCACCCAAAAAGTGCCCCTCAGACCGGAAACATACCTATTAGGAATACTGACAAAGGACTATAAAAAAGAGACACAATACTTGATAATACACATCCCGACCGCAGCTAGAATCACTTTCGCACAAATATGGAAACTGGAGGATACGCCATCAGAGGAAAAAATAATACAAAAAACAATGGAATGTGCGGAAATGGACAAACTTACCAAAGAAATACAGGGAAAAGAAGATTCAGATTATTACTTAATTTGGCAAAAATGGTACAACTGGTTAGATAAAAAGAACACAAAATAAGGGAATGCCACCCAATGATACAAAAATAAGGAAATAAAATGAAATATCGTTGTATAAACATTGATACATGATGAAGAATAAATATATACAGATATATAGATATATAATTACCGAAGTAGCTCTATTTTTAAAGTTCAAGCTGTATGATTTGATTTTACTGTATAATTAGTTTATGTATAGTTTGTTTAAATGTCTACGTCTGTATATGTATGTTTGTTTATTTAATAAAAAATTTAAAAAAAAATCATCCATGATACATTCAGCACAACTCATTTATTTCATAGTCTAGATTTAAAATGATGTGTATACAATTGCATAGGCTTTTATGAGATTTGTTCTCGAGCATGAATATACATCATATCAAGGGCAAAGTACATGAAGATCATTTTCAACATGAGGCATATAGGGAGGCATGTTAAGACCTAATCAAGTTCTAAAAGCGTATATTGTAAGGAGGAATAGGGTTAAAAAGCCATGTACACATGGTTCATATTTGATATGAACATTTAAGATAGTCATTTTAAGATTTGATCTAGTCCATAAACTGTCTGAAATAATTAAAAATGAGAACTTTATTCTCATTTGAGCACCCTATTAATCCATATTTTTATTCTTTTCTGTATGTTCAAGTCTCACTTGATTCCTGGTAACAGTCTGGAAAAGTCTATGCAGTATCCTAAACATTTTTTTGAAAGTGGTTTGTCCTGTCTTCTTTCTAGGTTTGAGAAAGACTGATGGCCTACGGCAGGACTGTAACTCATAGTCTTCTGGTTTTAAACCCAGTGCCTTTAACCAATACACCAAAATGGTGCTTGTCACTCAGTATATTGCACCTTTAACAGACAGTTGAGATATTAAGTGAATGGTTTGTAGCTCAAACCAGAAAAGGAGGGGGGAACCTGTATTTCAAAGATATATTCCAACCTGCCTTTAAAGTAGATATAAAAGGTTTACAAATGGTTAATGAGAAGCAGTTCTCATTTCCCGCTTTGAAATGTGTTGTAAAAATGTGTAGGCAACTATGTGTGAAATTGCACCCCCCACCCACCCAATGTGCTGACACATCTGTGTTTGCTCAGACAGCTTACTTAGATATGTGATGGTTTTGGAAAAACGGTACATTAAACTACTTGATTTTTTCTTGTCCATGTATCTTGTTCTTGCCCCCCAAATATTTAAATACTGCTTTCCTGGTATTTCATGCTGGGGGATTTGGATCATTTTTAAGGACATTGTGTTCATGAGAGAAAAAAAGCATTTAAACTTCTTTGGAAGGAAATGAGATGTATCTTTGAAAGAGATCTGTTGCAATGAGGGAATGCATTTGTATGGCCTGGACCCTTTCCCCTCCCTCAGTTTAAACCTTTTTAACCAGAAAGTTTTCTCATGAGTACAGATCTATTTGCACTTCATTGGAGATCATATGTTACAGTTGGTTTCAATATATACAACACATTAAATTGAAGAGAAGCAAATCTTCTGTTGGGCTGCAACCCCATTAGCCTCAGTAAGTCTGGGCTGTTGAAAGAAATTTGGGGAGTTAAAATCCAAACCATATGGAGGGCACCATGTGGTCTGCCCTAACCATGCTCTGACATAATTTGAAGCAAGCACTGGGCTTGCAGGTAGCTGAGAGTGGGATTTGGGGATTTTTACTCTACTGAGAGTCAATTTCTGTTAGTTGCACTAACAAATTTAGAAGAGTTATAACTACTACTAATGTCTGATTTCAGCAAAACAGCTTTGGAAACCATAATTTGAACATTACAAATTTGATGTGTTGGATTTATTGGATTTTCATTTAGGAGGTCTGACAAATGGTAGCTTATAAAAAAAAAATCTTGGCTAAAGTGAATCCTGTTTTGCATGGCGATCATTTAAAAGTGCTTCAGGCTGCAGTAATCCACAATTCTATCACTTAAGTGTCCCATTCCTAGTCTGTGTAATTTATTGAAGAACCTGTAGCAAAAAGCAACATCAATTTTTTTGTAACTGAACAATTACTGAAAGAGATTGTAAAGACTTTCTTCATGTGCTGAGCTAAAATGTAAATTCGATGTCTAGACTTATTTTGTGTCATCTCTGTGCACATTCAAGCCTTGTTTTCTCTTTGTAAAATCCAAAAGATTTGACTAGGTTTGGAAGTAACTTCCATTACTGATAAACTGTGTCCAACACAAAATGCAGTAACACTGATGGGGAAACACAGGGCAGCTACTGTGGCTCTTAGAGTAATTATCTTTCCAAGAATTACTTAATGAAGGAGAAAGCAGGAGAAAGCAGAATTTCAAGGGGTTTTCCATCAGCAGCATGATTTAAAAACAAACATCAGACATGACAGTTCAATTTTGGAAGATCTAATTCTCCATTCCATTGCACCTATTTTTATGTGCATACAGCTATACGTATCCACAACTAGTGTAAACCTGGAGAAACTGGAAAACTAAATTACGCTGATACCCTTTCCTATATATAAATGTACCTGATATTTGTGTGCTGTGAACCTAACCAAAAGTTTGGGGTAGTTAATTTTCCTAATGGTTCCACTCTTGTCCAGCTGTTGAAGAACAGAGAAATATCCAAAAGGTTAACTTTACTTCCTTTTATCTACAGTCATGGACTTACTTCCACAAAATATATAGCTATCACAAGCCAATAAGAGAAAACCAATATACATAGGGCAATCAGTGGCTAATAGTCACGATACGGTAGTTACCTACTTTTTCAGGATGCCTCTGACTATGATCCTGTGGAATGTCCCTAGTGGTTAGTGCTACATTTCCTGCTTGTGAATTTTCCTTTGGTTGACATCTTTGTCTACTCTGAAGATTAGAATGCGGTTACAGCTTTGCTTTGATTCAGCTAGAGCAGGAGTGTCAAACTGGTGGCCCATGGGGCGGATGTATCACATGCAGGCCATGCCCATCACAGGTCTGCGAAGGCAAAAAACGTTGTGATACATCACATGACATCAGCGTGATGCGGCGAGTTTAACACCCATGAGCTAGAGTGTTATACTTTTATGAAGCTTTTGACTATTGCTCAAATAGTCTTTTGACTCAAATAGTCTTTGCTCTTTTGAATAGACATTGCTATTCACTGTACAGATTTCTATCAGGCATCGGGTAAAAAGACATATTGTGCTTGTATAGCATGGTTAATCTAAACAGAGTTTACTTAGTTAACCCAATTCTTTGCATTTTCAAGGGATTGGTTTATGAAACATAAGCAAAATACAGTTGGCTCCTTTGTGGCTCCGTGTGTATTGTATGAGCACAATTGTAGTGGGTAAGAAAATGAGAAGCAAAATTAGCAGAATTAGTCTGTAATCCTACGTATTTACTTGGGACAAAGTACTACCAATACGTTGTACCATAATTGATTATTCTCTTAACATTTATTTCCCTTTCTTGTGGTTGCATTCACACTATGTGTACTAATAATGTATTAGTTTCAGTTTACCGTAATGTGTGAGACTATCCATTGTGACTTAGTTAAACTTAGCTTATGACCTAGAGCAGGGCTGTCAAACTTGTAGCCGGTGGGCAGATGCGTCACATTCTGGCCATGCCCACACCTGGTTTAGCAAAGGGGGAAAAAGTCCCAATATGTCAGGGGTGGGTTCTACTTACCTTTACTACTGGTTTGCATCGGGGCTGCGCACGTGCGCTCGCTTCACTCGTATGCACGCTCTTCTGCACATGCGCAGAAGCGTTCTGATGACTTGGGGTCAGTGGGTGGAGCCTCCCGCCAATTTTACTACCAGTTCTATAGAACCAGTGTGAACTGGGGGCATTTTTTAAAAAGCCTATCTGACAATCAGGCAACTCAGCTGGGACTGTCAGAGAAGCTTTTAAAGCATTTTTTTCTGCAACCTCTTCAGCAGAAGAGGTGGTAAAAAAAATGCTTTGAAAAGCCTCTGATGATCCCAGCTGTGTTGCCTGATCGGCAGAGGCTTTTCAAAGCATTTTTTTGCATTTGCAGAAAAAATGCTTTGAAAAGTTAAAAAAAAAAGTTGGCCACGCCCACACAGTCACATTACCCCCCCCCACCAAGCCACGCCCACAGAACCGGTAGTAACAAATTTTACATTTCACCCCTGTTGTATGGGTATACTGTGTATATACGTACAATGACAATAAAGTTATTATTATTATTATTAAACAAATTAAGGCTTAGCTTGCATAAGCCCCACTGAAAACTCTAGAGTTGTGGAGGGTCATCGTATTTTTATATTTTGTCATTTGACTAGACAAACCTGTAATAACAACCTTAACAGAGAGGAAAATTACTTCAGCATTCACATCAAAGGCTATGCATTTGATAAAAAGACTGAAGTTTGCCCAACGATTGCCCAAACTCTTTCAGCTAAAGCTAAGCAAATATCCTAATAGCAATTTGGAAAGGTGCCACTTTGTAGGCAGTGTGCCTTCTGTAGTCTAAGGAAGTGCCAGTTTAATAAGTGACATTTCAGAAATGTGTCAGGAAGGGGGGGCATTGTCAGCCATTATCTGTCTTCATTTTTCTATTCAGGAAGTCTCTCTCAGCAAGAAAGGCTGTGCGAAAAAGACATGATGTCAAAGAGACTATTTGCAATATGGGACACCTCAAGGCAAGAGAATCCTTCCAATCACCCTTAGCTCACACTTGTAGTTTCCTAGAAAGTAGTGCTTTTTGGGGCTGCCAGACTAAACCTGGCATCCAGAATTTAGCTATAGGTTACATGTGCCAGGAAGAACATCTTGGGCTAGTTGTAAGAAATAACCTACTTAAGTAAGTGACTTTGATTTGATACAAATATATTTGACCCCTATGAGCTCTTCTCTTCTAAGGGTTTCTGACCAAAACAGTAGCTGGGTTTACAAATTGTTCTAAATGTGGTTTGTTGTCAGCCCTTTGAAGAATTATCTTTATTGTTATAGGGAGAATAATGGAATCTTAAAATTCTCTCTGCCCCATCTTATACAAAATAATAACGTGGGTGGGTGGGTTATGTTAAGTTCAGAAATGGTGTAGGGCAGTGATGGCTAACTTTTTCCAGACCAAGTGCCCAAAGCGAGCACCCGAACCCCCAAAATGCAATGCCCGCGTGCCCCTCGTGCATGTGCCCCACCCGCTGCACAAGCACCCCCTTCCCTGCACATGCGCCCCCATGCTTGCACACACGGTCCCCCACATGCACCCTGCCTCTCCATGCATGCATGGCAGAGACCCGAAGACCAGCTGGCTGGTGGGAGGCACATGCGGCAAAACTGAACTGGGGCGCCACAGAGAGGGCGCTGTATGCCATCTCTGGCACACTTGCCATAGATTCGCCATCACGGGTGTAGGGTTTCCTGTTTGGGTGGGAGGTTGGACTAGATGACCTACAAGGTCCCTTCCAACTCTGTTAATCTGTAATCTTTAAGTTTATTTCTCATACTTTTTTCTTCCTCAGGAGCTGAGTAATCTTTTCTGAAAGTGCCCCCTTCATGCTTTGCTCAATCCTTCCCCATCCCCTAGGCCAGGTTTTCATTCCTTTGCATTTATTTTACCATGCCTTATTAAACAATCCAGAATGATCTGGCTCACATATAGTTTATAAACTGCAGTTGGACTGGGTTCAAATATTGAGGTAAAACCCCAAAGCACGACATTATGGCTCAGTATAGCAATGTTCATTAAACCATTTCAACCATCCACAGTCTTTTCATATTGGTCCAATCTTTCATTTTATTTGGCTTTTTAAAAACAGGTTCAAGATGAGGCTGGTAATTACCAGAATTAAATGTCGATCTTTTTTTTATAAATCCTAATACTGTGTATTTTTTTGAATTAGCGTCAGGAATAGCTAAACCAAATCCAAAAATAAATTGCTTAATGGACTATGACATTGGCTTTGATCCAGCGAATTTTTACACTTTGCTTGCCTAATTGTCCATGCATGAATTTAGAAATCTTTTTGCCGCTGTATTTTTAAACCATAATATTTAAAATAGGGAAAGAGCAAGTTTGATTATAAGCCACTGCACATCAAATTTTGCATATTTTCAGACAGGTTAGATTAGATTTCTAAAGTGCTGCTATCAAGTAGCTTCTCAGCAGTTTATGAAATATATCAACATAAAATATCCAGAATATAATCATTCAACAATTTATGTTATAAAAATAATTATCCAATTAGATTTTCTTTTTTCTAAATGTTCTTTTCCTGGAAAGTTTTTTTTTAACAGTATTATGTATTGGGCTATGAACTGAGAGATTCATGTTCCAGCTACAGCATAGGACTGTGATGGTGAACCTATGGCACGCTATACTCTGTGGGCACATGTGCCATCGCCAGCTGCTCTTTTGAGTTCTAGCACGGGCATGTGCGCACCGAAACCCAGAAGGGAACAGCTGGCCAGTGTGCATGCGTGCGATGGACCCGGAAGAGCAGCTGGCCCTCTGGCGTGAGAGCTCCAGTTTCGGCACTCGGTGCAAAAAGGTTAGCCATCACTGGCATAGGATCTTCTCATGCTACTCTAGCAACATGGGAGGAAATAAAGTGTCTCCTTTCCTGTTAAAAACTAAATGTTGGACATAGACAAGTGTTTGAGAAGCAAATTTATCTTCTAAATAGATTTATAAAATGGCTACATTGAGCATTAGAGAGAATGCAAGTTTTTGTTTTCATAAAGATCTTAGTATACCGTAAAATTCATAATCTAAATAATTTATGTATATCTGCACATAAAGTTCATTCTATTTGGATTAATTTTCTTAATTTTTCAAAATGATATGGAATTAAATTCTAATTTGGAACTGTGGTAATAAAACTGCTATCAATGCTAAACTAACCCAGAATACTAATATTACAAGGTTCCTTTCTCTAGCTCAAATCACTTTTTAAAACGATTTCCCATTATTTAGCTGCAAGAGCAACTTGCAACACATAGTCTCTGAATTATAAGCCATTTGGTAGTAAGTATCTGTTTTATAAAGCTTTAGTTTGCTGCAAAAACACATCTCATTGCTAGATATTTGATTACATAGTATTGCAGACTAGTCCTTCCTAGATGAACCCTAAAATATATTCCTGATAATGAGTATCTCTTCTGAGAAGTATAGCTCTGGCATAAAGAGATGTGGTTTTATGAAATAACCTCTTAACAATTACATTTTAAAGAGTTTTCAAATGGTATAACTATTTCTGTTATTAAAAATCTAATGGGTGATGATCTAGACCAGGGGTGTCAAACTCAAGGCCCGTGGGCCAGATTTGGCCCACAGGATGCTTAGATCTGGCCCGTGGAGCTGCCCGGAAACAACAAAGAACCGGCCCGCAGTGCCTCTGCCAGCGAAAATGGAGCTCAGGAGGGCCACATGCGGTCTTCTTGAGGTCTGTGTGCGGCCCTCCAGAGCCCCATTTTCGTTGGCAGAGGATTGCAGGAGGCCGTCGCAGCTGAAAACGGAGGTCGGGAGCCCATTTTCGCTGGCAGAGCGCTCAGGCCACCACAGGCAGCCCTGACACAAGTGACGTTGAGCTGGACACACCTACCCCGGCCCCGTCCACCCCAGCCCCTCGAGGTCAAACACAACCCTGATGAAATCAAGTTTGACACTCCCTGATCTAGACTCTAGAGACAGCTGGATTTCTTTATACAGATAAAGGACATGATATTCAACCTTTCAGTGTACTTCTATGAAATAAAATACTCCAATTAGCATTGATTCAGATATCTATACACCAGTGGTTGGTTCCTCCCGGTTCGGTCCAGTTCAGCCGAGCCGGTAGCGGTGATGATATGATGTCACCGAACCGGTTCTCCCCCCCCCGCCCTCCCACCCCGCCCACCCACATTATTCTTACCTTTTATTTGGTCCCACCCCCAATCTATTGCTGCCTCCTGAGTCCCAGCTGATGACTAGGGGGAAAAAAACTGTTTAAACTCTTGCTGCGGGGCTTCAAAGTGCCGTCCTACAGCTGATCAATGTTAAAAGCAAACAAATGAGTCGGGTCGTAAGTGCGAGGACTGGTCGTAAATGCGAGGACCTTACAGAAATGACTCTGACCAGCTAGCCATGCCCACCTAGTCACATGACCTCCAAGCCACACCCACAAAATAAGCCACGCCCACAGAACCAGTAGTAAAAAAATTTAGAACCCACCCGTTATACACTAGTGTGAATGCTACTAAACATAACCATTCAAAACTATGATACCGTTTAATGAGTAATCTACCATATCAGCCTCAACACAATACCCAAGAGTTCTAGGATACTCTCCAAAATAAAATAAAATAAAATAAAAATTATTTATTTCTTTTTAATCCTCACAAGATAGCCAAGTCTCACTTGCATGTTATGTGAATTCAATCAATGGAGTTAGTTTAGAGTTTAGCGAGTTACATCAACTTAGGCAAGTGAGTTTAGTAAACCAGGTTTTAGTGTGTTACACAAACAGTGTGAGAATTAGGTCAATTGTCTTTTTTCACTAAAAATAAATTATTAGCTGATTTTTGTAGCTGCTTTCCATGTAACACAAAATAATAGAATTGTTTGCGCTATCTTTTCCTCGCATTGTGGTTGGCAATTTAATATAGCAAACAAGTTGTTTCCTTTTTGGCAATGCTGAACAATTATTAATCTTGAAATGTTCTAGTATAGAGAATTCTGACATTTTCTTTGTTTTGTTAGGGAACAAAAAAATACTTGAGCTTCAACATTCTAATGGCAAATTTATTATCAAATTTATTTGGCCATCCATCACACAGAAAGTGTATCTGGGCAGTGTACAGCAATCCATTATAACAGTAAATAAGTAAAACAATCAATACCTAAAATCAAATTATAAGAAAATACCATACAGAGAGCTAGACAAGACATTTCTCTAACAAGAAAACAACGAGAAATGATTAGGGTAAAGATCCCCACTAAGAGATATACAGTATCTTCTAAAATAATCCAATCACTGGTATGCAAAAATAAAAGTGATTATATTAAGTGACATATCACTCATAAATTACCTAGATGACCCTAGAATAATATAAATCACTGTGGGGGGGGGGTCCTATCTAAGTCATCTCCAAATAAAATGAAATCCAACACAATCCAATGGATAAACTTTAAAATTACAGTTTTGTCAAAAAAATGTGAAGTAACCAAAACTATAGGCAGACTAAGAAGGAAATATGAACTAAAGACTATACAGTATCTGAAGCAATAAGCAAGCCAGAATTCAGTAAAAACCAACAATGAAGTCAAATCGGAGCCTAGGAAAATCACATTAAATAATAAAACTCAAATCAAACATGAAACTCAATTATATTCTTTTCTGTCCAGATGCACGTGCCCATCGTCAGAGATAAAAATCAGAACTCTTTCCAGAAAAGGCTGCTGCTTATAATTCAGTGATTCACTATAGAGATCTACTCTGTTCTGATAAGTATCCATGCATAATTCTAGAGAATGGCAACATACAAAAAGTATTTACAAAAAGTAATCTTGCAAGACTGTGGAACAGCAGTTTAGTGGCCAGAAAAAATGGCAGTGTAAAAGACAGGGGAGGCAGAATCTCATCTCGAATGATAGCCAGAGATATTTTTGATAAAAGCTTAACTGAAATTTGATCTCATAGTGGTTACACTGAAAGCCAAAATATTCCAATGGAGAGACAGTCTTGCCCTCAATACTACACAGTGGCGGGAGTGGTTTAATGTACTGTAAAAACATATATTAGGGATTATGTCATTGAGGAATGAATGCCACATTTACCCTAATCCTGCACTAGAGTTTGTTTTGGTAAACATTTCAGGATGCAGAACAAAATTGTTACATGGTTATTTTCAGATTCTTTGCTTTTACAACTCAAACATCCTTCAAGATTCCATCTGGGCTCCTTTAACTTTGCCATTGTTTTGTTGAATTTAGTGCAAATTGGCTTAGTAAAGCTGCCACCCTCATAGATCTGCTAGCTGGAAAATAGATGTATAGGGGTCTCCTGCTTGAGCAGGGGGTTGGACTAGAAGACCTCGAAGGTCCCTTCCAGCTCTATTCTGATTGATCTTGATTGATAAAAGCCAACTTAAATGTTTCCAAATGAAACAACATGATACCTTGCCTCTTTCCCTTGATTTCTATTTTTTCTAGTAGTTTTCTTTGTAGGGTTCCTCTCCACATATAGCCTTTGTGTGAGCAATATAATAATGAACTCTAAGCTTGGAAAAATGGGCTAATCAACAACTTCTGTAATTCCAATTTCAAGTGCTTATGCTGACTAATTGGGAATGGCAGCCTCTTCAGATTTGGAAGACACACTGGCCTTAGGTAAATTTGGAATCTTGATTAAAAGGGTGCATTGGACAAGAGCCTAAAGTAGATGTATAGTAATAGTTCTAGTCTAGAATATATAGACTAGTGCTAATTTGAAAGTAAAGGTTGCTCCAAGCTTACTTGTCATGCATAATCACAAAAAGGCATAGTTGTGATTAGCCCCTGGAGACAGAGATAACAAGGCATCATTAATAGTCCTTGACTGACAACTATTTAGCCACTGTTCAAAGTTACAATTACACTGAAAAACAGTGATTTATGACCAGTCCTTATACGTATGAACTGGTATGTATTTATAACAGTTGCAGTGTTCTATGATTCACATGATTGCCATCTGCAATTTCCCAGATGGCTTCTGACAAGCAAAGTCAATGGGAAAAGACAGCTTAGTTTAACAACTGTGTGACTCACTTAATACCGGTAGTTGCAATGATTTGCTTAACAACAGTGGCAAAAAAAGGTCATAAAAATCAGGCAAGAGTCACTTAATAACAGCCTTGCTTAGTAATGCAAATTCTGGTCCTAATTATAGTCTTAGAGGACTACCTGAATTCATGTTAGCTATGCAGAATATTTTATCCTGTTCTGCTATTACAGCTAGTTTATAAAACAATTTGTTCCGAGAATCTATCCAGTGTTTTGACTTTCATTGTGTTGCACACTAATCCACAGTTAAATAAGGGTTTATATAGCAGCTAAAATATTATCACATAGACTATGATTATGCAACCTAAGCTAAAATGTGGTTGGCTAGTCTATGGTTTATTGTGCATAGGTTCAGCTAACTAGGTTGATTCAGCAAAGCATGATTAAATAAGCAGTAGGTTATCCTTACATCTAGCCTACAAAATCCTGCTTTCAGATATATAAGTTAGCAGATACTTCATGTTTGCAAAACACAGCAAACTGCAAGTCTCAATTTAAGAATCATTTTTAAAGCAAAGTCTGTGATGACAGCATGCTTTTCCTCCCTCCCCTGACCATGATAATTAAAGTTGTTTGATTCGATGACATAGCACAAGCTAACATGCAGGCTTAATGTTACATGGCTCAGGGCCAGGGTATCTTCGAGACCGCCTTCTACCGCATAACTCCCAACGACCGGTAAGATCCCACAGAGTTGGTCTCCTCCGGGTCCCGTCAGCTAAACAATGCTGGCTGGCGGGCCCGTGGGGGAGGGCCTTCTCTGTGGCTGCCCCAGCTCTCTGGAACCAGTTACCTCCTGAGGTCCGGACCATCCCCAGCCTATTGGCCTTCTGAAAAGCAGTGAAGACCTGGCTTTTCCGGCAGGCCTGGGGCCGTTGATCTCACTCTTGCGATCCGGCGAGATCCGGCCATGAATGGTGTGAATGAGTTTTAATGTTTTTAATTTCTAAATGTTTTTTATAATGATTTTAAATGCATTGTAAGCTGCCCTGAGTCTTCGGAGAGGGGCGGCGTACAAATTGAATAAATAAATAAATAAATAAATAATGAATAAATAAATGTCTATGGAGATTTTTCAATCATCCAGGTCATGGTTGTCCCATAGGTGCTTTTTTAAGAGCCAAATGGACTTTCTAGTTTTTCTTTAAAGACGTTTCACTTCTCATCCAAGAAGCTTGAGCTGAAGAATGTTCTTGGATGAGACGTGGTCCAATTGCCACTTGGAAAAAAGCACCTTTGGGACAACATGCGGCCTTGTTTTACCCAACATTTAACCGGAGGGTGAGGTTTTTGCTTTAGATAAAAATGAGCCTCAGAAGAGTTTTTACCATCAGTTAAAACTAAACCTGGACTAAATCCTATATTCAGGGTGTTTTTTTTTTTAAACCATAGGAGAAAAGAAAGCTTGGTCACACTGTAGATTTTATTATTATTATTATTTTAGGAAGGGGAAGATGCTGGAGACTAAACCTAAAATCTTCCGGATGCAGAACAAGTACTTTCCGCATATGTTTTGTTTTATCTGGTCATTCACCGGAATAAATCTCATCTAGAACCCCTTTGCTCCTCGGCGTCTGTTAGAAAGCCTGGCTGACCCAATCCGGGCGGAGAACGAGGAAAGGCGACTATCTTTTAACGCAGCCGCAAAAGGAAGCACAAAGGAAGGGACGTGGAGACGTGGGGGGCGAGTAGGCCCATTCTCGCAAGCCCCTTTCCCTTCCCTTCGCCTCGCGCCTCGCGCCTCCCGCAAACCTGTGGGGCGTGAAAAGGGGCGAGGCGGAGTAGGCTTCAGAGGAGAGAGAAGGAGGAGGAGGAGGAGGCTCGTTCTTGTCAGAAGCGACCGCACGAGAGCCGAGTCCGGGAGGAGTCAGTTCTTCGTGCAAACTTCAGGCTCGGGAGCGCCTTCCCTCCAGTCGCTCGGTTTATTTATTTATTTATTTATTTTGCAAGGAGCCGGCGCTCCTGGAGGCTTCGGAGCAACACCCTTCACTGCGGTGGGCTTGGCTCAGCTGGTTGGGTTTGGGATTCTATCACCACGGGGCGGAGGGAGGAAAGAGACTCTCGGGGCTGAGAACGCAGCGTCCTCCCCACCGCCCGAGCGCGGAAGGTAAGCGGAGCGCTGGCCGGAGGGAACGGCGTGCTGCCTTTTTGGCCCTCAAGAGGGTCAGTCGCGCGTGTCCCCCTGTTGGCGCGCGGACGGCGTGGCTGCCTGTAGTAGAAACTTTCGGGGATTGAAGTCGAGGACTCCGTTAAAAGGGGCGAGTCTTTTAAAGCCCGTTAAGGCGCGGCGGGCGGCGTCCTTGTTTGGGTCCAAGATAAGGCAGAGTTAACCTCGAAAAGAGTTGGTTCGCCTAAATGGGTTTGGTTACTTTGGGACACGTTGTAAACCCAGTGAAAGGAAGGCTTTGGTCGCTTTTCTTTCTCTCTTAAGCAGCCGAGGGTGTTTCTCTGCGGCCAGAAATTCAGCGTGTGGACTTGGAGGAGAAGGTTGGATTAGCGTACAAGTAACCATGTTAGTTACTTTGTTCTCCTTTGCTGCGGGCAGAGAGAGTTCCGCCGAAAGCGACCGGGTTATTTAAAAAGGTTTATTTTTTCCTGCTCTGTATTCTCCGCGTTGTATGAGTGTGTATGTGTGTATTCCAAAGGTCCTTTTCAAAAGGAACCTGGACTTTTTTGGGGGTCCCCCCCCCCTTGGAAGCCTTTCGCTTCTCATCCAAGAAGCTTCTTGTTGGAATTGAAGCTTCTTGGAAGAGAAGCGAAACGTTTTCAAGGGGAAAAAAAAACCCCAAGAAAGTCCAGGTGCTTTTTGAAAAGCACCTTTGGGACAACCATGACCTGGATGGCTGAGAATCTCCATAGACACGTGTGTGTGTGTTGGTTCATTTAGACTGCCTGCTTGAATGGCAGGAATATTAATGTCCATGTGTAATAATGCCATCGTTGCATTGCTTTTGTGTCTTTGCGTTGGACAGAACTTGAGCAATTGCCTTCATAAACTCACCACATTTCTAAATTGTGTGCATGGCAAACCTCAGGTTTAGGAGCACAGGATCCTCCTGAATTTCTAGAGTGGCAGTGACTTACTTCCCTCCCCAATAGTAAAGTTAGCTTGACTATATCGTTCACATAGTACAAACTAGCATTGTAGCTTGTTTTACCCAACATAATTTGCACATCACATAGAGGTGGCTAGCTTGTCTTTCCCTGTTCTGTGTGAACAAATTATTCTCCCTTCAACATCTCAATGTCACTGTTTAATGCCTGAGTCAAAATCCTGCCTTTTTGAAGACTATAATCTAAAGGTAATTCCTTTTCACTTCTCCTAATTTGTGATGTATTAGAGATTTTTGGCATTGGGCCAGTATAATGAATAATAGCAGTTCCGAAATACATTTTTATTTTATTTATCTGTACAGTTTATACTGCTGCCCATCTCATGGCAATGCTCCTTGCATATGTGGTGAAACATTCACGTGCCAATGTGCATAGGGTAGCCATACTTTGCATTATTGCTTTCATTTATGCAGTGATTTTACATTATCTTGAATGGTAACTTATGGTTATCATTGTTTCAGAGCAAGGCATTTGTTCTCCCTGGGTGCCTGGTTAATTTCACTGCAGCCTTTTTGTCAGAAAGTATCCAAGAAGATACTAAAAATAAGCCTGTTGTTATGAAAATGCTTCTGAACTTTTGTTGCTGGGAAATCCTCGGTGCCTGAACTGTACAAATACTGATTCACGGGGTATCTAGTTTACATTGGCTTGTAAATATTTTTCTTACTGCAGTTTATAATGGTTCCCTTGTGTGGTGGATACTCTAAAAGTAATCTTTAAGTCTTCCCTAGAATTCTTCGTGGGTTTTCCCTTATCAAAGGTTGAAGAGATTTATTGAGTTTGTTTTTATGGACTTGAATGCAGTTGAAAAGAGGATTGTTTGCTTGGTTTGTTACTTATGGTATTTCTTTCTTTGTCTTTGATATTTGGATTTTGCACAATTGTTTATAATTTCCAAATTGTGATGCACAGTAACAGGGGTGTGTTTGTGTGTGGGCTTGTAAGACAAAGAAATGTATAGCGTATACACCCAAAACAACACATTTCTTAGAACTCGTTTCCGACTGTCTCTGATGGTTATGTAGGTTGAGATTCAACATTTACAGGAATAAATAACTCTACATTGGGGACATACAAAATAACCAAATGTTGGCGGTAGCAGTACATGAGATTAAAAAATGCAAATTTTCTCAGGAATGTAGTTAATTATAAGTACTCTAAGAGGGATGATTGTATTTCTCAGATGTTTCCCTTAAGAAGAGGAGACATTAACATACTTAGTAGATGATGGTGACGAAGAACATTTACTTTTATGTATTGTTATAGTCTCGTATAACATCTCCTGATATTTAGTATAATATAAACTCTCTAGATACCTGGAACAAAAAGATAAGGATAGATTTATTTAGCACACAAACTGAAGCTGGCTCATGAAGCTTGCAATGCAGATATATACTCTGCATAAATGTAAGCTAATCTGATTCTCTGGTACATCCGAGCACTTGGTGATGCTTTTATTATTTAAGGCATCTGATGTTGTGACAGTGATTATTCACATGTAAGTGTCTGTATTCCCATCTGTCTCCTATTAAGATTGATGACTCTTTCATCTTGCCCCTATAGCTGGCAATACACCAGGAACTGCTCTTAATCTGTTCTGATTTTTGGACTCCTGCAATCTGTATACATTAACATGTTTACAAATAAAGTATATTATTTCTACGCTTAAAAAGTAGCCCTGCCAAGGAAGAAAGATACTCAGTTGCCTAAGGTTTCGTTAAAACACAGAGTCACGCAGTTACTGCAAGACTAATGTCACTTGTATGCCCATTACTTTACTTCCTTTTGGATAAGCAACTTTTGCAAAGTATAGAAATAAATTGCAATTTAAGGAAAGTAGAGGCATTAAATAAATTAAATAAATCCTAATAGATTCATTTTTATATGGTAAAGGCTTCCTTTGACCAGTCATGTGCAACTCGGGGGGGTCGGTCAGTCAATGCTTATCTCCGTTTCCTAGTCGAAGGAGATAGTGTTGTCCAAAGATTCTTCCATGGTCATGTGGCCAGCATGACTATATGCTGGGGCACATGGAACACAGTTACCTTCCCACAAGTGGTACCTATTCATCTACTCACATTTGCATGCTTTTGAACTTCTAGATCAGTGATGGCGATGTGGAAACATTGCACGTGCTCGTTGGGGCCACACTTCGGAAAAGTTGAACTTCTGGGTTCTAGCGTGCATGCATGCCAATGATCAAGTGGCCGGTGCGCATGTGCAGGCTGGTTTTTGGCACTATTGCGCACATGAAGGGATTGCACTCCAGAAAATCTGAGTTCCAGGTTCTAGTGCGCATGCATGCCCGCCGATCAGTTGGCCAGTGCACATGCGCAGGCCGGTTTTTGGCACTGCCACATGCACAAAGGACAGCTGATAGTTGCACGCACATGCGCACCAGAAACCAGGAAGACAAACAGGTAAGGCCATGCGTGCCGGGCAACATGGCTTCTCATGCCACTTTCTCATGCACTTTCACCAAGGGCATTGATAGGAAGGGCTTATTTTCCCAGTTTTGTACGTGGAAAAGTGACACAATGCACAGATACCTAATTTGCTTATTTCTTAGGAACGTGCAGAACGTTCTGTGTAAGTAATGCAAGGCAGAAAAATATGTAAAATGGGCCAGTGGACCTGCTTCTGCAATGCAATGCAATACCCAACAAAGGAAATCCAGACAAGATCAATGTTTCTTTCCAAGGCTCTCGTGTAGAAGCATAGCATCTCAATCTGGTTGTCCAGATTTCCATAGTAACGTGTTTCCCTGAAAATAAGACAGGGTCTTATTTTCTTTTGAAACCCGAAATAAGGGCTTGGCCTTATTATTGGGGGGGTCTTATTATTTTGGTGGTGCTCATGGTTGCTGCTCTGTTGCGCTGCTGCAGCAGCACAACACAGCTGCTCATCAGCTGTTCGCCCAAGGCTGTGCCCGCATCCTCACGTCCCTGTGCCCGGCTCTTCGGGAGCCTGATTGCAAGAGAGCAGCCACCCGGCACCTCTTGCCACTTGGTGCCCACCCAGCGGACACCCCCCCTCCAGCCAGGCAGAGCGCCACTCATCAACCGAGCGGTATCCCAGGATCATGATGTGGGCGAAGCCAGTGAGCACCAGGTCCTTGAGTCCGCGCCACTGCCATCCCAGCACTGAGGATGGCTTCCTCTGCAGCTTCCAAACCCCGACTGGAAGCTGTTGGAAGCGGATAAGAGGCTGGTCAGGCCAGCTGCCTGCTGCCGAGTCTTAGGGAGCCAGGGCAGAGAATCTTTCGGCAGCCAGGGCAGAGAGGTGGCGAAGGGTGAAGGGAATCGCAGCCCCACATGGGGAGTCCACGCCACTGCCATCCCAGCACTGGGGATGGCTTCCTCTGTGGCTTCCAAACCCCAGCTGGATGCGGAGAAAAGGCTGGTGAGTCTTCCAGGAGCCGGGGCAGCCGCATAGACCTGGAACCATAGAGCGGATGGATGGGAGGCGGGCGAGCGTTAAGAACCCTGGGGCAGCTCCCGATCAGCTCAGCTGATCCGCGGGGTTGCCATTAAGGAGCCCAGCTGCTTGGCAGAAGTTGAAATAATAAGATATGGTGAAAAATGATTAATTTGTGATAAAGGATTATATAAAACAGATGAATGTTGAAAAAATGGGAAGATTAAAATACATTATAACTATGATTATGATTATGTATAAGATGTGACACGGTCAACACTCTGTTCATAAAATATGTATGATGAAAGGAAAACCTTGTATTAAAAAAAAAAAGCCCAGCTGCCATTAGCTGACCGGAGAAGGGAAGGGCTGCCTTCTGTGCTGCCCACGCCCAACCCTTCACTAGGCTTATTTTTGGGGGAGGGCGTATATTTTCACAAACCCCAAAAATCAGGCTTGACCTTATTTTCAGGACATGTCATATTTTTGGGGAAACACGGTATTTTTCAGATAATAGTAATTCCCAACAGCTCCGAGGTTTACCAAGATGAAAAGATTGCCAAAGCATATCTATGGAAATTTCTCAGTCATCCAGGACATGGTTGTCCCAAAGGTGCTTTTTCAAAAGGCAACTGGGACTTGCGTTGTTTTGCTTGAAGATGTTTCATTTCTCACTTCTAAAGCATTCTGTTTCATTTTTCTCATCCTCATTTCAATTTCCAAAGCATCCTATTTGCCTATTGCTAGGATCAATAAACTGAAATGCTTTGGGCTCTGTAAACTAGAGCATTGAGGAAGTATTTTAGAATAGAATAGAATTCTTTAAAATAGAATTCTTTATTTGCCAAGTGTGATTGGACACACAAGGAATTTGTCTTTGGTGCATTTGCTCTCAGTGTACATAAAAAGAAAAAAAATCAAGAATCATAAGATACAACAGTTAGTGATAGTCATAGGTTATTAAATAAGCAATCAAACCATACTAGGAAACAAATAAAATAATATAAATTGTAGAAATACCAGCAACAAGGTTATAGTCATAAGTAGGAGGAGATAGGTAATAGGAAGGATGAGAAGAATAATAGTAATGCAGACTTAGTAAATAGTTTGACAATGTTGTGGGAATTAGTTGTTTAGCAGAGTGATGGCATTCAGGAAAAAACTGTCCTTGTGTCTAGTTGTTTTGGTGTGCAGTGCCCTATAGCAGTGGTCCCCAACCCCCGGTCCGCGGACCGGTGCCGGGCCGTGGAGTACCTGGCACCGGGCCGCGCAGCGGCCGGGGGACATGAACGCTGCAGCGCAAAGGCTCCTGGGCCGTGCACAATGGGCCGTGCGCAAAAGCTCCTGGGCCGTGTCCCCACCCCTGCGCGCGCTCAGCGGGCCGCGGCGATAAAAAGGTTGGGGACCACTGCCCTATAGCATCGTTTTGAGGGTAGAAGTTGAAACAATTTATGTCCAGGATGTGAGGGGTCTATAGATATTTTCACAATGGTTTGGTATTTTATAAGAAAGATTTTTACTTCTAATCCCTTCCTAGCAATTTTATTTTTTCTGGGATCCAACCAGTATAAATGTCTCAGAGGAACCTCAGAGGAAGAAATTTCATTTATTTGGTTTTATGTGTTGGTTTTATGTATGGAAAATGTAAAAAAAGAAATCTGCTCATATACTAATAATCAATGCGGTGCCAAGGAAAGAACATTCAAAATATTTACTTTTATGTGCTGTTATGGTTTTATATAACATCTCCTGGTATGTAGTGTATAATGTGAATTCTCTAGATACCTGGAACAAACATTGACATATGTAGCTATAAATCCCCTGCCAGGTGAGTCTCCATTGCATATTCAAACCTTGGTGGTCTCCATATGGATGGAATTATTGTCTGTTCTTGCTCATCAACCTGCCCTTAATTGACTCCATGTCCTCCATTGAGTCAAAGTGGAGAATTCCAGATGAATAACATTTGAATGTTTTATTCACATGTTTGGACTAAAAACAAGTCATCTAGGTTTGGGTATGTGGGTAGTATATATTGATTTTAAAGAATTAAAAAGCAGTGTTTCAAGCTGTTTAACCTGTTTAGTCTCTTATATAAATATAAATTAGTTGACAGTTTACAAGAACTTTGTTTGCATACATTGTCTATTCAAAAGGAAATCCCTACTCTATACAGATGGAGGAGGATGGGGAGAAGGAACATGTTTTTATAATTAATTCAGTCTGTTCACATCATTAGATCATCACAAATATATATGTTTCTTTTAAACAACAAAAATCTTGGAATAATAGAAATTTTGTAAGCTAACCTATTAAAACCAGAGAATGGGTAGCATTGGCATGTAGATTAAATATATATTATGCCTAATAATTGTATAAACTTTTATGTATGCATAACATGATTTACAATCAAAGGTTGGGAAATGTATTAATTGTAAACTGAAATGATAAACACTATGATTGAGCTTTCATTTACAATCAAAGGCTCTTATATTTTCATAAACTATGCTAATAGCCTCTTTTGTAACCAATCCTTTCCTGTCCATAAAAAAAATAGAATTTTTATGTTCTTCTGGGAAGACTTGCCTATCCTGGGGTATATGAATACATTGTATGCTTGATAGCTGCAAGAAACAAACCTATTAAGGTTTAAGGGATTCATTCAACATTCACACAAGCATGAAAAAATGCCATGATTATAACAACTGTAAATGGAGTTTGTCAATTTGCAGTTTGTTTCACCACAGGACTTGGTTATCCTAGAGGAGCTGAAAAAGATTTCATGAAGAGGCGAAAAAGAATTCCATTAATATATGTGTATATAGAATCGTAGGGTAAAGCTTGGGATGATAAATAGAAGTGAAGAAAATAAAAACGATGTGAGTAACATTTGTGTCAATTGGAGTTGGGACACAAGGTGAACAAAATAACATTGCATGTATCATAGTTTCAATCATTTGGGTTGGTAATGTAAAATGATCAAAGTTCAAAATTTGCATGAACTGCATAATGATGCATTCATCATAATTTGGATGCCTTCATGACTTCTAATCGACTTAACACTTTAAAGCTGTGTATTATTAGGCATTTCCTAATTTCAGACCTTTTTTTTTTTTTTATTTGATTTATATGCCGCCCTTCTCCGAAGACTCAGGGCGGCTTACAATGTGCTCAGCAATAGCCTTCATCCTTTTGTATATTTATACAAAGTCAGCTTATTGCCCCCACAAACTGGGTCCTCATTTCACCTACCTTAGAAAGGATGGAAGGCTGAGTCAACTTTGAGCCTTGGTGAGATTCGAACCCTGCAGTAATTGCAGGCAGCTGGTCTTAATAACCAGCTTAATAACAGGGTGCCTTAAACCCCTGTACTACCAAGGCTCTTTTTATTTTAGATGTTACAGTTCACTTCCTGCTCATAGTTAAGGCACTAGGCTGGAACCTAGGTGACTCCGAATTCTAGTACCACCTTAGGCATGAAAATCAATAGGGTGATCTTGGGCCAGTTATTCTCTCTCAACCCAACTTACCTCACAGTGTTGTTGTGGGGGAAATAGGAGGAAGGCATATTGACTGTGTTCACTGCCTTGAGTTATTTAGAAAAATAATAAAGGCAGTATATAAATAAGATATCAGTTACTTACTTATCTGTTGACTGGGTTAACATTTCTGATTCCTTTGTGTACTGATGATATAGCCCTAGATATATTTTAGTATTAAGTAACTATAGTGAAACAAAGGTCCTGTCTTTAGCGGTCAGATAGGGACTTCTGCATTTTGGAGACAGGTTTATTTATGATAATGCTGAGCTTATTCAGAGAGAATGCAATTGGGCTTTAACTTGGTAGCCTTGGAATTAAATATAATTCCTGTCTTATTTAAAGGAAGCACCTTTGGGGAAAAGTACATTTGTTTCCGTATAAGTTTTTTAATAATACATACTTCTATATTTATTTTTGTTTATACAAATGTATAAACACAGTGGCTAAGACGCTGAGCTTGTCGATCGAAAGGTCAGCAGTTCGAATCCCTAGTGCCGCGTAATGGGGTGAGCTCCCATTACTTGTCCCAGCTTCTGCCAACCTAGCAGTTTAAAAGCATGTAAAAAATAAATGCAAGTAGAAAAATAGGGACCACCTTTGGTGGGAAGGTAACAGCGTTCTGTGCTCCTTTGGTGTTTAGTCATGCTGGCCACATGACTACGGAGATGAAACGGAGATGAGCACTGCCCCCTATAGTAGGGAACAAATCTAAAGATTGTTTTCTATTTAAAATACATTAATAAGTTAGTTTATTCAGCATGAAATGGAGCTTAGTTATGTAGCATAAGGCTATATATTCTGCAATATTGGGACTGTTGGTGAGTCAACAGTGGGTCAAAGGAGTAGCAGAGATGACAGTTGCTCTTTAAAAATTATGATTTAAATTGAGTTGATTTAAATCAAGCCTTTTTACTAGTGATTTAAATCATGATTTATTTCAGTCAGCTTGATTTAAATCAAATCCACCCTTACCCTTTTAATCCGGGCTGCTTAATAAGCCACTTTTTATATTAAAAATGTGTATTGTATTTGAATTACTATGATGGAATAGTAAAAGCATTCTTCCAGTCATCTCATACAGGTTTAGTTTTCACACAGTTAATAAGTCACACAGTCCTTAAGGGGACTACATCCACATTTTAATTTTTCTTCCATTACAGCATTTACATCTAATGAAAAGATTAAAAACATTCATCCTAATTGTTGTTGTTTTCTTTACTGCAATTGTTTATCAGTGTATGTAACTTAATCAGTGCAAAGGAGAGTGAAGTTTGCTTGTTGCTTATATATTAGTATGCCCTGCCAGTCTTGATTGGACTATGGCTTCTTCTTTGATCTTTAATTAACATTGTTCCTTTCATGATTGTTTATCTATTTACACAGACAGCAAACTGTTTCCTCCCATGTATTGATGATGTTATCTAGCCCAGTAAAGAAATATCTGCAGGAAAGAAACTAAGCTTGGAGAAGATCAGAGACCCAGGAATTTAAATTTTACATATATATGGACTCTACTATTGGAGATTCTTTATTTAATATTAAATTTCTACAGTAGTTGAAAAGATTTCAAGATGGATATCTTGGACACTGAAAGATCATATATGAAATATTTTTCTGAATATGATTTTATTAATTAAAGATAGGTCTGAAAAAGGTTTATATGTGGGGGGTCATTGATGTTCCCTGAGTTTTGTTGTTTTCTTGTTGATGTTTCATTACTCAACTAGGATCCTCATTAATGCTAGATTTGCTCTCTTCTACTTATATATAAACACAGATCAAGCTGCACTTTCTTCTAGCACTGATAATGTTATCTAGTTGGGTAATGAAAAATCTGCAAGAAAACAGTCAAGTTCAGAGAGCACCAATGACCCCACCATTTAATCCTGAGCCACAATATAAACCACCTATTGGAAGGCTTATATTGTTGAAACTATAATAACAGGAGATCAATCAGTAACAATCAATTAGAGTCTTGGTGTTTAAAAACTTGGTTTTTTGAATACTCAGAACCTTGAATGGTCTTCTGGTTCTTCATTCTTAGTCATAAATACTTTACAACCTCTGACTAAACAATAATTGCATGGAAAATATTTTAAACAGAACATTTTGTAGACATGAAAAAATGCCAATTTCAATATAACAGTGGTTTGTTCAGTCATCATTTACTTTGGTTAACTTTGAATCTATAATTTCAGTTTGTATATTTATTATTAAGTCATATATACTTAAGATTATTTTTAGTAATCCCTCCCTTTAAAAAAAAAAAGATAAGGAAAACTTTTAACCAGTAGTAAACATGTTATATTCAGTTAGTATAGATTAAAGTTATACTCAATTCCAACTTTTGGGAAATCTTTTGGGAGACTGCATGTGGATCTCCAATGCTAAACCATAGCTGTCTGGGTTTACATACTGTGTTAAGTAAAATCCAAACAATTTGTAGTGTGATAAAGTTTGAGTCCGTCCATAATTTTTTGATACTTTATGTATCAAGTACCGAAAGCCACATGAATGCAATGTATTTATTTTGAGAAGACTGAAACTATGATTAACACGCCTTTATTTTAATAAATCTATTTAATATAAAGCACCCACATGACAGAACATTGGTGTTAAATGGCTGCTTCTTTGTCTAGGTTGATCAGTAATTATCTTTATTCAGTATTCTCATTTTACATTAGAAGCTGCAATTGGCATTCTGTTGTTTGGTTTCAGATGAAAAGTTCTCAACCAGTAGTGAGATTTTTCTTTTATTTCCCCAAACTATAACCCGTACAATCCATATGTATTTTCACATTTACATCTTTTCCCTTTCACATACATTTTATGCTGATATAAAACAGATTCAACTGTGTCTTACTTGGCACAGGAATTATATGCTTATAGGATATTGGTTTATGCCTACTACATTTGCTCATTGTATATAACATAAAGCAATACTAAGTAATGAGGAATATTGATTATGATTTAGTATGTAGGTGGTCCTCATTTAATAAACTTGTTCAGCAACTGTTTAAACATACAATGGCACTGAATTGACATCTTTGTACTCACAACTGTTCCAGGTCCCCATGTTTACATGAACTTGATCTGAGTGCTTGGCATCTGTCTCATAATTACAATATTACAGAATCCCACACTCACATCATTGGGATTTGCAATTTTCCCTGCCAGTTCCAATATGCAAAGTCAATGGAAAAGCCAGCAGGAAGTCTCAAGTCATGGTTAGGTGAGGTCTTTGCTTAAGGATGGCAACGAGGAACATTGGAACTGCTGCTGCTAAGTGGCACAATTACATTTTTTTTTTAAACTTACAATCACATCACTTAATAGTGGGATTTCCTGTCTCAGTCCCAGTGAGGTGTGTGGAGGGACTATCCAAATGGTTTTCATAAATCACTTTCTTGATCTGTGCTCAATATGTATTTGCTACTCCTTTTCTTTCTTCTTGGCAAGCATTCGGAAATCAGGGCTGGCTGAAAAGCGAGAGTGAGCTGCAGTGGAAGGCGAATTTCCTTCTCCTCCTCCTCCTCACGCGATCCCCTGGCTGGCTGTGGTGGGGCCAGGAAGGCGCACATGAACAGGGATACCCTCCTCAAGCGAGCGGCTGTGCTCAGCCAAAGTGCAGCAAAGGCTACGGGCAAGCGTCTTTGATGAGGGCACTCTGGCTTTCTCTGACCCTGACCTCTGGGGTGGGGGTGTGAGCTTCAGCGGGGCCAGCTCTGTTTTACTGTTGCTCTGAGCTTCTTTACTTGAGAAACTGAGGCACGCCCAGCACCAACAAGGGCTGGAAGAAGCGCCCGCGAGACCTAGCAAAAGATGAGCCTCAGCTGCTTCTCTGTTGCCCTTACCTTCTCAGGCCAGGCAAGAAGTGATGGGGAGGGGAGGGGAGGGGGCGGGGCCTGCCAATGGTGGGATCAGCTGGTTTGCTGAATTGCAGAAGTTAACTGGTTTGGCAGGGAGCTGCAGCAGAGGGGTCAAAGAGCCACATGCGGCTCTAGAGCCACGGGTTGCCGACCCTCAGTTTAGGTGAATGGGGCTTCTTACTGAATATATCTTTATCTTTGCTTATGATTGTATAGACTGGATTCCATCTTATTCTGTTTTGTCTTGGACTTTTAATGGTACATTATATTGTGATCCACACAGTTATTGAATTGGCTGCAGTATAAATTGAAATAAATAAAAAAATAGATTGGAAGCAATTAATCTGAGCAATTAATATTGCAATGAAAAATTATAGGAATATCTGTTTTCCCCCTTCTAATATAAGGTTGTACATACAGTATGCCTACACATGTCATTATTTTCAAAAGAATTGTATGCATCTTATCATTTGGGCTACTTTAACATGTTAAACAAGTTATGATGTGTGCCTTCAAGTGGGACATATCAAAACTCATCCTAGGATTCATGTTTCTAAAAAAAAACAGACTCTGGTAAAGAAATCCTCCTTCTTTACAATGGAAAATAATCCAATAAGGATTATTTTGTCACACAAATGCAACTAATTAACATCATCGTTAAGAGAATTTTCAAAAAAACTCAAAAGACACAAAACACAGGACTTGTGAAATTAACAGAAGGGATGGGGCTATATATATCCTGCCCAATTTCTAACAAGCTGTCTGCGAATGGCAAGCGGAGCAGAACATTCAACACCTGCCACCCCCACTAGCATTAGCTAAAGATCCTTCCATTTTATGCTTTGTAGTCCTGTAACACACTGGAAAGGCAAGTCTGGCAATGAATATCATTGTATGAGCAATAGGTGGAATAGCAATAGCGCTTAGACTTATATATCGCTTCACAGTGCTTTACAGCCCTCTCTAAGTGGTTTATAGAGTCAGCATATTGCCCCCAACAATCTGGGTCCTCATTTTACCCACCTCTAAAGAATGGAAGGCTGAGTCAACCTTGAGCTAGGTGAGATTTGAATGGCCAAATTGCAGGCAGCCGGCAGTTAGCAGAAGTATCCTGCAGTACTGCATTCTAACCACTGAGCCACCACTGCTCTTATTGTATATGTAGTGCTTGGCTTACAACCATAATGGTGCTTGCCAATTATGGTCATAAGTAGTGATGGTCAAAAAGAGGTCACACGTGACAGGATCTGATTTTACAAGCTTTTTATAGCAGACATTAAACCAGGGGTGGACAAAACTGGGACTGTTGTGAACGGCCACCACTGCATCCCACTCCCCCAGTGCTGTACCCCCACACTCGCTACTATTGCTATCCTGCTGCCCTGTCCTTTGTTGATGTTGCCTCCAACATCCTCGCTCCTGTTGCTGCTGCTCCACTCCCCATCGCTGCCAACACTCCACCATCACTACTGCTGATGCAGTGAGCCAGACTAGAACTGTTTGCAGGCTGGATGTGGCCCACAGGCCATAAAATGCCTGCGTTAAACAAATGTAGCCGATTGTAATGTCAAATGTCAAAGCCGATTGTCATTATGCAAATGCCACGGTCACTTAAGAAATCCATTGTACACTATGGGGTGTTTTTTTCTGGAAACTAAATAAATAAATACCAGTTTCCACAAAAAATGTAAATCACGGATATGTGACCACGGAGCACTGCCAATGGTCATAATTGTAGGCATGTGAACACAGGTGGGGGGGGGGAGAGACATTGTAACTGTGAAACTGGGTCGTAAGTAGCTTTTGAGGGGTCCATTGGAACTTCAAACCATTACTAAGCAACTGATCATAAGTAAAGAACTACTTGTATTCTGGTCCAGAATTGTACTATCATGGCTTTAATGTAAATGATTCCTCCCCCCACCCCAAATTATGTTTGATATTCGAGATCCCTGCAGTTTTCTTTGCAAGGTTTTTCAGAAGTGATTTGTCCTTGCCTCCCTTCTAGGGCTGAGAAAAAGTAACTAGCCCAAGGACACCCAACCGGCTTTGTGCCTAACGTGGGACCTGGTTTTTGACCTGATGTCTTAACCAGTTCATTAAACTGGATGTCAATATAAATGATACATTCTGGTAAATATGGAATGCATTGATAATATCCCAATTAAAATTACTGGGTTTTTCCCCTAGATCTGTGTAGTTTTCAACTGACTGTTATGAATAGGCTGGAAAAGATGTGCAGTATGGCATTAAGAGCTTTAGTACATTTTTCACCTTATATGGAAAGGTATCTGCAATTTATCCAGCAATCCAGTAATATTTCCAGCTGTTGCCATGTTATTGGAAGTTAGAAGAAATTGTTTTCATTTAAAGTTTGCTAACTGGGATGTATATTTAAAATTCATTAACCAAATCTGCACTTACTTTAGCTAATTATTCTTAAAAAAGAGGGTATCTTTGTTTTTCTTGCTATCTGGCTGGAGTCTTTTCTTTGGTTCAGTTGTGGATAATTGCGGTTGAATCTATGACCCTAGTGAACAGGTCTGCCAGAGCCCTTCCCCATCCCAAGCAACTCTACTGAGAGTCCATTGTTAGCATTGGACTTCCCAAACAGAGCCACTTTGCAGTTGGGGGAGCCTCCCAAATACAATGCAAACTAAAAACAAAATGAGAAATAAGCGCATTAGAAAAGTAGAGCTTGTAGCAAAGTTTTTTTTTTTTTAAAAAAAAATCTGCTTTGAACATCCAGCATGGCTGATCAAATTACTCTTGTATCTTGAATTATACCTGGAAGCCAAATAACAGCCAGTGTAGTTCTTGTAATACAGGTAGTCCTTTAACAACTGGCCGCTTAATAATTATTCAAAGCTCCAACAGACTAAAAAAAAAAGTTGCCTTATGAACTCATAGTTATGACTGCTGCACACGCACCCTTGGTCAAGTGTTCACATTTGCTTGAGGAATAGGTGGCCAATGTGGCCATGAAGGCTTTTGCACAACTTCATTTCATGGCCAATTGTGATCTTCTTGGAACAGGAGGTGCTATTTATTGTGACTTATTCAATGTGCTCTAAAAGGGCTGCATTTGAAGGATATTTGAAAGCCGGGGTGGGTTCTAAATTTTTTTACTACCGGTTCTGTGGGCGTGGCTTTTTTGTAGGCGTGGCTTGGGGGTAATGTGACAGTGGGCGTGGCCAACTTTTTTTTCTTTTTTTTTTAACTTTTAAGAGCATTATTTCTACAACCTTAAGAGGTTGCAGTAAAACATGCTTTTAGAAGCTTCTAACGATCAGGCAAATCTGCTGGAATCTCCAGAGGCTTTTAAAGGGATTGCAGAAAAAATGTTTTCAGAAGCCTCTGAAGATCCCAGCTGAGCCATGCAATCATCAGAGGATTTTTTAAAAACTTTTAAAAGCATTTTTTCAGCTGAAGAGGTTGTAAAAAAAATGCTTTTAAAAGTTAAAAAAAAAGCCTCTGATTAGGTGGGTGGGGTAAGCGAGTGGTGAGGACCGGTTCGGGGGCGTGGCCAGCCAATGTTATTACTGGTTCTCCGAACTACTAAATTTTTTTACTACCGGTTCTTGCGAACCGGTGCAAACCGGGAGCAACACACCACTGTTTGAAAGCTACCATGGGATTATATAGTAGTATCTTGAATAGTTATGGATACATCTTAATTCACCCATATAATACCACTATAGGTAGTCCTTGCTTAACAACCACAATTAGTCCTGCAATTTGGTTATAAATCATTGTGCTTGTTAAGTGGTCATGACCTGAGTAGATTGTACAATTGTTTTTATGATAATTGTAAATGCAGTTGTTCAGCAAATCGTATAGTAGTTTAGCAAACCACATGGTTGTTAAATGGGACCAGCATATCCAACAGTTGTTTTTTGCCGTTTTCTAGCTGAAAAAAAAAAATCACAAATCACATTTGTGTGACTACAGGACACTGCTACCCATCCTAAATGCGAGCCAGTTGCCAACTGCCCAAAATGTGATCACTTGACCAGGGGTGTATGTCCAGAAGTCATAATTAGGAGGTCATATAATAACTTATTTTAGTCTGTTGTAGCTTTGAATGGTTGTTAAGCAGCCAGTCATTAAATGAAGACTACCTGTACTACAAGAACTGCACTGGCTGCTATTTGGCTTCCAGGTATAATTCAGTTGGAGTGATTGGCTCAGCTGTGCTTGGATGTTCAAAACTGATTTTTAAAAAACATTTGCTACAAGCTCCACTTCCCTAATGTGCTTATTTTTTTGTTTTGTTTATAGTTTGCGTTGTAGTTGTGATTTTAGAATCTTTGCTTGGAAATTTAATTTTAAGAAATCTTCCATCGAAATCAGTACAGTTAGTAGGCTTTCCAGAAATTGTGCCTAGTATCTTTAAAGGCGTTTGAACTGTAAAATGGCTATAATCCATAGGATACTTACGTTCCCTATAGAATTTGCATGTAAAATGAAATATTTTATTATACCATTCATATAAGATTTCTGAACTATTTATATATACTTTTGGGTTTCCACCCATGGGCTTAAGCAGTGCTATTTTAGTAACTTGAAGTCTATATATAGAAAAAGTGGTATATTTAAATACTATGCATAATTTTGTCTTAAAAACAGAAACCTTTGAAAAAATCTAGTTATAAAACAAAATGACATTGTATGAAAACCAAATTTGAAGGATTTCATTTTGGTTTGTTACTAAGCAAATGACTAATGTCTCTCTCCTGGCACATAGACCCTGTAATTGCAGAATGTAGCTTGTTTAAATACCAGTTTTGTTTCTTGTAAAGCTCGGAGACCAGGATATCCTAGATGCACATATTTTAAACTAATGCATTCTTTTTTTGTTTTTAACTTTAAACACATTCTCAGATTTTTAGTTTTTAGTAGGTTTTTAGTTACGAAAACTAAGTTGTGCCCTACAGTAGATTGCATCAGGAAAAAAAAGAGATTTCCTTTCTTTATTGAAAGATAAACAGTATAAAGCCCTTAACATTTACAGTGGTTACTAAAGATATGAACTACCTTGTATTGAATCCATCTAATATGAGATATCGGCTGTGGCTGGTCAGAGTTCCTAGAATGAGCCATGACATCTTTTGCTGCTAAAGACTATAATTTCTGTAGTGTTGTTTTTAGTGACCAAACTATCATATTTTGGAGGGGCGTGTCAGAGGAAGGTGGTGTGAATGCTAATTCTTTTGAAAATTGCTTAGTTTCAGCAATGATAGTAATCTGATTCTGGGAGGTTCTAGGCAGCGGCTCTCAACCTTTTGGGCAACTGGGGCCAGTTCCGTGGAGAGAGGTTTTTCAGAGGAGTGGAGGGGGTGTAGTTTCGTGTGCTACCTGCTTCCTGCAGATGTTGTTTGCACAGATCGGTTTCTGGCATGCCGCGGACCAGTGCCAGTCAATGGACCAGGGGTTGGGGACTCCTGTTTTCCTGTGCGCTGCTCCCACTATCCATGCATGGGTTAATCCTTCAGTGCTTGGCAACAACTGAGTGAAACAAAAGGCTTTTGTTCCCCCCTTTCTGGCTCCCAAGCCACGCCTCTGGTCCCATGATCCCCCAGTCTTCACTCAGTTGCTGGCAAACACTGTAGTGATTTTTGGAGCTCCACAGATTGCTAAGGTATTGTGAGTCTGTGGGGGTTTTCTTCTCTGTTTTTTCTCTTTAATTCTCTAAGTATTGGCTTTCCCCTTTCCTTTGAGCGTTAGGTTTTTTGTGTTATTTTTGAGTAGCTCCCCTTCGCGATTTTTCTTTCTTTTAACTGCTGTGCAGGGCGATTTGAGCAGAGGAGGGGGAGTGGAGCAGAGCGCTCACACGCTCGCTCGCCAGCCTCTCCACTCACACCAGCTGGCTCGCTGCAAGCGCTACCGCTCCCTCTTCAGCCAGCAAGGAGCCCATAGCTTATCGCCCCACGCCGGAGCCAGCAATTAGCAGCGGCGCGCTCCTCAGCTGGCCGGCGGAGCAACAAGCGCCGGCCGCCCACGCGGCGAAGTTCAAATGGCGGCGCGCCCATCAGCTGGCCGGCGGAGCCGGAAGCGCCGGCCGCCCACGCGGCGAAGAGCCGAAGCTCGCTTGAAGGCTGAGCTTCCCAGGGCTGCTCCGGAGCGAGGGCGCGAGGCAGGACAAGCACCAGAAGAAGGAGACAGCCCTCCCTGCACTACGGAATAACCCCTCGTTAAGGGGATTGCGCGGCGTCTGGTCGGACCCTCGGGCCACCATTGTAAGTCCGCTGCCAGGTCTGCCCTCGTGGAGAAGAGCACCACGTGGCAGCGCCATATTGGCGGACCTTCGGGCCGCCATTTTGGGCGAGATCTTCAAGCTTGCGCCTCCCTTATCCATCAGGGAGCCAGCTGCAGACCTGCACCCCCCCCACTGCCGGAGGGGGCATCAAACCACCCCCACCACCACCGTCTGAAGAGGTTTGGGGGAGGCCCCGGGGCGCTCACTCAACAGATCACCCGTGAGTCGCAGGGCAAGGTCCTAATTCAAGTTCCCAGCCGCCTCAGCCATGTCTCATTCCCCCCCATCATCAGACATGGAGCTGGAACTAAGCCCCCCACGCATAAGCGAAAAAAGGGGGAAAAAGAAATCAAAAAAGAGGCACGTGAGCTCGGCCAGCAGGGCTGCCTCAGAAGGTTCCCTACCCTTCCAGGATAGGGACGCCCTGAGAAGGCACAATGCCCTAGAGCGACAGTGGGAGAGGGCGCACAAGGCGGTCTCAGGAATCCTGCCCAGGGATCCTGCACCTGGGGAGCCTACCCCCATCTCCCCAAGAGAGGCGGAAAGGGGACTTACATCTGTGGCCGACATCACAGTCACCCCCAGTACCCCTGAGGGGATTGGGCCCACTCGCACAACACCTCGCATCGAGACAGCATCAAAGCCCGGACTGGAAGCTCCAACTTCCCCGCCACCAAACCAGCATCGCCGGGCTAGGGAGGCAAGTGCCACACCCTCAAGGGTAGACCCACAGGGTCAGGGCGGACTGGGCTTGCCCCCCCCAGTGGACTTCCAGGCCATGTTTTCCGCGGCCCTGTCATCTTTCTTCACGACAACAATGCAGCAGGCGTCCCAGGCTCCTGTACAAACCGCACCCGGCCAGGCATGGCCGTTCCAACCCCAGCCCCACCCCCTCCCAGAGCGAGGTCGGGACTCTTCATCAGACGAATCGGACCAAGCGGAGGACTCCCCAGAGGAGATGGAGCTATCGGAGGATGAAGGTCTAGCACCAGACACCCCGGCCTTTACAGGCCTCTTCCGCCCGGCCCTATTCAAGTCGCTCCTCCAGAAGGCACGACTCACAACCAACCTTGGAGTGCCAGGAGATGTCGCAACGCCCTCCACGTCAACGGCGGGCCCTCACGACGCCCTTTTCAAGTCGTCAAAGCCACAGAAGGACTACATCCCTTGCCCGCAGCTATTTACAGACGTGATTCAGAACCCCTGGGTGCAGCCGGCCTCCATGGCAACACCCAGCAACCTCGATAAGAAACTCTACTGCTCAGCCCCAGAGCTAGAGGACCTCCTGGTGCTCCCCTCAGTAGACCAGCCAGTGGCAACCTTATCTTCCAACTCCCTGATCTCTACTGACCCTCTAGACACGCTCAAGGCGGAAGAAAAGAGGATGGAATGGGCCTTCCGCAAAGCGCACCAGGCCGTGGGCTGGGCAATCAGATCCGCCACAGCTTCGTCCTTCTTCAACAGAGCCTCGCTCATTTGGCTCCGTCACCTGCAGGACAGGCTCCCGCCTGAGGACACTAGACTGCATCAAGATCTAAATAAGATAATAGCTGCCACCGAATACACTGCCGACAGCTCCCTGAACTCAGCCAAGTTTGCCTCAAGGGCGCTGGCTTCTACTCTTACTGCTAGGAGGCTATTCTGGCTTCGGCCTTGGAAAGCCGACTTCAAGGCCAAATGGAAGTTGGCGGCTTCCCCATATAAAGCACCAGATCTGTTCGGCGCTTCGCTGGAACCCCTACTGATTGAAGGGAAGGACAAGAGGAAGATCCTCCCATCAACCTACAGGCGCCAGGAACGCAGGTACACGCCTTACCCGCTCCAGCAGCCCTTTCGTGCAGGCGCTGGACCCAGGGGGTCCTCCTCGCACCGCCCCCATTACCAGGGAGGAGACAGATTTAACGACAGACAACAGTTCCGAGACCGAGGAAGACACCAGCAGCCTAAACGCAATTTCCGAGGAGCCGGCCCTAAGCCCGCCAGAAGGGGGAAATGACTCCGGGCCCATAGGGCCCATAGGGGGACGCCTCATCCTCTTCCATCAACAATGGGCCAGATCGACTTCGGACTCCTGGGTAAGGCATACGACCTCTTCCGGTCTGTCTATCGAATTCTCCGGCCAGCCGCCCCACCGGTTTGTCCGTTGTCCAACCCCTCGATCCTCGGAACTCCAGGACCTGATGTCGCAGGAGATTGCCCACCTCCTGGAGGTCGAGGCCATAGAGCCGGTCCCGCACAGCCAGCGGGGCTCAGGATTCTACTCGACCCTCTTCTTGGTCCCCAAGAATTCCGGGGGCTGGAGGGGCATACTGAATCTAAAGCGCCTGAACCTGTCGGTACAATACCGCAGGTTCAAGATGCACTCCCTCAAGTCCATCTTAGCGGGAGTGAGACAGGGCGACTTCCTTCAATCAGTCGACCTCCGGGAGGCTTATCTGCACGTGCCGATTTACCCGCATCACCGTCAGTACCTGAGGTTCGAATACGCGGGCCGTCACTACCAATATCGCGCGATGCCATTCGGACTTTCCTCGGCTCCCCGCACCTTTACCAAACTGGTAGCGGTGGTGGCGGCCAGGCTCCGGGCCGCCCCGATCCGGGTGCTATGTTATCTGGACGACATCCTGGTCCTGTCGTCCACGCCCGACCAGGCTTACAGAGACATGAAGATGGTGATCAAGGTCTTCCAGGAGCACGGCTTCACCATAAACTTCGCAAAGAGTCAGCTCCTGCCCACCACCAGGCTTCTTCACCTGGGGGCACTGATAGATTCGGCCAGCGGCCAGGTATTTCTGTCTCCGGACAGAGTCCAAAGCATCCGAACTTCAACTCTGCAGACCCTGACGAGGAGGAGAGTCGCCCTGATCCACCTCTCAACCCTCCTCGGGAAGATGGTATCCTGCTTCGGCATCGTACCGTGGGCACGCAGACATTCGAGACCCCTGCAGTGGTTCCTCCTCCCCTTCCAGCGAACGGGAAGGGCCAACTCCAAGAAGGAGGTACGCCTCACCTTGCAGGTCCGCAGGTCCCTCAGGTGGTGGACATCGCCGTCGCTCCTAAAGGGTTCCAGCTTTCTAGAGCCAGACCGCCTGATACTCACCACTGACGCCAGTCTTCGGGGGTGGGGAGCCCATCTCCACAACCTAGTCACGCAAGGACAGTGGTCGCAAGAAGAACAGCAATGCAGCATCAACCTCCTAGAGCTTCGGGCAATCAGACTGGCACTGCGCAACTTCCAGCCGACGGTGCAGGGGCATCATATCTTAATCCTGACCGACAACATCTCGGCCAAGGCGCACGTCAGCAGGGAGGGGGGCACGAGGTCCCGTACACTGATGAACGAGGCTGCGGAGCTATTCAGCTGGGCAGAGAGACACCTGATCTCGATCAGAGCAGATCACATCTCCGGGGCAACCAATGTGAGGGCGGACTGGCTCAGCCGCGAAACGATAGATCAAGCGGAATGGCAGCTCCACCCTCAGCTGTTTCAAGAACTCGCTTCACGCTTCGGAAACCCGGTCGTAGATCTCTTCGCAACCCCGACCAACGCTCAGCTTCCCCGCTTCGTGTCCCGCTACCCGACACCACAGGCGGAGGACCACGATGCGCTGCGTTGCAGGTGGCCCGAAGGTCTCCTGTACGCATTCCCACCAGTCCCGCTGCTCCCGCGACTCATTCGGAAGCTACTGGCAGAAAAAGCCGACCTACTCCTGGTAGCCCCGAACTGGCCCCGGAGACCATGGTTCGCCGACCTGGTAGCACTGTCTGTAGAACAGCCATGGGTGATCCCACCGCAGCAGCTCGTCCTGTGCCAAGGAGCAGTCACGCACCCAGAGCCCCAGTGGCTGCAATTAGCCGTCTGGCACTTGAACGGGTCATCCTGAAGAAGGATAGCCTACCAGACGAGGTGGTTGCCACTATCCAGGCGGCCAGACGTCCGGCTACAACCCGCATCTACGAGTCATCATGGCAGGCGTTCTGTCGCTGGAGCACCCACCAGCACATCGACCCCACGTCAGCCGCCATTCGGGACATTCTGCGGTTCCTACAAGCTGGCCTAGACAAGGGCCTGGCTCCCGCAACCCTAAGGAGACAGACAGCGGCGTTGTCAACAGTCATCGCGTGCTCGCCGTACCAATCCCTCGCGCATCACCCGCGCATCAAGGGGTTTCTGCATGGGGCCACCAACCTGCGACCCCCCACAGTTCACTGCTACCCCTCATGGGATCTACCACTGGTGTTGCGGGCACTGACCGGACCCCCTTTCGAGCCCCTAGACTCGACATCTCTCAAGTACCTATCGTTTAAGGTGACCTTCCTGCTGGCAATCACCTCAGCAAGGAGGGTCTCAGAGCTAGCGGCTCTGTCAGTCCGCAAAGGCTTGTGTATATTCCACGACTCCACGGTGACCCTACGCCTGGATCGTGCCTTTATCCCGAAGGTCAACTCGTGGTTCCACCGAGCTCAGGAGCTCATCCTGCCGGACTTCTGCCCTTCACCTCGCGACCCCAGAGAAAAGAGGTGGCACACCCTAGACGTGCGACACGCCATCCGCACTTACATCCGACGGACCGCTCCTTTCCGCCATACGGAGGGACTCCTGGTTTCCTTCAACCCGAAATCCATGGGTCAGAAGATATCAGCAGCCACAGTCAGCAGATGAATCAAGGCCTGCATCGCCCTGGCGTATGACCTGAATGCCACAGCGACCCCCGGCAAGATCCTACCGCACTCGACTCACAGCGCGGCCACCACGGCGGCCTGGGCCACCCAAGCCTCGGTCGTGGACATCTGCAGAGCGGCGACGTGGTCATCCCTCACTCCATCCGCCACTACAAGATCGATACATACAACTCGGCGGAGGCATCCTTTGGCCGCAGAATTCTGCAAAAAGTTCTGACGGAAGAGGACTATGGAGGCAGTCAGCCCCCCACCCAGGGAGTTTAAGCTTGGGTATATCCCATGCATGGATAGTGGGAGTAGCGCACAGGAAAATGGACGTTGTCTTACCTGAACGTCCCTTTTCTGGGCGCTGCGTACACTATCCATATCCCGCCCATTAGGGCTGCCTGCCACTGTTATGGCTGAATTTACGTTAGTTTCCTTACGTTGATTTGAGTTAATAAAGTTGAGTTTATAAGTTACCTATAGTGTGGATTCCTGTCTGCTGCGCCTTCGTTCAGACTGGGGGATCATGGGACCAGAGGCGTGGCTTGGGAGCCGGAAAGGGGGGAACAAAAGCTTTTTGTTTCACTCAGTTGTTGCCAAGCACTGAAGGATTAACCCATGCATGGATAGTGTACGCAGCGCCCAGAAAAGGGACGTTCAGGTAAGACAACGTCCATTCTAGGGTATAAGAAACAACTCAAAGGAAGTGACAATCCATGCTCTACGATTTTCTAATTCTAATATGAGATCTTTAAACTAGAGATGGGCTACAGGTAGCCCTTGATCCACAATTGAGACCAGATTGCTAAGTGATGTGGTCATTAAACGAGTCACGCCCAATTTTACAACCTTCTTTCCAGTGGTTAAGCAAATCTGGCTTCTCCCATTGACTTTACTTCTCAGAGGGCCCCTCTGGAAAGGTTGTAAGTGGCTATCGCATGACCCTCGGATGCTGCAACTATTGTAAATATATGCTAGTTGTCAGGTATCAATGGGAGCCAGATTTTCTTAATGACTGTATGTTTCACTTAACAACTGCATTGATTCACTTAACAATTGAGGCAGAAAAGATCGTAAAATGGAGTACAACTCCTTTAACAACTACCTTGCTTAGAAATGAATATTTCGGGCTCAATTTTGATTGTAAATCGAGGACTACCGTATGCACATTATAATGTGACAATGCTAAGATTAGCAGATGTTATTTTTAAATAAGTAAATCAGATGCACATAAAATGTTACATGCAATCATGCTATAAAGTTGAATTTGACTTGTTTTGTAATCATTTAAAAACTATTATAGAATATGGCTGGTTTTTATTTGATAAAATAAATTTATATTCAGTTTGATAATTTTGATTAAAGTTAACAAGAAGGATGACTTTTATTTATTTTGCATTTAATTTGAAGAATATATTACAATCTTTTTCATAACGTAATTTAATATAATCAAGCTCATTTAAGTCATAGGAGTTAAGGAAATAATTTGTGCTTGCTGCATTAGCCAATAGACCAGGAAACATCAATTCAGATAAAGGTTCATTATGGAATATGAACAGTAAAAACAAATCCATTATTTTTGGATGAAACTCCATTATGATAATTTAAAAAAAAAAATCCCTGTGTGGATTTTCATTCCTTAAAGACAAGTCCATATTAATTTAAGGAAGCAAATTCAGTTTGAAACAATTATGATAGATAATGAATACATCATGATATGAAACATCTGGCTACAACATGGCAGAGTGGTAATGAAAGATGATGGGAATATGGGCATATATGTTCTTTGTACCCATATTTTAAAACTAAAGTGAACTCTGAAAATAGACAATACTCTGGAAGAAAGACGGTCAAGCTACTTTTCTTCTTTTGCCCAGAAAATTGCATGGATATAATTTATATCAGAAGTGTCAAACTTGATTTCATTTGGGGCCACATCAGGATTGTGTTGGACCTCAGAGGCCAGGGTTGGTGTGGCCAGGGTGGGTGTGGCCAGCTCGACATAACTCGTATCAGGGCGCCTGTGGTGGCCCAAGTGCTCTGCCACCGAAAACAGGCTTCCAAGCTCCACTTTTGGCTACGACAGCTTCCTGCAACCCTCTGCCAGCAAAAATTGAGCTCGGGAGGGCTGTGTGTGGCCCTCCCAAGCTCTGTTTTCATTGGCAGAGGCACCATGGGCCAGTCCTGGCCCGCGGGCCAGATCGAAGTATCTTGTGGGCTGGATCTGGCCCCCGGGCCTTGAGTTTGACACCCCTGATCTATATCATTCACAATAAATAAATAATAAAATAAATAAATATTTTATTTCTATACCACCCTTCTGCCGAAGGACTCAGGGCGGTGTACAGCCTATTAAAAACACAAAGACAGACATCAATTAAAAATAATTAAAATTATTAAATAATTTCGGCTCAGATTTAAAACCCCAAAAATTTAAAACACCCAATTTAAAATCATTACATTGATAGCCCGGCCTGGCGGAACAGCAGGGTCTTGAGGGCACAGCGAAATACACGGAGGTCAGAGATCTTACGCATTTCTGGGGGCAGTTCATTCCACAGGGCAGGGGCTCCCACAGAGAAGGCCCTCCCCCTGGGTGTCGCCAGCCAACATAACTTGGCCGATGGCACCCTGAGGAGACCCTCTCTGTGGGAGCGGACTGGCCGGTGGGAGGCTATTGGTGGCAGAAGTCGGTCTCGAAGGTACCCGGGTCCTATGCCATGGAGGGCTTTAAAGGTGGTAACCAGTACCTTGAATCGCACCCGGAAGACCACTGGGAGCCAGTGCAGCTCGCACAGGAGGGGTGTCACGTGGGCACAACGAGTTGCACCCATAATCACCCGCGCGGCTGCATTCTGGACCAGTTGGAGCCTCCGAGTGCTCTTCAAGGGGAACCCCATGTAGAGAGCATTACAGTAGTCCAGCCGGGAGGTGACAAGGGCATCAGTGGCTGTGCGCAAGGCGTCCTGGTCCAGAAAGGGCTGCAACTGGCGAATCAGGCGAACCTGATTAAAAGCTCCCCTGGCCAGGGCCGTGGCCGTCATATGCTCTTCTAAAGACAGCCGTGCGTCCAGAAGGACATCCAGATTGCGAGCCCTCTCTGTGGGGGGCAGAGATTCACCCCCAATAGTCAGCGATTGCACCAGCTGACTATATTGGGACACTGGAAGCCACAGCCACTCGGTTTTGGAAGGGTTGAGGCTGAGCCTATTTCTCCCCATCCAGACCCGCACGGCCTCCAGGCAGCGAGACATCACATCAAGGGCATCGTTGGTGTGGTCTGGGGTGGAGATTTACAGCTGAGTGTCATCAGCATACTGATGGACTCTCACCCCAAACCACGGATGATCTCACCCAGCGGCTTCACATAAATGTTTAACAGAAGGAGCGAGAGGACCGACCCTTGTGGTACTCCCCATGCGAGGCACCTCGAGGTCACCCTCTGCCTCCCTGCTAACACAAACTGTGAACGGTCGGAGAGGAAGGAGGAGAACCACCACAGGACGGTGCCCCCTATTCCTAACCCCCTCAACCGTTGCAGCATGATACCATGGTCAATGATATCAAAAGCCGCTGAGAGATCTAATAGGACCAGGACAGAGGAGCAACCCCTGTCCCGAGCCCTCCAGAGATCATTCACCAATGCGATCAATGCCGTTTCTGTGCTGTACCTCTGCCTGAAGCCCGACTGGTACGGGTCCAGATAGATAGCTTCATCCAGGTGCCGGGGAAGCTGTCGTGCCACCACACTTTCAACAACCTTCGCCACAAAACAAAAGTTGGAGACTGGACAGTAGTTAGCTAATTCAGCCGGGTCCAGGGAAGGCTTCTTGAGGAGGGGCCTCACCACCGCCTTTTTCAAGGCGGCGGGAAAGGCACCCTCACTCAAAGAAGCACTTATAATCCCCTGGAGCCAGCCTCGTGTAACCTCCCGGGAGGCCAGTACCAACCAGGAGGGACACGGGTCCAATAAACACGTGGCAACAATGGTTGAGTTTGACTTGAAGGCATTAACCTTTAGTATTCTGAACCTGAATAATAATTCAGTCTTGTCTAGATTAAAAAGACCTCAAAAATAAAAATTAGCATGATGGGTTTTTTTTAAAAAAAAATGGGCAAATCTCAGACAATTATCTCATAGTACCTGTTTTCATCCTTCTTTTATCTCTTGAGTTTCAGTAGTTCTTACAGTAGAGTACAGTAGTCCTTGATCTATGATCATAATTGAAAATCTGTTCATAAGTCATTACTTTAGAAGTTGAGAGACCCACATGACTGGAAATAATTTTTTTGTAGTATGAGCTTTCATTTTCTTTCCTCTAAAATGATAGATATGGGAGGCAACATGTTCCAATTTCCATTCTTATCCACAGACCTAAAATTACACTGCTCAAATTCAGCAGCAAACCCCAATTTCCCTCAATAACAAGCCCCCAAATCAAACCTGCCATTCATGTCATACCCCCATTCTCAGATATAAAACCCTCAATAATGCCACCACTTTCTTACTTAGAGTAATAGATTCTATTGGTAGAACTTGAAAAGGCTTTGTAATAATTGGCTCTTTGGGCCATCCAGTGAAAGATTTGTCTATCTAAAATGCTACACGGAGCACTCTTTATTCTTGAATCTATAATATGCATAACAGATGGGGCAATTGTGTTCCTGAATAATTTCGTTTTCTGAGTGTTGGTTGCCATTCCTCATCGCTTAACTAATTACCCGGTAACCATGGGGTTGTTCTTTGCACTTGGAGAGACTGAAATCCTGCCAAGAAAAACCAGTAGCTACTAATGGTACAGCTACTTATTTTCAGTGCCTTCTGAATTATTTTTTCAGTGTAAAAGTGGCTTTAAAAAGATTACAGTATTTTTTTGGAAATGATTCTTCTGTATTTAAAAAGGAAAAAAATATGAGTATAAATTGCACACAATTTAAATTAGTCATATTTTCTTATTGAAGTTGGATTAAAAATGCACTTACATTAAATAAACTCCGGGTTTATCACTCTGAGTGTTCATCTTCTTATTAACTTGTCCTTTTTTTCTATAATTAAAATGTGGGTAGCTGTTCAGTTTGTCTTTGCAGTGCATTTTTAGATGTATTTGTATATGAATTAAAGAGCTCTAAGTATTTTCCTAAATTTACTAAACACTGCAACATTTCTTTGATCAGTTTCTTTGCAGGAGTGAATCTGTTGATAGTAAGGTCTACAGCTCAGTTTATATCTGTTTGTAAAAATAAGATATTTTTCACTTGTAATGGAAAATATATATATATGGTTGCTAGGAGTGGAAAACAATTTGATGGCACATAATCAACAGATACATCCATGCAGTTTTTTCCAACAATACAATAGTTGTGGGGGTTGTGGCTTTTTTGTTATTGCTGTTGGCTTCCCAATCTAGCTTCACCGGCATGGGGATTCCTTGGTGGTCTCCTGTCCAATAAAGCCCAATCCTATTTAGCTTCTGAGCCAGAGAGGGTCTATCAGTTGTTACCATCTTCTAAAACGAAGAGCTCAGATATTATAAACAGATTACTTGGGAGAAAACAGTTAAGCTCCCCTTATTTTTCTAAATCCCTTCTAGTATCAAACTTAAAAAAAATGTTTGAAGAATTACCTAGGAATATGGTAGTTTTTCAATGTAAGTACTGCTCAGGAACATTTCCATCTGCACTGATAAATTGCAGGAATGGCATTTCCCTATGTATGAATTGTATATTCAGAGCCTCTTGTCAGATATTCAGTATGGGCAGATTAAACATATATTGGGGAAGCTATGACCATTTCCATCCAAATTTTCTTGTCTGCTGTCAGAATACATTTTTATACTGGCGTCCAAAACATATGGCCAACAGGTGTATACTTTTATGTATAGCCTAAGCAGGTTATATATCCTCCTCCTTATCACTGTGTAGAGGCTGAATGCCTACATTGTAATATAAAGCTGTTCGTTGCTTTTTCTCATTTATCTAGCATATGATATCTGGGAAAGGGAGAGAAGAAACCACAGATGCTTTGATAGAAGATGTTTTTATTTGACAAGCAGCATGATGGCCACATTAGACACTGCACTGCTTGTCTAAAAGCTAATTAGCTTTAGGGTACAGATTAAGGACCTGGCTTATTCATCATCCTGACCCCATTTGCAAAATTCTTCTTTGTTACTCTGCCATGTGCAAAACAAAGCAATTCTCATATTTGCATGTAAGATTTGTCTCTTGGGAGCTAATTGGTATGTGTGCCCATGAAGCAAGCAAGTTCCACTGCTTTTAATCATGACTGTCATGTTACAATGCACCGCTCAATGTTGATGATATATATTGTATGTAACATACATCTAGTTTATGTTTTAGTATATATTTTAGGAAAGCAGTGTGACTTTTTCTACAACCTGACATAAATTCAGGGACCTTCACTTGTATTGTTTGACTCCACTAGAAAAGGACAATTGTCTCTTGATTTTTGTAGTTAGCATCTTAGTTGTTACAAGAAGGAAACCAGTATCCAAGATCCATTGTCTTGGATACCCAGTTCACAGTTACCGTGATCTTTGACAATGATGTGTTATAATTGCTTCAGGGAGATCTAATTTTGATAGCATGGCTAAGCTCTATTATACACATGAATGATGTTGGAATACATGATTGCATTTCTCCAGGCAACTCTGTAATGAGAGCAAGTGAGCATGAGATAATTTAATCTGTAATTTCAACAGTCCTTTCTTTAAATGACAGGCAAAGAAGCCAGGTGTATTGTCATACAGCACTTTTTCCCATCAATATTCATTTGACACCTCTTTTTATTCCCTTACTTCTAAAAGTGTGCTTACAGATTTATATCTGTTAGCTATACTTCTTCCTGAACTGTGAAAGAAATGTTCACTTTCAAAAAAGTCATTTATTTTAAAATGGTATAAAGAAAGATCTGTGACAACAAGGAGCTAAATGTTAATAAGTTGGCAAAAACAGGAGTGTTAATGTCAGTTTCATATAAGAGGATTCCAGCAATATCAGGTGCCTTGCCAACTGGAGAGTGACTCAGATCATGTGGAATGAAAAGCTTCATTTAGCTCTTTAAATGTTTATTAATCAAGCTGCTTTATTTGGACAGAGCAGTAAAAAGATGATGCCATCGGTTTTATTATTACAAACAATATGGAGAAGAAGGAACCAGAGCAAATGAGTCGTTGCATATATAAAGTATAATTTGTACATACAATATAGAAAACAAACACTCAGGTATTGTTCTGGTATTTTTTCCACTTTTATTGTAAATTTATTTCGTTATCAGATTTACACAGCCACTCATCTCACAGATGCGGCTCTGGGCAGCATACAATAAACAATCAGTTAGACTTAGAATAATTTTATTGTCACTTTGAATGTACACTGATCAGCATACATTAAAATGACATTTCGTTGCATACAGCTCTCAAAGGGTCACTACCTCCAAGATACACTATATAAACATGACAAAATAAATACATTCAAAATTATGCATATACCCACATATATTATATGACACAGAGAAACAACTTAAGTCTAGTTTGGATATATACATGTACATGGCGAGAAAAATCTTGCGAGTTTACCAGATAGATGGCATAGGGAACAAAGCTGTTACAGAATCTGGTAGTCTTGCTAGAAATACTTGGAAACCACCTCCCAGAGGGGAGCAACAGAAACAGACCGTAAAGTGGGTGTGTCGGGTCTCTAACAATGCTCTAAGCACATAGCGAGCGCTTATAAGCAATATCCTGAATTAAACAATTAAAACAGTGAACACAACAGTTAAAACAGTTAAAAGAAGGGCTACCTTTGGTGTGCTGGTCTATGATAGTAATAAAGATTTGATTTGTGTTAATGTTCTTGGATCACTTGTATCAATCACTGTGAAAAATCATGTCATATGAACTAAAGTGGTTGTTTCTGACAAATGTTTCTGGTATTCTAATGTAATAACAAACAAGCACATTGTGACTTCATGCAATGTATTTTTTTATTAGAACCTCCCTCCCATTTACAGTATTCTTTGAAAGTTTTAGATCAGATTAAATATATAGAGAAATTCATATGTATATAACTTGCAACGGGTGAAATTCAGCAGGTTCTGATAGGTTCTGGAGACCCTGTAGTGGAAATTTTGAGTAATTTGGAGAACCGGCAAATACCATCTATAACTGGCCCCAGAGTGGGATGGGAATGGAGATTTTGCAATATCCTTCCCCCAAGAGTGGGGAGGGAATGGAGATTTTGCAGTATCCTTTGCATGGAGTGGGGTGGGAATGAAGATTTTGCAGTATCCCTCCCCTGCCACGCCTACCAACCCACGCCCACCAACCCACACCACGCCCACCAAGCCATGCCCACAGAACCGATAGTAAAAAATTTGAATTCCACCACTGACTTGCAAAGATACATTAATATTGTTTTTAGTTTCCCTCTCAAATCTGGCTTCATAAATTGTTGAGTTCCAATGCCTTTTGTCAGTTCCTCTGGAAGGTTTTATTTTGCTCAAAAGACTTCTTTTTCATAATGGCAATCATTTGGTTTGATCTTACATTAGACTCTTTGTGATCTCTTAAAATGATATATTGGTCTTTTTAGTAATCCCACTTATTTTCTCTGTAATAAATGGCCTTTGACATTTTGAGTGCCACATTTAATATCCTGTTCAAGCTTTTGACCTTGTTTGTTTATGAATGAATTCTTTAATTATTTGACATAGATAATACTGCGAAGCTAGGAATATTGTGCTTATCTATGTCTTTTGAGCAATTGCTACATTTTGAAATTTTTTGATTTAAACTCAACCTGGGTTTTTTATTCTTTATAATTCTTTATAAAGAATTCTCTTCTGTAATTTTATTCTTTATAAATTCTTAAAAATTTATAATTTTTATTCTTTATAATTATAATTTTATAAATCTTTATTCTGTAATTCTTATATTACAGATTAAAAGGTTATAGAGCAGTAAAATAGGGATTTTACAAGCATAACTTAAAAAGTGATTGATATTTATAAAATCAGATTATTCTTTCATATGGAATATGGATCTGAAGGTAACCTTTTTAATTAGAGTTTGTAATATCTTCTATCTTTATTTTGTTATAGAATGAAATGTTGGGACTTAATTCTGCTTACAATAAGCAATACTCAGTTTTTCATATTCTTTATATTTGTGTTCTGTCTAGCAATGCATATTTGAAAACTTCATTTTTTTATAAGTAATGTATTCTATTTCTGTTATTATTGTCATGAAAATATATGCATCCACACACATGGATACGCATAAACATAGATGTACTTAATGAGTGTAATACTGAGACTATAAACTCCCTGAAGCATTTTCTTTTTTCTTTTATATTTTACTAAGATTTCAATTTAATATCTATTAATATAACTTGCTGGTAGGATCACACACACAGAGCAAGTGTGAATGTGAGTCCCTTCTTTGCTTCAAGAAGATGCCACTCTTTTTACCATATTATTTTTTTCACTTATTTGTCTTGGGATATTTGTCACTAATCCTAATGATCTGAGTGCCCTTAATAAATAAAATTCTCCACAAATAATTTTTGGGTTTGGGAACGCTGTGTTCAGTTTGTGGGCAAACCTGAGTAGCTAAAATTTGACTTGGGGGTTCAGTATAATTTCCTTTTTTTTTTTTTTAAACTACAGAAAGATTGGTGATAAAAAAGCCTAGCTTGAAGAGTGATTCCTCTGAAAAGCCATTTTTGAAATACGTTTCTCAAAGTAGCTGGATAATTATATTCATTAGCAAAGCATTTTGGTGCTTTTTAAAGTACATTTAGCAAATGCTTCCATAGCTGAGGGTCCACCCATTTAAAAGGAAACAGGATGTGGGTAGAAACTGTAAGGAAAAAGTCTAAGCTAATAATTCTAAAGGATCTTACTGTTCATTTTTTAACTTATTTAATGCTTGGAAGCAGTTCGAGAAATGAATGTCTAAAAATGATGAGAAAACTTATTTAAATATTTGAATAAAGTAAAATGGGATGAACAAACAAATTATGCTTGGTATTATGAGCTAAAGGTGTTAGGAAAACATTAGGTGATTTTTCAAATATTTATTAGGAGGAAGGACCAGCTGTCTTGTAGAAGGGGAACTGAGTATTTGAAAATATCTGGATGTGAAGTTGTTTTAATTGGGCTCTAAAGGTAAGCTGGGATTGTTACCATTGTACTTTCTCCCCTGCTGCAAAGTGCTCTTGTTGGGGCAGTTGTAGCTCACCCTCAAGGTTTGCAGTAGGGTTCCATTGGTTAGTGGAGCTGGTTGACTTCAACCTGTTTTCCCTTGGGCAGAGATTTGGCAGCTCATGAGTTCATGGCCTCCATTACAACCACGGAGTTGGGCCAGGTCATTATAGTGGAAGTCACAAATGCATTGCATCTGCTTTTTATCATGAAGCAGATGTAATTGAGTTGAAGGTGTTGGATATTAACATCTGACCTTTGTTATAGTCAGGTCACTTTTGATCCATTCTTAGCATACTGTATGCTTGACTGCTGTAAAGAATTTGTGGGACATCTAGAGGATAAAATTGTTGGATTCCATCTGTGGTCACTAATTTTTTTAAAAAAGTTGATTGAGATCATATCTTGCAAAGTTATCTGGGATGAGTTTATGCCAGCTGGTTTCAAGCAAGTGGAAATAATTCTCTATAATATCAACTGTGCCACCAATAACTTGGTTCCTTCCTCTTCCTGGTTAGTGTTGGAGTAAAGCTCCTAGAAATATAATAGGCTAAGATTGGATGGTGGTGAACGCTATTGAAGAAGGCAATAATAAACCTCTCCAAGAAGCCATCCCTTTTTGACACTGATGAGACAGTGATGAGTTGTAGTTGCAAAGAGGTCTGGGGGGAAGATGTCTTATTGGAATTGTGAACATTATGGATGATCTATGGTGGAACTGGGAGAAAGACAGTATGGCTTGCTTTGACTTGGTCTTTCAATAGCTTTCAATACCATTGATCATGATATCCTTCTGGATAATCTGTCCAGAAGGCTGGCAGTGCTCAGCAGTGATCCTCGTCCTTCCAAAATGATCTTTTAATCTTGTTACTGCTTTTGAGGTCTATAAGCTGCTTGGAATCAGACATAATAGGAATAGCACATATAATCTCAATTAAATGTGGAGAAATAAGATTAGTTACTAGAAATGTATAAAAATATATATTCTTCCCTTTTCACTCTCAAATCACAAGAAGAGAACTTGGCATCATTAGAATGTGACCCTATTAGTGACCTCAAACCACTACTATTCTTATTAAGTTTTCTGGCTCCATTTTATGAAAATTCAAATATGTAGAATAGTCCTTCTTTGTAAGAGATTAGTTTGAGCATCTGATTAGAGGTTTTGTTGTGTTTTGTGACGTCTGCTGCTTGTGAGATAGAGGGAAGGGTGTGTCCGAGGGAAAATAGATTGTTTCACAGACTTTGGATTTTAAGCTGTTCTTTGCTTCAGCTCTGTCCATAAAACAACTTATGACATAATAAAAAATGTCATAAAACATTTCCTGTGTGTTTGACTGTGCTACACATGGGCCATTTTCAAGGTAGGTAATCTCTGAATGTTTTCCAATAATAGCAGTAAATTGGAGGTTGTTGTAGGAATCTGGTAAGGAAATATCTCTGAAAAGATGACCCAATGGGTCACACGTTAATAGTATTTATTTGTTTGTTTTAATCATTCTAACAGTGTTGAGCATGCAGGCTGTGCTGTATTAGGTTGGGTTTGTACACCAGGCTAAGCTATAAATCAGTTGTAAGCCAGAGTGCCGAAATTCACACACAACCTCCTATATTCCAAAGAAACAAATTGCATGATGATTAATTTGTCATGAATTCAGTCTTTAAAATGACTTGATAAAAAAAAGCCACTGGTTTCAATTTGCTGAAATCTAACATTCCTTCAGGAAATAGTGAGCCTTCTGTATCTGCAAGTCCTGAAAACAAATGGAGAGATAAGAAAATTGTATAAGATATGTTCCATCCAGTACCAGGAAAAAATGTTTTGGAAAATGGCAAGAATATTCTAACTCGGTATATGTCAGTATCAGCAGTTATTAAATTTTGAAACATGAGTCACGAAGAACTGTATTATATATGTTTATATTTACTTATATTTCACCTTAATTATTTTTACAAATAACTTATTACATTATTTACTTGATGAAAACAATTCTGTGAAGGTCATAGTTGAATAGGAATTTGAGCATACTGTATTGTTTTAAATTTGCTTTTTTGTGTTCTGATCTTACTCTGATATATTGCTTGTCCTGTAGTTGGTGTTATGATCTCTGTACATAAATTTTGATATTCTGATTTCTTCCTGTCTTTCCTCAAGAGCATGCCATATTGCTTGAACAGTATGGCCAAATTATGGCCAGGAAGTGTAGGATTATATAGTGAGACATCATTAGCAACAGGAATGCAGGGAAAGAGGGATGTATAGGTAGTCCCCAACTTACAACAGTTTATTTAGTGACAGAGTTCAAAGTTACAGTGGCACTGAAAAAAGTGACTTATGACCATTTTCGTACTTATGACCATTGCAGCATCCCCATGATCACATGAGTTACATTCAGATGCTTGACAACTGATTCCCATTTATGACTGTTGCTGTGTCCCAATATCATGTTATCACTTTTTGCAACCTTCTGACAAGCAAAGTCAGCAGGGAAGCCAGATTCTCTTAACAATCAAGTTACTGATTTAACAACTGCAGTGATACATTTAACAAATGTGGCGAGAAAAGTTGTAAAATAGGACAAAATTCACTTAATAAATTTCTCACTTAGCATAAATTTTGGGCTCAATTGTGGTCATAGGTTGAGGACTACCTGTACTTATTTTGCTAGCCTTTGAATGATAGCGGCAGGGATTCCAAAAATCCTAGAAGTGAAAAGGTCAGATACAGCCAAATCTTAACAAATATCCCATTTACTTTGTTGAGACTTTTACAGAACATTTAATTTCATGACAGTGTAGGTCAGGTATATCCAACCTGTGTCCCATGGGCTGCATGTGATCTGTGGGGTCCCACAAGATTACAAACTTGTAATATTATTACATGATTTATATACATTAATTATATTATGTATTTCATATGTGGTTGAAGACCATTCCTCTTCATTCAGTGCAGCCCAGGCAAGCCAAAAGATTGGATACCCATGGTGTAGGTCCCTTTCCAGATCCTTGGCATTGTGTTCATGAATGTACTACAGTGACTGTTAAATTAAAAAAACAAAAACACCAAGTTGTCAGACATTTGCAGAAATTTTTCTTCTTAGGAATTATACATTATTTAAAGAATCCCCCAGCCCTATTTGATTGTTTTATGTTCTATTCTGATATTTGCCACCCTGCCTATTTGTATTCAAACATTCCTTCAAAGCATTCATTGCCTAGCAGAAACAAAATTTGGGGCCTGTTCCTATTTTTCAGGGCTTTGTTTCTTCAGACTTTTCAGTCCTGAAAGACTTCTAGAAGTTGTATGTATGTAAAAAGGAGGGGAGTGTGAAAGACGGAGAAAAGCAAGACAGATGGATGGCCCATCTGGCTATTTGACCATCGCAAGTATTAAGTGGCTTGCTTTACCCTACTGATTGGAGATAATAATCTTTCTAGTAAAAGGCAGGATAGTGGTTGAAATGATATTAATTAATTTATGGTGCATGGAATAATGCATGAGATAGAACATAACATTTGTATCTAGATGGTGGTTAGAAGCTGATGTGGACTTTTTAAAATTTCCTGTTTATTGTCTTTCCTGCCATGACAAACTTCAAGCAGTGCAAAATATCACCATATAGTTTCAAACTGTAACAACAGAGGCTCATTTTAAGTTTAAAGTGGACTAATCTGATGGACGTCTGCCTTGTCTCCTGCCTTAATACCACAGAGAAGGACATATGGTATGGAGAAGGTCAAGAGAAACTCCCAGATGATCTTGTTTATAGCAGAATCATCAAAAGCCATACTTTCACAAGAAAAAACTGGACTTCGTTAGAATAGGATTACTGAGTAAAGATACGGAAAAACAAGAAAGCCTCTATAAAAAGTGTATGCGTAATATCTTCGTGTGCAAATGTTTACATCTGTTTCTTTAGCTGTAGAAATACAGAGACCTGGAAACATGTCTCATCATAGGAATGTACATAGTAATTATTAGTAGATTGCACTCAGATTGGATGTGCTTAATTAACTTTTAATGTTATCCTGAAATGTTTTAAATTTTATAAAATGAAGTTGTGCAGATAAGAGGTTTACTTAAAAGATTGGTAGATATATGAACTGCAAGTTGTGATCTGCATCTTTTATCTCACAAAATTATATGTAATGCTAACTAGGCTTTCTTAGGTCCATGTCGCATTGTATCATTGGAGCCGCTGATTTTGAGTGCTAATTTTTTATTTTTTATTTTTAACGTGTCTTTAAAAATAACTTAAAAATAAAAAAAAGTTTTAAAAATTAATTTTAAAAATAAAGAAGGATGGCAAACAGACCTAAAACTCCTTCCTTTTCCTATTTTCCCTATAACAACAAACCTGCTTGGTGGGTTGGGCTGAGAGAGAGTGACTGGCCCAAATCACCCAGCTGGTTTTCATGCAAAAGGCAGAATTAGAACTAACAGACTTCTGGTTTCTAGCCTGATGGCTTAGCTACTAGACCAAACTGGTTCTAAATTGATATACAGGTGACACAAACAGTATGTTGAAACAAGGAAATATAATGGCATGAGGCATCTGTGATGTTCAACAGATAAAATGCTGTAAAGTTACTTTATTAGAATAAAGTATACCATGTTTCCCTGAAAATAAGACCTCCCCAGATAATAAGCCCAATCGGGTTTTTGAGCGCATGCGCTAAAATAAGCCCTCCCCTGAAAATAAGCCCTCCCTGAAAATAAGCCCTCCCCGAAAATATTTAAATGCATGCGCAGCCGGTCCCTGCTGCGGGGGGGTTAGGATTCCTCTGGTTAGGATTAGGAAGACAGAGCTGGAAATCAGGTAAGATGGCAAGAGGAGCCCCGTCTTGCTCCTCGCGCCCCAAAATAATAAGAACTCCCTGAAAATAAGGTCAAGCACTTATTTCAGGGTTAAAAAAAAAATAAGACAGGGTCTTATTTTTGGGGAAACACGGTAGACAGCATCCATTTATAAATTGATACTCTATATATTTTTTTTCTGTTACATTTTTTCCTTTTTTCCTTAAAACTTATATTCATAAGAGTAAAAGATAATTGGATTGAAAAACTGAGCCTTTTCTGATGAAATAGCTATAAAACAGATAGATAAAAATAATAGATTATATTCAGTCTCAAGCAGAAATTCAGTTAAAACCTGGCAGGATGATTTTAGTTTTGATATATAGGCTGATTTACGGTCGGTTACTTAGCAACAGTTCAAAGTTACAACCAATCCAAAAAAAGGGACTTACAATCTGGATTCGATGTTTAATGAACGACGATTTGACATTCCAACAGTTGGGCTTCCTCCACAGTCACAAAACTGAAACTTAGGGTGCTTGGTGGCCAAATTTACAACTGCTTTACAGTTCTCAGGTTACATGTCTTCCTTTTATGATGGTTTTGCTAAAAACTGACATTTCCACAGCGATTCACGTTTGCAGTGATTTTTTTAATAACGATGCCCCAAAAAAGGGTGTAAAATTATGAGCGGTCTGTTTTACATTTGTTATGACAGACAACCATAGTGGCAGGCTCCATTATGGTTGTATGTTGAAGACCACATGTGTATGATTTTTATGATGTTATATACTGGTAACTACAGAGGTTTCTTAGTGTGTTTTACATGGGTGGAACATGTGTTTCTGATTTTATAGATTGGTTTTGCTATTGTTAATATTAAGCAATATTCCTTTCAGAAGTTTTAAAGTTTTGTTGTTAACATTAACCAAAGTTACTTGGAGTTTTGAAGTTGCAATTTTATACAGATTTACCTGGGGAAAGTAGGATACTAGGATAAATCAGTGAGGCTTATTTTTAAGTAGATATGTGTCATATTTCACTATTTAGACACACTCTATATCAGTGATGGCTAACCTTTTTGCTATCGCATGCCAGGAAAGGGGGTGGGTGGGTCGCATGCGCGCCCACACTCATAATTGTATCCCAAAGTGAAACAAGCTTAAAGTTGTTTGGATAGTTGAGTATTGATATGTCTTCTTGCTCGACCACAATTCCCTATATTCTTATTAGAAAGCTTTTGTCTGTATTGGGGATTTCTCATGCAAAATTGGAAATGAGCCAGGAGTTATATTCAAGGGAGAAGATTGAAAATTAGTAGCCAACGTTACATTTTGGGGTGGTAGGCAGCATTATGCAAAATGCAGAAAGGGATTCCAAAATAATAAGCGAAAGAAACATAAGGCATGAAGTAAGAAAATAAAAGGAAATATAGTTAAATCTAGCTGATAGCAATGTCGTTCACTATACCTTTCCTACCTTTGTGATCTTGCAAAACTGTTCTTGCTTCCATCACTACCACAAACTACTTCATATTTTACTTTTTGTATTTCAAACTTCTCATGTCTTGCAGGTTTTTTTTTTTTTAAATAGAGATTTTTATTACGTTTGACTTTGAACCCTCTCTAGAGCCTCTGGAACATGACAGCTTATAAATGTTATCTATATATGGTGGCACCTTCTGCCTGCCAGACTAGCAAAGATGTTCCCGAACACCTCCCCAATGTGCTGGAAATGCAAACACCAAAAAGGAACCTATTACCACATGTGGTGGTCCTGCCAGAAAGCAAAACAATTTTGTCAAACAATTAGAATACATATAGAAGAAATTATAAAACAAAAAATAGAAATGAGGCCAGAAACCTTATTAGGAATAATTACCAGACAATATGAAAAAGAAATAAAATATTTAATCATCCACATATTGACAGCTGCATGAATAGCCTTCGCCCAAAATTGGAAAAATAATGATATACCAACAGAAGATAAAGTGATTAGTAAAATTATGGAATGTGTGGAAATGGACAAGCTTACAAAGAAGATACAAGAAAAGGATGAAACGGATTACTATTTAGTTTGGGAGAAATGGTACAATTGGTTGGAGGAGAAAAAGGAAAAAAGATACGGAAATAAATGAAAAGATATAAATTATGGATAGGAAATTAAGTACCAACTTAGGTTAATAGTAAATCAAACATGTAGATGAAGAGATCACATAGAGACGAGGTATTAGGAATATAGGTATAAGAGATATGTTAGAATAAGAGAGAGTGTATAATTTTGAATATAGCTTACCGTTGCGACAAGTTGAAAAGAAGATGTAAAGATGGATTTTTGTTTATTTGTGTGTTGTGTTGTTTTGTTATTTGTATGTATTGTTATCTTTGTTGTTTTTTTAAAAAATAATAAAATATATTAAAAAATGTTATCTATATATATAAAAATGAAAACACATTAATCATGAAATCTCCAGAACCGTAAAGCCTACAAACTTGAAATTTGCCATGTATGTTCCTCTTGACTTCTAGGTGCTCACTAAGAAAGGATTTTTTGAAATGACCATCAGAGCATTAGTATTTCCTATATTATTAACACATTCTGATGCTAAGGAGTTCTACTCCCCCTGCCCACCTGAAAAGGAATTGGTTCCAAATGCAAAACACAAACAGAGGAGAGGAGTTTCACTTTCAGTTTTACTTTCACAGCAGGAAGCAGTTTTACTAGAGAACAGTTGAGATAAGCCATGGCCAGGCTCCTTCCTGTCTCCTTGCTCACACAGCAAATACTGTTTGAGTTTCCAAACACCCCTCAACTCTCTTACACACTGACAGGATGCTAGCCAGATGAATACCGATGGATGCTGTGGGCTGAGACATTCTGCTCCCACTCCCCCTCTGTTCCAACTGCCAGTTGCATTATATTAACACACTCTGATGCTATGGAGTTACACATTCTACCTTAAGTTTCAGGCTGTAAGTGTCAATTTATCAAGCCCGAGTACATAGTTTCTATTTATAAATGTATAAATAGATATACACACATATTACTTTTCTACTGACATTTATCCATTTTAAAAATGTTTCCGGCTTTTTTGCCATCATTAGTAAACATTCTATCTACTTGGTATCACAAATTCATCTACTGCTTCCACAAGAGCTTGCAGTATGGTGAATGCTGGCATCAAACAAAGTTTAGTAATGTTTATCTTTCCCTCAACAAATTTCTGCAAAAAGTTGTCTGGAAAAACTGGAAAGCTGCTGCTTGTGTTTCAAAGGGAAACTTACATTTGAGGAATTTGAATTAAAAAAAACTGCTTGGGAATGAAAATAGAGTAATGTGTGTTTTAAGAAAAGTGAATAGTCTTGAGCAGTGTATATTCAAGCTTATATACATTGGAGATTCATGGAAAGCCTTCACATGTTAAAGATATATGATCTAAACAGTTATTCAAAAAGCTGTGTGTGTATATGTCCGTACATATATATGTGTATATGGAATAGACCCCAGTGGGGTCTATAATACATTGGACAAGATTTTTAGCAATTCAAATATTACTTGTTAATGTACAGCAGCAGTTACATGTTTGATTCTTTCCATTTTTGTTCCACTGAGGATCTATCACCAAAGAGCAAAACTGCCTTTGTGCCTCTCTATAAAAGTAGGGGTGTGCAAATGCAGTTTCTGAACTGATGATGATGCATTCTACATAGGGTTACCATGACTACAGTTGTAAAAGATATAAATAGTGTGGTTGAACTTCTTCCTTTTCCTTAAGGCGCCTTTCACACTTGAACCTATGCCAATTAGTGCTACATCTGGGGGAGGCTGAGCCATTTAAGTGCTGTCATGGTTCCTGCTCCAGATGAAGAAGTAAAAGAAGCTTTGCAATGTTTCTGTGGGAATTGTAGGTTGGGAAAGGGGTTTCCTATTGGTGCCTTGTATCCTAGAATTCTGGCCCCCTGCCAGTGAGAAGGACGCCCCCCCCCCTTCACAGCTGATCAGAGTCTTAATGTTTTTCCCCTTCACTGTGAAAAGGAACAGCACTGAAAGAAGAACAAGGAAGGGCCTGCTGCTGCTAGTCATTGGCTCTTTTAGTCCTTTCTCTCTTCATTAGTTGGAGGATGGGGAATGAATGTGTGCTGTATACTGTGTATTGATAAAATATGTTGGGAAGGTTCAAACTAAGTTGGAAGGTGGAGTCCTTGGTGCTCTCTAAGACCTTGACATACTCCATTAATGAAACTTCTGCAAGTAAACTATTAAACTCGGAGAACACCAAGGACTCTACAGTTCAACCCTGAGCTATTGATAGTCTCTTCTGTTGAACATTGAAAAGCTTATGTAAAGATTAAAAGTATTTTTTGATAGATACAGAATAAATTCTGGCAATAATTTATAGGAAGTATCTTCACAAAGCAATGGGAATAGGCTTATTTTAAAAGGAACCATGAAATAATGATTGGAATGTGAGTGGATGTGGAAACGAATTTGTCAGTTTCTTTGTTCCTATAATATTGTAAAAAAAATGGAACCTAGGGATCACCCAGCACACAAAAAAGCTCACAGTCAAAGGGACTTTCAGATTGTTGAGCTTGTTGACAAAGAATTAAGTAGATCTATATTGATATTAACTGGATATGTGTATCGTTATGTAAATTGCCTTTCTGAAAAAAGATCTGCTAAGAATGATGGGAAAGTCCCAAAAAGTAACTTCCAATAAAAAGTACTCCTATACTGTATTACCAAAACATAGTCCTATAAAAAACTCTCCACAGAAATTGGCTCTAGAGGATCTTGTTAACATAGGATGTAGCTATTGTTGAAAACTTCCCAAGGTTTAGTGGATGCCAGGACTTTGGAGATAGAGTTTTCTAGACCTTTTGATCTATAGTCATGGAAGCTGAAATTACATCTCTGTTGAAAGCAGGAGCCCAAATGATAAGAGTGTATGAAAATCCTTAACTTCATTAGGATTTGTAAGTATCTTATGTAGATTCTATGTGGTTTGCCGGAGATGGAAGAATATACTTTATCAGTTGCATTATTAAGCACTTACTAATGAAGGACACTGACCCATAGGGGAAAAATCATCATTATTATCTTTGCAACTCAAAAACATGGTTGTAAGAAATAATTTACTTAAGGCAAAATCAACAATTTATCTCCTACCAAGAGTTATGATATAACTTGAAATAATTCCCTTCTCGCTTACATTGTGTGGTGATACACTGAACTTCAAAGATTGTGCTATTTTACCAAAATGATGTAGCTTAAGCACAGGAAGTTGAATTTCTGACCATAGTTGATAGAACGAAAATAATTTTAAAATTAAAGGGCAGGCACTGCAGTTCCTTTGAAGCAGAGATTAGGGAAAGCTCTGAGTGTCTTCATTTTTAGCATTCATTATTTTTACATGTATTTGACCATTTAGTCTTTCGGCTCATTTGCATGTAACTGGATAAACTTGTAGTCTCCAGAAATCTTGTAATAGTGCTTTGCTAATATCTAGTGTGCCACAAACTAGCAAGTCAGAACCATTTGCCCCAATACTATCTTTAATTAATAGTAGGATGGACAGAAGGGGAAGGCACAGCAACATCTTTGGTGCCCCCTGTTTCCAGATTAGTAAGAATTACTGTCAATGGGACAAATGTTGTTGGGAATTCTGTTATGAGTTCCATTGAGATTTCTTTAAGCATGCCGGGTCACTCAATAGTTTTCTGGCTCAAGCTATTCCAGTGTGTTGTTTTTTAAAAACAATATTGACCTACTTGGCTTATTACCAAGCTCTTCCTTTTTCAGAAAAATGCAGACTAGGGTAAGCTTAGTTTACCCTTGAAACTAAGGTTTAGTTAGACATGTTTATTATATTTGTATAAAATAATAATATAGTTCATTCTATACTGATTAATATAGAAAATAAATGCTGTCAGCAGCCTTTAGCATACTTACTTTTAATAAAGCCACCTTATAGTGCAGGCTTTGTTGATCAGGCATCTTAAAGATGTATGAGAGTGGCAACTTTCCTTACCCTAAACCTTCCCCTTTGATTCCGGAGAATGGAAACTATAGTTCAACACTCTTCAAAGGCATACTGTATACTGGAAAATCTTCCCTTTTATGTAGGTTTAGTATTGCAGCCTCATATAACATATTGGCTATATTTTCACTTTCTTTTAAAATTCTTGCAGAGACAAATTCAATCATGCGATAGAATGATGATAAAGCATGTTATAATTTATTCTGTAGATTTAATTATGTAATGGCTTGCTTTTTCTGAACAATTTGTTAATATTCTTTCTTCTTATATCTATCTACATAAAATAGTGAATTTTAAAATATGGGCCTTTGGAATAAGACAACTCTTAAATCAGAGTAGAACTATTTGAATAAGTCATATACATATATCATTTTAGTTTGAGAATCCCATATACTTCTTTGAAAGAATATCAATACTGTATTTATTATTTGGGGGATTGAGGGGTTTTCTGGGGAAATTTTTAGATAGATTTTTAAGGGGTTCTAGGGGGTGGGAGGGTTGTGTGGGTTTGAGGGTTAACCCACGGGGGAGGGGTCTGACCTGGCTGCCAGTTGGGCCACGGAGCGTGCAGATTCCGGGGGTAAGGGGAGCATTAGAGTTCATTCTGCTGAGGGCTTTTCTATCAATACGCTGAGTGGGAGGGGCAGATATGGTGGGAGCAGGGGGCCATATCGTGGTGGGGGTGCACACTCGCTATCTTTGAGCAGATAGCCCCGGTCCCCATAGCCCTTCTTGTTCCCCAGGTTGCTCAGACTCTCAGGGCCCGAGCCTTTGGCTGTTGTTGTGCAATGCCAGGTCCGTGGTAAATAAAGCCCCCCTCATTTGCGATCTTATTCAGGAGGGGGAAGGGGATCTGGCAGGTATTACAGAGACCTGGTTGGGCCAGGAGTGGGGAGTTCCCCTTGTAGATATGTGCCCACCAGGCTTCCATGCATTCCATCAGCCGCAGAGGTGGGGGGGTGGCTCAGGGCAGGGGCAGGGGTGGCGGTTATTATAAAGGAAGGTCTTGATCTGAGGGAGACCACTGTTCCACAGATAGCCAGATGTGAGTCCCTTCTTGTGAAGTGGGGCTGTGGAGTGCAGATGGGCTTGTTGATCACGTACTTGGCTCCCTGCCACGTGGCAACGGCCCTGCCTGAGCTGCTCAACATCATAGCCGAGGTGGCAGTTGATACCCCCAGACTTTTGGTCATGGGGGATTTCAACCTGCCATCCATTGGTGAAACGTCTGAGGTGGCTCAGGAGTTCATGGCTTCCATGATGGCCATGGACCTGATTCAGTTAATTCATGGCCCTACTCACACGGGCGGGCACACTCTGGACTTAGTTTTTATCTCTGGTCAGTGGTCAAGTGGCCTTGATACAGGGGATATAGTCATCAAACCCTTGTCATGGTCTGACCACTCGCTCCTTCGACTTGACTTTCTAACTGCTATACCTCACCATAGGGAGGCGGGACCGATTAGGTGGTTCCGCCCCAGGCACCTGATGGATCCTGATAGGTTCCAGATGGAGCTTTGGCCATTTCCTGAGACTCTGGCTCATGATTCGGCTGAAGACTTGGTGGCCGCCTGGGACAGTGCAGCCACTGGGGCTTTGGACCGCGTTGTGCCTTTGTGGCCTCTGACCCGGCACTGAACTCACCTGGCTCCTTCGTTCTCCGAGGAGCTGAGGGAGATGAAGCGCCAGAAAAGACACCTGGAGAGCAGTTGGAGGACCAACTGTTCCGAATCCGACCGAACACTGGTGAGGTCTCATATTAAGACCTACCTAGTGGCGATAAAAGCAAAATCTAGCTATTTTGCTGCTCTTATTGCATCATCAGATAATCGCCCAGCTGCCCTGTTTAGGGTGACCCGCTCCCTCCTCCATCTGGGAGTGCGGGATGATCCCTTGCGGGGACGAGCTGAGGATTTTGTGCAGTATCTGTATGATAAGATCGCTCAGATTCGGGAAGGCCTGGCCTCTGACTGGGTAAGTCCGGATGGGATGATTGAGGCAGGTCTTGAGAGTGTTATCTGGGAGGAGTTCGATCCTGTGGCTCCCAAGGATGTGGACAGGATTCTGGGACGGCTGAATGTGACCACATGTTTATTGGACCCATGTCCCTCCTGGTTGGTGCTGGCTTCCTGGGAGATTACACGAGGCTGGCTCCAGAGGATTATTAATGCTTCTTTGAGTGAGGGTGTCCTGCTAGCTGCCTTGAAAGAAGCGGTGGTGAGGCCCCTCCTCAAGAAGCCCTCTCTGGATCCAGCTGTTTTGGCTAACTATCGTCCAGTCTCCAACCTTCGTTTTATTGCGAAGGTTGAGAGAGTGATGGCGTGGCAGCTTCCACAGTATCTGGATGAAGCTGTCTATCTAGATCCACTCCAGTCCAGCTTCAAGCCTGGGCACAGCACGGAAACGGCATTGGTCACATTGGTGGAAGATCTCTGGAGGGCTTGGGATAGGGGTTGCTCCTCTATCCTGGTCCTGTTAGATCTCTCAGTGGCTTTTGATACCATCGACCATGGTATCATGTTGCACCGGTTGGAGGGGTTGGGGTGGGGGGCACCGTTTTGCGGTGGTTCTCCTACCTCTCTGACCGGTTACAATCTGTGTTGTCAGGGGGGCAGCGGTTGACCCCGAGGCGCCTTGTTTGTGGGGTGCCGCAAGGGTCGGTCCTCTCGCCCATTCTGTTCAACATTTATGTAAAGCTGCTGGGTGAGATCATCCGTGGCTTTGGGATGGAGTTCCATCAGTACGCTGATGACACCCAGCTGTACATCTCCTCCCCAGGCCACCCCAACGATGCCCTTTGAAGTGATGTCCCAGTACTTGGAGGCCGTGCGGGCCTGGATGGGGAGAAACAGTCTCCAACTCAACCCTTCCAAGACCAAGTGGCTGTGGCTTCCAGCATCCCGATATAGCCAGCTGGTGCCATCGCTGGTTATTGGGGGCGAATCACTGGCCCCCATGGAGAGGGCTCGCAACTTGGGCATTTTTATAAAGAAACCCACCACTGACTTGGACCAAGTTAGGTTGTTATGCTTATCTCCCTATAGGAAAGGTGCTTTAGAGTGACATGGGTTTTCTGAAAGAAATTTCAAAGAATAATGTGTGGAAATAGTAGAGGACAGTGAAGCTAGTGGCACAGCAATCAGAAATAGGTTGCAATGGATATATGTGAAAACAATGTGATCAGCTTCCAAGGTGAAGGTGATTAATAACCAAAGAAATTATTCAATACTACTATTTACATAAGGCTAAGATTCAAAACTGAAACTAATTCAGTTTGATCATATTATATAATGAGAATTCATTATATGAGAATTTGATCATATTATATATTGAGAATTCCTCTATTGTCAATTGGTTTGAAGAATACACAAACACGGTACAATGGCAAGAAAAGAGAGAAATAAACACCAAGTACAAAATATTATTCTCATCTATTTTGCTCACATGATTAAAAGGGACCACACGGTGATCTTCTCCCTTAATTAGCATGATGTGTTGCAAAGGAGTAAAAGAACAGCAGTGTGCCACAGTTCTCATTCTTCTCTCCTCCCAACAGGTCTTTTGAGATTTGCTAAACAAGTCAGGCCATTAAGCACTTGTCAATTCAGACAAAAGCAGCTCTAGCTAGCAAAATGATTGAGAGCGATTAGATGCCTCGGCAGATGTTGAACTTGTCTGTGCCATTAATTTTGTCTTGAGCAGCTTTTCTTATGGCAGCCAATAAATTCCAGTACATTGTTCAACTTATGCCGTGCATACATTCAGATGGACACATTTTGGGTTTCTTTTAATTTTATTGGCATTTTATTTTACCTTATCTCAATTTGCAATCAAACATATGTTTCATTCTCAGTAAAGGTAAGCTGTGTGATGACAAACTTTTATAAGCACAAGAAATGTATTGTGCTTGCAAGTTTGTCATCACCCAGCTTACATTTCTTGCGTTATTTCTTTCAAGTATCTAGCACTTCGTACTTCATCAAAACAATATGTATAGTAAAAAAAAAGCACTATGAATGGGTACAAATAGAATATACTAAGCAAAATGTAAACAAGCCACATAAAGGTTCAGCACTATATGTTACAGAGGTGAGTATGAATGTCTATCTTTCTTCCCTAGATTTTTCTCTAGGTATAATCCTGAATGTATTTATTTTATTTAAAGAATTTACAGTATATGGCTACCTATTTCATTTAATGATCACTTTACAGAATCAATAAAAACAAAAACAAAACAGCTTTTTTTTTTCTACCAGGCACCAGACCAAACATCCCCCCAGTTCAATACCCATCCTTGCTCAAAGTTTAAGAGAAGAACTATGTCTTCAGTATTTCTGATATGAAATTCTGATTTCTATGGTATTTACATAATACGTTAACTATGATTCTGATATATGCACTCAGGCATATATAGCTAAGACTCTAGAGCTGATGAATTTCTTTTACTAGATTTTTTTTCCCTCACAATTCAGACATATTCCCCAAACTGATGGCCTCCAAAAGTGTTATACATGAACCATTACCATCCATCACCATCTTCAGCTGACACACATATGCTCTACATTAATAGAAATGATGGAGGTTGTAGACCAGCAATGTGTAGGGCTCAGAATAAAGAGTCTGTAAAACACGGGTGTCAAAGTCGCTGCGTCATGTTGCCGTAATGTGACATTTTGCAACATATTTCCCATTCGTGGAGTTGAGGGCACGGCCTGTGCATGAGGCATCTGGCCTGTGGGCCACTAGTTTGACACCCCTGCTGTAAAAGCTCATATGTATGACATTTCCCAAGCCTTTTACAAGACAGAAGAAAACTGATAAAATAAGTCATTAATTTACTGATGGCAATATATAAATCTGCTAGGATAATCTGTGGGGTAGTGTGATTAGTATAATTTGTGAAACGAATTAACATAAATATGTATGAACCGGGATGCTTTATATATTTTGTTTTTGATATCGTTTATTGAATAATCAGGGACGTGGTGGCTAAAATGCTGAACTTGTCGATTGAAAGGTTGGCAGTTCAGCGGTTCGAATCCCTAGTACTGCGTAACGGGGTGAGCTCCCGTTACTTGTCCCAGCTTCTGCCAACCTAGCAGTTCGAAAGCACGTAAAAAAATGCAAGTAGAAAAATAGGGACCATCTTTGGTGGGAAGGTAACAGCGTTCCGTGTGCCTTTGGTGTTTAGTCATGGCGGCCACATGACCACGGAGACGTCTTTGGACAGCACTGGCTCTTCAGCTTTGAAACGGAGATGAGCACCGCCCACTAGAGTCGGGAACAACTGGCACATATGTGCGAGGGGAACCTTTACCTTTACCTATTGAACAATGAGTGGAATGTTAATTCATTTCACAAATTATACTAATCACTAATTTAACACTTTGAAAAGAGGTATTTCATTCATGCTTGTGAATTCTGAAGCAGCTTTTTTAGATGCTTTGCACAGCCTTGTTATGATAGCTTTAGATTTCTAATTGAGCAAGTAATCTGGGTAACTCTGTTGCAAGGAATTCCTGATACTGAAATACTTTGAAAACATTGAGGTTTAAGTACTAGCAACAGCTCTTTAATAATGTAAAATGTCTTTCCTTCTTGTGCTATAGATTCTTTCCAGGAGCAGGTGATAATTTCTGGTCTCGATTTATAGTCTAAAATAATAGCCTTTACTATTAATGTTTAACATTGTTTTCAAAAGAAAAAGGTGACAGTGTGACATTTGACTGTGTCTAATCTTATTTAACTTGTGTTCACACATTGTGCTAATCAAAATGTGGCTTATTAGTGGCCTAGTGCAATGTGTAACCCAGCCACTATGGTTAGTAAATTATAGTTTGCGGGTTAGTGTTTTGTGGAACCTAGACAATTGTGATTTATTCAGTAAACTACAGCCAACAATTGGCTGTATGAACCATTGTATGAACCATTGAAAGATAAAATTATTCCTTATGGTTTTTCAAGCCTTCCTGGCTAAAACATTTTACTATACTTTACAGAGTTGCTTGTTTATTTAGGTGCACTATATTAAAAGAAAGAATGTAAAGAATTAAGCATAACTAATTAATCTTTAAAAAAAAAGAGCACCAAAGATCTACCATTCCAGCAAGCCAGTCTTTTATTCCATGAGTCTTTTAGTAGCTTCCCTCTGGCACTTTGGTGGTAATTCAGGAATGCAGGGCCAAACAACAGCCCAGTCATACAGTATTCCCTGATGGCTCAAAGGAATTATGGCAAGCTGTCCAGGCTAATCATTTCAAGCAGCACTTGGAAAACCACTTTCTGGGTAAATTTGCATCATCCTAGTCCACCAATGGAAAGAATTGAACATGAAGAGGGTGTGTACCTTGTAGACAAAAATATATCCAGCATAGCACAGGATCTGTTTTTAGCTCATAACGGTTCAACGTTTTGGAGTCCTAGACACAATTTCCTGGCATACTACAAGTAGAAAGAAGGAAACAGAAAAATCTCGGCGTATACGTGTGCTTAAACAATTTTATGACATGCTTGGAGAAATCGCGAATGGAGGTACTTGCAGAAAGTAAGTTTGAACCATTGGCATTGAGGGACAGATGCTTGCAGGACACAGTCTGCTCAATTAAAGAAAAATTGGGAAAGGGACTCTGATACTGTTTCAAATTCTTGGCTGTGAAGTTTTGCTTTTTTTCCCCTGAGATGTATTCCTCTTTCAGCACGCTTATCAGCTCCTTTTCTGAACTTGCTAGTTATAGTACTTTTCTTTTGGGGGAAAAAAACCTGCTGAATTAGCTACTTTGCAAATTGTCTTGCCATTTGAACACTGAAAGAATTATTTTCTTTTAGGGAAAGATTCCTGTGGTAGAACTTTTATCCTGCCTGTAATACTACACACACTATGACTAATGCATAAATAACTCTTTTTCTTCCTTGGAGTTTTGTCTCTTCTGCCTTGTAATTTACAATGGAAAAAACACTATGTTTCATCGTTGGAAAATTTACTTTTTTATTATTGAATTTTATTTATTTATTGGTTCAAAAATAAAGTAAGTAGCTTAATGTAACATTGAACCACATAATCTCTTAAAAACAAAACAAAAGTGTTTTCTTTTGCTTCTCCTTCAAAAGGATGAAGTTTTAAAATATTGACTAGTTTTCTAGATGGAATGTTATCTCTAAAAGTGTAAAATACAATTAATGATATAGTTCCTGTTTCAAATTGTTTTAAGGTTATATTTTCTCCTGGAGTGACCCATCCGTGGTATTTTTATAGCAGAATTTATGAAAGAATTATATTTGAAGAAGCCAAGAAGTGTATTCTAGCTATGTTATACTTTTGTTCCTTTGTTTCTGTTCTTAACAATAAAATGAAAGAAAGTTTCTTTGAGAATTGATCAGTGTTTGTCAGACTTGGCAACTTTAAGATATATGGGGGTTCAGCTTTCAGAATTCTCCAGCCAATCAAATCCCAATTTTGGGAGTTGAAAGCCCCCACCTTAAAGTTGTTAAATTTGAGAAACACTACATGATACATTGATATATATACAATTTTGAAGTGAACAGATTTTAAAAGTATTCCTTTTGTGGAAACACTAAGAAAGACTTAGTCCCTGCTGTAGTGATAGAACATCAAACTATATATCAACAAGGAGGCAAAATGGGAAATGCTAGAAATAATCATTTGGTTTTCTCAGAAAGAGTAGTTGGGTTTGATCTTGGATGTTATGAAGAATCTAGAGGTGTAGCCGCAAAGACAAGGCATCTCAGAATATTTCTCTGGCTTTTTCCACAACTTCAGAAATGGCCAAGCTGCAGTTGAATCTTTCTTCCACACTGATGATAAGAAGGCATCATCTTCCGCAACTAAGACAGGTTGATTCCAACTGCATGGTGCTACCCATTCTATCCTTAATATTTTGCCATCATTTGAAGACTTTCTTTTGCTTTGACTAATGGAAAGGACCAGCCCTGTTATGAGTTAGGGAAAGGAGAGAGCCTATTCCTAGACATAGAAGTAAGCTATTTATAATTTAGCTAAAGAATAGTGAGTCTAAAAACAATAGTCCTTGTCAGGAACAAGAGATGGACACAGGTCATGAATCTGAAGGGATTGCTTTTTTTGTTGCTAAAGCTAAAATAGCTTTCATTTTACTGCAGTAGGAGGAAGAAAATCTTTGTCCATAGTTGAAGGCAGAGCACTAAGCCTGGGAACTGGTCTCAGTGATTTGCATATTGGGGAAGTTGTATGGTTTAAAACAAAGGGGAGATCAATATAATAAATTATAAGTGACTTATGTCACAGCAGAGGTTTTTTTTTTTTTTCATTTGTGCAGAGAAAAGTAGGGTTTTACATATTTGGAGTGTGTAAGGTACTATCATTATTTCTTAGAAATGCTCTACTGGGCTTAGTACTTGCTATATATTGCATTAATTCAAAATCAAAAGAATGAGGTATGCTTCACGTTTGTTATAAGAAATCTGACCTTTTATATGGCCACTATATGACTTGTCTATTGACCCCACATCACATTATATGACATAATTGTGGGTTTGTTTTGTTTTTTGTTGAGATTTGTGTATTTTTAACTTTTGAGCTATTGATGTTCTGTAAGCTCTAATTTGTGTTAGTATGTTAATCTAATTTTGCAATGCAACAAGTTATTTGTTTTGGGTCAGCCAGTGCTGTTGCTAAGAGCTAGTCAGGCAATTCTACACTTGCTCTCGTGGCTTGACCACAAACGAAGTGTTATGCTTTTGGTATATCATTTCCATAATCTCATCTTCAGTATACAAACTGAGTTGGTGCCAGAGAGAGACATTGGAACAGTTGATGCTGTCTACCTAACCACACTGTCTCGTTAGTGTGTCTCCAGAAAATAATTTCCAGACTGATTAATAGTAAAATATTTTCCCTATGCTTTTATACTAACTTAAATATAATCATTACATTATAATGTATGTTATGGTCTGTGTTGGTTACTGTGAGTGTAAATTGAGAAATTAATTAGCATGATTTAATTGACTTCGATAAAAATATGTACATTCAAAACAAACAGCAGTTAAATGCAGCTGCTTTTGTGGTTGAAGTGTATTGTTTACTCTTAAAACTATTGCATGATTAGTGAAACAAAATTTGGATGCTTTGAATTGTGCACATGACCCTCGGGCAAAATAAGTGGAGACTTCTTGCTTCCAATGTACAAGAATGGAATTGAAAATGAAATAATGATATAAAAATGGTAATTTGTTGAATGGAGTGTGTGTGTGTGTGTGTGTGTGTGTGTGTGTGTGTGTATGTATGTAAAATATTCTTGACTGAAAAGTATACTAAGGTCTTTAAGAAGTCAGGGTAGAATCTTTACATTTATTTGTTTTATTAAACTTCTTTCCTTCTCCATTCTTCATCCCTTTTGGGTCTATTTCTGTAGTCCTGCAATAATTGAACATTAAAACTTTTTAAAAAAAGATTTTGCCTTTGCACATCTGGTAGTACTTTTCATTTTGTTGTTCTCTTTTAATAAGATTGTTGTTCTCTTTTAATAAGGTTCATTCATATGATGCCAAAGTCACTAAACATTCTCCGCATTTACTTTCATGTTATTGATAATGGTATGAGGGTTTTTTTCCTCCCTGAAATAATTGAGGGGGTAGGTTTTCTCTTATTCTCTTATTTTTGCTGTTAAGTATAACAGAATCTGTTAGAAAAAAAACAACAAAAAAAGAGAGAAGCAGATGGTTTCAGACCTGGGACTTATAAAGTATGCCTTGAAATATTAGCAGTTGTTTGGGATGGGCAGTTGGCCTGGTGAATTTAACTCTTTTATAACACTGAAACAGAGCTTCCTTTCTTTTCCTTCTCTTTGTAGTTACCTCTTCCTTTTGCTTCATTTCCATTTATTTGTCTCTCCTTTTTCTTCCATTAGTAGTGCAGATTCTCTCTTCCTGTATTTCATCTGATTCAGTTTTGGTCCTCATTATATTTCTTCCTTGAAAAGGTACCCTTCCCTTCATTCCATCACCATCCTATTTTCTTTCTTCTATTTTGCTGGTTTGGTTGAGCTGGGGAAGGAATAGTTTCTGACAATTCTGGTGGGAGAAGATTTCTTATTTCTAGTTCTGGAGAGCATGCTTGCCCATTGTAGAGGTGGGTTTCAGCAGGTTCTGACTAGTTCTGGAGAGCCGGTAGTAAAAATTCTGATTGGCCACGCCCCCATCTATTCTCTGCCTCCCAAATCCTAGCTGATCGGGAGGAAATGGGGATTTTGCAGTAACCTTCCCCTGGAGTGGGGTGGGAATGGAAGTTTTACAGTATCCTTCCCCTGCCATGCCCATCAAGCTATGTCACACCCACCAAGCCATGCCACACCCACTAGGCCACACCCACAGAACTGGTAGTAAAAAAAATTGAAACCCACCACTGGCCCATTGGCTATGTCTAGAGTTCCCTCAGTACTAGCATATATTTACTTTTCCTTCCATTCCCTTCTCTCCTGTCATGTCCACCAAGCGAATGGGAAGCAGTTTCTCCACTGAAGCCAAAGGAACAGTCTCCATTGGTGTTCCAATGTACAAGTAGTCCTTGAGTTATGGTTGTAATGGAGCCTGCCCATCATGGTAGTAACTCAGGATGGTTGTGAAATGGATTGGTCATATGACATTCAATTTTATGACCTTTTTGTGATAGTTGTTATGCGAAGCAATAGTTCAGTATGGTGCAGTTTTGCCAAAACATAGAAGTCAATGCCAGTTTTCAGCAAAAATGTTGTAAGACATGGTCATACGACCATGGGATGCTGCAAATGGCCATAAATGTGGCTGATTGCCAAGTGCCTGAAGTTCATTCATGTGTCTAGAGGGGACCGTGTCCATTGGAACCTCAAAATCTAGATCATAAGTACCCCCCAACCCTGGTAGGTCCATCAGAACTTTGAAAGGTTGCTAAGTGACTCGTCATAATTAAAAGACCTCCCATACCCTCTCCTTGCCTCTCACATTTTCTGAAGACTCTGCCCAATGCTACAGCTAACAAATCACTGGCCACAAGCATCATCACTGTTATTGCTCCTTCAGGAACCAAGAGTCCGGGGCATCCAAAGGATAAAAAGCTGGAGGCTCTAGAATTCAATATCTTTACCAGCTGTTGCACAGGTTTTTTTTTTTTTTTTGGTCTAACAAAATCTAGTAGATAGGGCAATATTCTGAAAGAATGTTATTCTTAAGAATCATAAGAGCATCCCATCTTTTTTGGAAAAGTGTTCTACCAGAAGAACACAGTCAGATCAGTACTTACCCTACCAGCATTTAGGAAATCCACTGATTGTGTGCCTTCAATTCAGTAGTGATTCTTAGCAACCACATGGATAGATTTTCTCATGATGAACTATCCCTTACTTGGTCTTTCAGAAAGGTATATTTATTGCACTGAACTGAGTCCATGCATCTTGCTGCTGCTCTCTTCTTCTCTTAGCTTCCTCCTTTCCCATCAGTAGAGCCTTCTCCAGAAAGCTAGATCTTCACATAATGTTCTAGAGTAGGATAATTTGAACCTGGTCCCTTGTGCCTTGAGTGAGAACTCTGTGTTGATTTGTTTGATGATCCATTTATTTGCTTTCTTGGTGGTCCACAGTATTCTCAAAAGTCTTCTGCAACACCAGAGTTGAAAAGCATCAATATTTTCCTATTCTGCTTCTTCAAAGCCCAACATTCACTTCTATAGAATAGTTTGCTTTTGCCTTCTTCCTAGAACTGAGTATAATTTACCCAAGGTCAGTCATCTGGCTTCATATCTAAGGCAAGACTAGAACTTACAATTTCCCAGTTTCTAGCTTGCTTTCTTAACCACTAAACAAGTGGTTCTCAACCTGTGGGTCGGGACCCCTTTGGGGGGTCGAATGACCCTTTCACAGGGGTCGCCTAAGACCATCGGAAAACACATATTTTCAATGGTTTTAGGAATAATTTTATTGTTGGGGGTCATCACAATATGAGGAACTGTATTAAAGGGTCGCAGCATTAGGAAGGTTGAGAACCACTGCACTAAACTATCTCTTGTCATCAGCATAGCATAGTTATTGATATTTATTCCTCCAGTTTCTAAATTATCTAACTATTTTGTAAAAGCCTTTGGATATTAATAGAATGCTGAGTTTCCCATCCTGCAATTGATTGATTGCTATTGAGAAAATTATTCCTTGGTGTAATAATGAATTTAAAAATGGTTTTTACTATTATTGTTTTGGATTATTTTATAATATACTGTATTGTTTTAATTTTCCTTAATTCTTTTATTGAATAGCAAATTTCTTGTAAGAATTGGGTACACTGAGACTGCGCAATTAACTTTTATCTTGAAATGATAATCTGATCCCAGAAGAACTATGATGAATGTTAATCATAGTTTGATTTAAGAAAATCAGCTTCAAACATAATTAATGAAGCTATGATCTCAGCTAAAGGAAAATGGTTAATCTGAAAATTATTTACTAAACTGTGGCTAATTTTGAGCGCTACTGGAAAAAATATCTGAATAGCAAAATGATAATAATAAATAAAATATAGGCAAATGGATCATTCCAATCTCTTCCTCGGGGAAAAGAAGGGGGAAGTATGTGGGCTAAATGACTGGGGGAGGGGGAGCGGCCAGGGAAGGGTTTTTTTTTGGGGGTGGGGGGGGAAAGCTTTCTGAAATCCCAACAGTCCTGATTAGTGAACTAAATAGATTAATTATCTATCTCAGTCCAAGACAGCTTCCTGAATTCCTATTTGGATGCTTCTTATTCAAGCACATGCAACCTCGTTATAAACTTAATCTGTTTTCTATGAAGAATACTGGAGATCTCTTCAAAGTTGGCAAGCTGTAAATTTGCTTAGAAAGTTGCCTTTTGTGATCAGAAAAGAGTTGCTCGCTGACTGCACTTTTCACACACACAGTGGTTGTCATCTTAACTGTTCATTGTGCCTTGTGTCGGCTCAAGTTTGCATACCTGCCTTTGATAGATGTATTCATTAACCTTCTTCATTGTAGGAGGGCACAATGGAAGTTGTATCACTGGCTCAAGTCTGAAAAATTGATGCTACTTTGTTGAACTTTCTAACAGCAGCTTGCTTGCTGCCCCGTTCTGTTAAAAAGGATTACACAGTGAGTGCACAGCCATAGTGGGGACCAGATGGCCTTTCACTGATTCTTTAGACAAATTGGGTTTCAAGTCCTCTTATGAATACAAATAGATTTCTGAAAGCAACCTTGTGAATGTGCTTCATGCTTCTGATACCCAGACTCTGAATATAAATGTCTTGATTGAGGATTATGCTCTGTTGCATTGTTCAGTAGTACCCTAGTGATTTACATTTACTCACTACCAAACGTGAATTTTTCCCCTTCAAATCCTTTATATTGTTTTTCCTCTACCTTGGCATGAGCTGTGCGTGTTATCCTGAAGTGTATTTTATATCGGTGATACTTCCAATGGAGCAATTAGTACTTATAAGAGAAAAAAAAGGCATAATTCTTGTGTTATAAAGTATATTTTGTAATAAAAATGTCCTTGAATTTCTGTGCATAGATATTGACATGCTTTAATATAAAAATCATTGTCATTTGTGAAGTGCCTTCCTGTTAAGTATGTCTTTTTGTCAGTTTTTAAAGACAAGTTTGTAATCAACTTGAATTTTGCTAATCTGTAGGGTAACTGAGACAAAGATTTGAATGATTAATAGAGAGATTTTTTTATAGTTTAAAAATGAGATTCTGCTTCATTTAAATGTTTTGAGAGCATGCAGTCCCTATTCAGTTGTACAGCAGGTACAAGGTAAATATTTTACAGCACTTTGAATTTCATAAAAGTTGGTCAACAGGCACAACTGATAGAGAAATCTTCCCAAAAAATCTTAAATTTAAATCCTTTTGAAATCTAATCCTCCTGCAAGGGTATGTGAAATGGATTTCTTCTTTCTACTACAAACTGCACCTTTTTGTAGGCTGTCTCTCAACAGATTTGATTGATTAGTTTGCCAGTAGACTCCTTTCTTTTGAAGCATGCGGTGCCTAATACAGTCTGAGCTGTTGCTTTCCTGGCAAATCAAGTTCAAGTTCATACAAATAGAGAAGTGGCTAACTGGTGGTATGAGTGAATTACCCTATGCTCTTTCACCTCTGGGTCACAGCTGCAATTTAGACTCATTAATCAACAATGACTTCAAAAATCCATGGGGATTATCCAAGTTGTAACAAGGGAGCTAGTTATATAACATCATTTAATATCAATTAAACCCTGGAGCAAGTTTGAATTATTGCTGTTTTGCCTTCAGTGATATGAGGCTGGTTGAGACTCAGGGCATGTTATTGTGATGGCTGTTTTTAGTCTAGACTATCTATCTTGTTTTTAGTTTTTTCAACTTTTTTAAACATTTATTTAGGTTTTGTAATGTGCCCAATGGGTACTTCAATTTAAATGAAAGTTTAAATTCAAATGAATGAATAAAATAGCTGTAGAGCATACAGTAAATATTAACTCTATGTTCTTGATAATTAGCTTTGTGGTAGATGGATATTCATATTAAAATATGAATTTATTTTCTTTTTTTTTTTAAATATACTTTATTGATTTTAAAAAGAGAAAAAAAAGTTTTTTAAAAAGAAAACATCAAATCCAATAACATCTGAGGTGTCATGCGGTTACATATTTACATTATGTACATATCAAGTATCTTCAAATCTATCATTATTAGAAATAGGTATATCCTTATAGTCTTGTTCTATTATTCCACCATTTGTACCACCTTTCCCATACTGCCTTAAATTTTGAGTTCTCATTGTCTTTAAGAACACTTGTTAATTTTGCCATTTCTGCGCATTCTAGGATTTTATTTATTATTGTCATCTCTGGAGGGGTTTGTTTGTCTTTCCAGTATTTTGCAAAGGTTAGTCTGGCCGCTGTTATAACATGTGTAGTTAATTGTATCTTGTCCTTAGAGAGTCCATCTCCCATCATTCCTAATAAAAAGGTTTCGGGGGAAAGTTTTATGTCTTCTTCCACTATTTCTCGTAGCCAAGTTCGTAAATATGAATTTATTTTCATTTATGCAACTAGGACTTTTTTATTTATTTACAGGCTATCGTACGGAATCTCATTTCGTGGCTGAAAAATATGAAGACCTTTTATCAAAATAATGACAAATATGCAAACTGCTAATTCCACCCACATTTGAGTGGTTTTTTTCAGGTATGTTTGAAATATACATTTTTATTTGAAAATGAGAAACACAAACAATGTCTTTACATGAAGTCTGAACAGAGCCTTAGAACTACATTTTTATTACTAAAGTTTCTTACTCGTGCTAGATATGCTTTTAAATTGTGGTGAAACTGGTAGAGTTTATTAACAAATAAAAACATATTCATGTACTAGACCTTTTTATGCCATTGAATTCTGGATAAAAGCAATAGACTTTTAAAATGAGAGAAAAAAAATGAGTTAGTGACTGAGTCCTTTTGAGTTGATTTTAATAAGGTCATGCTGAACAAAAATAAAGGTCCATAAGATTTTAGGTAGAAATCCCACACTCTAGCAAGGGGAGCCAAATATCCACTTAAAATTATGAGGGTGAGGATACCTCCCTAGGGTTTAGTCAACTTGGGAATTTTCTTGCAGTATTGATCAAAGCCACTATTTCCACAAATATTTTTCATTTCAGCATTTTAACTTGAGAAGGAAGGATTCAGCAGTGGGTTTCATATTTTGTTACCACTGGTTTGCCATGCTTGGGCACGCTGCTTTGCATGCGCGGTCACCTTCTGTGCATGCGCCCAGCCTTCCGCGCATGCACTTTGCTCACACACACCTTCCATACATCCACCCGGCCTCAAAACCGTGCCCTAAATAGGATGGCATAGAGCCGGGGCGGGGGTCCCCCACCCACGATTTCCACTATCGGTACACCTGAACCAGTACGAACCGGCTGAATACCACCTCTGGAAGGACCCCCTTTATTACTACTGCTTGTCCGCTCTGAAAAATTAACCAGGGCTTTATACGAATAATCCCACATCAACTTTTTGCTATTTTTAAAATATTATTCCAGTGTATTTAATTATTTGTGTCTCAGTTAAACATAGTGAACATGTAGTATCAACTAGAAGCAATTCAAGGAAGTGGTCTTTCATTGTTTATAGATCTTCTTAGAGTTCATAAGTAAGGATTAAGTTTTTCTTGGGCATGACTTTTTTTTTTTTAATAACCAAAACTATTTATATTTCCTTTTTAGTAAAAATGGGAAATTCAGACAGCCAATACAGTCTTCAGGGAACCAAAAATCACACTGTATCTACACCTGCTACCAAGCAGAAACCCTGCTCTCTGAAAATCCGTGGCATCCATTCTAAAGATGAAAAATCCTGCTCTGCGCGTGGGTGGAGCCACAGTTCCAGTAATGCAAACTATAAATCCCGATCATTTGCCAGAAGCTGCCTTTCTCATTTTAAGAGTAATCAGCCTTATTCCTCAAGACTCAGTGATACAGTACTGAAAGTACCTAAGAGTAATAGCCATGCAAAGCTTAGGATTCCCACATCAGAGAACTATAGTCAGGGGACTAACAGTGCATTTCTGCCTGAGAATGGTTTTCACTACATTGGCTTTGAAACTACCAACAACTACGTTCCTTCCAAGGAATATAACGGACATTTCTTAAATTGCTATGGGGAAAAAGAAAGTTCATCACCAGATGACAGAATGAGTCCAAAAGTTCTTATCAAGACATTAGGGAAGCTTGATGGGTGTTTGAAAGTTGAATTTCACAACATTAGCAATAATAGTAGCATTTCTAGAGATGAAGCCAGTGAACCAGTCCAACTCTTAAGATACTTCCCTACTTCAGAATCTGGAAAGAATAACATGCTTGAAGGAAAGGAATCTTCTAGTACAGATTGTGCTGAAAGCCATAGTCTGTCAGCTACTGATTCGAGACTTAGATCCAGTAAAGGGAGCTCCATTAGTTCAGAGTCATCATGGTATGATGCTCCATGGGGCAATAATGGAGGGATAAATGAACTAGATGTGTCATACATAACCAGAAGCATTCCAGAAACAAGAATCCAAGTTGATTTCTCCCAGAATGACTGCAAAAAATCATTGAACCAAAGTTCATCTCTTTCTTCCCTCCGTGATTTATATGGGGATTCAAATCTAAGAAGTTGCCAAGCCTCCAATATTGGATTTTCTGCGGATTACATCAACACACATGCTAGTTTAAACAACCGGGTTTCATTTACCTCTGCCATAGATGTTCCTTCTAAGGTGGAGCACAGAGGATCCCCACAATACTCTTCCTTCACTCTGCCTTGTAGGAAATCTAGAAATCTTAATGAGGATGCAGCTAAGAAGGAAACTTTAAAAAGCAGAATGCGTCGGATTAGTGACTGGACAGGAAGCCTGTCAAGGAAGAAAAGGAAGCTACAGGTACGTGGAATTTCAAGCTTAAAAATTTACCTGAAGTATGAATTTTGGATTCTTCATTGTAAGGTATATGCTTAACTTACTGTACATTCTTAAATTAAACTGGACAACTCCTATTCCATTGGGTCATTGTTTCAGAGATATTTCCTTACTTAAACAGGGAAACAGAATGACAATGGAATGACCACTTCAAAAAAAAAAAAAAAAAAGCAGTGGGAATGATTTCCGACTTAATGCTGGCTTCCTTATTGAGTTTTCTTGTGGGAAATTGGCAGGGAGCATCAGAAATCATCTTCCCTCCTCCCTACTTCTTTCCTTCTCTTCCTCCTTCCTATCATTCTGTTGTTGTCTTCCTTTCTCCCTCTCTTCCCCTCCCAAGAATTCCTAACAACTTCCCCATTTATTTATTTAATTGTATTCTACCTTTATTATTTTTTACAAATAACTCAAAGTGGCAAGGTCACCCAGCTGGCTCTCATGGCTAAGGCAGGACTAATGATATCCTGCTTTCTAGCCTGCTGCCTCAACCACTAGACCAAGCTGGTTCTCATTTATTTTGCTTGTGGTTGCAGGAAGTTGTAGGTCCAAAGCCAGCAGACAGGTAAGTGGGAGATTTCTTGCCCCTGAAAATGAGTGTATGTGCATGAATGTGCACTAAGCAAATATTTTTTTAAAATGATTTTTCATCTCCTGCTTTTTATATATAGTAAATGACTTTTCTGATATAGCTATAGAATGTTAAACGTTTATATGTTTAGTGAATTAAGTAATTTTCACTTACTAAATATTTTATCAATAAAGATGTTATTTTAAGCTTTTCTATAATGATATCAGGCAGGCACACTCTGCTCCTGCTCTCCTGACATCTCAGTTCAGGGAAATTTTCACAATGGGAGTTAAGAATAATAATTGTGTTACATTATCATTTGCTTTTAAACTGCAACCCTGCAAGGAGTCTGTATAAACTGACACAAGATCCAGGAAATGAAGTTTGCCAGTTTAAAATTAAAATCACATGTAAAAATTAAAATCACATGTAAAGTATTCAATTCCAAATAGTTAATGCTCTAGCCTTATATATATGTAAAAAAAGAAAGAAAGATAATCACTGTTAGTGTAAGTGGGTAACCTATAATTTTGCTCTAATGGAAAATAGTACTTGCTTAAAGCAGCAAACTCACTGTTCTAATAGTATTTGCTAGAAAAGCATGCCTTAGAAATTCTGGGTAAAAATGTTTATATAATATTAAAACTAATGCACAATTTTTTTTTTTTTTTTTTTAAATTTGATTTATATGCCGCCCTTCTCCGGAGACTCAGGGCGGCTTACAGTGCGTTAAGCAATAGTATGCTTAACAATCTTCTAGTATGACAACATTAGGTTCCTTTCCAAGCGACAGTTCAAGAATTTCATTCTGGCAAGTGAGGCGTAGCCCTTAGCAAGCAAATACCATAGTAGCTATGAATTGTTGGCCATTAAAAAACCAATGGGCAGCCTATGTTTTATAGATACTTTAAGATTTGGTGCAACAGTTTCAGATAGCTAAAGAAAGCATATTGCCCAACCACATTTGTGTTGGTCCTATTCCTGTTATCCTTGTTATATCAGCCTTCTGATGCAACTGGAGTTGGCTGTGCCATTTTGTCTGCTTTTAGTTGTTGCTTCAAGGCATGCCTTTTTTATGCCCTCTGCATTATCCCATATGATATTTATTCAGTTATCACCCATTCCTTGGCTTTATTCCCTGTCATGTAATATATTCACATCATAATCCAGGAATGTTGAAATTGATATAATGGAGCTGGTGGAATAGGAGGAATGGGGTACAGAATTAAAGAATAAAGCAATTTATTTTTATTCTATACAGAATAAAGCAATTAAAGAGATTTCTCATCTTGAGTGTTTGATTGGCTTTGTATGCCAGGCAAAATGAACCCAATATTTCCTGGGATAACTGGGCTATATGTGGCCCTTCAAGATTTGGATGTTTAAAGTAAAAAAATTATAAAATGCATGGGTAGGAACCATATTAACTGTATGTAAGTTGCTTAATTAAAATTGAATTTAAATATACATTTCATGTTGGCTTGCTCACTTCTTTTTCCTGGCTCGTTTCGACTGGCATGCTACTTAGAGGTTCTGTGGCTAGAAAACATTGGATAACTCTGTTGTAATGGAAGAATTGCATAAACCAAGCCCTGTTTATTGCTTTCCCTCATGAGTACTTTTGATCTCCATCATAGCTAATCTTAAAAAACAGAAGAGTTTGTGAAGGAAGATGCTGCAAGGAAAGAAGGAAGTGAAATAAACTTGGAAGGAGTTGTGCTTATTTCGTTTTGGTATTGAAATGGATGTCTGCGGGATGTATAGAGCCACAGAACTAAACTCAGGAGGGTACAAGGCAGTATTACATAGGGTTTCAGGAAGTATTGTGCGTGTTTGCTTCTCTTTCATGTGTACCAAAACTCTCCAGAAACTTGAGGGAAGAGAATGCAAGGCAGCATCAAATACAAGACTAGGAGAATAAATTCCAGATCATCTATGCATATTGCATAGATATGTTCCAGTAGGAAAAATCTTAATAAAAGCTTAATAGTGACGTGTGAGGTAAGGCTTACAGGTATTTCTCAACTTATGTCTAGTTAATTAGTGACCTTTGGAAATTAGGATGGACCTACTTCAGAGTTATACAAAGTTCTGATAGTCGCCCCTTCCCCTCATGGTTATATGATCAAAATTCAGGTGTTTGGCAATACGACTGCATTTACATGTTTTCATATATTTCCTATATCAAAATAGCAAGATACTATCTCACTGATTTTTGATAATTATGATCGAGCAAGATTAAATCAGCTATGTTAAAAAAGTGGTTTGGAGCTATCTATGGCCTTGAAATTTGGATTGCCCCAGGCTGTAGACCTTATAATCATATGTAAAACTGGCACGGAAAAGAAACTTGGGTTGTATTTTATGTTACTACTGAAAGTAAATGAATGTGACTTTATTTAGTTTCTTTAGGAGAGATCCCCTTGGAATCATGTAAAATGTGCTGTTGCGTACTCCACAGAAAGAGTAAGTTATGAGTGGAATAATATTAATTAGAAATAGTACCACTTTACACTGCACTGGTGAGATCACAATTAGAATACTGCATCCAGTTTTGATCACTATGGTACAAAAAAGAAGTTGAGATCCTGGAGAGTGTGCAGAGAAGAGCAAAAATAGATGATAAAAGGTCAGGAGGTTAAATTGCATGGCAGATGGTTGAGGGAATTAGGTATGCCTATCAAAGAGAAGGATTGGGGGGAGCATGATAGTTGTCTTCATGAGTGGCTGTCCCAAAGAAAAAGGGACTGACTTATTGTCTAGGGCAGCAGAGGGCAGGACTAGGATGGAGATCCAGCTTAAAAGTAAGAAGACATTTTTTGACAGAGCTGAGGTTGTAGATACTCCCATCACTGGAGGTTTTCAAGAATAGACTGGACAGCTGGGCTAGTATAAGACTCCTGCCTTGAATGGGGGGGGGGGGGGTTGGACTAGAAGACCTTAGAGGTCCTTTCCACATGTATGTTTTTAGATGACTGGGAAACAGTATAGAAACAATAATATTGGCTGTAAATATGTTCTTAAGTTGATCAAAGAATTGTGATTACATTAGCAATACTCTAATTTAAAATAATCCAAAATAAATTCTGGCTATTTCTCAGTGCAAAGAGATGTAAATAAACATCTAATCCTTAGGATGATTTTTCATTCTGCTTTTGACAGCAGATCTCATAGTGTCAGTGACTGTATGAAGAGATCACCTATAAGCTATTTGAATCGGTGAGCTCTGATATTCCTGGTATAATCACATCCTTCTAATGTATTAACTTTACTGCACTGCTTAATCTGCATAATGCACTATAATTCCCACAAATTCCAACAAAGTTTTATGAATGAGCTTATTAGCAAGCAGATACATACATACACGTGAAGCGAAGCATTGCTACTTGATTAATTTTAATTAATCGTTAATATTAAACTATTTAATTAATAGTTAATTTTGCCACTTTTCTTCTTTTACAGGAGCCAAGATGCAAAGATTCAAACGAGTATTTTGATACTGGATATGAAAGCCTTTCTACAGACCTTTTTGCTCCTTCTCATTTCTCTGGTTCTCTGTGGTCCCCGAGCTCTGGCCAAATTTTGCCCCAAAGAAGTGAATCAGCTAATGCAATCAGCAGTGACATCCTAAGGCAAAATATTTATGAAAATTTCATGCGAGAACTTGACCTGAGCAGAACCAATGTTGAGAACACAGACTCTTCTATGGAAACCGAGGACTCGAGCAGTGAGTCACTCAGCTCCTTGGAGCAGTTGGACCTGCTGTATGAGAAGGAACAAGGAGTCATTCGTAAAGCTGGGTGGCTTTTCTTCAGGCCTCTTGTGACCCTACAGAAAGAGAAGAAACTTGAGCTAATAACCCGGAAGAAATGGAAACAGTATTGGATAACATTAAAAGGTCAGCCACAGTTTGTGATATTTACTGTTTTGCAATTCATTTCTAATATGTTTCAGCCTCTGTTACAAATATCTTTTGATAACGTTAACAGGCTTTATCCCATACTCATTCAACTGATTGAAGTACAAATACTTTTGTGATAGCAAAAGCGGCTGAATTATTTCCAACCACATTAAAGGGGTTTTCTACATAAGGACAAGTTCAAGGGTGAAATGCTTCCGGTTTGGACTGGTTTGGCTGAACTGGTAGTGATGGCGGCCGGTGGTTCGAAGAACCGGTAGCGATGGTGGCGTGAGGCTCCGCCCACTTGCCCGGTCGTTGTTACTTCCTGGTTTTAACCAGGAAGTAACTTGTTTTTTACCCTCTGCACATGCGCAGAAGTGTTTGTGCATGCGCAGAGGGTCCACATGTGCACATGATGCGCGCACACGAGTGAAGCAACTGCACGCGTGGGGCACGTGCACTTCCAAACCGGTTGGGAAGGTAGGTAGATTTTACCCATGGACAAGTTTCTGTCTTTTTGCAGTTGATCTCTTTTGTAGCTAAGTTGATTGATTTTCTGCTCAGCTGTGAAGCAAGAGTGGAAAAAAAATCAGTTTTGCAGTATTCATTTTAAAACTGCAAGACGGAGTTTTTCATCCTGAGTTGTCCCCACTTGTCACCCTTGCAAATGTCAAGGAACTATGGGGTCTTGCCACCGTTTTGCTATACTTTTTAATTGGAATGGCTTTTTTCCCCCCTTGCTAAAAAAACAAAGGCAGTGAGGCAGAGGCAAGGATGAGACCAAATCGATCAGTCATGAACTGGATGCCAATTTTTATGCCTCCATCATTGGTCACTTAGAGGGAGTACTGATTGATTCATGAGCCCTAAGCATTGTCAGGAGTGTAGTGGTGAAGATACTCCTTATGTGCCATGAAAATGCTTCTAGGGAGTTGAGAGGTACAGCCAGATCTGAATCCTCCACCTCCTGTTGTAAAAGCCACTTGTGGAGTGGTCCACTCTGTTTGGATGCTCCTACTGGAAAAAAAAGGCCAATTATGTCCCATCCTCTTTGTGTCCAATATTTAGAAGTATCTCTGCAAGCTGTCTTATCAGTTCAATAGGAAGGAAGAAAATAGACTTACTTTCCAGTAAATGTAATATTAGTGAAAAAATACTGAGAAATTAGAGCACTATACAAGTCATGATTAATCAAGATTCATTGCAGTGTAATTGCCTTTTGTGTCCATGAATGGCATGAAGTGGGTATAAGACAATGATGGATGTAGGACTGTGTGGCTGACATGACTCCAGTGTTTCCCAAGACAGCCATATGCAGTTTGGGAATAAAGAGCCATGGTGACACAGTGGTTAGAATGCAGTATTGCGGGCTACTTTGGCTGATTGCCAGCTACCAGCAGTTGAGCAGTTCGAATCTCACTGGCTCAAGGTTGACTCAGCTTCCATCCTTCCAGCTGAGTTGCCTGATCGGCAGAGGCTTTTCAAAGCATTAGAAAAAATGCTTTGAAAAGTTAAAAAAAAAAAGTTGGCCACGCCCACCAGTCACATTACCCCACCACCACCACCACCAAGCCACGCCCACAGAACCGGTAGTAACAAATTTTACATTTCACCCCTGCTGTGAAGTGGTATATAAGTCTAAGTGCTATTGCTATCTGCTTCCATATAGTAAGGGCCTTCAGTTAATAAAAGCTTCCTTCTTTGTTTAAAGTTGAGTTGGCTGGTTGGCTTCAAAGTTATCCATTCTGACTTAAAAGCCTCATTTTTAGTTCATATGTGTAATGAATAAGCTGGCAATGATTATGTAGCATTAAAAAAGATGCTTTGTATATATTTACTATATCCTGTTGCAGCATCTGCTTCAAGGCTGGGATAAATTGGAAAAGGAATATGTTTGGGCAAGATTTGCTTACGTTGAAACATTTAAGATATATATATTCTGCATCTCTTTAAGTATGAGATGTAGAGGCTAAATGGTCAGCCAGGCCTATTGACAATTGTTGAAATGAAAGAAATAATAACTGTATTTTTCTGACTCTTTAATTAATTTTATAGTGCAAGAATAGATCAGATTTGTTTTCAGGAAATTTCAGCATATTTCCAAACAGAAATCTTTATTAAGATCACCGTTTCACTGATACTGCCAATCCTTTTACAGGGTTTATGATAGTTCCTACTATTAACTAAATTATGTCAGCCTCATAGATGAGGCAATCACAATTTTGGAAGTGTTAAAAGTAGAGTTTTTTTCAAATTAACAACGTCAAAAAATTTAAAGAAATTGAAAAAAAACCCTATTACATTTATAAATTATTTTACTACTTTACGAAGTATTTAAATGCCATATTTGCCATTTGATCTAACTCAAACATGTTTATCCTGGGAAAAATTATATACTTGGTTAGCGAAGAGAAAGATACAACCCAATTGAAAAGAGGAAAAGTATTTCTTGAGAAACATATATTATATTAACAAAGTGAGGTCGGATAGACCTAATTGATGTATAAAGAGAGATAAGGCATTCTGTCTCCCTCGGAACATAATGTACTTGCAGATATGTTTGTTATTTGTTACGTTGTCTTGTATGTTATTTATATGGTGTGTTGTTATTTTTTTTGTGTTCTCTTTTTAATGGAAAATGTAAATAAAGACTATTTTTTAAAGAAATAAAAAATAAATGCCATTTGATTTGGGATTTAATAAAAAAGCTTGTATAACATTCAAGCTTATTTCATTTAGTTGAAAATATTACTGAAGGTTATTTTAGCAATTGCAAACTATAATGATAATTTTAGGAATAATTATAGTACAGTATACTTAAAAAGGAACACAGATGCTCAGTGACTAAGACGCTGAGCTTATCGATCAGAAGGTCGGCAGTTTAGCGGTTCGAATCCCTAGCGTCGCGTAACGGGGTGAGCTTCCGTTACTTATCCCAGCTTCTGCTAAACTAGCAATTTGAAAGCATGTAAAAAATGCAAGTAGAAAAATAGGGACCACTTTGGTGGGAAGATAACAGTGTTCCGTGCACCTTCGGCATTTAGTCATGTCGGCCACATGACCATGGAGATGTCTTTGGACAGCGCTGGCTCCCTGGCTTAGAAACGGAGATGAGCACCAGCGCTAAAGCCGGAAACGACTAACACACGTGTAGGGGAACCTTTATCTTTACCTTTATACTTAAAAAGGAACTTTTATAAGAACTTCACATTTTGATGCTTAAAATATTTAATCAGTCTGATTTTCTGAATCTGAAGTACAATGACACTATTATCTTCAGTATCCATTTCTTCTGTTTCTTAAAATCATATAATTTCCATGCTTCTGTAAACGATAATAAGATTAGTTTTTTTAACTCTTTATATGTTTGTGTGTGTGTGTGGCACCAGTGAATTAGTGTATTGATGATGTAGAAATGACTGATTTATTGTATATGTGTGGTATATAGTACACAAGCTTCAAGCTATTCTTAAAAAAATGTATGCTTTAGTGTTATTGTGTTTTCTTGATCAGTATTTATCAATGCTTAGAAAGGTTGCAACTGTGTGGTCAGCTGTCGAAATAAATTTATTGGTGTTCTGAGGCTTCTGTAGGGTTAAAGCACTACCAAGATTATTCCTTTAATATGGAAAGGTGGAGGTTTTTTTTCATCAGTGGTGCTTAATTATTTTATCTGAGCAAGGGGCTACATTCCAGGCATGTTCTGATTGTAGTCAGTCTGTTATAACCTGACCTTGCAGAATCAACCTCATGAAGGTCATTGTGTCTCATTTGCGAATGAACCATTTCTGGTATTTCTCCTTAAACAAAAAAATAGCTGTTCAGCAGCCTCAACTCTCACATCAAAAGGCAAAAAATAAATCAAGCTGATTGATTGTTTCCATGTTTCTTTTTTTATTGGAGAGTTATTCTACATTAATTTTTGCATTCATTGATACAAAATTAAATCTGTATTTCAGAGGATGTTGGTATAATTCAGCATTTCTTTTTATTTTATGAAGGATGCACTCTACTGTTTTATGAGACTTATGGGAAGAATTCCATGGAGCAAAATAATTCACCCAAATATGCTCTGTTTGGAGAAGACTGTATAGTGCAATCTTGCCCAGAACACCCAAAGAAAGAAAATGTCTTCTGCCTCAGCAACTCTTTTGGAGATGTCTACTTATTCCAGGTATTTCTACTATATAATATCTTTGTTCATTATCAAAGTATTAAGGTCCATAATACTGAATTTATGTACTATTTATCTGCCTATCTATCTGTCCATTAGATTTTGTCCCACTACCAATTGGTTGACTCCTGATGGGTTAAAGTCAGTAATTTGTAATAAGATATTTATTGTATAATCATTCAAAATTATGCAATCAAAAATTAAAATCACAGGGTAGGATCAAAAGATAAAGCTCTGAGAAGAACAAGCCAGAGGAAATAGATATTTAACACCATATAGGCCTGGCTAATGAACTGGTAACTTTCCATTCAAATTTTTGTTCCATTCTTTTCTAACCTAAGCAGCTATTAAATTTGTGGATTTTTTGCTCTAATTGTCGTCACAAATTGCTGGGCAGGCTGGGAAATTCTGGGAGTTGATTACATAAGAATTAAGAGAAAGATATTGGTTGATAAAGCTATCATTAAAGAATTCTTATATGGTCTAATGCTATGAATTTGAACCTAATTCATTAATTGTGCATAATTATGTGTATAAAGAGCAACTTACTTTCGATTGACTTCTTTTGGAGAATATATATGCAATATATAGGAAAGATAGCCCTTCAATGGGTGTAAAGAAGAAGAAATAATGTATTTTTGAAATTATGGTTCTATTCATGTTTGTTACATATACAGATTAGGTTCATAGTAGTCCTGTGCATTGATAGCTTGTTTTTGAAACTCAACAACATCAAAGAAGCCAAATTGTGTTAATTGATAATTACCTCTATCCACTCAATTAAATTCTAGACAGGATTCATCCCTAAAAATAAATTTATTTTTGAGATTAAATATGGAAGTAAATTAGAAAATAGATATTAGACATACATTAGATGTTATAGAAATCCATTCAGAGATTTTAAAGCTGTACTTCTTTATATCTTGGTTTGATGAGTGTATTTTGAGACACAACATAATGATATTTTCAGAAAATTGAGAATCTGCAATGGCAGGATTTGTAATTGGCATAAAAGGTGGTGGAAAGAAACACTACCCTGTTTTCTCCAAAATAAGACATCCCCTGATAATAAGCCCAATTGGGCTTTTGAGTGCATGGCAATAAGACCAAGCACTTGTCAGGGTTCAAAAAAATATAAGACAGGGTCTTATTTTCAGGGAAATATGGTATAGTTACAATCTTAATTTTGAATGTAGTAGAAAAGATTTTTTTTACATCCTCTATAGGAAAATTATTATAGTATTTTTTACTATGTTGGTCTAGTATTTTCATTTAATTTTATGCATTACCAGTCAAAAATGCATTGCCTGGAAATAAGAGTGCCACTTAAAGTATGGTTGTGTTGGATTCAATCTGCGTTTCTTGTAATTGGCAAGACAACATGTCTTCTGATATTGATAGTTCAGTTTTCTTTGTTCCACAGATGGGCTGCTGGGATAGAAGTGCCAAATGAAGGCTACCTCAGACTTAAAAGAAATCAGTTAAAATCAATAGGAAGTTAACTAAGTTAGTATAAGGCCAGCATAATGATGGGAAGAAAACAGGTTGACTGGATTGTAATGTTTCTAAATGTTGTAATGACAGCATTTTTCTGTATAATCAACCTTATGCAGCTCCTGCATTTTCCTACACATAAAGCATTTTAGGCTCTTAATACATTACAGAGAAATTTAGGAGATGGAATAAACTGCTATTGGACTGTCACTGAAGGTGTCTTCCTGCTTCTTCATTTGCAATAATTTTCAATACAATTTCCATTCAATTGTATTTTTTGAAATTAAGCTAATGATAGGTTATGTAATTGCCACCCTGGGAATCAAGCATCCTGTGATGAATTTAATCTTTTATACAAAGTTCTTTCTTTTTAAAATAAAGCCTAAGAATTATTAGCAATGGCAACTGCCTGTTTTTCAAGGCAGTATTAGTGTAGAAGAAGCCTTTCATTTGTTTGAGGGGGAAAATTGCTTGCTGTCATCATGGAATTGATCTCACTTTATTGTCCATTGGTTGCAAAACTTGGTAAGTTTTATTTTAGCTTTCTGTTTATAATGTTTGACTGTTTTTTTTTTTAGGCTACAAGCCAGACTGACCTTGAAAACTGGGTTACCGCAATACATTCTGCTTCTGCTTCTCTCTTGGCAAAAAAACTTGGAAAGGAAGATACAGTCAGATTGCTGAAAAGTCAGACTAAAGCCCTTAACCAGAAGATTGACATGGATAGCAAGATGAAAAAGATGGCTGAACTCCAACTCTTGATTGTTAGCGATCCTAAAAATAGGAAAGCAATCGAAAACCAGGTACTGTGAAGTTGATTAACCTTCTGCACATTTATCATTGCAACATGTCCCTTCTTTAAGTATGCCATTTATTAATATTTTTAGCGAGTGTTTTGAAGACAATATGTTGCAGATGAGGAAATCACTGTTGTGGTAGAATTGACTGAGCATATGTTTAAGGAAGCTATCATGGGCAACTCTTCTTGGCACTCACTACTTGCACATGTGGAAGTAGTTATTTCTGTACAATTCTGAAAGAGATACACGGAAATATTCACATTCTCCTGTGTAAATTGGAAGAATCAACACAAAACAATCCTGCTGCTATCTGAACTATTACCACCAGACATATTACACCCTCTGCTCCAAAGTCTTTCTGAAAAAGTTCTGTCTTCATAGCTTTCCTAAATCGTAGTTGGAAAGGGAGCATTTTAACCTCGGGGGGCAAATTGTTTCCAAGCAAAGATTGGGAAGGGCTGTTTCTGGGCTACTTTAACTGTGTGGAGGGTCACCAGTATGTTCTCTTGGCCTGTACCTATTAGATACATATTTTACCTGGAGCAGTTATTCCTGAAGTTACTAAAGTGCTTTATAGGAAATAACTAGCAATTGATTTAAGGCTGGAGCCTGAGTGGTAAACAAGTGCAGTTCCCACAATATTTGTGTTATTCTACCGTATTGTCTTGCACCAATCAGCAGGCATCCAGTTACATTTTGCATCTTTGTAGCATCCCAATTCTCTATAAGGGCAGCCTCATGTCAAGGAAATGGTGGTAATCCAAACACGAGTTGACCAAGACATGAGTTCTACTTCCTAAAGCATTTTGGTTCAGGAAAGGCTGCAACTAGCTTATCGGCTGAGTAACATCAGTCGTATCTGGCAGGAGCGCCATGTTCAGGAGAATCCCAGGTTGCTCATCTGACCTTCTGAAATAGTGTGGTCCCATCCAGAGCTAAAGATGAACCTAGAATAAGGTGACCAGATTTTAACATTGGTAAAGAGGGACATTGTGGGCGTGGCTTATTTTGTGGGCGTGGCTAGCTGGTCATGTGACTGGGTGGGCGTGGCTAGCTGGTCATGTGACCGGGTGGCCATGGCTATGTGTATAGGGACTACTCAGAGGGCTGAAAAGTCATTTCTGACAGGTCCTCACACTTTTGACTGGTCCTCACACTTATGACCATCCTCACATTTATGCCCGTGCAGCATTCTTAACAACCATGTCACTCATTTCACAACTGCTTCTCTTCAACAAGGTGACAAGATAGGGCAAAAATGTAAAATGTGAGGACAGTCGTAAGTTCGAGGACTGGTCAAAAGTGTGAGGACCAGTCAAAAATAACTTTTTCAGCCCTCTGAGTAGTCCATATGCACAAAAGGACTAACCAGAGGGCTGAAAAAAGTCATTTCTGACAGGTCCTCGCACTTTTGACTGGTCCTCACACTTATGACCATCCTCACATTTATGCCCGTGCAGCATTCTTAACAACCATGTCACTCATTTCACAACTGCTTCTCTTCAACATGGTGACAAGATAGGGCAAAAATGTAAAATGTGAGGACAGTCGTAAGTTCGAGGACTGGTCAAAAGTGTGAGGACCAGTCAAAAATAACTTTTTCAGCCCTCTGAGTAGTCCATATGCACAAAAGGACTAACCAGAGAGCTGGAAAAAGTCATTTCTGACAGGTCCTCGCACTTTTGACTGGTCCTCACACTTATGACCATCCTCACATTTATGCCCATGCAGCATTCTTAACAACCATGTCACTCATTTCACAACTGCTTCTCTTCACCATGATGACAAGATAGGGCAAAAATGTAAAATGTGAGGACAGTCATAAGTTCGAGGACTGGTCAAAAGTATGAGGACCAGTCAAAAATAACTTTTTCAGCCCTCTGAGTAGTCCATATGCATTAAAGGATTACAGCAATAGAGAGGGATGAAGGAATGGAAATTAGAGTAGGAGTGAGGGTAAGAGAGGGAGGAAGAGAGGAGGAGAAGGAGAAAGAAAGAGGAAGTAGGGAGGAGAAAAAGAGGGTGGGGGGAAGAGAAAGTAAGAAGGAAAGAAAAGAGAGAGGTGGTAGGTTTGAGGAGAAAGATTGCTGTACAATAAAAAAGATGAAAGGGAAGAAAGCCAACCCCAAGCAAATATAAAGATATTAAGATAAAGAATGAATTGTTAAACTTTAAAGAATAAAAGAGAACAAATATGAATAAATAGTAATAATTAGAAACACACATACAAACATACAATGTATTTTCTTTGAACAGAATATTTGGCTGGTTCACAAATTTAAACAGCGTTTAGTCATTTCAATTAAATTTACAATTTCTATATTTCCTTTTTGCCATATTTATTCCTCATCTATTTTTTAAAAAAACCAATATTACCCTTCATCCTCATCTCTAATCTTAATCAAATTCAATTTTTCCCTTCTATTCTATATTATACCCCTTCCCATTGTCATCTATTTTTATATCCATCCTCACATTGTTTAATTATGTAATTATGTAATACAGTTGTTTAATACAAATTCAACATTTTAATATAAATCAATTAGTTATAAAACTATCTTTTTTGTATATTAATCAATATGAACATGAATATTCCAATTATTTCCATGCAATCCAATTTCTTACAAATCAATTAATTATATTTACCAATAATAATAAACCAAATAATTTCTCCCATATATTCCTCCGAACCACAACTTAACCATTTCTGCTTTCAACACAATATACAATTAATAGTATCTCAATTATTACAATTCCCTAGTTAAATACAGCTTTTTTTCCTTTGTGTTTTAAAATCTTGAACTCTCCTCCTAAATTTCCCATTGTTTGCAGTTTTTCACCTACCTTTTTTGGGGAGGAAAAATAAAAATAAAAATAAATCTCTCTCTGCCTCATTTTGTCACGCTGCACCAAAGACCCTGGTTCCGGTTTCGTTTCTGAAGCTTAGCTAGGGGAAAAAAAAACTGCTTTACACTGATTGCCTGTAGGGCGGCCCTTTGAAGCCCCGGGCAAGAGTTTAAACAGTTTTTTTTTCTTCTAGCCATCAGCTGGGGCTCAAGAAAAATCGGGACTTTTTTGAAACGCCGCGGGACGCGGGACAAATTGCTCAAAAGCGGGACTGTCCCGCCAAAAGCGGGACGTCTGGTCACCTTAACCTAGAAGGCAGCTGTAAAAGAACAACACCATCTTACTGTGAATCACCGTAAGCCTGTTTTGTCCCTCACAGTTTCCAGGCATCAGGCCAAAATTTTCATGAATGTTTGGTGTGGAGTGAAGATGTGTAGCTGGGTACCATCAATCTTCCAGAGTGGGTAGATATTAAAGAAAGTGGGGGAAAGGGCCAGGTTCTGAGACACCTCACATTGGGATGTCTTAAGGGTTCAGTCTGTTTTCTCCCACTAACAGTAATTGAAATTGCTGACTCAGAAAGATATGGTATCGATGTAAAACAGTGTCTCTGATTCCCAGCTTACTGTAACAGTTTCAGAGAAACCCTAAAACTATTGGGAGTTTAATAGAGGGAACAGCAAATCACCTTAGGCTAAATTTAAATAGAAATGCCACACATATTGTACAGTAAACATAAAAAGAATTGTTATCTAAACCAACTGTCTGTTTTGCCAATATTACTAAGGATGCCTCACAACCAGGTTGTTATACTTGTGTTCCCCAGCAACAGGTATTAAGAAACTTAATCTCATCTTTGATGTCAGATTACAGCTCTTAATAGTGTTATCTTCTATCTGTTTGATTAAGTTTCTTTTAAACTGTTTAAGTTGGCAGGCATTCTACAGTTTAATTATGCATTAAATTCAACAGCAGGTGAGAGCTGTCATTGAGGATTTATTTTGAAATCCTTTAGGCTAAAATGTTTTTTTTTAAATTTTAAAATACTTTAGTATGCTATTAAGGAAAAAGTAAAACATACCATTTCAGTCCTTAGATTTAAATGCATATGCATATTCTCACGTTCACTCTTTTATAGTACTTATGGCTCAGCTAGAAAAGCTTAGATAAGGTCATTTTTTTATACTCTCATTTTGAAATATATATATTTTAGTTGAGACACACATCATCATAGTTTATACCTGTAATCTCTTTATTCAGGAGCTCTGTTCCCAAGTGTGAATCGAAGTTCTTGCTTTTTGCCTTATATAATGATATTGTGCCATAAGATTGCCTTTGACGTACGATGCTTGGACGGAGAGCACAGCACTACTTTCAAGTCAAGAACATAATAACTGTCTTTTTTCATATTTATAATGGCACTTGGTTAAGCACATAAAAGGTTTTTTTTAATTTCACTGCACATTTGTCAAATGTGATGAGAAACTGAACTGTTCTCAGAGTCTCAAGTCATTGGGGCAGATTTTTCTTGACTTCCAGAAGGAAGTTCTGCTTAAACTGCCTGAATCCAGATGCTTCTATATAAGGATCTTCTCGTCCATGTTCCTGTGGTTGTGTCCATGGACCTTAAAATCAACCTTCCCTTGTTTGCCTTCTGCTGCTGCTTTCATGTCCACTAGTCAAAGGAGACTTTAAAGGAGCTACTAGCACATTGGCAAGAACATTCCTGGTGTTTTTCTAATTTTGTTGATCTAGAATATACACTCTCATTATTTCACATTAGGTTTGGATGTAAGAAAATATTGCAATAAGGTCTGGGACTGCAGCCTGAAAATTTGCACACTAGGGAGTAAACCTCACTGAACACAGCAAGTCTTATTTCTGAATCAGTATCCATAGCAGAGAAAGTAACTTCAGTTTTGGCGGAGAAGCTGAAGGCTGTATGGGATATGATGGAGATGACTCCAGAGCAATAACAGTCAGAATTTTTATTGCTTTTTTCATATAGGTCTGGGTTAACATAATAAATATTCTCCAATTCCCCCATAATAAATGCTAAATGTTAATGGTATGGTCTTGTGGACACTGAATATTGCCTGTGATTTCTTTACCTCACACATGTCTCTCTTTTTAATGTGAAGTTCATGAAAGGAAGAAAAAAATGTTTTTTTCAGAGCAGTTACACAAGAGATTTTCCAGTTGAAGACACTTTATAGGTTCTTTAAAATCCCAATTCTGCTTGTTATCAGATATATTTCCTATAAATGTTCATTGGCTTGGTTAAGCAGTGTTTGCAATATTTTAGAACCTATTATTTTCTCTCTTGGACTTAGTTGTATATATAATTGTGAGGTTATATGGAATGCTTGTGCTGCATACTTTTATGATTTGAATGTTAGTGAATGGGTAGATCGCAATGTTATGATCAAAATCTTTCCTCCATGATCGTCAAATAAAGATCATTTCAAAAAGGAATTCAGTTTTAAATAAGGGGAAAAATCTAAACGGGGGGCAATTTTAAAGGACTCTAATAAATGCTTCTTGTACCAATAGTTTCATGCTGAAGTCCAGAGATACTTAAACAGCACAGTTTTCAGAAGACAGTGCAGCTTTACAAAGGCTTCTGAAGAAAGTGCAGTCTTCGGAAAATTGTGTTGTCTTTATAAAGCTGTGCTGTCTTTATACAGTTGTGCTTTCTTTCCGAAGAGAGGATGGCTTTCTAAAGGCTGCAATATCTTCAGAAAGCCTTTGGGAAGTCAGGACAACTTTACAAAGGCAGCACAGCATTCCACAGCTCAGGGAGCCATAGGTAGGAAAATTTCACCGGAGAAGCTGGGTTCGAAAAGGAGATGGCAAAGGCAATGAGGTGCTTCTCCCTCTGCCATGGTGGCTGGGCACAAAAGGAGGAGAGCTGGTACAGGGAACTGTGAAAGAAGGCAGCTGGATGAACAAATGCTTGCTAGAGGTTTGGTTTGACCGAATGGTTTTGGGATGAGGGTAGCCTAGTGGCCATTGGTCTGAAAAGGTGATAGCAGAGGCAACAAGGCACTTCTGCTTTAGTCACGGCAGCTGGGCACAAAAAATTGGTGTAGGGAACTGGGAGAGAAGCAGGGTGGATTTGATTTAAATCAACTCGATTTAAATCATAATTTTTAAAGAGCAACTGTCATCTCTGCTACTCCTTTGACCCGCTGTTGACTCACCGATAGTCCCAGTATTGCAGAATATACAGCCTTGTGCTACATAACTAAGCTCCATTTCATACTGAATAAACTAAATTATTTATGTATCTTAAATAGAAAACTATCTTACAATAGATTTTTACCCCAAAAGTTTTTTATTAAAATAAATTCAATAAAAATAAAAAAAAAATCCGATTTAAATTAAAAAAATCCGATTTTTTTGATTTTTTTTTAAAAAAAATCATTGATTTTTATCCACCCTGGAGAGAAGGCAAGTGGGCAAACAAACGTTTCATTGGGCAGGCTGGGTGGGTGAGGCTTCCCGGAGTATGGCAAACAACCCCAGATGCAGTTTCTGGTTTGCTTGCCACCCCGCAATGTACCATTATATGATGTCTTGCTTTATGACCGCAACAGCAATCCCAGTCCCAATTGTGGTTATAAATCAAGAGCTACCTGTATTAGAGAAGCTGATAAGTTGCTGAAATTGTTCGTATCTGTCCTGATGAAGGGGGAAGTCGTGTATTAATATATATTGTTTGTTTAATATATTTTGTTCTTTTTAAAATTACTCTCTTTGTTACATTTTTCTTAGTTTATATGTATTTTTTACCTTTGTAATTGTAAACATTATTAAAATTATTACAAACATGATTGCTTGGATGGGGGTTGAACTAGATAACCTACAAGGTCCCTTCCAACTCTATTAATCAGTTAAAAATTGGGGCACAATTACTTACTGGAAACAAAAATCTCTAGGATTTTTCTTAGCTTTTAACTTTTCCTATATTGTAGGATCTCTTTCTGCTCCCTTCCCTTGTTTTTGTGTGACTCACATTGTAACATTTATCTCAGTTCCAAGAGAGATAAAGACAGGAAAAATATATTAGAAAGATGAAGATGAAGAACCTTATGGACTACAGCCTTTTAATATGTTCAGATGAGCTACTACTTTGCTCACTGACCATTGCATGTTAAGCTGGAGATCTGAAAGAGAGCAAAAGTTGCATTTGGTTGTATACAAGCAAGTCTGAGCTCCCACTATATTAGGGCCCTAAGGATTACATTTTAGCTTGTGTGATCTTCTTGTTTGGTTCTTTCTGTAATTCTAGTTCCAGTCTCTTATGTTCTTCTATTAACTTCTTTTGATTTTGTTTCTTTTTCTTGTTTTTTCCCTTGTGTATGTTACAGCTGTTCTAGGTTTTTATGGGCATTTGGAACACAATTTGACTGAATGTGTTTTGAAAAGGATAAACTAATGAAGATGTAAATAACTTGGGACCAGAGTTGCAGAGTCCTCTCCTTTCCACAATTTGTCCTCTAATACTTGATTTGTGTTCCTAAACAGATTCAGCAGTGGGAGCAGAATCTGGAAAAATTTAACATGGACCTTTTCAAAATGCGCTGTTACTTAGCCAGTCTGCAAGGCGGAGAACTTCCAAATCCAAAGAGTCTTCTGGCTGCTGCCAGTCGTCCTTCAAAAATGGCCCTTGGAAGACTTGGCCTCTTCTCAGTCTCATCATTTCACGCCCTGGTAAGCTGGAAGGAGAACAATAGAGGATATTGCCAACCCTATATGGCCTAGTGGGTGGTCAGAACTAGCCAGGGAAAGGCAATCCTGTAAGTAAATTATGGTCCTGTGACATATAGGGCTGTATAAGTGAATTTTATCTGGGAGCCAATGCAGTTCATAAAATGTTATATTACAAAGGCAGACTGAGGCACAGCTGTTACTACCCATATTCCTGCCTTCTGGGTGGGGTTTGAAATCAGTCCCATTTATAGTGCCTTGCAGAAATATGGCTGAGAGGTATCTAGACCATGAGTGATCATGAGCTGAACCAGTAAAGGGCACAACACATTGCTATACAAGGACACTCTTGACTATGATCTGTTCAAGCAGGAGCCCTGAGACCAGGAAGACACCCAGATTGCACACAGGCTCTGACAAGGGGAAGTACAAACCTCAACTACAGTTATGGGTTGAAAATCTGTAGAACTAGAATCTGGGTTTGGGGGTGGGCAGGTCAGGGCTGTGTCTTTTCAGGGTTGAATCGGAGTCTGTTTTTTGGCTATGCAATTGTCCAGCCCCCACCAGGCTGGGATAAAACAGAGAACTTCAATTGGCTGGCCTGGGATAGAGATATGTAACTATCATACTGATGAAATTCTCTCCCATGCTGAGAGAAGGGCTTCTGGGAACTTCAATTGCTGTATTTATTCTAAGAGATACCAGAATTGCCGTCTTCCAAGAATTTGCATTCCCTCTTATCTGCCCCAGTAAAAAGAAGTGGCATAGAAGCCATCACAACAATGAAGATAACTCATTTTGAATCGTATCTTTTGTCTTCTGCTTCATGTGACTGATCTTGATTACTGTCTTGCTTTCTGAGAAGAGATACAAAGAGCTCTACAGTTCAATGCTTACATCTGACTTTTCCCTTCTGTTCCTTGCCATTCCTGTTCTCCCTATTCCCCCAAATTAGATCTGTTCCAGGGATGAGGCAGCTCTCAGAAAGAGAACGTGGTCTCTATCACAGAGACTGTGGAGCAAGAAGGGTTTGTTCTCCTCCCTGAAGGGACTGGATACCCTTGCGAGAAAGGCAAAGGAGAAAAGGCCTTCTATAACCCAGGTAGTTCTCACTTGATCCATATCAATGGACATTTAGAAGTTTCAACAATCATTCCAATGCCTGTTGATGCTTTGCCAGTGACATAAAGGCTACATAACTTAAATTTTATGGTGTATTAAATCTTTTGCAAATAGAACCATGCAGAAAATCAATAGATTTACATTTGCATATTATGCAAAGCCAGTTTTATAAAGTGTGATCTTTTGACCAAGCCAGAACCAATATTGCAGGATGAGGAAGGTATCAATGACTTGCTAGGTCTGTTCTTGGAGTTTATTATTTTATTTAGTAGCATTTGCATTGGATTGCTTGGAGCAAATAGAAAAAGTTGCCAGTCCCTGGGGATAGCAACTCATCCCATTGACCAGCCAGAGTATTGTAGGTGATATTTCTATCACCTATCAAATTGCTGTCAGAGAAAGAGGTTGGGTCAATTTTAAATCTGGGGTTTAAAACAAGCAATATATATATTGCTTAATAAACAATATATATATTGTTTGTTTTAAACCCCAGATTCAAAATTGTATATAGGAGGCAGGGTATAGGATGGCTAAGAATATTTATTATATTATCTGATTTCATAGTCAATTTAACAGTGAAGAATATAGGAAGAGTGTGGCAAATATAAATAAGTGTAGTGACATGTATCATGTCATGACAAAATCCAACGGGAAAAATACCTTAATTATAAACTTCTTGGTGAATCAAACACATCAAAAGTGATAAGTTCATTTTCATTCAAGATAGAAACATATTGTAGTAACAATATGTTATTACATATTGTAGTAATCATAGATAGTAGGCATATTATAGTATCCTGTTGCATAAATGAAAAGGATAGGAGTAGCCAAAGATACTTGAGACATGGCTGTTTTGCATGATGTTTATTTAAAAAGTCACAAGTACATGAATCACTAAGAAGCCATAAGCCAAGTTCCATATCTTAAGATGTTTAACAAGATACTAAAGAGCTGTCAGAAGTTTATCAGGAAATAACAACTCTATCGTTTTTGGTTGCCTCTCATATGTTCCTTATCAAAAAATTGGTTCTTGAAGAACATGAGAAAAGTAACTGCAGCAGTCTATCAGTAGATCACCTTTTTTGTGGAATAGTAATTTAGTAGAAATATACTTCATATGAACTTAGCTCTCAGTGTTTACCAGAATTGTGGCAAATCTTGATTAGTACCAACAATAGGCTACCTCTTTCAAATTCCCAAAATCAGAGAAGGCAGAATGATGAAGTGAATACAGAATTTTGAGTTTAGCTATTTCCAAATGTGGTTACAGCCTAGAAATCTTACATGTGTGCCACTAAATGTTAGTCACACACACACACACACACACACACACACACACACACACACACACACAAAGCAGCTAGCATTGAATTCTCTTGAAAATTTATTTATTTATTTATTTGATAATATTTATATGCTGCCCTTCTCCTGAAGGACTCGGGGCGGCTCACAGCAATAAAACAAGACAATAAATAATGTTAAAAATCCAATTTAAAATCCCCAAATTAAAACTTCATTAAAAATGAAGCTATGTCTTCTTGAAGTGGACTTTCAAGAACAGGATAGGAAGAATAATGACACTTTTGAACTTTGGTGCTGGAAAAGACTCGTGAGTCAAGGAAACAAACAAATGGATCATCAAATTGCCTTTATGAGTTTATGAAAGTAAAAAATTCTGGCTTATCAAGGAGAAAACCCTCACCAACATACAGTATCAGTCAGGGGAAACTGTTGTATATAAATGGGGAACAAAAATTGGCCAAAAAACAAAAATGATTATGCTGTGTTTAACAGCTAAAAAACAAAAATGATTATGTTGGGTAGATCAACAAAATAAAGAGGATTTTACTGGGAGTAACAGCAAAAATGAAATGATTATGTTGGGTTTAACAACAAAGACAAAGATAAAGATGTTAGCTTTAATAGTAAAAATAAAATGACTATGCTGGGATTAAGAGCCAAAAATAAAAATTATTATGCTTGATAAGACAGCAAAAATAGGGAGGAGTATGTTGAGATTAACAGTAAAAATGAGATGTATAAATTGGATTTAATAACAGAAATAAAGATGATAATGCAGAGTTCAACAGTAAAAAAAATGATTATGTTGGAAATAACAGCCACAAAATAAAAATGATTATGTTGGGAACAATAAAAATGAAATGATTGTGTTGGGATTAATAGTAAAGTAATGAATATGATTATATTGGGAGTAATAGTTAAATATTTTTTAAATGTTTACGATAACTGTAATGATTTATATTGTTAAAATATATCCATCTAAGCAAAAAGGAAGAGAAAAATGTAATGATATTTGGTTAGGATTTAAGACATAAGTAACGGGTTTTTGGGATAATGGCATAGTTAAATTGATAGAATTTAGGGAAATAACTGAGTAAAATATTAAGTTGTGTTAATTGGAAGTTAAGATTTGTTAGTGATTTGTACTAATTTGTGACCGGATCAATGCTTCATTTTGGAAAAGATGTGTTTTATGTTTGTGTTTTTAAAAAAAACAAAACTTTTTTTTAAAAAAAATCAGCTAATAAAACATTTGCTAGCAAATAATCAAACTCAGAGAGCATTAAAGACTCTACAGTAAAAATATTGAAGTTAAATATTGAAGAATAACTTGTTTGGGCGTTAGCATAATCAATTAAGCTTATGTCTTTCAGACATATAACTCTATGATAACAACAAGTTTTCAGTTACTGAGTTAGTACTTTAATGGCAATCAAAAATGGGCTTATCCTTGGTTGTCATTTACTAGATTAAAACAGAAAAACAAACTCTTATTTTCTCATTTCACAGAAATAGATGTTTTTTCATTGTTTTAAGACCATTTGGAGTACTGTTATTCACATTATCTTCAAACATCCTTATTTTTAATGAAACAAAGATATGCCATGTATTTAAGTCTCGGTCTTCATAATGTACAGATAGGCCTTGCTTAGTGACTTCCTTGGACAGTGACCATTGGCAATTATGGTGATGAAAAGATAACTGTCACTAATTCCGGCACCTACAACCTTCACATCTATAAAGCAAAGGAAAGCTGAAGTAAGATTGTAAACGCAGTTGCAATTTCACTCAGTGATCACTTCACTTCGTGACCAAGTTGTCAGTCCCAATTGGGGTTGCTAAATGAGGACTACCTATATTTTTAAATTCATCTTTTCCTCATCCATGCAAGGGAAGAGTTGCAGTGAAGATCCATGTATTCCTAGGCATCTCATCCAGGGGTGTATGTGTGTGTGTGTACATGTGTGTGTTATATGTGTGAGAAATCTGACTGATATGGGTCAATTTTAAAAAAGTTCCACTTCATTATGTGGTTACCCTATTAAATAGGGGAATCTGGTTTCTAGCATTGCTTCTATTGCCCATGCCCTCATAGTCCCTTCTGACAATGGTTTGAAACAGAATTCAGGAGGAGTGTTATGCAAGGGACTCCAAACACACAATCCCCCCCCCCAAATTAAGCACATAGGAATGCTACACCAGTTGTCTCTGGGGCAGATGCAGCTTTAGAACTGCTTCTTCATGAAACAGCCAGTATCCATTGCTAGTAACAGGTAGATACTTTGGGGTGAACCAATGTGTACATTTACTTTATTCAGGGTTTTATTTTACCTTTTTTGCAAGTGAAACAGCGATGCTATGAAAGGTTTGCATTATGTTAATGTATGTTTTCTTTAATTAGATTTTTGACTCAACTGGAGGACATGGAATTCCTGGAACACAGCTACCTCAGAATTGCAGTAATTCTGCTGAGGTAATATAATAAAATGCAACAAATATAATTTAACTTCCACCTGCTTAATGTGTGTGCAGATGTTATGACAAAAAAGCAGGTTGGGTGCGAGTCCTTACTTGATTTGAGTCGTAATCAGGGGAGAAATACTTTATCTTTTCTATACAAGCTTCTGTAGCGGGCTGTTAATAAATAATTGCATTTCCTGCCACTCAAAAGTATTTGTCGCATTAGTTGGTCCCATTAACTTTGCTCAAATATTATGGATAGCCACTTGTCTGAAATGGTATAGGGCTTCCTCCCTGAGCAGGGCGTTACAGTACAAGACCTCCAAAGCCCCTTCCAACTCTTGTTATTCTATGTTCTGTGTTTTTCCTTTATAGAAATAATATTCCTATTCTGGAATAGGAGTATTTACCTTTTTTAAAAAATCCCTGTAGACTGAATACCAGTCAGCAATATTTAATTAGTAAAACATGTGATTTGTTTAATAACAATTAATCAGTCATATATCCCAAACTACTGGGCAGCAGTTGTAGGTTGCATTCTTTTTGTTCAGATATAATATAATCCTATCCTTTCCTAATACAATTACAGTGTGTAACTTTCACAGACCACAAACATGAAGCATGCCTTGCTCATTTTATTTAAAGCCATAACTGCCTAGATATCCTTATATCAAGCTCTTGGGTTTATGAACCAGGAATAGAGAAGCTAATATATTCTGTGGATTTATTTTCTTGGCCAACTCCTAAGGTTTGGATGATAGTGGATGACACCAAAATTCTACTCCTGTGGGATATGATGGCATTACTTTATGCAAGATGTACAAGTGTGCATTTAAAATGGTCTCATTGTAAATATCTTTGCTGTTACATGCTTGCCTGTATGGTCTTGCTTCTAAGGATAGTAGGAAAATACATCATCGATTGTGAGAATGCCTTGATGTGAAGCCAGATTTGTGGCACTTGCTTCACTGAATTAGCCCCAGTCTTCTGTCTACTAAATGAATAAGCAGGGGCATTCCAGCTGTAAAAGTACTTAAATGAATTAAATAGCTGTATATAGAGGAGCTGCTGCAGGCTTCATAATGCCTCATTCACTTACTGAAAGAAATGGTTAATTGTAGCGTGCTAAACCACTCGCCATTTCCTGATGGGTTTAGTGAAGCACACAGGTTTTCTGAGGTGTTTCATATAAAAATGGAGACAAAGACAGGAAAATTATGAAGCAACCAGCTGCTTTTCAAGCAAAATGTCGTGCACATTACAGAGTTGACATAAATTGCTGGAAAACTCAATGTGTTGTCAGAACTCTGTGGCAATAAATGAATAAAGTATTGTGATATTAGTTACAGAGCAGACCTAACTAAGAGGAGAAATCTAGCCACTTAGTTTTAAAGTTGGAAAATATAAATTGAACTTGAACTTAATCAGCCTTTTTTCCTTTTAAAAATTGTGTGGAATTTTATTTCTACCACAATTTTTTTTTTAAAAAAGTATTTCTAATCTTGGCAAACCTAAAACTATTCGTGCAGATGTTTTATGAATGTTAAGAGAGTCACTTTGGTGTAGTGGTTAAGGCCTCAGGCTAGAAACTGGGAGTGAGTTCTAGTTGTACCTTGGGCACAAAGCAAACTGGGTGATCTTAGGCCAGTCACTTTCTGAAATCCCTAAAACCTCTTCTGAAAAACCTTGCCAAGAAAACTACAGATAGTCTCTGAGAATCTGACACAATTGAACGAAAGGAAAAAAGAGTTATGAATGTTAGACAAGGAAAATAGGCTTAGGCAACCTTCTGTTGCATTTCATTTAATCTTCATATCTAATTATTGCAAAGATTAAATTAATTTAAAGATGGGAACAAGCATTCTTCTGAGAGGTCCTCTGAACTTGATTGTTCTCTTGCAGACATTTTATTATCCAAACTAGGTAACACCATCAGTGCTAGTCAAGTCACTAGAACTGATGATGTTATTTAGTTTGGGTAATGAAACATCAACAATAAAACAACGAAGCTCATAACCACCAAGGACCCCTTATTTAAACCCTTACAAATATCCTCTTTTATTGAAACATGTCTGTAAAGTATAAAGCTATTAGACATATGTTATCGGTGTAAACGCACTGAGTAAACACTACTGTGTTTTTTCCCCATTAAAATATGTCCTGTCTTTGCTTTTCCATACCTACCTTGCAAACAAGGACAAAATTCTTTTTATAAGCACAGTTTTTCCTATATTTCATTTTTCAGATTTCTAGCTGAGTGGAAATAAGCTACCTTTTCATTCTTTTAAAATAGGATCTTTGTTAATGATTTCTTCCTAGAATTGCCTCTGTGGAAGAGGATCTTTAACAAGGCTTGTTGCCTTTTGCTCTTAAAAGAAAGATGGGATTCAAATATAAAAATGAATACATCCTTTGGATATTAAAATAGTAAAGCTTAATTGAAATGCTTTGAACATAAGTATCTTTGATGCTCTGAAAAAAAAATGGGTTGAGGTTTAAGTACAAATTACAGTTATATAGTCTGAAGCTGATCCCTGATGGAAAAGTTGTTAGGTTCTGTTTTTATAGATAGCTTTTGCCTTATATCTTTTAATATAGCGGAGACATTTTCTAGTGTTCTTACAGTGATTGTGGTCTAAATGTGGAAGGTTTGATACTGGTTGCTGGTTTTTTTAAAAGAATCTGCATTCATTAATAAGTCCCAAAGGTGCTTTTTCAAGAGGCAACTGGACTTCCTTTGTTTTTCCTTGAAGACATTTTGCTTCCCATCTAAGAAGCTTCTTCAGAACTGAATTGCAGGAAGCTTCTTGGATTAGAAGCGAAACGTCATCAAGGAAAAACAAAGAAAGTCCAGTTGCCTCTTGAAAAAGCACCTTTGGGACAGCCATGACCTGGATGAGTGAGAATCTCCATAGACATTCATGAATGAGGTTTTGCTGATTTTTGCTGACTTTTTAATATGAGGGGAATAAAAAGAAATGTAAATTCATGTGGGTGCACTATAACTTCATAGTATTCTATATGAGTGATATTTAGCTACACTGCCCTCTGTTGATGAAAGTTCTGAATTAAACTATAACCTAATATCAAATGAAGTTTATGACTCTGTATATGTATGAACACAAATACAAATAAATAGTAAATGTCATTTTGAAAACAAAATGAAAATAATTCTGAGAAACTGAAAGCAAACTAACAGTAGCAATTTCTTCATGGTCAAATAGCCAAATTTCAATTGTATGCTATGTTGTTTTTTTCATTCCATTCCATCTTACTAAAGGTCTTCATTTATATTTAAAATTGATTTGAAACATTTTAAAATACTGATGCAAAATATTGACATGAAAGTCTGGTACAAATACTTCATTTTTAATTATATTTTTTAATCAAATCTATTGATAAACTACAAATAAAGACATCATGATCTATGATTTTTAATACTTTATTAGACAGGTAAACCTTTTACTCTTCAAAAGATTATTTACTAAACACTACATATTTTTCTCTCAGCAGAAAGTAGATGAATTTCTAAATGTTTACTACTCAGCTCCAGAAAATGCTTCAAAAGAAGATATCTGGGATATCCAGTCATTGGTTCGGTATCCTGATGGCGAAGGAGTAATGTTAACCCTAAAACCAAATCACAAAATAAATGATGTGTTGATCCTGGCTTGCAAGGTACATTGTTCTACACCTTAATATTATCTTGTAATTATACCCATTTCCCTTAAGTAGACAATGAAGCAAGCAAAATATGAGTAATTTAAAATCTAAGTATCTTCAAACAATATTTAGTAACTAACTGGTTTTGATGTAGATAAAATAAACCATTCATTCATTCATTCATTCATTCATTCATTCATTCATTCATTCATTCATTCTATCCCAGTCCAATTGACTCTAGTGGCTCAAAAAAACTAACAACCCCTTGTAATATGCAATCCAGATAAAATAAACAATGAATAAGATAGTAAAACTGGCCAACAGCAACATATTGCAACCACCTTGTCCTAAAAACTGGGAGAAAAGTATTCACCACATTGTCCCTGTATCCCAGAGATAGTTTTTCTGATAATAATCTAGCTATTAAGACCCAGAGTGGATTTTTAAACTCAGTTTTTATCACTTGCGCTTTCTATTTTGAGAAAAACAGGCAAGTGTAAGATATCATAGAAGACCACTAGGTGGCAAGAGAGTCCCAGAGACAAGTGGAAAAGTTTTGTGAAAAGAAATTGCCTTTTTAAAAAAATCCGTAATTGTTTGTATAATGTATCTTACTTAAGGCATTATTGATCTTTAACCAGCATGTTACCTATAATGACTTTTTGGGGTTGTTCTTTGAAATAGCATGAGAAATGGTAGTGGGAATTTTTAAAATATTACAAACTCTTGGTTGCTAAAAGCAACAGAATTGCACCGATACCTAAACTACACAATTTATTTATGTAGATGCATATTATTTTAGAAAGTGACACGTTCAAGACTGAAGGAAGATGTATCTCTGTATCTGCTGTGATAAATATTTGTACAAATAGTTCCTAAATGATAGATTTCTTTTCTCGTCTTTTAGATTAAGCAAATGGAGCCAAGACATTATGGCTTACAACTTAGAAGGTTTATTGGTGAAAACACTGAACACTGTATCCCTGAAATGTATGAATATATTCAAGACCAGGTAATGCACAGGATCAAGAATGCAGTTCCATGATCAGAATCCTTATTTGAGAGATGATAATTTTTTTATTCTTACAGAAAACATGGCAAAGTTTGCAGGATTTTGTAGCTGGACAACAGTGCAATATTTTTTGAGCTGTCCACCTTAGAATAAGAGACACCTAAGGAATATAACTTGCCAGGAACTGTATAATCTCTAATCCCAAGAAATGAAATACTACAAACACTACATTAAACAAATGGAACAGTCCTCTCATAGTCAAAATGGAATTAGGCACAAATAACTGATCTTTGAGATGGAGAAAAACATTAGAATCCTGGTCTTTCAATGTTGGCTGCAAGTAAATGATTGAAATAGCCCTCTCCAACTTGGTGGCATTCCAGTGTGTTGAACTATGTCTGAAGAGAATGAGCAGAAACAAAACTAATACATATTGGCTGAGCAGATTTATATGCAATCCAGATTAGATATCGGTCTGGATATGTAAAACTGAGCCCTAGCTGTACTTGGTGTAAAAGAACATGTTGCTAAAAATTAGATGCGAGTTGTTTTAGGCACATTCTTTTTCATCTGGAAAACCACACATAGTCTTTATTTAGCATTGCAAAGGCTGTACTGAATATTTTTTTGAATTGGCTAAGGAAAAAAAATAAGTTGAATGGGGACCAGAATAAAATGCATTTTAATTTGAATGTAATTAAGAATGTAATTAATCTAGATAGCCTAAATCTAGGCTATTTCCCCAGGTATTTTGTATTTTTTTTTGGGGTGGGGGTGTCACATTAAAACTTAAGAATTCTGCAGCCATTTTAGTAGGAGATCAGTTTTTCCTATGCCTGGAACTTTAGGCCCTATACCTTTTGATTAAGTTAGGGTGAGGCACAACTCCATTTATAGATGAGACGTTCTCACCATTCCCTCTGATGTTCACTACAGTCTGTCAAACTGGCTGGTGATTCTAATCTCTGCGAGCTTTGTAACATGCCTCCTTAATTTATTGCTGCACTGTTACATTAGGAGCCAAAAACAGAAGTGATAAGGCAGTTGCCTTTATTCATGTATCTGTTGTCATTACATGTCAAGTGAGCTGAAGGATCTTATTTGTCTACACAAGAGTGGGAAACTAAAGGGAACAAAGCTATCTCCCTCTTCACCTGTACTTGATACTTGAGGGTTGTTTTTTTAAGTAGCACATCCTTCATACTGAAAGTGTGACCAGAGAAAATTACTTAAAGGATTAGAACTGAAGCTAGGCAATAACAGACAGAGTTGAAATTTTGCTACTTGTCCAAATATAGATTATGGGTAGATTCCCTGTCATGTTGGCTTTAATATTTTAAAATGATTCTTTAAGTTAACTATCATAATTTGTAAATATAAATGGCATTTTTCAATGCTCTAATTCAAAATACTGTACAGTGACTGAAATAAAATTTAACAAGTGAAATACAGAATCCCAATAGAGTTGATACGATAGTTGGCAATGTTCTGCTCTTTAACAGCTTCCAAAAACAGCCTTATAAAGCAGCTGCTTAATGGAAGAGCTGATCCTAACAGTGACACTAATGTGTTTATTTGTTGAGTGTATTTTGGTCTCGGGCATCTATCCCCAGTTCAGCTTGAGATGATATTATGTCTCCTACAGATATATGACGAAATAGAAATCTTTCCTTTGAACATCTACCATGCACATCTTACTAAGAAAGAGGGTGCAGTTGATTTTGGTAAGTCAGCAGTTAACTGAATGAGGAAACTGTTTTAAGTACTTGCTTTGTTGACTTGGTTAGGCCCAGGGATGGTATTCACTTACCTTCCCTACTGGTTCGCAAATGTGAGCCCGCCCATCCACGCTTGCGCCTGGCCTTCCGCATGTGTGCTTTGCTGGCGTGTCCGCCTTCCGTGCATGCACCTGGCCTCAAAAATGTGCCTAAATAGGATGGCATAGAGCTGGGGCCAGTGGGCGGGCCTACCTGCGATTTCTGCTATCGGTTCATGTGAACTGGTCCAAACTGACTGAATACTGCCTAACCAGTAGTTCTGTTCCCTATATTGTTAGCCAAGGATATAATGTGTCTTTGAAGTTAAAGAGTTTTGTTTAGCTTTCATAGACAAGACTTTGATGGAATGAAGTACACAGGGCCTTTGGATAAATGGAGCCAAAAGAAACTATGATAAGAGTGATTTGGTTTTAAAGATTAAGAAAGATGGCATGCCCTCTATTGAAGTTATTATATTATATATTGAAGATGTTGTAAGACTACGGTACAAACAATGATATTCTGCCATTAATAATTATTTTCCAATGGCTTGTATTTTACTTCTATGTTATTTCAGATGTATACAATATTAATGAGATACAACATCTTAAATAATATAAAAATACATTCTTTCTATGGAATTGCTAATGAATACTAATTCGGTATAGCTCATTTTAAGACGGTGGTAATGACTCACACTTTTAAAGAAGGCAAATCTGATTTTTTTAATTCCAGGATTTGCAGTTACCGTGCAAGTTGATGAACACCAGCATCTTACCCATATCTTTATAAGTGATGTTCTTCCTGATGGGATAGCTTACACAGAAGGTTTGTGCTGTCTCTCTCGTTTACATTATTTTCTAATGCCTACTCATGGCTCTAAAACTAAAATAAGCCACCTAAAATATAAGTTATGGACAAGTTATAAATATTCAAGGAAGGGTGGATGGGTGAATGGAGGGAGGAATCATTTTATCTCTTTCTTTTTTGGTGGTGGGTAGGTCTATCAAAACTTTCTTAGATTCTTAGCACCGACAAGGTAAGGTTTTTGTTATACAGATGGATAGCATAGCATTATCATACCACAGCATGATGATCGATTGAATTTATATGTACACAATTAAAAATACAAAATTCAACCATTAAACTCAGTTAATGACAGCTAAAAACTACAATAATAAAAAGGAGGGAGTGTGTAGTCTAGACTTATACACAGTGCACAATGCTATTTAACAGACTCTACCCTTTCATGGGATTCCCAAGCCCAATAGCAAAACCAAGTTTTAAGGGACTTCCAGAAGATCAACTGGATTGGGGCCAATCTCACCTCGAAGGAATGATATTCCAAGGGGCTGGTGCCATAGCAGAAAAAGCACTCATCCCGAGTCTTGCCAAGTGAAGATCCTTGGTTAATGGGACCTACAGTATGTCCCTCCTGCCGGACCTGATGACATGGGGTCCATGCAATTGGGGACAGGTGGTCCTCAAATAATTTGGCCCCATGCCATGTAGGGCTTTAAAGGTCATAACCAGCACCTTTAGTTTGACTGAGAAGCAAATTGACAGCCAATGTAGCTCACAGAGCGGAGGTGTAACCTGTGCAGATCTTGGAGTACACATAACTGCCTGTGCCACTGCATTTTGTATCAGCTAAAGCTTCTAGATACTCTTTGGGGCAGCCCCATGTGAAAAACCCTCTTCTGCTCCCCACCCCAATTCCACTCCCATATATGCTTGTTGGGTAGCCATGCTAGAGACTTGTTCTCCAAGAAGCATACTCTCAGCAAGCAGATAGCTGTGCATTTATTGTATATGAATAGAGAAAACATGTTGAGCAAAATACCATCTATTTCATCTGGCTGAAGTCACCGATTTCAGAAGCATATCCTAGACAACACATTGAGTTAAATAGAGTTTTGTCTGAGTAAAGAATATTGAGAGAATTTCATCTTGCCATGTCTTTATTTATGCTTCAGATTGTTATTAATTCTACATGACAAGGATGATATGATCAAATGCCGTTTTTCATGGCTGTTGAATTCGCTCACTTCTTACATTCCTTTATTGCCCATGTTCCCATGGATTTTGTTCAGTTTAACTAGCTTCTGATTGCTGTATTCATTGGATGAAATTCTAAGCAAAAAGGAAGGGAAGGTTTTAGAATTTTGTCCATGTTTATTTGGATGCAATGCTGAAAAAAGGATTTAGGCCAGCAGCTTTTTGTGCTGGTTCACTGCCTTGATAGGTTTATTAAACAATGGAAAAGTTACTCTCCTATTGTGCTTTTAACTCCTTTTTTAACAAGCAAAATACTTTCTTATGTAAATCTTAATTTTTGCAAAACATTTGTTGGATTTATTATTTTATCACAATATATTCCATAAACTTTCATGTGGTAGGATTAAAAAAAAATCATTTTAACTGTTTGTTACAATATGTTTTATTGTGCCCTCTTGCTGTTGTGTCTACCCTGTCTGTCTTCTGCTTTTTCCTGCCCCCAGGCTTGTGTGTTGGCAATGAAATTTTGATTATAAATGGAGAATCTGTATCTGAGCTTGACCTCAGGCAGATGGAATTACTGTTCTCGGAGAAAAGCGTGCATCTAACATTGACCACAAATCTCAAAGGCACTAAGACAGCATTATGTTCTTCTTTGCAAGATGGTATCATTTCCAAGGAGGCAAGAAAGTTCTTGCCCCCGCAAAACCAATCACAACTCTTGGAGGAATTTCTGGATAACTTCAGAATGAATACAGCAAATGGTGAGATGATGCTTGAAGTTTTATAGTGAACTTCCTGCATAAAAAGAGCACATGCGCTATTTTTAATGCCATTTCAACTTTTCCTTTTTCATTAAACACAGAAACTTTTAGAAGTTAATATTAAAAACATATTTGTATTTTTATAAACAACATCTTCATAACAGGAGTTATAGGAGAATTAAACATTTTTTAGATGAAAGATCCATTGATTGATTGATTGATTACCATGTTTTCCCAAAAATAAGACCTGGTCTTATATTTTGGGGAAACGATTTCGGGGTGATCAGCCCAGAGGCGTGGGGGAGGGGGAGAGGCAGGCAATCCCGACACCCGCAGGATGCAGGCAATCCAAGAGACATGATGATGAAGCTCCTGTGGCTGGCCGCCCACTCCATCCCATTGACTCAGCTTTCCTGTGGCCCATGCGGCGTATCCAGATTGCATGCCTTCCCCCGCCTCTGCCTCCACCTGCTGCTTGGACAGGTAATCAACTCACCTGTACCGTGCAGGCTGTGGCTACTGCTGGACGCCGTCAGCTTGCACCCGCTTGCTGCCTCCAGGTTTAAGTCCACTCTGTTACTAAACTTATTGGGTGGTGTTGAGTCAGTTTCAGTCACTCTCTTTCAGCCTAGTGTGTCTTACAGGGTTGTGGTGTCATTAATTGAGGGGTAACCCTTAATGTATGCTGCCTGGAACTTTTAAGGAAAGGCAGAATATAAATGCAATGCACCAATAGATAAAACAACTTGGTCAAACAAAGTTAATGTTGCCATTTTCTGCTCAAAATTACAGAAAATTACATATTCAAATATTTAAAGAACGTATGGCAATACAACATATCTTAGAATAACATCTGTGTTCTGACATTATATAGCACTCACTACATGTAGGTAAAACCAGCTTGCAGTGTTTTTAATGAGATTTAGGTCATGGATAGGATGCTGTGAAAATATCCACTGGGACAATCGAAGGCTGATTACCACTTCCTTTCTAACCACTTTTCTATGAAACATTGCTTCCCAAACCTGCTCTTCTATTAATGTCATAAATAACATAAGTAAAAAAAATTTCTCTCCATTGCTGGAATATCGGTTTCCGTTGCTGATTGTCTGAATGTAATCCACAAGAAGAGGGCCGAGCAGCCTTCTGTTTAGTCCTTCAGTAAAGTCACACAATTCATGGTAACTTGGTCTGTATTTCTGTTTGGAAGTCATCAGGTTCCTACATCAGTAGGCACAAGTATCGCTCATTAAGTGTGCGGCTTCCCTTGGTTAAGTGTAATTGAAATTTGTCTTTTTGGGGACAAGTGATTCATAATGCTGACACTGCTGAAGCATTATGCAGACTAAATTAAGTACAGTGTGTCATTTTGACACTTTTTCAGCTGAAACCTGAAAATACTTTCTAGAAACCATTTTGTTTCCCATATAATAGTAGAGCAAGTAGTGTAACTCTGACTTCTTGGATGGAAGTATAGCATCCAAATCGCAAGAGGTAATTAGCTATGTTCAGGCCGTGGCTTGAATATGTGAAGGGCTCTTGTGCTGGAAAACATGGGCTTACCCTGGTTTTTTCTTCTGCCCTCACACAATGAAGGAGGACTTCTGAAAGGGAGTGGTATTTGCACTGCTTTGAACATAGTTACTCCATGTAGGAGTAACTGTGCAGGACCCAATTGTGCTGATAGCAACATTTAAGTTCTTTACCTGTTCTGGTAAAGATATATTGTTCTGTTCTACTCTTTTGTGGCCAGTTAGTACAGTGCTGTGTCCAATTCTGCAGTGTATCCAGAATATTTTGCAAACTAGTCCTTGAAGCAAGATTAAAACTATACTTCATTTATAGAAGAGAAGATTTAATAGAAGGGATGCTATCATCTTTCATGAAAAAATTTCAGCAGTTTCAGCAGGAGGAAGCAGACTCTCTTTCTCTGGAAATATTAAACGGATAGTTTTCTGACAGGGGTGTCATCATTGCAGCTTCTTACACTGAGCAGTGTTAGTTAGACTCGTTGTGTCTAAGCTCCATTCCAATACTAAATTGTAATTATTCTTTTGTAGTGCTAAATGTGAAAAATCCCTAGAGAGAGGTTTTTGGATTGATAATTATAAAGCAGCTTTATTAGGTCATGTTTAAAATAAAAACTTGATTGCAAAACTCAGCATACAATAAGTAGCATTTATCTCATAAGACTGTTCTGTTTAAATGAAATTGGAGTATAAAAGCTCCTGCCATAAAGTGAAAATTATGGCACTAATAAATTATAGTTCATTATTTAGGATTTATACTCAGTTTATTAGTTTGATACAATAGGCAAGTATTACCTGGCGTATTTACTGTGTTAAGAGCACCTGCTGTATAACTAGCGATGCTGATCTTCTGGAATATATTTTATACCTTTTATTTATCTCCACATATAGTTTTTTTTTTTTTAATTTGATTTATATGCCGCCCTTCTCCGGAGACTCAGGGCGGCTTACAATGCGTTAAGCAATAGCCTTCATTCTTTTGTATATTTTTATACAAAGTCAGCTTATTGCCCCCACAAACTGGGTCCTCATTTCACCTACCTTAGAAAGGATGGAAGGCTGAGTCAACCTTGAGCCTTGGAGAGATTCGAACCAGCAGAAATTGCAGGCAGCTGTGTTAATAACAGGGTGCATTAACCACTGTACCATCAAGGCTCTTTTTGTTATAATAGGCTCTTAGTGTTATAATAAAAATCCTATGGGTGTCTGATTCAAAGAGGAGCTGAGGTAGACACGTGTACCATGAGCTAGAGGCAAGAACAATGATTGGGAATGTACATTTGTTAAAAAGTCACATTTATTAGATTAATTTAGCATATAGCAAATGCTTCTGCAAATGGTTTATAATAGAAGCAAACCCCAAATGGGTTTCTGTTTTTCCTGCTTGTATTCTTCCTCAGTTGCTGCCCTGGTTAATTTGAAGTGTCTTATTGGCCTAATTATTACAATCTAACTTTGAAAATATTAATTTTGATTAGTAGTATCCTGATACCCTTTTCCCATTTTCTAAGACTACATCCTTAGTGGACAAAAATGCAAGACTTCCTATTTTTTGATCAGAACAAAGATATGCTTACCCTTATGTTTCTACCAGATGGTTTTAAGAAGCTCAAAAGGCTGTTAAGGCAATTTTTCCCATCAGACCTTTGAGAATTCAGTTTATGTTGTAGCAAAGAGAAGATATTACCTTTTTGTTTCCAACTTTTTTCCCCAATCATGCAGTAAATTACAACAAGTTTATGAAAAAAGATTTGTTTGTAATAAATACATGGTTAAACATAAGGTTATTTCTCTATTCACATGCCAAAGGAATTGTTATAACTCTTAAAATATGTATTTGTTTGTGATAGAGATAATTAATGAAGGATGCATGAAGGAGTAAGAATTCATAGCAGGCATAAACCATTTCTTGGCAGTGTCAAGAGTGGATCTTGGGGGGAAAAAGACATGGAAAAAAAGGAAAGAAATTTTAAACACTAAAAGACGAGGAACAAAAGAAAAAAATATGAAATGAACTAGAGTGACACCAAAATAACATATGGATGCAAAAATGTATGAACACATACAGGTAGTCTTCGACTTATAACATTTAGTTACATCATTTAATGACTGTTCAAAGTTGCACCACCACTGAAAAAAGTGATTGATAACCGTTTTCCCCACTTGCGACTGTTGCAACACCCCCACAGTCACATGATCAAAATTTTGATGCTTAGCAACCAGGGGTAGGTTTTAAATTTTTTTACTACTGGTTCTGTGGGCGTGGCTTATTTTGTGGGTGTGGCTTGATGGTCATGTGATAATTCTTTAGGATTTAACAGAGGTACTGGTCTACCAGGCTTTTAACTGCTTGCAGAGATGTACCGGTCTACCCATTTGTTTTTGGAGGCACCGGTCTACCACCACACTGCCTTTTAACACTGATCAGCTGTAGGGCGGCCCTTTGAAGCTCTGTGGCAAGAGTTTAAACAGTTTTTTTCCTTCTAGCCGATCAGCTGGGACTCGGGAGGCAGCGAATAGATTGGGGGCGGGGCCAAATAAAAGGTAAGAATAACATGGGGGGGAGCAGGAGGGCCCACCTCCCGAACAAAGGGAACTGCTTCGGTGACATCATATCGTCACTGCTACCAGCTTGGCCGAACCAAGCTGAACTGGGAGGAACCACCACTGTTAGAAACGGATTCATATTTATGATGGTTGCACTGTCCCAGGGTCATGCTATCGGTTTTTGCAATCAACAAAAGTTGGTGTGGAAGCCAGATTCACTTAACAACCATGTCACTAACTTAATAACTGTAGTGATTCACTTAACCACCTGTGGCAAGAAAGGTCTAAAATGGGTCAAAATTGACTTAACAAATGTTTCACTTAGCAATAGAAATTTTAGGCTCAATTGTGATCGTAAGTTGAGGCCTATTTGTATTAAAGAATAAATTAATTAAATTGGATTAATTAATTGAGCATGCTGAAAAATGCTTAACGGCACAGGTGTAGAAGATCCGACTGGAGTTATGTTAAAATATGAATGCAGTTCGTTTATGGACTGACTTATAGAATACATTTGTGCCCCACAATTGGAAGAACATCATGATTTTTCTGTACCAAAGGAAAAGTTGTAAAAAGGAATGAGGAGAAAAGAAGGGACTAGTTGTATGAAGCAGTTCAAAAGGGGACCATCCACAAAATTTGGGACCTGCACAGCAACTTTAGATAGTATAAGTCTTCAATAGAACATATTTTCCCCAAATTTTGTGGACTGTCCTCTTTATACATTCAGGATGGTGGATTCAGTTTGCTCACCAGCTAGCTATTTCCATTTTTGAGGATGAAAATATAATTTTACATTTACTTGAGTTTTATTTCTTGACCATTAAATAAAAGGCTCCAGCGTCTGTCTCTTTTTCAATAGAATAAGCTATAAAAGTATTTTAAATTTAGCATCCCAGGTTTAATGGCTTATTTTGCCTATACTTTGTAGAAACATTATCCCATGCAGTGCTGTTTCCTTCTTTTTCTTTCAACTCAGAAACTGGGCTGAATTTATCTTAACCATTATGCCATAAATTATCTGGTCCAATCATGTCAGGCTCACTGAGGTGCCTGACTAAGCTTGAGGGTCTCCATCACTCTTTAGGGCATAGCTAAACAAGGATATTAATGACATACTAGGAAAAAACGTCCATATAGTTGATTGCCTTCCCTCAACTCTCAAACTTCTCTCAAAGGCCTTCATTGTTTATTCCTTCTGCCCACTGCAGTTTAATTCTAATACTTCTTTCTTCCACTCTTCCAATACTTTAACTGATTTTTTGCCCTGGGCTTCATGGTCTTGTAAAGTGTTGTTGTTTTTAACATAATCTCTGCTCTAAAGAGCTTTGGTTTTCGATTTATCTCCTATAGGTCAAGATAATTAAATGGCTATACAGTAGAACCTCTGGTCATAAATGCTGCTGACCACGACCAAATTGGGTTCTGACCAAAAAATTCCACAGTGTTTCCACCCCCCCCGTGGCTGATTTCCCCTTCTGCGCCATTTTTTTTTTAAGCGCCAAATTTTCAAAATTAGGTTTGGGTCACAACCAAATCGGTTTGTGACCAAAGTTATGGAACAAATTATGGTTGTGACCAGAGGTTCTACTGTATTTTCTTTCTAGTTTAGAGCTAGCAGGCACAGTGGCACTTCCAGGCACTATTTTCACTGCCTGTAAGAATGTATAGGGTGAAATGAAATCCTAATGAATTGGAAGAAGCTTAGTCTACTTCGCACCAATTGCACAATGGCTCTGACCCTCATTGAACTAATGTGTATCAAAAAAATTAAACAAAAAACAACAGCGGGCCACTTCAAAGTGGCTTGGGTATTGGACAGGGATTGGATGTGGGAGAGCATTAATAGATAGGAATGTTGTGTGAATGTATCCATATATTGTGACTTTTTGAAAGTTTAATTCTGGAACCAAAAATGTGTTATGCACCCTTTGTTGTCTTCAGTTGCTTTCTGTCATTTTATCTCATTTTATTATATAGAACAGGGGTCTCCAAACTTGGCAACTTTAAGACTTGTGGACTTCAACTCCCAGAATTCCTCAACCAGCTTTGCTGGTTGAGGAATTCTGGGAATTGTAGTCCACAAGTCTTAAAGTTGTCAAGTTTGGAGACCCCCGATATAGATGATCCATAGTGGATCTTTCTGTGGTAAAATCCCTTCTGAGGGACGGGCTGTCCCTCTTAGATACATTCTGGAAAGATTGTTCTAATATTCCTTGAACTCAATTGTCTTTACACCATCTTGATTTTGAGAATTATTTCATTATTTATGAATCCTTACAGGTATCCCAAAGAAGTTTCTTGCTCTAAAATATATTTTGCAAGAATGCATTAAACCCAAAATAATGTTTTGAAAAATGCCTCTTATTGCTAATTTCAGGGATATGACTTTTTGGAATCAGCAGGAACCTTTTAAATTTCCTTTCCTTGTGCAAATATACTGGATTACTGTATAGTAATTATAATACTGAATTAGTCCCCTGAACATCAATTTGAGAATAAGCTCCAGTATAATGTCTTAAGACTATCACATTGTAGAGCTAATTTTGAGATTGTGAGCAACTGGTTTATATCTGCCATTATGACATTAAATAACAATATATGACCCTCCAGATGTTGCTAGACTACAACTTTCAGTAATTTACACCTTCCTTTAGCCACCGCTGGTCTCGGGCAGAGGAGGAGAATAGGAAAGAGAAGGAAAAGGAGTACTTTATTTTAAGGTACTAGACACACAACCCCCAAATCCAGTGGTGGGATTCAAATAATTTAACAACCGGTTCTCTGCCCTAATGATTTCTTCCAACAACCAGTTCACAGAACTCAGAAAGTTAACAACCGGTTCCCCCGAAGTGGTGTGAACTGGCTGAATCCCACCACTGCCCAAATCTATTTGCTTTCTGAAATTTGCACCTCTTACAGGCAAAACTGCTGGTGAGAGATTTGGGAGACCTTTCCTACCTTTTAGAGTACAGCTTCCAGCATGCAACTTGAAAGCCAAATACCGTTTCTAGCCTAAAGAAAATGATATTTTTCTCGAATTGGCCTTTTTAGTCACACTAGATGCTGTTTTAGGACCTCTTTCCAGAGCACGATACCATAGTCTCTTGAGACTGAAGGATGCCAATGATGTCTGGTTTATATTTCCATATTGAACCATATTGAGGTAGAAGTTGAGGGCTATTCCCATTCTCTCCCTTCCATCCATGATACTGCATTCAAAATCTGCACTGCATTGCGAATTTGAATTTATAGAGCCTTCAAGAAGGGAAAACTCAAGATAACTAAATTGCCAGTATATCTGATTCTAAGCTGAACTGGCTTTTTCTACCATTCCATCCTGCTTCACTGGTGGCAACAGTGTAGAGGAATAGGCAAAGCCTGGGGTTGAGGGGTGGAATTAAGACAGAACTCAACCAAGAATCATTATGTGTCCACAAATTCTCCAAGTTCAGCCCCCTCCCCCCCTGAATTCCATTAACTCTTTATCTAGCACCAATTTAGGGCTGACCATTAGTTGACCAGATTCTTATGTATAGTCTTGAACAGTAAACCTTCTGAATTAGAATTTATGTGCAATCACGTTTCTTTGCGCATGATAGTGCTTGTTAAAAGCATTTTTTCCTTGATGTACAATTGCACTAATATAAGGCTCTGGAGAGGAAATAGCTAATTGCAGGATAGCTAGTAGGCAACGAGAATGATTGACTTAGGAGTTCATTTCAGCAAAGTGGTAACACAGAGAATTAGAAGTATGTTGAAGGACAGCTTATGTGGGGGTATTTGGTGTTAGAACGAAATGGAAATTGTTTATTATCAAACATTGCTGAGGATCTTGCCTATGGGGACAAGCAGAGTCTGGTTATTATGGGGAGTTTTAGATGGAGCAATGTGCAGAAGTTAATTCTTTTTGCAGTGTTGAGCACTAAAAAGATCCTTCTTTGAAAACAATTTGTTGTTTTGAACTATTCGCATTTCAACTCTATCCAGTGGTGGAATTCAATTTTTTTTACTACCAGTTCTGTGGGCGTGGCTTGGTGAGTATAGTGTGGCTTGGTGGGTGTGGCAGGGGAAGGATACTGCAAAGTCTCGATTCCCACTCCACTCCAGGGGGAAGGATACTGTAAAATCTCCATTCCCACCCCACTCTGGAGCCAGCCAGAGGTGGTATTTGCTGGTTCTCCAAACTACTCAAACTTTCCGCTACCGGTTCTCCAGAACCTGTCAGAACCTGCTGAACCTGGCTCTATCCCATAGAATAATTGGTTCCGCAATGCAAAGCAGATCTTCCATTCTTATTTGGTTACTATATTTCTCTGTTTCATTCTCTGTGTTTAAGCAGTGTAGACTCTGATTTTCTCACCAGCATGATCTAAAATAGAAATAATTGACTATGTATTTTCCCAGTTTCTACAGTGGTAGGGCATACCTAATTTTGCTGTGCCATCTGCTTTTATTTTTAGTGCTCCATCCTACTCCCCTCTATTAGTGTCAATAAACTAAAAGGCAAGGCCCCATCCTCTTTACCAAGAGGGCAGCTTGCCATCTATTCTTGATGTTTGTTAACATATTTTTGCTGCTGTGCAGTAGGGCACTAGTTCAAATGGGTGATATTCAGAACAGAGCTGTAAATGATGAGAAGTTATTTAGCAGGCTGGTACTTAAAAATGGATCCCTTATTCCTCCTTATGCCTCATTGCAGTTTCCTCCTCATTTACAGAGAAAAGAGGGAGTTGGTAAGAGCAGTGTGGATTAGCATGCAATTACAGCCGTGTTAATTAAATGGACTAAAGCATCATGAAAAATTGCATCTGCCTCCTCTCCTTATAACACGGAGGGATCTGTTTCCTCCTTAAAACAGAGATGTATTTTCTTAGTTTCTCATTTGTTTTCTTGATCTCCAAATTTGATAACAAAGCCTCCGAAGCATGCACACAATCTGCTTTCTTCAACTTTGAATATGAATTATCATAGTGCCATGTTCATTGCATGGTTTGTACTGCTATGGAGGTTTAGAGAATTGTGTTTTCTGATGTTTTTGTGGGCTTTCTCTCTGCTGCTTTGCTTGTGATCCCATCTGTTCATAGTGTGCTCAGTATTTTATTGAATAATTAATGGTGAGGAAAACATTTTGTTCTTTTTGAAGTTTAATGGGTTACATTATCTTTTCTTTGAATTGATAGTGAATCATATATGGCTTGTCAACACAATACAACATAGTGACATTCATATAATTAAATTGGCAGCTCAAAACATTGGTGCATATGGGCATGAATGCAGACAAAATGCTAAACTATTTCAGTTTCTCTGGCATTACCTAGCATTCCTGAGTTTCCAAGGCTTTATTGCATCTGTTTTGCCTAAACTTACTGCAGCGAACATGTCCATATGTATCTTGTGCATATACAAAGTCCATTCATTCTAATCATTTCAAGATCCCTCTCTTGAAGAAACTGATATGAAATTTTCTTTTCGTTTTTGATGGGCTACTAAATCCAAGTTGCAAATTTGCAATTGTCATTAGATGGTAGTAAAGAGATCCAGAAAATCCCAGGTTCTCTGCTTCCAACTAGTGGTATCTCAGATACTTGCAGCCCCAATCTTTTAAATATACAATCCATACTTTTAAATACAGGTAGTCGTTGATTTACAACCAGTTGCTTAGTGACCATTCAAAGTTATGACAGACCCCCCCCCCAAAAGGTACTCACAGCTCAGTTCTGAAGTTCCAATGGTCAGTCCTTCCCTCCATGGTCACATGACTATTTTGGCAACCAGCTTGCATTTACAGTCAAATGACTGTAATTTACTTTTTTTTTTTTTTCTGAAAACCTATATTAATTTTCAATTTTCTGCAAAAAATGCCCCATAGCGAACCATGGGCTTGCTTAACAACCATGGCATTCATTTAACGACCATGGATTCACTTAAGATCCATGATGATTTGCTTAATAACATGCTGTTTGACGACCTGCTCAGTCATCAGTCGAGGACTACCTTATTGGCAAAATATTGTTTTTATTTACATTTTATCCTAATTGCTGCTATATGAAGTAGTAATACAAAGAAGGAAGACAAGGTTCTCTTCTCTCTTCTTTTGGGCCATTAATAAGTTTAAGAGCCACAGTAAGTTTTAGGACAATGTGTTCATCCAAGAAAATCATTTTATATGTATGCAGACATTTGTATTGGATGTTTTTATCAACCAGCACACGCTGTACCACATTGTAGACAGATGATGCTGAGGAAGGCAAGCTTTGAAGTAGTAGCCCAAATATTTGTATTACTTTACATGGGATTATTTTATCTGGAAAAGCCAATCTTCAGGAGTCTATGTTTCCTGTCACTTTAACGAAACAATTATATCTAAATGAAAGAAAATACATATTTCTTCTTCTGATATCTAGCTTTTCACTTTTTTAAAAATATAGATTTCAATCATGTGCCTGATGTTAATGGAAGTCTAAAAAGGAGCAACACAGATGGCATGCTGGACCAGATGCCAGACAAGGAGAAACTTGATTTACCATTCAGGGTAAGAGCACTGCTTAAAAGTTAATGCAGAAAGTAGAGAGATACGGAAGGCATGCGGATTGCTTTTGTGGATGCGGTAGCACTAATTTTGTACATGTAAACTCACATCTATATGCATATCCATGGATACAATTATATATATAGCAATAGCACTTAGATTTATGTTCTGCTTCACAGTGCTTTACAGCAGTGGTCCCCAACCCCCGGTCCGCGGACCGGTGCCAGGCCGTGGAGTACCTGGCACCGGGCCGCGCAGCGGCCGGGGGACATGAACGCTGCAGCGCAAAGGCTCCTGGGCCGTGCGCAATGGGCCGTGCGCAAAAGCTCCTGGGCCGTGCCCCCACCCCTGCGCGCGCTCAGCGGGCCGCGGCGATAAAAAGGTTGGGGACCACTGCTTTACAGCACTCTCTAAGCAGTTTACAGAGTCAGTGTATTGCCCCCAACAATCTGGGTCTTCATTTTACCAACCTTGGAAGGATGGAAACCTGAATCAAACTTGAGCTAGTCAGAATCGAACTGCTGGCAGTTGGCAGGCAGTCAGCAGAATTAGCCTGCAATACTGTATTCTAACCACTGTGCCACCATGGCTCTTATATATCTCTTTGACTTGTTCAAGGTCAATGTAAGATGTACTAGAAACAGAGTTCTATTCCATCCTTAGCCATGAAAGCTCATTGGATGAATTTGGGCCATTCTTTCTCAGCCTAGTCTACCTCACAGAGCTGTCGTTATGAAGGAAAACAGGAGGTAGGGGCATTATATATGCTGTTTTAAGCTCTTGTACAAAAAAAAAAGAATATAAGTCTAATTTCTTGAATCAATATTGTATAAGTAATAAAAATTGGATGTAATAGTTAAGGTGCTGATTTAGAAACTAAGAGACTGTGAGTTCTAGTCCTGCCTTACACCTGAAAGGCAGCTGGCGGACTTTGGGCCATTCTCTCTGTCTCAGCCCAATTTATTTTTCATAGGGTTGTAGTTATAAGGAAAATAGGAAGAGGAAGGAGTATTATGTATATTTGCTGCCTTGACTTATTTATACAAATAATAAAGGTGGAATAAAAAACTAATAAATAGTAGAAATGAATATAGATGATAGCTACTGAAGTCTGGGGGAGAGCCTTCTCTGTGGGGGCACCTACCATCTGGAATGAGCTCCCCCCGGAGATACGGAGGATCCCGGATCTGCGCTCCTTCCGCCGTGCTGTGAAGACCTTTTTATTCCATCAAGTGGGCTTGGCCTAATCTCTTCCCTTTTTAAATATGTAAATTTTAATCTGTTTTTAAATTATTGGGGTATTTTAATTTGTCTGGGCCAAATAATTTAATTTGATTTTATCGGGTTTTTAAATTTTGTGTATTTATGTATTTTATTGTTGGCTGTTCACCGCCCTGAGTCCTTCGGGAGTAGGGCGGTATACAAATCAAATAAACTAAACTAAACTAAACTAAACTAAACTAAACTAAACTAAACTAAACTAAACTAAACTAAACTAAACTAAACTAAACTAACTAATTAATCCTTTAAAAATCCTTTAAAATCACAATTTTGTTTTTGCTGACCGAATGAGATGATATTCCTTGCATATTTACACCTACTTTTTAAGTTACTGTTAATAATAATAATAATAATAATAATAATAATAATAATAATAATAATAATAATAATAATAATTTTATTTCTATACTGCCCTTCTCCCGAAGGACTCAGGGCGGTGTACAGCCTATTAAAGGTACAAAGACAGACATCAATTTAAAAATAATTAAAATTATTAAATAATTTCAGCTCAGATTTAAAACCCCACATTTAAAACACCCAATTTAAAATCATTACATCGATAGCCTGGCCTGGTGGAACAGCAGGGTCTTGAGGGCACAACGAAATACGCGGAGGTCGGAGATCTTACGCATTTCCGGGGGCAGTTCATTCCACAGGGCAGGGGCTCCCACAGAGAAGGCCCTCCCCCTGGGTGTCGCCAGCTGACATAACTTAGCCGATGGCACCCTGAGGAGACCCTCTCTGGGGGAGCGAACTGTCCGGTGGGAGGCTATTGGTGGCAGAAGTCGGTCTTGAAGGTACCCGGGTCCTATGCCATGGAGTGCTTTAAAGGTGGTAACCAGTACCTTGAATTGCACCCGGAAGACCACTGGGAGCCAGTGCAGCTCGCGCAGGAGGGGTGTCACATAGACACAACGAGTTGTGCCCATAACCACCCACGCGGCCGCATTCTGGACCAGTTGGAGCCTCCGAGTGCTCTTCAAGGGGAGCCCCATGTAGAGAGCATTACAGTAGTCCAGCCGGGAGGTGACAAGGGCGTGAGTGACCGTGCGCAAGGCATCCCGGTCCAGAAAGGGCTGCAACTGGCGGATCAGGCGAACTTGATAAAAAGCCCCCCTGGCCACGGCCATCATATGCTCTTCTAAAGACAGCCATGCGTCCAGGAGGACATCCAGATTGCGAGCCCTCTCTGTGGGGGGTAGAGATTCACCCCCAATAGTCAGCGATGGCACCAGCTGACTATATCGGGATGCTGGAAGCCACAGCCACTCGGTCTTGGAAGGGTTGAGTCTGAGCCTATTTCTCCCCATCCAGACCTGCACGGCCTCCAGGCATCAAGACGTCACATCAAGGGCATCGTTGGGGTGGTCTGGGGTGGAGATGTACAGCTGAGTGTCTTCAGCGTACTGATGGACTCTCACCCCAAAACCACGGATGATCTTATTCAGCAGCTTCACATAAATGTTGAACAGAAGGGGCAAGAGGACTGACCCTTCCGGCACTCCCCATGCGAGGCGCCTCGAAGTCAACCTCTGCTCCCCTGCCAACACAAACTGCGAATGGTCAGAGAGGAAGGAGGAGAACTACCGCAGAACGGTGTCCCCTATTCCTAACCCCCTCAACCGCTGCAGCATGATACCATGGTCGATGGTATCAAAAGCCACTGAGAGATCTAATAGGACTAGGACAGAGGAACAACCCCTGTCCCGAGCCCTCCAGAGATCATCCACCAACGCGACCAATGCCATTTCTGTGCTGTACCCCTGCCTGAAGCCTGACTGGTACGGGTCCAGATAGAAAGCTTCATCCAGGTGCCGGGCAAGCTGTCGTGCCACCACACTTTCAACAACCTTCGCCACAAAACGAAGGTTAGAGACTGGACGGTAGTTAGCTAATTCAGCCGGGTCCAGGGAAGGCATTTGAGGAGGGGCCTCACCACCGCCTCTTTCAAGGCAGCGGGAAAGGCACCCTCACTCAAAGCAGCACTTATAATTCCCTGGAGCCAGCCTCGTGTAACCTCCCGGGAGGCTAGTACCAACCAGGAGGGACATGGATCCAATAAACACGTGGCGGCACTAATCTTACCCAGAACCCTCTCCACATCCTCGGGAGCCATAGGATCAAACTCCTCCCAGATAACATTCTCAAGACTTACCTTCGTCTCCTCCCCTGGACTCATCCAGTCGGAGTCCAAGCCTTCCCGAATCCGAGTGACTTTATCATGTAGGAATTGCACAAAATCCTCAGCTCGACCCTGCAAGGGATCTTCCCGCACCCCCCCTCCGAAGAAGGGAGTGGGTCACCCTAAACAGAGCGGCTGGGCAGTTCTCTGCAGATGCGATAAGAGCGGAAAAATGGTTAGATTTCGCCGCTTTTATCGCCACTAGGTAGGTCTTGATATAAGACCTCACCAGTGTCCGGTCAGAATCAGATTGACTAGTCCTCCAAATGCTTTCTAGGTGTCTTTTCCAACGCTTCATCTCTCTCAGCTCCTCGGAGAACCCAGGAGCCAATTGAGATCGGCATCGGGTCAGAGGCCGCAAAGGCATGACGTGGTCCAAAGCTCTGGCAGCCGCATTCTCCCAGGTGGCCACCAGGTCTTTGGTCGGGTCATGTGCCAGGGTCTCAGGAAATGGCCCAAGCTCCATCAGGAACTTTCGGGATCCATCAGGCATCTGGGACGGAACCATCTGGTCAGTTCCATCTCCCTGCGGCAGGGGAAGTGGCTGGAAAGTCCAAGTGAAGGAGCAAATGATCTGTCCATGACAAGGGTTTAATGTCTAGGTCCCCTCTACCAAGATCATTCAACCACTGACCAGAGACAAAAATCAAATCCAGAGTGTGTCCCTCTATGTGAGTGGGGCCTTGAAGTAACTGGGTCAGGTCCATGGCCGCCATGAAAGCCATGAACTCCCGAGCCACCTCTGACGTCTCACCTGCGGATGGTAGGTTGAAATCCCCCATGACAATAAGTCTGGGGGTATCAACCGCCACCCTGGCAATAACATCGAGCAGCTCGGGCAGGGTCACTGCCACGTGGCAAGGAGCCAGGTACATAGTCAACAAACCCATCTGCACCCCACGGCCCCACTTCAAAAAAGGGATTCACATCCAGCTATCTGAGGAACAGTGGTCTCCCTCGGACAAAGACTTTCCCTAATAATTGCCGCCATTCCCCCACCCCTCCCCTGAGCCCTTGGCTGATGAAATGCACGGAAATCTGGTGGGCACATTTCAACAAGGAGACCCCCCCCTCCTGGCCCAACCACGTCTCTGTAATACCTGCCAGGTCCTCACCCCCCTCCAAAATAAGATCACTAATGAGGGGGGCTTTGTTAACAACCGACCTGGCGTTACATCAGCTGCGGACCCAGGGCCTGAGGCTCTGTGCAACCCCGGACACGAGTCACACATTTTTTTTTTTAATTTGATTTATATGCTGCCCTTCTCTGGAGACTCAGGGCGGCTTACAATGCGCTAAGCAATAGTCTTCATTCTTTTGTATATTTATACAAAGTCAGCTTATTGCCCCCACAACTGGCTCCTCAATTTATCTACCTTAGAAAGGATGGAAGGCTGAGTCAACCTTGAGCCTTGGCGAGATTCGAACCTGCAGTAATTGCAGGCAGCTGTTCTTAATAACAGGGTGCTTTAGACCACTGTACTACCAAGGCTCTTTTTGGGGGGGGGGGCTGGAGTGCGCAATCACTCGTAAACAGTGTGTGCACACCCCCAGAGCGTGATATGGCCCCCTTCCCCCCGTCATATCTGCCCCTCCCACTCATTATTTCAATTACACTGCCCTTCCTATCACCCCCCTGTTCCTCTGCGTCCAATCGACCCATCACCCCGCTCAGTGGCTATATGGACCCCCCAGGTCCACCTTTACAACCCCCTCCCACCTCTGAACCCCTTAAAATTTTACTTAATAATACATTTAAAAAACCCCTTAATCTTCTCTTTGATGCATGCCATCTCTCGGGGTTCCAAAACCCGTCATCAAGATAGGCCCTCGATAACATGGAAGGCCAAACCTGCGAGAAGGGGGAATCTCGCAGCGCAAGAGGCTTGGACCTTGAGTACATCCAAAACTCTGGGATGATGGTGAAAATATGGCCTAATAATACTATGTTGTTTGTGTGTTAATTGTACTGGAGAAATTGATTTATTTTTAAAGCTCAGATTCAGTTTCTACTTTTGCATACATCAAAGTTGTGAAAGCATCATTATCATCAGTGAAGAGAGAGTCCTTGTTGCAGATGAGGTTCTGCTTTTTTCTTCTCCATTATGCTTAAAACAGACGGAACAACAACAATAGCAGCAACAACAACAAAGAAATTCCCTAAAAGGAGATTAATTAAACACTTGGGAATGCAGTATATTTTAAAAAAAACGATTAAGGTTTCTACCTTAATTAAGGTTCTAATAGTGGAACACTATTGCACTATAGCACATTAAGTATGAAGGGGATCAGGAAGAGATTAATAGATAAAGAGTTTTGAAGCAGAAAGTAAATTCTAATTGTTATGGAAACTGCCTTGATCCACTGCTGCTGCTTTCAAGACAAGCAGAGTCAAAATTTATATCTGTAAGAACAGTTCAGTATTATCCATACATTGCTACTATATTGGCACTTATTTATTGTCAAGGAATTCCGATGTTTTGAACCCAATCAAAAAAATACGCTTTTTCTTAGTCATTAAGCATCCTTGAAATATGCTATGGGGAATTATTGCTTTAAGACTCTTCATGTTTCAACTGCATTATATGTTCTGAGACACCCAAGTAAACTAAGGGTCTAAAATTTAAAAAAAGCTAACATAATGAAGCAATTCATATTTATATAGGAAAATAAAAACTAATGCAAATGAATATAAAGATGAAAAAAATCAAAGAGAAAGCTAAAATTGCAAGAAAAGGGAAACTCAAAAGAAAAACAGAAGAAAAAGAGAGAAAAAAGAAAGAAAAGTGCTTCCTATATTCCTGATAGCAGTTATAAGTACACTTATATGTTTACCTCTTAATAGTAAACAAAAAATATTGCCATGAATGTCCAGTTTGTCTACTTTAATTTCAACTTATTCAAAAGTACTTTCACCATAAAGCAATCTTTCAAAATAACTTTCCCCTTTATCCATTTTAAACTTTCTTATATCTACTCTTAATTAAGTTTTTTGCTGAAAGTTTTTAAATCTTGCTCAGAATTGCCTGAACTTCAAGATGTGCAGTATATACATTTGATAAATACATACTGTAAATAAAAAAAATATATATATTTAAAATCACATATTTTCTTTTGTAATCCAGAAAGAGTATTGACTCAACAGGTGGAATTCTTTCATCCTGCCACTCAGAAAATCTCTTTTTAGCTGTAAATTAATAGTAAATTAATTATATCCAAAAGTGTTTAAGAAAATGAGGCTTATGCGCTTTGTGTCTATATAACCTGTATTACGACTGTGAGCCTGTTAGTAATGGTAATAGTTTATTAATTGATTAATGTTATGACCATAGAAATAAAAGTAAAATACTGGATCAAATTCCAGGGTAAATACACCAAATAAAATATAGTAATAAAATACATAAGTGGTAAATACAAAGAATCAGAATTCAGACACATCACCTTTACATGATATCCCAATCTGTTCAATATACTTGATTGAATACCTTCTCCAAGCTGCTCAACTGAGAAGCCAACTGCAAAAACCTCTTTCTGCAGTCTATTTACAAGGAGCAGCTCTCTGAAGTACAAGTGGGTGATCTGACAATTTCTCTTTTATCTGGAAAGACCACAGCCGGTATTCATTGTATGACCGTGGATCTCCACCACAATGCTATCCATGGTTCTTCAGGTACATCAAGTCTGCCATAAATCATCACCAGGAAACAATTCACATACACACACTAGCCAAAAAGCCAGTCATTAGAATTCCATCTGTGGAATCAAATGAAGAACCAACAGCAAGTAAGACTTACTGCAGCATTTATAAGACAGCAAGTGCTGGTGGGATTGCCTCCAAAGCATAGTGAGGCAGATACCTCACCCACCAACTAAGAGATGCACTTGTCTTTATGCATCTCAGAAAGGTGGCAGACTAATGCCTAAGCAACAGATGACATAACCATACATATTCATAAGTAAAAGATCTCACATTACCAATGTATAACAGTTCAAAACGTACTGACAATGTCTCCTTGAATGGTAACGAAACGTTTGCAACCAGATTGCCAAGCTTGGAGCTCAAATCAACAGCCTAATGTATAACAGTGCTCTGGTTACTTCCTGCAGCTGTTTTCCTTCAAAAATAAAAAAAAGAGGAGAAAAACAGTAAAACAATAAGTTGGGAAGGAAAACTCCCACAAATCAAGGGGAGGGGGCAGTTTGTGAATGCAGATTCCAACAAAGAGAAATATTTCCCATTACAAATCTATAGGATTGTTCTAATAAGATAAACTCTGGCCTTATATGTCTATAAATCAATTTGATTTAATTGACTTCACTTATGCATGTACCAGTATTTCTGAAGGATTTGAAGTAAAATCATCATCATCATCATCATCAACATCATCATCATCATCATCATCCCTGCCTGGGGAAAGCAGTACCAGAGTTCCTTTTGGCAGTCAATTCATAAGGGGGGCTGTAGGCTTGCTAGGGGAAAAGATGTGGAGTAGAATCTACATCTTAAAAAGAAAATATAAAAGAAGCTACTTCTTAAGAAATGTATCTAAAATTTTGATGTATGTGATGCAACTTAATACATTAAAATGCCCCCCCTCCCAGCTCCTACTATGTATGTCAACTATAATCAGAAGGAAACTACAGAAACAAGTGTAAGCTCAAGGGAAGACAAGAGAGGCGTACTGACAAAATTAATAAAGCAGAATCAATTCTTCCTTGGGTTCTACCCGATGGCATCAATAAGCATCAATTTAACATTTTTTTTCAAGGTTTATTTGCAATCAGATAAAAAGAAATATGAGTCAAAAAGTATTCCACCGTTCAGATAAATCACGGAAAAGGATTTAGCTACATTTTTAAAATAAGCCATCTTTATTTTACATTATTCGTAATATTCATAGATTTTGAATCCTATTTTCTATCATGGAAACCATGACAAAATATTTCCATGAATTTTAAGGTATGGCAAAGTAGTCATAGTGATCTTTCGTTCATGCCAAGATCATTGTTTTTGCATGATAAAGCAAATCCACATTTTAAAATAGTTTGTAATGGCCTGCTCTTACAAATGGTCAGTTTGTCCTTGCCATTTTGGTACAGTCCAGATAGATAGGAGAGCAAATGAGGTTGGGTACCTATTCGAGTTGCAATTAATTAATTCAATTGAAAGATGATGGAAATGCCTATAGTTTTTGCTATTTTTCTTCTGTGTGCTTGTCTGTTTAATGAAGTCAAAGTCATTTTGAAAGAAGGACTCTCTCTGTGTGTATGTGGAGGGGGAGGAATGGCTGTGTTCTTTTTCTAGTTTGGAGTATATAAAAACACTCATTTGAGGAAAAGATAGTAGCATTTCTATCCCAAGGGTTCTAATCATAAAGTATACTTTTTTGTGCTTTTTAAGTTAAAAAAAATGATGCAGAGATTGCTTACTTTGGGGAAACAACCCAGAAAGAGCAGCAGAAATGAATGCATTACATGAAGATAAAAATAAAGGACGCCTAATGAGATGTACTATGGCTGTCACATCAATTCTGTAATTCCGCTTTGCGTTTTAGACATCTGTGCTTCTGGTTAAACTCTGCTCTTGCTGGTCAAAATGTTCCTTCTCAGTAGTTCTATAGGTTCTATAGGCAGCTTATAGATCTGCTTGACTGCAGCAAATTTTCAGTGGATAAAGAGAATGCTCGGTAAAGTTCAGGTGCCTGCCTGTTTTCATTTCAAGCAAAGAGTTCCTATCAACTTCCATTTCTTCACCTGTTATGTCTTTTCTGCAGTGCCCTAAAATGCCACCATTTTGAAATAAGATGAAGTGGGGGGGCTAATTGCTGTCTAGTAGACATCACTTTGCATTGGGAAAGTAATCAATACAATACAGGTTGTCTTCGACTTACAACAGTTCATTTAGTGACTGTCCAAAGTTACAACGGCACTGGAAAAAGCGACTTATGACTGTTTTTTATACTTGCAACCGTTGTAGCATCTCCATGGTCACGTGATCAAATTCAATTCACAACTGACTCACGTTTATGACAGTTGCAGTGTCCTGGAGTCCTGTGATCATCTTTTGCGACCTTCTGACAAGCAAAATTCAGTGGGGAAGCCAGATTCACTTAAAACCGTATCCCTAAGTGAATGACTGCAGTGATTCACTTAACAACGGTGGCAAGAAAGATAATAAAATGGGGGGAAACTTAGCAAATTAATTTAGCAACATAAATGTTGTGCTCAGTAAGTCGAGAACTAACTGTCCTCAATAGTCTTCACAAAATGGTTACATTTTGAAGCTCCACTACTGACTTTGCTACTGACCTCCTGCATCTGCATATAGGTTACCTGAAAATATCTGTGATCAACCTTAGATCCCTTTTCATGGATTTAAAATAGCTCTGTGTTTCTTTTAGGATCAGTGTTTAAGTTCAACACTTTTGTGACATGAAAATCCCAATGCATAGCTCTCTGTCTTCACTTTTAATAAATCTGTTGGAACCTCTCTTACTATCTAAAAGGAGGTCACAATCTGTTCTTCATCATGGTCCCAGTTTCCTTGCTTAAATTAAGATGGAGATTGTTGCATTGTGTGTGTTCCGTTGCCTCTGTTTTATTTTTTAAACAACTGCAACATGCTAATCAATAAATCATGTGAAGATGGAAGCAAACAGACTTTCTATCTCAAGAATTTCAAGTCCTTTTGTTCTTTGTTCCATAAGCCTAGAATTAATAGCAAGTTCAGAGGAATGGCTACACCCTAAAACAAAATGGTAATATGGATATAAATAGTAAGCTGGCTTCAAACATTTTTCCTTTACATTGATTGGCCAGGATCCTTGTAAGAAATAGTAGGAAAAAGATAGACAAAACTCTACCTTTAATTCCCTTCCTCAAATGACACGTGTTCGTATGTGTGCATGGGTGCACATAGAAGCTTGGTAGGATTGTTCATAATGTATTATGGTTTATGTTAGAATCCTTTGTCTTGGATAATGTAAATACTTTCAATAGGACATCTAGGGACGTCTAAGAGTGGAGAAGTGATTCCACTTGGATGAACCTCCAACTAAAGCAGTGTGATTGATAACCCTACAATTTCCACAAATGATTGCCCTTTTCTTGGAAAGTGCCCATTAGAGCAATTTGGTATGACCCATCTTCAGCAGGGAATGTGTGTGTGTGTGTGAGAGAGAGAGAGAGAGAAGGAGAGGAGAGGAGGAGAGAGGAGAGGGAGATGGGTGGGGAATTACAAAATAATGATTGCTGTAACAATTATGTGAATGAAAGCCAGGAAAAAAAATGTATATCTTCCATTATTATTATTATTTTTTTAAAAAACATTTTCTTTTTTATAAATAGCCGTAAGACTTTTGCAGCAAAATGCTTCTGGAAAAATGCTTGATTTCTGTCCTATTTCCTACTGATGTTGGATTTCCCTGGATGCATTTTTTTTTTCAAAGTATAGTGGCAGAGGAATCTTATCATTATGTAATATTGTAAAGTGTGAGGCTCTGTGGAAGTGCAGTGTGGAGAAGAGGGTGGTGACGCCAGGAGTTTTTCAGTGCAGATTGGAAGAGCAATCAGTTTAGGGAGTATTTCGTGAAACGGAGATTGCAAGCGATGCTCAGCTCTTAGCAGACGACAGCTTGAGATAACTGGGCTTGGAGGGAGCGGATTCTTTTTCCTTTTTATATGTAAGTGAAGAAATAGACATTCTGTTTCATCTAAACTTCACAAGTGCATCTGTTTGTCAATGTATATAATGCACACTTATGTTTGATGATGTTGCTTGCTTTCTTGGAAGCTGTATTGTGCTCTGTATTTTAAAACTTAAGCAAAGTAGCACCTTACTTTAAAAATAGCTGTTTTAGTTGTAGATGATTTTTACAACACACAGATTCATTGTTTGTGGGATGGAGGAACTATGCTCTTACCTGTCTTTAGTAAATTAACAAGTGGGTAGCTAAATTAATAAACAGAAATGACCTCTGTCAGTAAATGTAAAACTAACAGTAAATGTAAATGAGCAAAAAAAGAAAAGAAAACAGATGGTGATTAATTTGCTGAAAATAAAAATATTTTCTCTTTTAAGGGCTGTGAAAATTATGTTATGTTGATGATCCTTTAATTTTAGATTCCCCCCCCCCCCAGTGATGTTCTTTTTTAGTGATTCTTTACTCTTTGCTTTTGTTTTAAAAAAATGAGCACGAAGATAGTTTTCTTTTACAACAGCAGTGAAATGTGCTACAAGATTAGGGACAGAAACACACACAATAAGACTCAGCTGGATTAAAATATAGATTTAATGAGAATGGTGCATCCTCAGCAGTTGCCTTAAAAACATGTAGGAGTATTGTTAAAAGACTATAATACCTTGACATGCCTGGGGATGCAGTCTAATTGCTGATTGAATTGTGTGTGTTGAGTTGAGTCATCTGAGGCCCTGGGTGCTCTGCTTCCTTTTGTGTAAATGCTGCAAAAGTGAAGACCTACACCTTAGTTATACACTACAATGCTGCCGTGTTATATAGCATAGTTGAATCAAATCATCCACCTTTATGCATGTAACTGGTTGGAAGTTAAATTCTTTCTTATACATGTCTTAATAAGTTCAGGGGAATTTACTTCCAAATAAGTATATTGAGAATCACACATTCCCCAAATTGTTTGAAAGGTATTATTTCTGTGAATTAGAAATTCAAAAATGATGATGCATCTTATATTATTATTAATAGAATATTTATATTACATTGAAATGTAATATAAATCATTTAAAAACTTATATTGGTATTTCTCACTATCCTATTCATTGAGATAAAGGTTATTTTAAAATATTTATAAACCTTATAGAGGGACTGTGCAGATGATGTGTACTTAATTGCTTGACACTTGACCACATACCAAATAGTGAAGATCTGTGTCTGGAATGTAGTATGGCTTGATAAACTGATTTTTATATTTCAAACTAATATTTCCATATTTGAAAAAGATTGGGATAGAATTATATTTCCAAAGAAAATGGAATGTTACATTGTGCTAGCCAACCTCTACATAATGAGTAGCTATATAGAAACCAGAAAGAAAGCATATTAAATGTTTTGTTTTTTTTTTGCTTTAATTTATATGCCGCCCTTCTCTGGAGACTCCGGGCGGCTTACAATGCGTTAAGCAATAGCCTTCATACTTTTGTATATTTATACAAAGTCAGCTTATTGCCCCCACAATCTGGGTCCTCATTTCACCTACCTTTGAAAGGATGGAAGACTGAGTCAACCTTGAGCCTGGTGAGATTTGAACTTGCAGTAATTGCAAGCAGCAGATGTTAATAACAGTGCTTTTAATGAACAGTAAGCTGTGGAAGGCGAGGGAAGTCTCATTTTACTGTTTACATTTTACAGAAATTTTACATTTCTGGTCATTCAGTGCTGAAACCCCAATATTCAGTCAAGGAGAAAGACATATATTTGGATAACAGATGTGAAAATTATGCTGGAGGAAGAACAAGGGGTGATTTTTCTTCCTTTCTTGTGTTTATAGTGTTGGGATTTGGGTGAGAAACATTATGACATAACTTAGAACTTCTCTGTGTCGTGTACTGTACATCCATGTCCAGTTCCTGCCTTTGTTAAATTATGCTCAGGGTTGTTTTAGGTGGGTTTTGATTGTAAATCTGGAGACATGTGGCTGTCAGGTGAAAGAAACCAGGACCCAGGATAGAGTTCAGAAAGCATTGTGAGTTTATTCCATGCAACCCATATTCAAGAATCTGGTCTATTAATGGTCAAGGCAAATTGGTGCCAGATAAAAGTCAACAGACTTCAAGGGAAGCTGGACTTAGGTCTTTTTTGAGGGTGTAGAGACTCCTGACTGATGATGCATTTGACCCCACTGTCGGGCTGTCGGGCTCAGTTTGGTCCTCTCCTACAGTGACCAGTGTGCACAAGGGCAGTGGGAGTTGAACAGAATAGCTCTTGTATGTCTTTAATATGTAAGGAGGTTCATTTGAAATCTAGATGTGTGATCTGCTAGGAGTTACATTCTTGAAATTCAAAAAATGTTTTAACTAAGGATCTTTGCCTAAAGATCTTGAATAAAGCTAGGTTTACTATTATAAAGCAGGAAGAAGACAATAGGAATAGATTAAAGATTTTGTACAATGTAAATAAATTAATTGTGTGGTTCTCCAAAGAATGGACTGGAACTGATGCCATTTTAATAGTCAGAAAAAATTATGGAGTGAAACTGAGAAATAGATTGTCGTTCAGGTCATGGTTGTCCCAAAGGTGCTTTTTCAGGAGGCAACTGGACTTTCTTGTTCTTTCTTTGAAGACGTTCTCATCCAAGAAGCTTCGTCAGGATAGTGGATACAATTTGGGATGAACACCCTTTGAATGGTGTGGGAGTAGGAGTGATTTCCAGAGGGGGGAAAGAAATTGCAGACTACAGGAACCAGGAGCGCTACTCAGGTGACCCTGAGGACACAGATAAATCTCCAAGCGCTTCAATGACCCTCTAAAAGGATGCAAATGATCAGTTGTCTGCAAGGAGTATAAATCCTTCCATTCCCCACTATCCTGTCAGAGCTGAAGAAGCTTCTTGGATGAGAAGCGAAATGTCTTCAAAGAAAAAACAGTCCAGTTGCCTCCTGAAAAAGCACCTTTGAGAAATAGATTAGCCACAATGCTATTACATGATATTAAAGGCAGGATAGTTAAATCTAAAGCATATTATGGCTAACTCCATAATTAGGTGGAACAAACCAAGGTGGGACAAACAGCACATGGACTCAGTATTACTGGAAAATTTTTCTACTGAGGTAAAACAAAAATCTGTCTCCTAAAGGATGGTGAGGCAAATGAGTGAACATTCAATTTCTCTACTTCAGTCATGTCAAGTTTTTGAGTTCACCACTTCCCCAAATTATCTTTAAAATATTAAGCAGCACTTTTTATCCATAAAAAGAAAATAAAAAATGTTTTTGACATCCCAATCTTACACATAAACATGCACATACATGCACTCTTGTTGTCTATGCACATGTTTTGTAGGTGTTTGGTGATTTGGAAACATTCCTTCTGAAAGGCTACTATGTGACAGGTTGCATTTTAAAATTCTTACCAAACACAAAATAATTTCTTTTGCCATGAGGCAGATTAGCAAACTTTGTAGAGTGGTGACACAATTCCTGAGTTATGGAGCAAGCTAATAAATGATCCAAGCTCCCTTTTAGAGCTTGAAGGCAAATTATGTCAAACTCCAATGGAAAATACAAATAATCCAACGCATTTGAAAATTGTAGTTTTTCTAGAGAAAACTGCAGCCAGCACTTAGCACTATAAGCTGTCCATGTTACTGACAGCCCTATATGTTATATAGTTATACAGCCAATGTTTATTTCAGCTCTCCCACCATTTTGCCTTTTAAAAATTGATTTTAAAAAAGAGAAAAAAGTGAAAAAAGAAAACTAACAATATATTAAGGAAACTTCAGACTTCAAAGAAATCCTCAAAATTTAATCACACAGAAAAATGTTGAACTGTCTTTCCATTTTGTTGATCAAAGACCAGTTTATAAGCAGAGAATAAACATATCATAAACCCAAACCGGATGGCACAGTTTATCCATTATAGAAAAGTAGCATTCCTTCCAATCCCCCAATTTATTAATTTAAAAAAAAATTATCTATTTAGCTATTAGTACTCTTGTTAGCTCATGAAGATGTTTTTAAAACATACAGTTTATTCAAATTGGAATTAACCCAGATTGTAAATTTAGTTTGCAAAAAGGGATCCAAATAATATTTCTCTATCCCAATATCTTCCAAATGTGGAAAAATCTGAGAACATTGCAGAATCATAACTAGAAGTGGATCCCAGCCCCTGCCATGATATCAAAGATTTACATCGTTGTTTTTAAAACATCATATCATAGGTTTGGGATGGTTACCTGGCTTGCAGAGAGAAGCAAAGCCAAAATATTTGCCTGGTTATAAAACTGGAAGTCAGGAAAGTTAACCCCACCTTACTCCAATTTTATGAAGGACTTCTTGATAAAGAAAATCCTGGTTCCTGTCCTTCTGTCAACGGAATCTTTACCCAGCCTTTAAATCCATACAAGCCTTTTTAAAGGTAATCCCACTCTTCTTCCTGACAGCATTTCATTTTTTTTAATTAAAATGAAAAGAACAAATAGTGCTGGCTTTTAGAAATGTTAGTGTTAATTGCTCAGTTACATAAGCGCATATTTTTTTACTTCTAATTAATCCATGATGCCATATTAAACATTTACACATATACAGTTGAACTATTATATAATAAAAGGTTTTCAGAGACAATACGCTGATTTCCCATGTTTTTAATGTACTTTCTATCTTAGCCCAAATATCTCTTCCCTAGTTAATCACTTTTGGTTCAGATATTAAATATATATTTTAGGGTTTTTTTTTTTCCTCCAGTCTTCCATTTATTACACTCATAATGATCTTCATATCTGACTTTCTCTTCAACACAGCGTATACTTTTTGAAGCTGTTGGAATTCCTATTCCTGAACATTTCAGGGTTTGTCAAATCAACTACTTCATTGTTCAGTCATTTATGAGTATCAATTTTTTATAGTGCGGTGCCCTTACAGGCGATTAGGGCACTTTTGGCTGACCAACCGCACTCAACGTGTAGTCCTCAATGGAACTGCATCTACATGGAAGGAAGTATGCAGTAGGGTACCCCAAGGCTCTGTTTTAGGCCCAGTATTCTTCAACATCTTCATCAATGATTTGGATGAGGGGATAGATGGGGAACTCATCAAATTTGAGATGACAGCAAGCTAGCAGGAATAGCCAAGATTCCAGAAGATAGGCTTAAAATACAGAAGGATCTTGACAGACTTGAACATTGGGCACTATCTAACAAAATGAAATTCAATGGTGAAAAAAGTAAGGTTCTACATTTAGGCAAGGAAAACAAAATGCACAGGTACAGTATATGTGGTACCTTGCTCAATAGTAGTAACTGTGAGAGGGATCTTGAAGTCCTAGTAGACAACCATTTAAATATGAGCCGGCAGTGTGCAGCAGCTGCCAAAAAAGCCAACACAGTTCTAGGCTGCATAAACAGAGGGATAGAATCAAGATCATGTGAAGGGTTAATACCACTTTATAATGCCTTGGTAAGGCCACACTTGGAATACTGCATCCAGTTTTGGTTGCCACCATGTAAAAAAGATGTGGAGATTCTAGAAAGAGAGAAGACCAACAAAGATGATTAGGGGACTGGAGGCTAAAACATATGAAGAACGGTTGCAGGAACTGGGTATGTCTAGTTTAATGAAAAGAAGGACTAGGGGAGACATGATAGCAGTGTTCCAATATCTCAGGGGCTGCCACAAAGAAGAGGGAGTCAAGCTATTCTCCAAAGTACCTGAGAGCAGGACAAGAAGCAATGGGTGGAAATTAATAGAAACAACCTAGAACTAAGGAGAAATTTCCTGACAGAACAGTTTATCAGTGGAACAACTTGCCTCCAGAAGTTGTGAATGCTCCAACATTAAAAAATGAAGTTTTTAAGAAGATATTGGATAACCATTTGTCAGAAGTGGTGTGGGGTTTCCTGTTTAGGCAGAGAGTTGGACAAGAAGACCTCCAAGGTCTCTTCCAGCTCTGTTATTCTGTTCTGTTCGTTTTTCCAATCCAGTGCCTGCATATAGATTGGGTGAGATTATAACTTCTGTAAACCTCAGGGAGCATGACTCTGGGAGTATGCACACAGTATTTTGGAGGGATATGACGAGAAGTATCACTTCCTATTTTTCTCTTTGATGAGAATGTAACCACTCCAAAGGAGTTGACTTTGTAACCTACATATGACTCCGTAAGCATTTGCAAGATCACTGCATTTAAAGCTTCCCAAAGGCTTTATGGAAATCCATGCAGACAGGCTGGATTCTCATAGTGGTTTATCACAATGTCTATTAGTTGATTTTGGTGTTGGCCTAGTCATTATATTATGGCATTTGTGACTATTCATTCATATTCATGATTCCATAATCTATGGCTTGGCTCTTTAAGTTAAGGATTGTGTTGGCTGGAGTCAGAAATAATAAATCTCCATGTGATTGCTGTAATCTTGGAAATGTTTGTTGACCACAATGGGAAGCATGATGTTGGTTTATCATGGTTTTTAGTACAAATCACAGTGATGAAGAAATGATAAAACATGCTAGGATATCACAAGACAAATCTTGGCATTTTATGTCTATGCAAAGTCAGATGCAAATATGTAAGGCGTAGGATTTGCCTCTCTTTTCTCCCCTGCAGATGCTTAGGTAGATTATGTTCGAAGTTAAAACTGCGCTATGTGAAATATTCTTTTTTTGGAGATTGGAATAGCCCCAACCTGTTAGCCTTCTGTAATGCTTTTAAGGGCTGGCTATGCTCCTGAAACTGGGGCAATACATGCACCAAGGATCCCACCTCCTGGTATATTGTTAACAGGCCAGATGTCTTGATCTGTGTGTACTCAAATTAGATGTTTTAATATTTTTATTGTGTTAATGACTTTTACTGTTTTTATTGTTTTAAAATGTTTTTAAGACTTTAATTGTAATATATGTTTTTGATTTGTGGGCTGCCAGAATCATTTGCTGAGATGGACGACTATAGAAATCAAATAAACAAACATAAATCACACTTATGAACCATTAGAAGTTAAACCAAGACCTCGGTTATCACAATTAATTATTACACATTTAATTTGCATAGCACATTTCAAGCTATTTATCTTGGGTCTAATTGATGAGAATTCTTCTTGATTAACACAACCGGTATTTTTCCACTAATTTTACAAATGTGGGAAATTACAGGAGCAGATATGATAGTTGAAATATTTAAAACAAATGGTTAACCATGCTTTGATTTTGCTAATTGAGAGTTTGTGCCAGCTGCCATATGGCCATCTTGCAATTCATGAAGTCGTTAAATCTGTTGAATTCCATTTTTCCTCCAATGTGGAACCAGAAATAAGGAGGAAAGTATTGTTGACTTGAGAGCTAAGCAGCCTTTTTCAGTCATGGTGTAATGGTGTGGGAGTCTTTTTTTAAGGTCTCTTGAGAGAGCTATATATCTTGCATTCCTTTTTCTTTTTTAGTGTACCAAACGGAAATAAGGAGGCGGGTTGCTTTAATTAAGGATTGTTGAAGAATTCCGTACACAAGTTGTATATGAATGCCAACTAATTTATTCGAATACTTTTTTGTATTTGGAGATGTCTTTGGATCGTTTTTCACATGCATGGACTTCTTGTTACTACACATTTGGTAATTCATAGCAGAATCTGTGAACTGACTTCTTGAAAACACCCTGCTTCTATTCTACCCTCATGGAAATCTCTGGTTTTGAAGAATTATCATGTTGTTACTGTAAATCAGTCTACAGTAACTTACAGCAAAGAAGCAGGATGTTTATTTTCTTGTTACTGCTTACCCTGCCCTTGAAGATTGTCTTTTGCCTAGTTTAAGAGTTAAACCGCCCTAGATAGAAAAGTTTCAGCAATTAAAACACAATCATGTTTCTATGCTATTTATGCTGCCTGGATTGTCAACTGTTCATTTGGATTGAGATTATTTTATACAGCACCTAAGAGAAGATTTAGAGTTATATGTTTTATATAAATAATGCCATGCATTTGTTCCTTCATCACTTAATGTAGTGTTTAGAGTCACATCTCCAACTGTGGAGTTATTTCCTCAAACTGATTTTCAACAGATGTGTTGGATATACTCCCTTAATTCCTCGCTGAAAAGTCTAATACATGTGAAGGGCAGGAGGTTCAGAAAGAAAGACTTCTCTAAAAATTTCTAAACATCTCTCTATTTATCTACTATTTTAAGAATAATTTTGTACAGAGATCTTTGGACAAAAATCAGCAAAATATAAGGGAACACCCTTTCCAGCATGAACCTGTTATCAGTTTGGATACAATTTTCTACTGATGCAATTACAACTAGGATATTCAAATAAAGGTCATGTACAATTTTATAAATAGGGTACTGAAATGTGTAAAACGCCTGGCATTCTGCTTTCTGGAGTGGTGTCATTTTTAAAAAAATACAATACGCTTTAGCATTCAAATCACTTAGTGTGTCAGTGTCATTGAAAATTGCTTTGGGTCTTCAGGGCACCAAGTGCTTTATGTAATGTTACCTGATCTGATGGCTTTGTTTGTACTATTATTTTAACAAGGTTTCTTAGTTGGAAACCTTGCTGAGGGATTAGATATATAAAAGTAATTGCTGTCTTGCAATATTTCCATTCCTATTTAGGGGCTTCTCCTGGAGATGATAAAAAATAACATTGATTGGTTGGGCTTGGTTTTCACAGTGCTCTTTATGTGCACTGCTTAATCTCTAAAGACTCCTGGTGATTATTTAAAAAAAAAAAAAGTTAAGGCATACCTGTGAAGCGATGGACCTATCAGCCTGCTTAGTATAACCTGTAAGCTTTACGCAAGGGATCTCCATAGGAAGACATCGAAAAGTAGGTTAGATTTAGGATTAGTTATTTTACAGTTGAGTAGTGCCTAATTTTAGAACATCTAGCTGAGAACTATACCTTGAAGTACCCTTTATGTTGCTTTCATCAATTTCAAATCACCCTTTCAATTTCAAGGGATAGCTTATGGAGAAAGTAGGGCATTCTTTATTCAGGGAATAATATTATTCAGAGAATAAAATCCAGCTTCTACATGAAAGTACTTATCTGAGAATTCAATGTACAATGCATAGTTTATTCAAAGCAAGGGATGAAGCAGGGCTACATATTAATTCCCTTCCTGTTTAAATTCTGCGTTAATTTGTTAGTCCAGTTGTTCTTTGACCCCAGTTTTATCCTTCCAATGGTCAACAGATAAGCTCTGAGAAGAGCCCTTAGGGTCAGTTGTTGTAAGACAAAAATCATGGTTTTCCATAAATGTTTAACAAAACATAGTTGTGTATTGGTGAACATAAAATAAGGTAGATTAAGATGTATAGCTATTGGATGTTGTTTTCCAGTCTTCAGGCTCCTGGAGGCCTCAGACTGTGTGTATTACAAAATCTGTTAGAGATCTGAGTCTGCAATTCCCAACCTTTTCTTCTCAAACAGAAATTTGTACACTTGCTCTCTGATTAAGGCCTCCTAAAGTAAGGCAATTGTCAAGCTATTATATGGTGCATTTCCAAGAACTTCTCCGTCCTGGAGACAATTCAGGCTGCTATCTTTGGGATCTGTCATTCTGTTCCCAGTGTTTGGAGGCAAGATCTATTTCAGTAGCAGCCCATATGTGAAAAAGCAAAATCATTTACTGGCTTAAACTGACATACTGCCACGAGGGCTCAAACCCCTTTGATTCTACTGGGTAATTTTTACTTAAATTGGAAGAAGACTTTGGAGTCACATCACGCTACCATGTCTGCCTTCAAAGAAAGCAAAACCAGAGGTTTTCAGCTTTGGGAAAAAGAACAAAGCTAGAAGCCTCTGCCATTTTCTTCCAGGGGGAAACATTGTGTAGCAAAATTCAAAGTCAAAGTAAGAAGAGGAATATACAGAGAGGAGGGTACATATGTGAACAGTTATAAACTTGAGTCTGTGAATCCACAAGGGATCACTGCAGTAATTACCCAATTGGGTGTTTTGAGTACTTAAGAGATTGTTCTTACCAGTGTCTTCGGTGATAGCATCTAGTTATATCATGCTTTCTATTGGACTTTTTTATTCTATTGCTTTTCAGAGCACTACAGTAATGAGTATCACTTTATAAATGGGATGCCTTTAGCTTTAGCGTTTATTAAATCCTAAATCCTTCCCCATTCTGCATTATGGAGCCGTTTGGCAAAAATCTCACTCATGTTACATTATGAATGTAAAATGAAAGATGGCTTTTAATTAGAAAATCTGTCCCACTGTTATTGGTTTTAGTTTAATAATTTTAAAGAGGTAGATGATTGTCTGTAGTTTCCCATTAAGGTGACAATTACCTATTTGCTACATTGAATGAGGCATGGGTTTTCTAAGAATTTGTCTGGTTTTATATTGACCCTTTGTATCAAAGGTGCTTCCCCCCCCTCCTTTCTAGTAATAGATTAGTCCAAAGGCCTATTCAAACAGTACTGTTCCTGCAAAACTGCCAAACCAATGGCTTCTTACTTTAATGTCTCAACTGGTAGCCAAGGACATTTTATTCTGAATCAACTGCCAGAAATTCAAATAAAAAAACTGAGCCATTGATGCTAAGGCAGGATAGAATCTGCAGTCTTTCAGAAATAACTTTTCATTATAAGTATTCTTAAAATAAATTAATGAGTCACTAAACAAAACAAGCTACCATCTTCAATACTGTTATCTCTCTCTCTCTCTCTCTCTCTCTCTCTCTCTCTCTCTCTCTCTCTCTCTCTCCCCCTCCCTCCCTCCCTCCCCTCTAATGTATGTACATATAAAGTGTGTATATGTATAAAATATGTATATATGGTTGTATATGTCTATACATTTATGTATAGACCCAGTTTGGTGTAATGGTTAAGGCATCAGGTTGGAAACTGGGAAGCTGGGAGTCCCACCTTAGCCACAAAACAATTTGGGTGTCCTTGGGCCAGTTACTTTCTCTCAGCCCTAGGAAGGAGGCAATGGCAACCCACTTCTGAAAAACCTTGTGAAGAAAAACTGCAGAGACTTGTCCAGGCTGTTTTCAAGAATTGAATGCACTTGAATGGAAGAAAAGAACAGGCATATATGTATCTATTTCTTTGGAATGATGATCTTAGATAACAAATCTAAGAGCCTTGGTAGTACAGTGGTCTAAGGCACCCTGTTATTAAGCTGGTTATTAAGACCAGCTGCCTGCAATTACTGCAAGTTCGAATCTCGCCAAGGCTCAAGGTTGACTCAGCCATCCATCCTTTCTAAGGTAGGTAAATTGAGGAGCCAGTTGTGGGGGCAATAAGCTGACTTTGTATAAATATACAAAAGGATGAAGGCTATTGCTGAGCACATTGTAAGCCGCTCTGAGTCTCCGGAGAAGGGCGGCATATAAATCAAATAAAAAAAAAATCAGAATATATGTACTATTATAGATTTCAGCTGCGATCCTAGCCATTGTCTGCAAATCTATCCATAACTAAACCATCACAGAGAAGCCAATTGTAAGAAAAATACAATAAACTATGCTCTTTTCAACCTGCAGAGCACTAGAGATATCACAACATTGTGTCCACATTTCCATGAAACTCAGGTGAATGGGATGGAAGGATTAAAAGATATTTCCCTTCTAAAGCCATTGGCAAGACAACTTACTGATGCAGACAGACTCCGAAAAGTCATCCAAGAACTTGTAGACACAGAGAAATCTTACGTAAAGGTATTAGGCATGCTTTACTGTTCCTTTGTCTCTGTTAATCTTCCTCCCTTATTTTTGTGATTGCTTTCTGTATATCAGCAGCATTTTGAGAAAAGAAAATAGTAGCCAGAAGTGCATTTCCATAATGTTATACAACCCTCTATCAAATGTATTGCTTAGCGATGATAGAAGTTACAGTTCTACAAATTCAGAGGGCACCAAACCGAGGAAGCATGAATTACATACGGGTGGTCCTCAATTTACAATTATTCATTTAGTGACCGTTCCAAGTTACAACGGCATCAAAAAAAGTGACTTATGACTGCTTTTCACACTTACAATCATTGCAGCATTCCTTGTGATCACATGGTCAGAATTTGGATGCTTGGCAACTGACTCATATTTATGACAGTTGCAGTTTCCTGGGGTTATGTGATCCACCTTCTGACAATCAAAGTAAACGAGGAAGCCAGATTCACTTAACAAACTTGTTACTAATTTAACCATTGCAGTGATTCACTTAACAACTGTAGCAAGAAAGGTTGTAAAATGGGGACAAAACTCACTTAATAACTGTCATGCTTAGCAACAGAGATTTTAGATTCAATTATGGTCATAAGTTGAGGACTATCTGTACAAACAAGATTTGAGGGAGAGATTGAGAGCAGAAGATGTAGCATAATGAAAGAGGAGAAGAAATCACCAGATCTTATCTAGCCACATTCTTAGCTTTGGTCTCTTGTTAAGGACTTCTAAGAAATTTCCCTTCTGGGAATGCTGCCTAATATCATACATATACACATAGATAAATGCATAACTATTTTATAATATGCTCATTGTTTTGACAGTTAAAACAGCATATAATAATTAAATACACAAAAATAGGTTTTTTCCCTAGAAGTGTTACAGCGACCTAAATAAAAAAGCATTATCTCATAACAATTACCTTGTACCATCACATGTTAAGAAGAGGGTTGCTTTTAAAAATATGTAAATCTAAATAATGTTTAATATTCCCCTAGGATCTGAGCTGCCTCTTTCAATTATACTTGGAACCTCTTCAGAATGAGACTTTCCTTACTCAAGACGAGGTGAGATATTTCCGTGGTTATTTTAACTGCTCTCTAATCTTATGGAGGTTATGAGCATTTCAACTGTATCAGACATTTTAAGAGCATTTTCTTTTCTTTTCTTTTTTTCTTTTTTTTCTTTTCTTTTCTTTTCTTTTCTTTTCTTTTCTTTTCTTCTCTCTTTTCTTTTCTTTTCTTTTGCATTAGTTATTCCTTTATGATCAAAGTTGACCAACTTCCCTAACAAAAGTGTTTCTAAGAAGTCTTTAGTTTCAGAAATTATCTTGTTCCTCTGTATTTATTAATGTCGTGTACCACTTTGTTTATCTCTAGCTTAACACAATTAAACATTAGGTATTCTTTTCTTGGGAGTTTTATCTTCTCAATGTTTATTTTTCTTCACTTCCCCACAGATGGAGTCTTTATTTGGCAGCTTGCCAGAGATGCTGGATTTCCAGAAGGTATTTTTAGAGACCCTTGAAGATGGAATTTCTTCCTGCTGTGATTTCAGCACACTTGAAACCCCTTCTCAGTTTCGGGTAAATACAATTTATTACGTTTTGGAATATGATAAGTATTCCCTTTGATTTCCTTTTTTTCCCCAGTTATAATTTTTTATGCATAAAAACTAAAAATCACTTATGTTCTATAGGAAGATTCCCCCCACCCCTTACGGAATAAATTTTGAAATACCTTTTCCAAGGCCCTGCTGAGGTCAGGTGAATAGTTTGAGAATCCCAGAAGTGACTAGCTGAGTCAATTAGTTTGTACAATCACACTATAGCAGCATGAGTGAGAAGGAGCTTATATCAAATAAATGAATCCCTGTGTCTGTCTCTAATATTTTAGAGACTTCTGTCCCTAAAGCCCCTTATATTTCACAGAAACATCTCCAGGTCTTTTCTTGCGGGGGGTTGGGGAGGGGGGAATGAAGGAAAATCAAGGAAATTTAAAGTCTATGGTAACACATTTAGCAACCATTTGCAGTTACTAAGATAATGAAGGGGAAAAAAAACCACTTGAGGACAAATCCTTGCATTTAGTACCTGTGCAGGTCTGTAAAGCAAGGTAAGATCATAAGCATACTTAGCTTAATTACTGAATTGTTGGCCTCAGTTGTGGTTGCTAAACAAGTCTTCTTGTTGTCACTATGGAAGTTTCTAAATTACTTTCAGATCCATAAATCAGAGTGCATGTGCACATTGCACATCAAATCTAAACTGTTGTGGTATTCTGGATGAATCCTAATAATTTTACTAGGACGATTTACTTTGCTCTGTAACCACTATCATGTCTACTATTTATATCTGAACCTCGACTGATAAACTATTTTAAATTTGTGATCTCTTGCTAAACTTTCCTGCTGGATAGGATTCATTTCTGTCATTCCTATTGCTCTCTTTCTTTCTTGCATTTATCACAAGAGTTTTGTGTAGTTAATTGTTAAAAGCGTGAATAGTAAGATGATACAATTTAAAATAATTGTTTATGATTTCTAGAATAATAAAATAACTTTATTCAGAATATTCTCTGTCACTTTTTTAATGCATTTAACTTCACACCAGTTCTTTTTTTCCGGTCCATGACAAGTTTTGCCATCTGTTTTCATAGCTTCTTTCTTAATCTAATTCTAGCAATGAATTGAGCACCTGTGGTAAACAAGCATTGCATTCAAGAGAAGAAATTCTCATCATAGAAGGGCATAATTGAAATGATTCATGTTTTCAGTGAATCACTTTCCATCACATTTGTTGGCTTTAGTTCATGCAAATCTTCCATTCATTATCTAATTTGTTCTGTTGATTTGTGTTTGTTACATATCACTGACTTGAAACCACCAGAAAGACAAGATATATTCATACTCATAAATAGCAAAGGCAATTATATAATAACACATGTTACAATCAATCAGGATTACAAAAGTTTTTTATGAAAAACTCTTCAGGAATGCAAAACAGGGCAAAGGTAGAAATAAAGTATAAAATAGAGGAAAACTATGTATAATCATAATGCTTCTTTATTTCAATGGCTTTCATATAGTTTTCTGTTTACTGTTACTCGGCTGTCAGGGTCCAAAAACTAAGAAAGAAATATTGGAACTGTTTTAAACAGTTTTCTTTATTTATTTTTCTCACATATAGACAGAAATCTCGCCTAACAAAAGCAGACTATTATAGTATAGGTAACCCTTTGACTTACAACAGTTCATTTAGTGATCATTCAAAGTTACAAAGGCGCTGAAAAAGTGACTTATGACCGTTTTTCACACTAACGACGATTGCTACATCCCCATGGTCACACGATCAAAATTCAGGCCCATGGCAACTGACTCATATTTATGACGGTTGCTGTGTCCTGAGGTTGTGCGATCATCTTTTGATCAACTTTCTGAAAAGCAAACTCAATGGGGAAGCCAGACTCACTTAAAACTGTGTTACAAACTTTAACATCTGCAGGGATTCACTTGACAATTGTGGCAGGAAGGTCATAAAATGGAGCAAAATTCTCTTAACAATTGTCTCGCTTACAAGAGAAATTTTGGGCTCAGTTGTGGTCGTAGATTGAGGACCACCTGTATAAAACATACACACTGGGAACTACTAGGGGGGAACTGTCTTCACTCTCTTTCTCCTACACAAGCGTACCAAAACTGCTCTATGTTTTGCGCCTCTGGAAATCACTCTTTCCCTCCTGAAGATCTGGACAAATTCCATCGCCTTGGTTTTGAATGGTTTCTTGCATTGTTTGTCATGGTTGCTCTGCACATTGAAAATTGAGTATTATGAAATAAATGAATGGCTCCTTTGAAGAGTATAGTTAGTCTTTGCTTAATCACAAGATAAAGGAAAAGGGTAATGGGCATCCCTAAAATAAGTTTCTCACCTTCTTTGTTTCAGAAACTGCTCTTCTCTTTGGGAGGCTCCTTCCTCTATTATGCTGATCACTTCAAATTATACAGTGGGTTCTGTGCAAACCACATCAAGGTCCAGAAAGTTCTGGAAAGAGGTAATTATCTCCTTGAGGTAAACTAAGCATATGATAGAAATGAGGCAAAATAATGTTGTTGTTTTTAAAAATGTGTGTATTAAAAGCATTTCTTAAACCTTGCAATTGGTCTTCTGGTAATGCGAAAAGGTTTGAAAACTGCATCTGTTTTTGTCACTTCTAAGTACAACACTTAGGACTACCTGTGTTTGTCCATCTTCTTATGGAATTTCTGCTGTGTGTGTGCGCGTGTGTATGTTTTATTATTATTATTATTTATTGAATTTGTATACCGCCCTACTCCCAAAGGACTCAGGGCGGTGAACAGCCAAATAAAATACATATAATACAAATGTTAAAAAAACCATTAAAATGCAATTAAATAATTGGCCCAGAAAACGAAATTTAAAACACTCCAAATTCATAAGACAAATTTAAAATTGAAGAATTTTAAAAATTTTAAAAAAGTTTAAAAGAGACGTTAGGCCAGGCCGGCCTGCTGGAAAAGAAATGTTTTGATGGCACGGCGGAAAGCGCGCAGGTCCGGGATCCTCCGTATCTCTGGGGGGAGCTCGTTCCAGATGGTGGGTGCCCCCACAGAGAAGGCTCTCCCCCTGGGGGCCGCCAGTCGACATTATTTGGCCGACAGCACCCTGAGGAGCCCCTCTCTATGGGAGCGTACTGGTCGGTGAGAGGCTACTGGTGGCAGAAGGCGGTCTCGTAATTACCTCGCTCCTAAGCCATGGAGCGCTCTAAAGGTGGTAACCAAAACCTTGAAGTGCACCCGGAAGACCACCGGGAGCCAGTGCAGCTCGTGCAGGAGGGGGGTCACATGGGAGCGCCCCGTCGCTCCCATAACTACCCGGACGGCCGCATTCTGGACCAGCTGGAGCCTCCGGGTGCTCCTCAAGGGGAGCCCCATGTAGAGAGCATTGCAGTAGTCCAGGTGGGAAGTGACGAGGGCATGAGTGACCATATTTAACGAGTCCCGATCCAGAAAGGGACACAACTGGTGAATCAGGCGAACCTGATAAAACGCCCTCCCGGCCACAGCCATCAGGTGCTCTTCTAAAGACAACTGTGAGTCCAGGAGGACCCCCAAGTTGCGAGCCCTCTCCGTGGGGGCCAATGACTCACCCCCAATAGTCAGTGATGGCACCAACTGACTATATCGGGATGTCGGAAACCACAGCCACTCGGTCTTGGATGGGTTGAGCCTGAGTCTGTTCCTCCCCATCCAGATCCGTACAAGCCTCCAGGCACCAGGACATCACTTCAAGGGCATCATTGGGGTGGTCCGGGTTTTGGGGTATGCTTATTTATTTTCTTGAAAATAGGATAGATTCAGTGCTAGTTATTAAAACAGGCTTTTTTTAAAGAAAAGAAAAAAAACGCTTATAAGCTTAGACTTAGTATAACTTTATTGTCACTTTGAATGCACACTAATTGGCATACATTAAAATGAAATTTCAAAGGGTCACCACCTCCAGTATACACTACATTAACATGACTAAATAAATAAGTAAGTAAGTGAATGAATGAATGAATGAATACTACATAAATACAAAATTATGCATATACCCACATACATTATAGGACACGGAGAAACAACATAACACAGTAACTATAAATATGACAGCATATGTAACCTGGAACCTTGAAGAAAAAAAATTGCTTTGCCAAAGCTATTGTGAATAAACATGCATTTCCGTAATGTGTTCCCCCTGCAAGAATTGGACAGAATATTTTGTGTGGTTAGAGAAGTTCTTCATTGCTGAGTTATATGTTCTGGAACTAATTGCTGACATTTTTGTATTTTAATTAATGATGATAATTACAGCTTTTACATATGACTAATCATTATGTTTTTAATTAATACAACTGGCCTTGTGTAATGTATTTTTATTTGAAAGGTAAGCATATATATGTGTGTGTGGGTGTGAGGGCGCATAGTATCTCTCTCTCTCTCTCTCTCTCTGTGTGTGTGTGTGTGTATTATACCAATCTGCTTAAGCATCTAGTAGAGCCATATCTACAGCAACCTCAGCTTTTTACTTAAAGCAGCATTTCTTCTGGAGAACAGTTTGTGGTGGAATATAGTAGTCTCTTCTACAGGGGTATTCGGTATTATTCGGTATTATTTTAAGTTTTTCTTCATCAAATCAAATCAAATTAATGGGTTGCAGGCACCCATTAATAGTATGCTCTAATTAAGTCACTAATGCCTTTGGAAAAATAGATATGGTTAAGCCAACAATCTCCCGGCATGCCAGTTCTCCTTTAATTCAGGAACTTAAATGATACATATATTTAATGCCTATATAATATATATGTCTATGTATTATATAGGCATTATTGGAGGTCTCTATGGACAGGCCTTTGCTCAGGTAATACAACTACATTGGTTTCCAAGAGTATGGAACTGTGACTAGTTAACTAATGCAGCTATTCACAACCTTTTGGGGCTGAAATTCCACTATATTCACGTTGGGCAACATGCACTGATTAACTAGAATGCTTTCCTACCTTCCTGCCCCAGTTCAGCAAAATACACTCTACTGTCCTTACTCATATTCTTCCTGTTTCTGGGTAATAGGAGAACATCCAAACTCCAGGGATGGAGCCAACTATCAGTTTTAATTTCTTGGCATTCCTTGGGGAACTTGGGAACATTCCTGGAAATGATATTGGAATCTGGCATTGTGTTTTGATGTTTCTCCCTTATCTCTCTTTTTTAATATAAAAAGTCACAGGGAACGAGGAGCTTGGAGAATATAACAAAAATGTCAGTTGGCATCTTCAAATATTATATTGGATACTTCAGAACTAAATGTTCTTTAATCTGCCAGAAATGAGATCTTGGCAATATATTAAAAAAAATTATAGTGATAATTAAATCATCAGACCCAAGGGAGTTTTTTGATTAATCCTGTTCATTTGGGGAAGTTGATGACAACTTTAATATTTTTTGTGCCAGATTAACATTATTTGTCTTGTTACTTTGGTTGGATACTTTGTCTTAATTTAAATAGTCTGTTGTGTTTTGTGTGGTTTTATTGGATTTTAGGATTATATTAACAACTTTGATCTTATTTTGTTAATTGCCCTAATATTTTTGAATAAAGACCATTTAGAATTTAAATATTGCAACATAGTTGTATATTATTAATAATATCAACTATAACTGTTTTGTTCCATTTTTTTTTCCTTTAGCCAAAACTGATAACACCTTCAAGGCTTTTCTGGATGCACGCAACCCCACGAAACAGCATTCTTCCACCTTGGAGTCTTTTCTTATCAAACCTGTTCAGAGAGTGCTGAAATACCCTTTGCTTTTGAAAGAACTAGTGTCTCTGACTGATGTAGAAAGCGAGGAGCATTATCATCTCACAGGTACTTCCCAGTAACTTAAAAGAGTTTTGGTTTATATTTAAATTAGTATTTGAAAACTGACACATGGATTTAGCACTGAGCTGTCCAAAGGAGAATTTATTATGCAATTTTCTCAGTGTTTGTATTTGAGCTTCACACCCACTAAGAGCCTTGGGTTGCTTTAGACTAATAGCGGCTTGTTGCATTATCCAAATGCTTAATTAAGATTTGAGCCAGATTCAAACATGGCTTATCAATGGAATTATTTTACTAAACAGTACATAAGGATAGTCACTGTTAAAAAAACAAGGCTACTGTCAAATCTCTTTGCAGCCATTCTAGAGAGGGTCAGGCTGTATGTCAAAGGGGAGCCTAGATTTTTCCCAATCAGGAAAATTTAACAATGACTTATTGTGACACCATATTGTAGATCACACAGCACAGTAAGCAGTGATGTGGAGCTCCTTTTTGGTTTTGCTTAATGCAATACACGAGATCATTAATTATGGTTGTGAAGCTGGTTTTTACCCGTTATTATAGTGAAACTAGTCATTAAACTATAGATGGGTTTGGGATAGGGCAGGCATCCTCAAACTACGGCCCGCGGAACAAATGCGGCCTGCCAACGCAATCTATCCGGCCCCCGCGCAGTGGTGATTAAGCCCCACCCCACCCTTCCCAGCTATTGCCCTTTTCTTCAGTCGCCCCAACACGCATTTCCAGCATGTGCTCCTCTGTTCCAAAGTAGGACTGAGTGGGTGGAAGGGAGCAGGGGGAAGGGGGAAAGGTAGGAGGGAAGGAGAATCCCGGCTGGCTTTCCTTTGGCGTGGGGCGGGGGGAAGACCCAATACCCCCTCCATGCCTGCCCACTGCTCTCGCAGTGCCTTGCACAGCAGAGATAGAGAGTGGGAGGGGAGAGACAGATTCGGTCTCTCGCTCCCTGTCTCTGTGTCTTCTCACTCGGAAAGCCCTGCATGCTTTCCTTGGGGCTTTTCGTTACCTGTTTTTCTTTTTTCCTTTTGGAAATCCAGGCTTGCTGAGGAATGAGTGGCAGAGGCTTCCCTCCTTCTCCTCCTCCTCTTGTATGCATCCTCCCAGCCCCACTACAGCTGGCCAGGGGATCATGAGAGCAGGAAGGGGAGGAGGGAAGCCTCCATCGCTCATTCCTCAGCAAGCCCGGATTTCTAAAAGGAAGAAAGAAAAACGGGTAGCGAAAAGCCCCAAGGAAAGTGTGCAGGACTTTCCTGGAGAATAAGAAGAGACACAGAGACAGGGAGTAAGAGAGAGCGAGACACACACACAGAGACACAGAAACACACACAGAGATAGAAACACACACAGAGACAGAGAGACACAGAGGGGGGGAGAAAGAAAGAGAGAAAGAAAGTGAGAGAAAGAAAGAGAGAGAGAGAGAGAAAGATGAGGGAGAGGAGAGAGAGAAAAAAAAAGAGAAAGAGAGAGATGGGAAGGAGGGAGGGAGGGAGAAAGAGATGGGAGGGAGGGAGTGGGAGGCAGAGAGAAAAAGATGAGAGAAAGAGAGATGAGAGGGAGTGTTTAAGACCCCAGAGCCAGGAGAAGGGACAGTAAGAAGCAATGGAATCTTTCTCTTCAAGTCTTCAAAGAATGAACAGATTTGCTTCCTGTTTCAGAGCCAGTGAGTTCATATTATGAGGAAGGGGTTTATATGAGGACTGTGCTAATCACAAAGCCTTTCAGCTTTCAATAAAATAAAAGATGCCACTAAACTCCTTCTGAAATAAGGTGATCCAGTCTATGTCTCACTCAAGATCAGGATTTTTATGGGCTTTGCTGTGGGAGGTTTTATCTCCACTCCCTTCCCAGGTATTTGAATATCTGCAATGATATAATCTTGCCCAGGTTTTTATATGAATAGTTCAGTCCTGAAAATGCTTTTATAGAAGTTGCATTAGCTTTTGGGTCCTTCTGAATATTTTTGCCTTAGATCCTGATGAGAGCAGTTCACCAAAGGTGATTCTGGGTGGCACACAACAGTGAGATAAAACTATATAAAAACTATAGATGTAAAGCATAAAAAACCATACAATAAATTGGCCATCCCCACCCAGTCACATGACCATCTAGCCACGCCCACCAAGCCGGTCTGGCCCCCCCAACAGTCTGAGGAACCATGAATTGGCCCCCTGTTTAAGAAGTTTGAGGACCCCTGGGTTAGGATAAGGATGTGTGTAGATAGGTAGGTCTGAAAAATTCTTGAATAAGTTTGCTCAGAGAAATCACAGGGGAAAATGAGTTAAAAGTTTCAGCCCATTTTGTTCCTGTTTAAGAATGGAAGGGATGAACTTTGCATAGCCATAATTTTCCATTGATCTGGGGATACTTTGACAGCTCAGATTGTAGTCTGGTGAATAATAAGCCTTTTGTTGTATGCTGTCTCTTCTAATGATGATTTATGATTATGACTTATGATGATTTTTTAACCCAGTCAGAGCGAATGAACTTCCCCATGACTTGTGAAATACTTGGGTAGGTTTGGCTGTTCTAGTTATTGTCAGCAATACTTTTTTTTTTGCTAGTGAATGCCTAGGTTTTAATTAATTAGATGCCCTCCCCATCAGAAGTACCATGTTATTAGTTTCATTGTTAACTGGACTTCGGAGATATAGGTTATGGGGCTCAAACCTTCTACTAGGAATTGAACTAATGAACTTATATACTTGGATGATTTTATGCAGTGCTTTAGAAGCTATCTGAGATATGGTGCTAAGCCATTTTTCGGAAGGGATATATAGAGGCTGTTGGAACAGCCCATTTTCCCTTAAGATCCCAGAACGTAAATATTCAGATGTTATAGTATGTCATGTCCCTGTGCATGGGGATTTCTTTATATGACTTCCAACATGGCCACTCTTGCAGGGAGATGGGTGGGTGGATAGAATTCCTGTTTTTACACAGTGTGTCCTATGTGCTCTGAAACCTTAAGGGAAGCTGATAGCTTTTGTGTATCCCTTCCTGCAGACTGTTGACTGCAAGGACCTGGATCTCCTAATGCTAATGCTCTATATATAATCATCCAAGTGTGAGAGTGCATGAGTTCAGTTCCTAGTAGATGTTGAGGGGTGTACAAGTTTGACCTAAATAGAATAAAGTCTGGCTATTTTATCTCTGACAAGTCCCAATAAAGATAATTATTAAGGTGGTGCCTCCTGGTGGTCAAAGTAATCAAAAGCACCACACAGGATTTTATGTAAAAATAGAATTTTTTCTCCCTGCCAAGAAGAAAGGTGAAATCATGTAAAACCCCATACATGAAGGCAAGACATAATGTAACATCTGTACCTCATCGGCCTGAGACCTTAAGGCAGGTAAGTTAGATGTAACTATCTGTTAAATCACAGTCTTGTCTTCAAAACTGCAGAAGCGCTGAAGGCAATGGAAAAGGTGGCCAGTCACATCAATGAAATGCAAAAGATTTACGAGGATTATGGTGCAGTGTTTGACCAACTAGTTGCAGACCAGAGTGGAACTGAGAAAGAGGTAAGGAAGCCCGAATTCTATTTTTAAGTTTTATTCACAAATCAGTCAAACATTGGCCTTAGTTCTGGCAGAACAATAAAACTAAACATGGATTTAGACAGGTATTAGAATCCCCCGCCCCAGTTTAGATTGGGAAGTTCAAAACAATTTCCTGAAAGGAAGGCTATAGCAGGCATTTGTTATTCTGTCAAGAAAATTGTTTGGATTGTTATCAGAGCCAGGCTTGATTTGAGAGCAATTTACTCTTTACTCTTTACTCTTAACAAGGAAAAAAAAAAAAGACAGCAACATCTTTCTTCTTTTGCTGATCAATACCTTATGTATTAATGTCTGTTGTTATCTTCTCTGTCATGTAAGCTATTTTACACAGTACCATTAAAATATACAAATAGGTCACATCCTAGCTTTTAATTGGTGCTTATGATGTGCAGATCACTTGTTCTGAAGGCAAATTATTTAAACTAGTCCTGTCTGTACATATATTCTCCTAGTAGTAAATCTCACTGCACTCAATATGATTTTGGGTTGCTGCAGTAACTGGAGTCCAAGACATGTTAAAAAGAATGCCTCTTCAAAGTTTGCTGCCTTAAAAAGGAGGATTGTATTATGAGATACCTGTCACTATCATGTCTTTCACTGCTGACATTTTTTGAAACCATTGGAATGGTGAATTTACGTTTTTCTAAAATCAGTGGGTATTTTGCAGTGAACTTTTGATATAATGTTGATTGTCCTCTATTGAGGAAATTGTCTTTCATCTTCCTTCTTTTTTAGGTCACAGAACTTTCCATGGGAGAACTTCTTTTGCACTCTACTGTTTCATGGCTGAACCCATTCACATTGTTGGGCAAAACAAGAAAAGAGTTGGAGCTCACAGTGTTTGGTGAGTGATCAATATGAATTTTATTAAAAACAACCTCCCCCCTCCCTGCAAAAATTTGAAACTTAAGCTGATTTAGGAGCTATGCTTAGGATAGACTTAACACAGCCAGACACTAATCAGATTTGCATTGGTGATTCTGAGAATTCTTATCCCACCAGAAAATTAAAGCATTGCCATTTTGGGGAACATTAGACCTGGTCCAATGCCTGCTGTCTAGTATCCCTCTAGATTTTGCTTTAGGAAAGTACCATAGGGATTCATAATAACACTAACTTTTTCCCATTGGCCAGAAAGGCAGCAGTAGACATGGTTTAATCACTGTGGCAGTCAGGATTTGGAAGGTGGGCTGAGTGCCCTTAGACTTTGAAGATTAGTTCAGTAATGGAAGGGATTTATTTTCAGCTGCTGTGTTTCTAAAATTATTTATTTATTATTTATTTATTATTGCGATTTATGTGCCGCCTTTCTCCCAAGGGACTCAAGGCGGCTTACAAAATGACAATTTCTGATACAAATCACAATAAAATAAAATTAAAATCAACACCCCAATTAAAACAGTCTAAAATTATAACAGTGTACATCCAAACGGATCAGTTGAGTTGACGGAAGAGCCATATCTTCAGCTCACGACGGAAGGAAAGGAGGTCGGGGGCTGTCCTGAGCTCGGTGGGCAATCTATTCCAGGGGGTCAGGGTTCCCACAGAGAATGCTCTCCTCCTGTGGGCCGTCAGCCGACATTGTTTGGCCGATGGCACCCTGAGGAGGCCCACTCTGTGAGAGCGCACGGGACGATGGGAGAGCGGCAGGAGATGGTTCTGCAAGTACCCCGGGCCTAAGCCATGAAGGGCTTTATAGGTAAGCACCAGCACCTTGAAACGAATCCGGAACGCCACCAGCAGCCAGTGCAGCTCACGCAGGAGAGGTGTTACATGGGAGTATCGAGAAGCCCCCGTAATTACCCGCGCAGCTGCATTCTGGACTAGCTGGAGCCTCTGGACGCATCCCAAGGGCAGCTCCATGTAGAGGATGTTACAGTAGTCCAACCTAGAGGTAACGAGGGCGTGAGTGACCGTGGCGAGGGCATCCCGGTCTAGAAAAGGGCGCAACTGGCGCACAAGACGCACCTGTGCGAAGGTCCCCCTGGTTATGGCCGTCAGATGATCATCCAAGGACAGCCGAGAATCCAGGAGGACACCCAAGTTGTGGACCCTATCGGAGGGAGTAAGGGTCTCTCCTCCGATCACTAAAGATGGAACCTCCAGATCCCGGGATGCCGGCATCCACAGCCACTCAGTCTTGGAAGGGTTGAGTCTGAGTCTGTTCCTCCCCATCCAAACCCGCACCGCTTCCAGGCAGTGGGACATCACGGAAAGGGCATCCCTGGGGTGATCATTAGGTATGCAAAATGGATTAATTGCTGGGTTTAGGTATTCCAACTGTAGGGCTACCTGGATGGACATAGTTAATTCTGTCTGTGATAGGAACTGCTTGGAGTCAAAATTAATACCCTGGCAATGTGTTATTTCTTTTTGGATATTCTCAAAATGTTATCCTTTGAGCAACCCAGTTAATCATTTCAAGAAACAAGGCTATGTAGATGTTACATATAAGATAAAATCCAAGGATAAGCAAACGGATCTATTCACTCACGTGAATTTTCCTCTCTTTCATGTACTTCTTTGTATCAAATCTGTTTTAGGAGTGTTACAAGATCTCTCAGAGCAGAGTTGGAGGGCAAGAGGTCTTCCTCTCTTGTTCCATTTCATGCCTAAGGGAGAACTAGAATTTGTGGTCTCCCTCCATCTAGTGCTGTAACTGAACTATCATACCAAACTAGGACTGTACTTTCCGTGGCTTTGTAGGACATCCAGAGCCTTTTAGGATGCTATTTCTCAATATTTCCTCGGGCCACTTCAGACCAATGCTTCATAGCAACAGTGGAAATCAACTGACACTTTTGCTGAGTGAAAGAATCCTTCTCATTAACTGATCTTTGCATTTTTTCTCATCACTTATTCAGCAGCACTTGGTGATGTTGCACTGTGATGGCAACTCATAGACTATAGTATTTGGAAGGTACCAAGATCGATGCTTTTAGCAATTTCATGTGGAAAGCAAATTCCAAACATTAGAATGAATGTCATGTAGCTTTTCTTAGCAGTTATTAAGCCTCCTGTTGATCTTGTGCAATTGAATGTTACTTACTATATGCGATATATGTTAAATATAGTTGTGCATATGGCAAATTATTGTTGTGTATTTAAACAAGCATGTTTGTATGCTATCTCACTGTTTTTAATATTACAGGAACCCCCCCCCCAATGTTTCTTATACATGCATATTTCTTACTGTTGAACCTGATTTTAATATTTTATTTTAATCTATACTGTATTTGCATAATCCTATTCAGAGTTTGTATCCTATTTTGACATTCATCTTGAAGCATATGTGATAATATTCTCAGGAAATTACTGGCAGGCTCAGGAATTTGGTCCAAGACCTTGACCGAACAGTGAAGCACTTATCAAAGTGGCATTTGTAATGCACAGTGTCAGTTTCTGCTGAATTTTAAAAAGTAATTTAGCATGTACTGAAAAATATGGCAGTATACCAATAAAAGCTATCTTCTCTTTCTTAGTTTTCAAACGGGCAGTCATCTTAGTGTATAAAGAGAACTGCAAATTGAAAAAGAAATTGGTAAGTATTTAGATTACTAATAAATCATGAGTGGTATGTAAGTATACAGTTGGAATTTAGAGTTATTGAATAAAAAGCACATATTTTAGGGATATAAATACTCTAGACATCGATTATCAGAAGAAGTAATTTGCTAAAAATAAAGGAATCGTGTACCGGTATGTATCTTTAAAAGCCTTAGATGTTGATTTAAAATGATTATTCCAGCTGAATATGAAACAAGTTTGCAAAAACACACATAAGCTATGCTCTTATTTACAGACCCCTCACATCCTAGACATAAATTGTTTCAACTTCTACTCTCAAAACAACGCTATAGGGCACTGCACACCAGAACAACTAGACACAGACTGTTTTTCTCCAAATGCCATCACTCTGCTTAACAACTAATTCCCACACTTGTCAAATAATTTACTAAGACTGTATTACTATTATTCTTCTCTTCCTTATTCTTTCTCTTCCCATTTATTACTATAACCATGTTGCTTGTATCTTTCAACTTATATTGTTTTTTATTTGTTTCCTAGTACGATTATCACTAAGTGTTGTATCTTTTTATTCACGATTAATGTATTTTATTCTCCTTATGTACACTGAGAGCATATACACCTAAGACAAATTCCTTGTCACACTTGGCGAATAAAGAATTCTCTTCTCTTCTCTTCTCTTCTCTTCTCTTCTCTTCTCTTCTCTTCTCTTCTCTTCTCTTCTCTTCTCTTCTCTTCTCTTCTCTTCTCTTCGTAATTGAGTAGCATAAATCGGGCAAGTTCCCTCTCTTATATTATGACCACACTTTTAAAAGATAGGAGTGAAAAGCAAAATTCTTAGATTGAATAACAAACAGCTTTGGGGATAATATTTTTAATTGTCCTCTCTTTTTGTCCTTCTTTTAAATAGGCAGGTAATGTCCGTAATAATCAGAATGATCTGGATTTGTTTAAATTTCGTTGGCTGATTCCTTTATCTGCTCTTCAGGTTCGACTGGGTAATACAGCAGGTGACTTGATTTTACCAAAAATATAATGTTTAAATAGTCTCTATTTTTATCATTTGGAAAGTTTGCCAACCGTGAATATATTCTATTAAAGCTTTCATTGCTTCCTTCATAAATAAATATTGTACTGATGAAAAATTCAGTGTATCAAGCAGGCTAATTGGATACAGTTTTAAATGTCAAAGAATTTACAGAAAGAATTCACTCTAGTTTTAAGCACTTTTAATACTTTTGTACATTAGGCAGTAAGCCTATTCTTACTTCCTCTGCTTATCTAAAAGCCTTTTCCACTGTAAGGTACCTTTGGTCCATGATGAAATACTTCTGACAAATGGAACAGAAAAGGCAATCTTTGCTGATTGCCCCTCTTTCCTGCTAGTTTCCCATGCCCATGCTACCTTTTACAAGGTTGGGTGATTTTTGGAAACACCAAGAAAGGCAGCAGTAGAGGGAAAAAGGAAGGGATTGCTGAGAGCCATTACATCCTAATTTTCGTTATCATGAATCCTGTGAGTAGAATTCGACTCAAGAAAGTCTTATCAACAAAAAAAGAATCTTAGTCAGAGTTCCAAAAAGGACACAAGGAGAAGAAAAGATGGCTTTACTTTACAGGAAAGTTTTCTTTAAACCAAATAACAATCCTCCTTGTTTTTTCTGATCAATCACTAAATGTGTTTCTGTGAATCACCAATGCACCAATGAGGCCAAGGGTGTCAAACTCATGGTGTCACATGACATATCGTGACTTCTTTCCCCTTCAATAAAGGGCATGGGTGTGGCCAATGCGTGATGCATTCGGCCCGCGGGTCGCAAGTTTGACAGCCCTGAGGTAGACAAAACGATTATTGAAAAGAACTCCCTAAAACAATGTCAAAACAATGCTTTGAAGTATGAATTGTTTCTAGTAACAAATAATATAGCAGTTGAAATGCTAAAACTTGTATAAAGTATTTTTCATTCTTGCCTTTGATCAATTATAAATTAATCACAGACTAAATTGTAAACACCACAATATACAGTGCTTCACTGCATGCACGCACAGATGTTTATGCTTCTAAATTTAAGAAAAATTAACTAAATTAACTAAGCTTAAGAAGAAACCAAAATTTAAGAATGACCTGTGCAGGTAGTTCTCCATTAACAACTACTAATTCAGCAACTGTTTTAAGTTATGATGATGCTTAACAAGTGGTACTTACCAACAATCCTCAAAATTTCTGGCTGTTCCAGCAGCCCTCTGGTCATGTGATTGTGATCCGGGTGCTTGGCAATTTTGAGGACTAGTTGCAAGTCCCTTCATTCAATGCCCCTTTAACTCTGAATATTTGCTGAACAAATGGTTGCAACACAGGACTACTTGTACTTAGCAGAAAAGCCAGATCTCAGTTTTGTTCACGGTTTGAATTTTGGAAGACAAAAAAAACCCCAGTAACTTCAGCAAAATCCTTGTTGCAAGAAAAAACCATTGATACGATCTCTTGGATGAACTTGAAGCCCTAATTATATTCTCATACGTGAAATTCTTTGGCTAGAGTTTTGTAGGTATCATTAAAGTTTGTAATAAAGTGTCTTTCTACCCACAGGAACAGAAAACAGCAGTATTTGGGAACTGATTCATACAAAGTCGGAATTAGAAGGAAGACCTGAAACAACCTTTCAGTTGTGCAGCAGGTGGAACCAAAATTGATTCCTAATTTCTAAGTGGATTATTTCTACTTTCTCCTCCTTTTTAAACAATATCATAAATTAATATTAATAAACTAATCTATGTAAATACTATACTATTTGTTTATTCACGTAAGAGTCCCATATATATCTCTCCTGTTTGGTCAAAGTCAAATGAAAGAATCTTATGATGCTATTCAGAGAGTTCTCAAAAGTGAACCAAACAGAAGTGCTGATTTGGGGGATATGCAAAAGACTAACCTGAGCCAGATGCCCTTTTGTTACTGAGAAGAAATGTTGCTTTGGGCAACAAAAGAAGCAGTATATACAAAGAGAACCAGGCCCTGATAGCTAATCTTAATGTTTTGAATTGGAAAAAAATCTATTAGACATTTTTGCATTGACTTACTGTTTTTCCCCCACAACTATAGTGACTGTGAAAGCAAGACTAACATAGTCAAAGTGATTCGTTCAATTCTAAGAGAAAACTTCAGGCGTCAAATAAAATGTGACTTGCCCTTTGAGAAAGCATATAAAAATCGCCTCATACTGCATAAGAATCGAATTCCCGTTTCAGCAAAATTGGGTAAGAAAATATTTTCTTAATATGTATGTCAACATCTTTGTGTACTAGTCTGTGGCAATAATATTACTCATGATCAATTCAACATATGTTAGTTGTATTCCATTGAAAGTATTGGAGAAGCAAAACAAGATCTGTCTATTCCATAGAATGTCTTCCAAAATACTTAGAATTCAACAGAGCGATATTTTTTTGCTTGTCATATTTACTATGGTAACAGTTCTGAGAAATTGGCCATAATGTAGATTTAACATTCCAAATGGGCCAATGGCTTCAAATTAATTAATTAACAGGAAACAATTTTTAACCTAGTATAATAAAGAAATGTGTGTTTTCCATCTTGAAATAATTTAAGGAAGACATATTTACAAGCCAGCTGAAATCTTTACAGATTACAGTACCAGAACCAGTTATGCTAGTTCAATACTCCTTTATAACTGCTCTATCTGTAACAATGGGAAATATCAACAAATGTATAGGCAGTCCTTGTTTACCAACCGCTTGTTCAGCAACCATTTAAAATTAAGGTGCTGAGAAACACTTATGCCCAGTTTTCAAAGTTGTGGCAATCGCCACATACCTGAGGTCCCATAACTAATTGCAGTTTGAGTGCCTGGCAACCAAAGTGCATTTACAACGGTTGCAGCTTACCATGATCATGTGATCACCCTTAGTGACCTTCATATCCAAATTCTGACAGGCAAAGTCAATGGGGAAGCCCCTTGGAAGTAGCAAATTAGTCATGTGATATTGTGTTTAATGATTCGCTTAATGACCACATACAACACTTATAATGTAAGCCTGTGAAGTTATGTAACATTTCACTTTACCTGCATTGCTTAGTAATGGAACTGCCAGTCCAATTGGGTGTTCTGTGAGGACTTCCTATAATGGGGCAAATATTCTAGCTGAAAAGGTAAACATTCAAAGTAAAGGATGGATTTTGTGGTTTTAAAAATCATTAAAATTATCCCATTACCTGCTTTGACTATGCACTGCCTAGCTCAAATTTCTCCTTTAGCAACTGTACAACGATGACTCGGAAACTTTAGGTGACTTCAGGAGTTCCATTAATGTTCATGCTCTTCTTCAAAGACCAGAGTTTTTTTCAGTGACAGTAAAGCCCTTTAAGATGACAGAAACAATATGGTGCTCATGGATGCTTTCTAGGCACTTTCCAGGCTATGCCTTTCATCTCACTTGACTTGATTTTTTTTCTATCATTTGAATTGAAAAGCAATAAATGGAAGGTTTGTGTCATGCTACAAAGTAAACACTTCCCTAGGACCCTTCTATAGTCTGCAATAACAACAATGCTAGGAAGTTGTAATCTGGGACCTATTCTGGAAAAGAGTTCACCCAACTAGAAAAAGCCAAGACTAAGCTGGTGAAAAGCATCATAGGGGGCCTAGGAACAGAAAGAGAAACCATATTCGTTCTCACTAAATACCCAAATATCAGTAGGCAATCGTGTTTTTTCTTATGCCAAATATGCTGGTCTTGAAAGATTGCCTGCCCTCTGCTGTCCAGATTCTCAATGTTTATTTTCTGCAGTCTCTCTCTCTTCTATAGCACTTAATTGCATCAATCATAATGTTTAAATGGTTACCACAGTTGTTGAGTACAGAAACTTGATGGATGTATTTTTACATTGGCAGCTTCTTCCAGATCACTGAAATTACTGAAGAATTCTCCCAGTAATGATTGGAACAGCAGTACAAGAAAAGGAAATGAACCGGATTCTGATGAATGCAGTCTGAGCAGCAGTACACCAAGTAGCAGCTGCCAAACTACTGACAGTATCCTGGAATCTAAAAACTCATCTCCCATGAAGAGTTTGCAGAGCTGTGCATCCGATTTTTCAAATAGTCCTGTAAAGGAATCGGATATTCTAAGTGATGAGGAAGATAATTTCCAGCAACTTCTGAAAAAAAGCAATCCCACAAAAGACATAGAAATCCAGTTCCAGCGGTTGCAGATTTCGGAGATTCAGAACGATGATGTGGAGACGGAGTATCCTCCTGAGATAGAGAACAGAGGTGGGCAGAGAGCAGAAGAACAGCCTAAACTAGTTCGCGCTCACTTTTGCCCTATTAAACGAAAAGTGAACAGCACAAGACGTGACAAAGGAACATTGCGGGCAATGCAAGAACAGCATCTGTCACTTGACAATCAGCCTGAGTCTCCGGGTTTTGACCTGAATTCAATTTTAGAAAGGGAATTTAGTGTGCAAAGTTTGACATCAGTGGTTAATGAGGATTGCTTTTATGAATCAGAAGACAGACATGGAAAGTCTTAGCTATTTTGATTTGCATTTTGATGAAACTACTTACTCTTCAGTTTAATGCACTACTGGATTTTTCCATAAAAGTAGTTGTAAAGGCTTAAGTTATTTTAATTTATTCCAAAACAAAAAAGTTTACCTTGAATTTGCAAATTCTGTAAACTAATCTTTTCCCCTTTCAGTATTGGGTAACATTTAAACGTTTTTGAAAACATGGGGAGGTGAGATGTTCATTTTTTGACCTGAGTCCAATTAGTTTTCATTGAGCATTTAAGAGCATGTTAGTTTTTGCTTTATTTAAAGTTAAATTATTTCAATACAGAGTAACAAAGTCCTCTGTACGTTGTACTAAAATGTATATGGTTGTTTATATTTGATTTTTATATATGTTTATATATGTTTGTACATATAAAAAGCTTGTACTGTAATCTTATGGTATTTTTATTTTCTCTATAAGCTTGTACAGTAAAATGTTAATTGAAATAGGAAGTTTTCTGGGTGTTTTCTTTGGGGGGGGTTGGTTACTTTTCAGTTATTTTACATCTCGTCTTGGGACTTGATTGCACTTAGAAGATAAACAAAGTAGTATCACTTGAGTTTTAAGAAAAATGATCCTTATTCTCATTTATAAATTTCACGTAATATTGAAGAATATATTGAAATGTCAAATTTATTTCAGTCCAATCCAAAAACCCATTAGACTTTGTGGTTGCGTAATTCTAGGGGGAAAAAAAGTAATCTTTGTCAGTCCATTTGAAGTTGGCTTCCTTTTTCTTTTTCAGTTCCTCTCTGTAGTTATATGCAAAAAGATCTGGATCTTCATCACACATTTTCCTGTAGGCATTACAAAGGTTTTTAAACTGAAATAAGGACAGTTTAGTTGGATATAGAGTTGGGTCAACATCTGCCTCCATGAGCAACCGTTTGGTTTTTTCAAGGCGGTCATCTTCTGGAAATAAAATCCTGAAAGAAAACAATATTGGTAATCAATAAGGAGCATCCATTGATTTTACTTCAGATTTCTCAGTTCAGATAATACTATCTTCCACAGCCGCATTATGACTCGGGAGGCATCTGCAGAACAGGCAATGCTGGGGAAAATGATAACGTGCACTGCAACATAAGCTGTGTCCCCTTTGCATGTGTATTGTGATCTCATCTACCTAAAGGGTGAAGTTGCTTTGCAATGCTTTGTCATTCTGCTGAAACAATTGGATTCTGGGAATGCTTTTGTTACGACTAATAGCAAAAGTAACGATGCAGTGGTACTCTGAAGACAGAAGCACACAGCATGCCTTTCACTAGGTTACTGCAAATGGGTGAAAAGAACAGGTACCCTCTTGCTCAAACGTTCAAGTAACCTGTTGCACAACTAAGAGAAATAAGTGATGTCTTCAGAGGCAGATGCCATCAGCAATCTTGCTCTGCCCTGCCTTTTATCAAATTTATTTGATCATTTTTTAAAATCAAATTTCTAGGTTAGATTGCCTAGACATTGGAATCTGAATACAGAGCTTTTTAATATTCATATTCTAGTGTGTTTTTCAAAACTAGGCAAAGTGTTAATACATATTATAAGTCCATGTATGGTATGCCATAGGCTAAATAATAAATATCAAATTTCTGATTTAACAAAAAACAGATTCCTTCCTGACTATAAAGAACTAAGAAGCAACTATTTCAGAGAAGGACACATATAACTGAATGAGGTTTGTGACATAAATATCATAACATTGTTCTCTTGTCTCTAGTAAGGCAGGTTTTTTTTTTTACTTTGTGTTTCCAATGGTTTGCTGAGGATTGTACCCGACTTCTCAATATATATGGAAAAGGCAACACATATCAGATTTTATGCACCAGCATGTTACTGAGAAGACTTGGCCCTCATTGAAAAGGAACTAAGGCAATATAAGTAAGACCTTGGCATTTTTTTGGTAACGTCTTCCATTCTATGACTATGAACAAAGTAGACAGTAACAGATTTAATTTAGTCATGTATGTTTGCATTGCGTCAATGTTTTTCAGCATCTATTTTCAAGTGCCAGAATATATCAGGTAATTCTTCACTATCTGCATTCAGTCAATATATAGGTAGTCCTCGACTTATGACCACAGTTGAATCCAAAATTGCTGTTGCTAAGCTAGATAGCTGTTAAGTGAATTTTGCTCCTTTTTATGCCTTACTTGCCACAATGAATCACTGCAGTTGTTAACCTAATAACAGATATTTAAGTGAATCTGGCTTCCCCACAAACTTTGCTTGTCAGAAGCTCATAAAAGGTGAGCCCAGGACACTGTAACCATCATAAATACACGCCAGTTGCCAAGGGTCTAAATTTTGATCATGTGTCCATGGGGATGTTACAATGGTCCTAAGTGTGAAGCATGTTCATAAATCACTTTTTTTCAGTGTCATTGTAACTTTGAATATTCATCAAACTGTTGTTAGTCAAGAGCTACCTGTACTGTAAAAATCCACCTGAGCAGGTAAATATATTACAACTGTGTTCAAGGATTACAGATATGAAGAGAAATAAGAGTGCAATACAAATGAGAAAATTCCTCTAAGGAACCACATATACATGTGTGAGCCACCCCCCCCCCCCCGCCCCACTGCAGTTCTTGAAAACAAATCTTTATATGTCAACTCATTTTCTTACCTTGCACCATGATGACAGAATTTTCTTCTGTACTGGAAAATACTTTGAACAACTTTTTCCACCAGCTTAAATGGCTGTTTTATTTTTGGTTCCACTAGTGGTGTAAAATGGACAAGTGTCACATCTACCTGAGATTAAGATATATTAATATTATTCTTACATTTACAGCAGTAAGGAGATATATTTATTATAAACTTATATACATAAACGTCATTTAAAGGAGGAGTTGCAATTCTATTGACCAATAAATCTACAGCTTCCAAGTTCACAATGTGGGCCTCCTGCTGTTTCATAACATAAAATAAAATATGCTTTCAGGGAAATAGGAACAGATAACTGAAACACATTATAAAAATACTATTAAAATGAATTAACTTTTGCCATCAATTCTTCTAAATTGCAATTTCTAAATCTCTGATGCAAAAGTCCAATTAACCTATAAATTATATAATTTGATGTATCCCTTTGCTGTCATCTAATGTTTATAGATTTTTGTTGCCCAGATCTTGTAGCCCTATTATACAGTAAACTCTTCTAGAGCTAGAAGAATCTCTCTGTATTATGGGAAAAGGGAATCCTGTTTCTCATTCAATTTTCTTTTGCATGATTGAAAATTCCAAGTAGAATTATGAATTAGTGGATTTTCCCCCCTGATAGTCACACTGCATGTTTACATGAAAATAAAAATAGGCTGAAATAAAGTATGGCATCCTCAAAGAAGACCTGCATTTTTTTCATCCTGTGGAAATGCAACACAGTTTACTGTTTACTCCATGACGGAGTCTGGGTTCTCAGAACACTAGGCAAGCTGCAATGTTACTATGGAAACCAATATAGGAAATTACTGTTCACTTGTAATTGGTTGCTTTGAAATTACTGACATTATATCCTATTTTTTAGTTATGTAAATTAACAAGCTCCATTTCAATACACTGATTTTTGATAATCATAGTAGCTTTTAGCATTTTATTTTGCAAATAGTTTTAGCAGAGAATAAATGTTTACTGCAAACACAAAATCAAGGTTCACCTACTTGAGAAAAAAATCTTGTACCTTCTGTCAACTTTTAAAAATTAATGCAAATAAAACCCTGATTTTTGTTAGGCGCTGCATATGCATGTAAAATAAATAATTAAGTCTGAATTTTGTAACGTTACCAAAAAAAAAAAAAAATCTTAAGAAGGGACTTTCAAAGAAGAAATGGAAAACTGAAAATAGGTCCGTTAAAAGGAATCAATCACGGCAGATGACGCAGCAGAATGAAGAGCAGACTCTGTAATTCCTCTGCAAATAAGAAGAGGACATGACATTGCTTAAAAAATACTCCAGACAGCCGTTCCTTGCAAGAAGAAGGTCTCCAGTGGACTGAGAGCTCTGGGAGAGGCGGCAATAGCCACCTTTTTGCTCAAACCAAAGTGCCTTCAAACGGACACTAGGATCACATACCAATCACTTTTGGAAATCAATTGTTAACTGCTTCTCAGCACTGGTGAATTTCCTTCAATTGCTAGTTAGAAGAAGTTTTAAATACAAATTTAAGGGCTTACAAATTCTTTTGAAATAAGCAGCTGAACGTAAGAGGAAAGCGTAATAGTCAAACTTGTAGGCAATTATCTACAGAAAATTATCCAAGTTGCACTGAGCTACCTGCAAAAACACACACACATAAAAAAAAGACAAAAACTGTGTGTCTGTTATGTAGGAACTTTGTTTTCTAGATTAAAAAAATTATACACACACGTTCATGTTTTTTTTATATAAAAAACTGAAAGAATAATATGATAGTTGTATTGTATTAACCACTTCAAATTCTTCAGTGTTTCCCAAGCCCTATGTTCCTACAGACCCATTACCGGCTTTGTTACTTCATTTTACCTCCATCCTGCCCACTTTTTACATGAAGCTGATCCCTACATCAGGGGTCTCCAACCTTGGCAACTTTAAGCCTGGTGGACTTCAACTCCCAGAATTCCTCAGTCAGCTGGCTAGGGAATTCTGGGAGTTGAAGTCCGCCAGGCTTAAAGTTGCCAAGGTTGGAGACCTCTGCTCTACATTGTTGTAATCCTCATCCTTAAAGAAATACAAATCTGTAAGATGGAGCCAACCCTTTCCAAGTAGAAGCCCGTTTAAACAGTTGGACTTAACTTTTGTCTTTCCCTGGAGAATCCGTACTTCCCAAAAATGTTCTGGAAGGCTCCATGGTTCTAAACCACATTTTGGAGGTGCAGCATAGGATTAAAACGTGTGTGTGTGTGTGTGTGTGTGTATTGCTTCCCCATTGAGTTTACTAATAGAAGCCATCACTGGTTTCTGCTTCTCAGCTTCTCCTTTTTATCCTCCCCATTAGGACTGATAGTTTAAAATTAATAACTTCCTGGGGCAGGAATTGTTTCCTTCATAATAATACACAGAGAAAGAATAAATATAATAAGTTAATTATCAAAGCCACTACACTCTTACCTTTAGCTTTAAACTTATATTAGTCCCTAGTTTCATTATATATTAGAGTTTAATGAGGTTAAACAGAAACTGAAACATTTTTCATCTTTATCTGTTTTTGGGTTAAATATTATGGTTATTACAGCTGACAGAAGATGAATTTACAATTTACCACAGGAATATAGAACCCAAGAGTATGGAGAGCTCTCCCCAGGGTGATTGAGTGAAATGGGATTTTAGCATTGAGTAGAGATTTTAATTTGCCAGTTTTAATCCTCTGCATATTGTTACTTGGTGTTGGCTTGAATGTTGTTATCAACATTTAGATAACAGTCACATATTTTTCAGATATCTACCTCTGAAATAAGAGACAATGAAAAAATGTGCTATTTAGTTTTTCCTCTCAACTTTTTACCAGGATCCTTGTGGAACTGGGAAATTCTGACATACACAATTCCTCCTCAGGAACATGGTGAATGTAAAGGGGGATCAGAGATAGAAGAGCAAGCCATCTCAATACTGTAACTCAAAATACTTAAGTCCTAGGAATATTTATTTGAAGTTAAATACCTAATGTGGTACCAGGGAGGAAAGCTGATCTGATTAAGGTGAAGATGGCTGTACAGAACTATATTATAGTCCACTGGGTAAACTTAATTGTTTCTCCCAGAAGCTGTAAGCTTTCTTAATTATGGTAAACAATTTTGAATCAACATGGAAAAGAATATTCATGCAATTACTGGTTCTTAAAATAAGTTATTTTGATCATGGGGTATGACTAAGGGATAACTGCTCTCAATCTGCAAGCAAGAGACCTGGATGATCAATTGGATCAATCTGTCCTGCTCAGGAATGTATTTTTGAATAGTCAAGCATCTTTCTTTAGATGACAAGATATTGAAATAATTATGTTCAAACTTTGAAATGTACTAACTTTAGCATGTTTTAATGTCCTTGCAGCAGCTAAGATTGTGTCCTTATGATGAAAGACTCAATGAATCTAGAGTCCATGTGTTGTTTTACTGCACCTTTTATTCAAGGACCTTTTCATAACTCCTTATTAGGTGAAACACCCAGGCAATTCTGATATTATGCATGGCTATTCCTTTGAGATCTTTGACACTGAATGTCAATGTTGAATGTGGCAAAACTTTGTTATACTGTCTGTATATAATTTTATTACAATTAGGAACTGCCTCATTTAGCAATCATTCACAGTTACAATGGTGATGAAAAAGAAGGTATGACCAATTCTATGAAAAATCTTCACAGACTTGACAATATACAGTTGCAATTTCACTTAGCGACCGCTTTGATTAATGACCAAGCTGCCAGTGCCAGTTGAAGTAGTTAAATAAGATCTATACTGGCTATAAACCTGATTATATTTCGATCACCTCAGTGATGGAGTTACACTTTTACCTTTGTATTTTGTTTGAAATAGAAGCTGTTTAATTTGTTAATGTGCAGAATTCTGATGGGTGACCTTAATAAAAAAAACAACACAAAATATTTCAATTCTATGAAATTATAGATTTTTAAAAAAAAAACCAAGTACAAGTTAATTCTCATCTGGTTCAATTAGATCTGTTTCCAGACAATTCTCTTAGGACTGCCAACTTACCAATCATATCAAACCTCTGAGCTATAACAATGCAAAGACAATATCAAGGATGAGCTGCTCCTTATTTTTTTGCTTAGGGAAGGACAGGAATTCATCCTTAAGAGTTACTCTGAGCTTGAAAAGTTCTATCAAGCAGTCAATATGTTATGGCTTAAACCTGCCCTAAGATCTACCCCAAGACAGGCCAATGTCAACAACTATTTGGCTTGTTCAGAATTTGTAGGCAATCAGACTAATAGGAACTGTAGAAATCATGTATAGTAGTTTTCAAAAACAACATGGAGACTTTATGCAAAGGCAAACCTGAATCCCCACTGCTTGAAGATTAATGAAACCACAATTACCACTATGTTACTGTCACTTGTTACCAGGGAAATAATCACATGCCCATCAGATGTTTGAAACAAATAGCAGCCTCCTCAATTCTGGTCAATTTAGCGATGACACTTGTAAGCCAAAACACCTGGAGAGCACCAGATTTACTGTCTCCACTGGATCACAAATCAGTGATTTCCCTTTTCCAGACAGAAAAGTCCAGACAATAAGGGAAGCTCCTATTTATCATATTGCATAATCAGCAGGTTTCCCTTGACATTTCTTTGCTTTAGAGCTTTTTCTTGTTGACTTGTCAAAACCTTTACAGCTATGCTCTGTATTTATCATATAAGCTGCAAGCACCGCTTTTTCCCACTTAACCTTTAGAGTAAGGCAAATAATTATGGTACTGTACAGAAACAACTAGAAAAGATAACAGGCTACAAGCAGCAGGTATGTGAAACTCAGCCACGTATGTATGTATGTATGTATGTATGTATGTATGTATCAGGTGCGGGTTTCAAAACCCGTCGCTACCAGTTTGCTTGTGGCTGCTTGCGCGCATTTGGAGAAGTGTCCGAGCAGGTGGACAGAGCTTCCTACCGCCGCCGTTACCAGTTCGCCCGATCTGGGGCGAACCGGTAGCAACCCACCACTGGCATGTTACTTTATGTATATTTCTCACAATGATTACTTAGAAGAACTTCTATCTTGCTGTGTAACCCTGGGGTTCTGAGACTGCTTGGCAATATAAAAGACCTTAATTCTGCCTTTCACTTATGGTGAAGCTCATTCTATAGTTATTTTTTTCCTATACTGTAGCGAAAAGAGTTTCTAAAAATAAAATTGGGACAACCCCCCCCCCCCACCCCCGATTTAAAATATTTGTTCTAATCCCCAAGCCAATTATTCACCTTAGGATCTGGAAATTGTTATGTGCTTAAAACCAAGGTTTTACATGCCTTTTCTCGATAATCTCTTTTGCTTTTGTTAAGCAAAGTATTTTCTCCAATGCAGATTCATTAAACAAAGTAGCTCTTTATATTCTGGTAGATGGTACTAAGACAAGAAACAGGAAGCACTGCTGCATACGGAGCACCAGAGACTGACTTCTGGTTAATAAAATAGCCAATGCAATTTTCGATGAGGAACAGCGACATTTACACTCAAAATAAGTTGTGTTTTTACAATTTCTGCTGCCATGGAAGCATCTTAAACCTTTCCTTTATCAGTAAGTACTGAAACTTGTTATTAGATATCTGCATTATATGGCATCTAAATATTGTTAAAACATGGGATTTTAATATTTTTATACATTTGTGTGATGTCGGCATTTACTCAAAAAAGCTACTCTTTAATTCTGAGATCATGCTGCTGTTAATATTTAAAGCTGCAAAAACTAAGCGCTCTTGAGCAACAGTAAACCATGAGGTAAAAGTGGTACCATTCAGGGCTATCACAGCTGATGAAGAGATGAAGCTGGATCTATCACATTGTGGCAGAAAATAGGACACAAGTGATGTGAGAATTTAAAACGAAAAAAAAATTCCAACAACATTGTTAATGACCATTCAGTATAAGTCACTGACAATAAGTTAAGAAAGCCAGTATAAGATTAGGGCATGGAAAGCAGTGAAGCTAATTAAATTGATAAGTTCAATATGAAAAAAAATAATCATGGAGGAATGGCAGATACCCTATTAGCATTAAGTACAAAAAGAATCATTCCATTGCCAGGACTTCCAGTTTTTATTTTTCAAAATCCATAATATCTGAACTGAAATAAAATTGAAACTAATGTAGAACTGTTAATATTTATTTAATGGGAAATATTTGAAAAACTTTAAGAAGCAAAGCTGTTCATAAGAGTGTTTAATTAAAATCTGTCGCAGGGACAGATTTTATATGTTGAAAATACACATTAAGTGAAATATTGGTTTTAACATCAGGAAGGATTGAATGATAGTTTCATTTTGGGAGTATTGTACATTGATATATGTGTGTGAAAGGTGGCAATATAAAATATGATATTTATCCATTTTTGTTCAATGCTCAGTTGACTCCTTAAGAATTTAAGGAGATCACCTTTCTTGCAGAAGTGCCCAACTTCCCAATCAAATAAATCAAGAGCACATTTAAATCTCAAATATACAGTATAAATAGGAAGTTATAGATATTTACCTAATTTATAGTGCTGTCCATCTCACGAGCAAGTGACTATGGGAGGCATACAACAAAACTGAATATCTAAAATAATTAACAAATATTAAAAATCACTATGGTTGGCTATTCTGATTAATATTGCCAACATTTCAATTCTATTTTGAATGGAATGTGTCTTAGGTTTTCAGGAACTATTTTGCTTGTCTTTAAGATAAATTTTTCTTTACCATAAATGTTTAATATGAAGATGAATTTAGTTTAAAGTTACAGGGGAAAAAAAAACATTTTAAATCTTGAATGTGCTCAAAAATAGCTTGATTTTCTGAAAAGGAGCAATATTAAACACAGGTCTCTGTAAATGTCAGAAGTATTTACTAAACTAAAATAATGGAAGTAGGAAAAGACTATTTGAACTCCAGCCTGAATATTCCTTGTAAAAATTGAGAAGCTATATCGATGTACATTTCAATTCAAATCCAAGACCTAATACTGCTTATAGGGCTAGAATTACATTTTTTAAAAACTTCCTCATACTGTATTACAAAACGGATTGGAAGCTTCTAAGCTGGCCAATAAGGGCACAAGTCTTTCCTTGATTTTTTTTTTTTTTTTTTGGCACAGGACATATCTCATTTTTACATCTTACCATTTCATTTGCAGTTTCTGCCACTGTGGCTGATTATCAGCACCTCCTTGTGCTCAGTTGCTCTCACGCACTACTCATTTATAATCACGCCTCTCCAAGTGCCCGGTGTACATCTGCTCAGTCCTTTTGTAGCCTTCTCATCTGCTGCAGGGTCACGTTTAGCAAGCCATTCAGTTAGCCGTTATTTCAAATGCAAGCACCCTTGTTTGCTCATTTCTCCTGCCTTTGCCCTTGCCACTCTCTCCCCTCCTCCTCCTATCACATACAGACAATTACAGCCTTGGCTGGGGAGCCACCAGACAGTAACACAGGTTTACAGCAACAGAAAAGAAACAAGCAGACAAAAGGTGACGGCAAATCTCATCATGGCATCGGCCGCTCTCCAGTTTTTTGCTTTCGTCCTAGCCTTGTTTGGTGTTTTTGGCGCGATCACAGCCACCCTGTTGCCCAACTGGAAGGTGAATGCAGACACGGGCTCAAACATAATCACGGCCATCACTCAGATGCAAGGGCTCTGGATGGACTGCACATGGTACAGCACCGGGATGTTCAGCTGCACGCTGAAATATTCAATCTTGTCTCTCCCTGTTTACATCCAGGCAGCAAGGACCACCATGATTCTGTCCTGCATCCTCTCCATTTTTGGGATCTGCATCGCCATAGTGGGGATGAAGTGCACCCTCCTGGGAGGGGACAGAGAGACCAAAACCCACACGTCAGTTGCCGGTGGAGTCTTCTTTATTTTGGCAGGAATATCTGGCTTGATACCAACAGCCTGGTACACAAAAGAGATTATTTCAAAATTTCTGGACCCAACTATTCCAGAAAGCAGTAAGCATGAACCAGGAGGAGCAGTTTACGTTGGATTTATTTCGGCTGGACTTCTGCTTGCTGCAGGTGCCATCTTTGGCACTTCCTGTTTTAAGAAACAGCAGAGAGCAGGGATTTATCATAACAAGCAGCAGAACCTGCATCCAGCTGCTCGGCAAGTGGACACAGGCTACAGCCTGAAGGACTATGTGTAAATATGGTGGTGGACCTTTCTATCAAGGTTGTTTATGTAGTCTTGATTTTATAACAATGCGGTTGATGCAAGCCTTATAATTGCATTGGGGGAGGTGTTTATTTATTAAAAAAAGAAAAAGATGCTAAGAATTTAAAATAACTAACCAAGCATTTATTACTGAGACTGATTTGCAACTGGATTATATTGAGAATGGGGGGTGGGGTATAAATATAAATCAGTTACAATAGTTCCTATCTGTCACATGCCACATTTAGCATCACCAAGTGTCTTATTTGAATAAGACTTTCTTGAATAAGAATCAGCTGAACTGATTCTGCCTTACTGGGGATTTGTGTGTGTTGTTTTTAAATGTTAGCTGCATTTCTCAATGTCAGTTTTCAACGAGTATGATAAATGGTATATCTCCAGATTTCTTTGAAAGAATAACAGTTATCCCATCATATTTGAGGATTAGCTGTCCTCAGACTCCATGCCCCACAATAACCTGCACTCATTCTGCTTTCTTTGGAAAATGTCTACTTAAATATTTTGCCATTAATTTTAAGTGTCAAACACAACAGAACTACAAGACGTACCTATTTATATTTTCAGGACATTGTTTTAAAATCTTTTTCCCCAAGCTTGATTTCTACCAGTCTTAAATAACGTACAACTAAACATAATTAAGTAAACTCTTTCAGTTGTAATTAGTAAATACTTCAGTAGTATTTAAAGATGTATGTCATCTAGCTATTACCTATACTTTATGCAAACTATTTACAAAGCAATCTTTAATCAGAATCCAAAGATTTTGGCTATTTGCCACTCAGAGATTTAGCAGGCAATAGTAAATTATTTTATAATTATTTTGTCAGCATTAGTCTTGCTTCTTTGAATCTTTTTCTTGTGTCCATCTACAAAAATGAAGATTGGTCACAAAGTAACTACTCATTTCCATTCAAGAGGAGAGATTAAATTTGAACATGTTGGCATATAACATAATATAAAGAGTAAAGTTTGGATCAAAAGCTTGAAATACATTTTGAGATACCTGTAGATTTCTATAATTCATATTTTCTAATGTCAGCAACATTAAATCACTCCACCAAAAGATTAGTTTTTTGTTTCTTACATAAGAATTACAGCATGAATTTTTAGTTAGAAAAATAAAAGGATGTGTACAGGTTTCTAAAATTATACATAATATGATAAAAACTGAGACGTAGTTTTTTTCCCCTATCAAAAACCAGAATCATGGTGGTTTGTTTTTTAAATTAAGAAATTTTCTCATAGAACAAAACACTCCCGTCACAGTACATGATAGCCAATGAATATCATCATTTTCTTCTATAAGGAAATCATTTTCTTATGAAAATGATTGCAAACAGCTCAAAAATGAATATGCTGCATTTGGGAAACTAGGAATTCATAGCAAGCATCTTAACAAATATAGATTAATAATCTAGTTATATTTTGTGTGCCAGCCATTTTATTTCTGGAAATACCATTGCTCATGTTTTAAAAAAAACTTATTAAGAACCCTGTTCAAATATTTTAACACAGCTGGCAAGCTTGCACTGCCATAATACCATGCAATCTAATTCTCTGACAAAAAAAAGTTAAAGTATTCTGTCAAAATCAAACAAATTCCAAGAAAAAAGACACAAGCAAGATCAAAACAAAATAAATAAATACTGCTTGCATAGAAATAGAGAAGAGTAACAGTTCTTAAGAAAAAAGAGTACTCTCTCTGCAGACATACCGTGTATTATCACCACCACCAATTTAACATGAAAAGAGCATTAAAAAACAGAACAGATAATAGTACTTATAGGGACTACAAGATCGTAAAAAGGGAGGTTTTATATCAGTAATCATAAGGGGAGTTTGGCACTAGCACTGTAATCTCCTTAAGAAAAGCAATTGGCAAAAATTGGTATCCATTGCCAACCCAAATGAAGAACACTAATCAATATACCAGGATAATTAATTTCAGGCCTAGTCTATTCCATTTTCTCCTGCCTTACAGATGAAAGTTAACAATCAATCATTGGCTTGGAACACATGAAAGCCAGAATGTTTCTTACAAGAGACATTCAAATATAGGATCAGGAATCTGTGGTCCCCCAGATGTTGTTAAAGTTCTCACCAGACTACTCAACATCATCAATGATGAAAGACACTGTCAAGACATCAGTAGGCCATCTCACCATTCAGCTCAGTGCCATCTGCTATTCTAATCCTCTACTGAGCAAGAAGATTGCAGGACTTAACCAATCTCGATCTAAACACCATAGTGGGTCCAGACCTTGTTAATATTGGGAAAATTGGGAAACATTTGGGAAATTAGCTGCAGAAGGTTGAAGAAATACCCTGAAATAAGGCAATGACAGGCCATTTCCATATTGTTGCCAAGGAATTTGACAATTCTGATATCTGCCCAATTTATTCCAAAAGTATACAGTACTTTTGTACTGTATACTTTTAAGGTACTAGCCACTTTCAAGGCTATTTATTTGTATGCCATCTCTTCCCAAAGGTTTTAGGATGCTAACAATTCAACATATAATATTTCTTCAAGATTTCATAGACAGACAAGAGAAAGAATGACAAAGTAAAAAAATGAAACTAAGAGATATACAAGTTATGTGCCTGCAAATTGCACCTCCAAGCATAGCATACCCTCCTCCTGTGAAAAGAGGAATAGGTAAGCCTTTACACTTCGCCTAAAACCAAGACGGAACAATACTGGCCAAATTTGTGGAAGGAGGAAGTTCCATAGAATAGGAGTAACTACCAAAAATACCCATTTTGGAGGGCAGACCAGATGCCCATCTCGCAGAGATAGGACCTGGAAGGAGTTAACTTTATTTGAACTAGTTGGATGGGCAGTTCAGGGGTGGTATTCACTTACCTTCGCTACCGGTTCGCAAATGTGAGTGCGTGCACCTTCTGCGCATGCACAGAGCATCAAATATGGGACTGATGATGTCCCGCAGCCGCTGCTACCGGTTCTCCCGAACCGGATAGAACCGGCTGAATACCACCACTGGGGCAGACCCTTAGATAACCAAGTCTTGAGTTACATTGGGCCTTAACAGTGACAATCAGCAGCAAGACTCATACTTGGAAACTGCCTAGCAACCAATGCAGCCACCAAACCAGTGGATTCACCTGAAGATACTGAAATACATACATAAGTGCCTAGTCCACCAGCTGTAGCTTCTGAATGCTTATTAAGGGCAGCTCCAAGTTCTGGGAAGGTACTCCCATTGAGTCCATTTATTTCATTTTGCCTTAATTTGAGATGAAAACCTAGCTACTATAGTATGCATTTATTCAATAAACCACGGCATAAACAAATTATGACTTATGCAAAACAGGAACACAATTATCATCAGCAATTTCTAAATTGCAATAAGGCAACAATAAAGAGGAGACATATATAACATTACAGACAAATAATCACTATCTCTATTTTGGATATTAGAGGGAATATAATAGGACTGGGTTTTGGAACTGGTTCGGGAAAACCTTAGACAACATTTTTTTTTGGAGTAACATTTTACTTGAGTTGTTATTCTCAAAATCAGGACGCAGTCACCTCTAAGGAAATCTTGTCTCCACAAAGTGATACACCAAACCAAAATAGCGATTTCCCAGAGGTATGTCAACCTTTATTGTTGCCATTAATGTGTGATTTCCTACAGATCCTACAAATAATTTAACTAAGTTTGATGCTCCTTTGAGATAGCCCTACAGGGCTTCCTACTACTCAAGACCTCTTAAGAATTTTGACACATCTTTGGGGTACTTGGAATTTATCTTAACATTTTCTCACCTGTTACTTTTTCTCTTTTATTGATTTGCCTTCCTTTTGAACACTGCCTTTAAATCTTTCTCTCTTGTCTTCACTAACAATTTATCCCCTCCCCCCATTATAAATGCCTTCTTATTACTACATTTACTTTTTAGTATTTTTGGAGCTAATCCAACAACCTTCATGAATATTTGGTGAAAATAGAATATGTCTGAGTCTCCATGCTAATAGCTTTGTGAATAGCTGAATGAAGCTTCAAACACTGATTTTAATGCAAAAAGAATGAACAGACTGACCTCTGGCTTTGGAACAAAAGCTTGACCTGGAATTGTGAAACCTTTTTTAACAGTGCATAGGTACTGAGACATTATAGAAAGCCTGCTTCGCTGTCTGGATGTTGTACTAGCTGTGAGTCTCTGTGGAAGAAAAATGTTTTTGAAAATGAGTGCAAGCATTAAACACAACGAAATAAAAGTGCTCTTTAGAGCAGCCTATTATCTAAAATACCAAATAGTTTACAAATCTTTTCAGTAACAGAATCATACTTATTGCTATAACAATTAATGGAAGGTCTACAGTTTACTTTACTGATGCTAACATTTCTCATATAAGTAAAACAAGCTTGAAGTAAAAGAAAGCAAATACAATTTTATTGCCATTGTATTTTTATACTTTTTGGATTCAGAAAAATCATGGTAACCTAAACATAGTATTGCAATAAATTCCTCAAATATATTTGTTTGTATATTCCTGGAGCATTTGGAAACATATTTAAGAGGACCTATCTCAGAGTGTATTTTAGAAAAATAAAAAAATGTAAAAAGTGAAGAAAACCTTTTAATACAGTCTATAAATCAACATGAATGTTCTATTTATTTATTTTTACTTACAAAATGCTCGTAGTAAAGCAAAGGGAATTCTAAGTCCAGGAAGGATTATATTTTAGCCTACATTGTGTTTTTGAATAGACACATCATTGTTGTCTCCATACAACACGCAGATATAGCTTCATTAATGCTATAAGTCAATGGCCTATAAGTATGTGTATTAGAATATTGATATATGGATATGTCAATACATGAACAATTTTATCTTTATAACTTTCTGCCATAACTTTACAAGTCCATTTATTTCATTTTGCCTTAATTTGAGATGAAAACCTAGCTACTATAGTATGCATTTATTCAATAAACCAGTCTAGCAACTGCTAAGTTCCAAACAAAATGCAAGTATGCATTACAATTATTATTATAAGCAAGTCTAACTTATACCAAAATCAATTGCTATTGAAAATGCTACATGACCTATCTTTGAAAAACTTCTAGAAATTTAAACTGCTGCTAAGTTAGCAGCAACAACTAGCTGGATGTTCTGAGCAGATTAATCCAATATTAGGGGATCTACAATATTGTGTTTCTGGAGTCAGTTCAAAATGCCGGTTCTTGCCTAAATCACAAGCTTGGTTCAAAATTTTTAGCAAGCATTGTTGCTGCTTAAAGTTTCTTGGCTGTCTAGCAAAAATAAAGCCTTCCCAGTGTAACACAGGGATTATGGAATGATTTCCGTGGAAAAATATGAAATCTCAGACAAAAAAATATTTCTTATTGAAAGCTTACTTGGGTGGCCAAGTTTGTCCATAAATATTTTCTCTTTCTTGAGCTAATGATTGGCCACTGTTGAATTATTACCACTGTTTATTACCACTGTTACACTTTTTCTGAGGCTATGTTGATCTGTTTTATCATAGATGTACTTGTGCTAAACATCTTCAATTTAAAATGGGAAGCCACTTTAAATTTTGCGAAGATATATATGATAAATTGTTTTGAAGTCTCAAAAGTGAGGCTCAATCAATATAGGCTAAATTCAGGGGTGGATTCTACTTACCTTTACTATCGGTTTGTAATGGGGCCGCGTGCGCGCGCTCTTCTGCGCATGCACAGAAGCATTTTCATGATGTCAGGGTCAGTGGGTGGGGCCTCCCACCGGTTTTACTACCGGTTCTATAGAACCGGTGAGAACCGGGGGCAACCCACCACTGGCTAAATTGGAACTATTACTGATTGTGATTTAGAAGCAGTGCTTTCATTGAGGCTTCCAAAATTTTCTTTTTTCTTTTTTAACCATTTTTTTCACAATTATCATAATGATGATAATTCCGTGATCAATGACAATACTAAGATCCTTTTTACAAACTGCCAGCTATTTCCAGAGTTACTGTCCTATGGTAATTTGTCAAATGCATTACTAAAACCAACCTATATAGCATTTTTACAGCCTAACAAGGAAATTCTACTACTATTATTATTAATCACACAGTCAACCAATGCAAGTGGCATTTTTGTCAACTATCAAGTCCTTACCAAGGACTTGGGATAGGCAGAAGTGGATGTTTGATGTGTGAAATCTTTACTTGGAACAGCTTCTATCCTGCAATGATATCGGTAGTGTTACAGATATCGTCACAGGATGGAAGCTGTTCCAAGTAAGCTGCCTTCTGCAATTGTCTGATGGCGAATTTGTTCGAATTTGTTTTAATGGTGTTCAAGTGGTGCTCCAATTGTTTTGGGAATGCATCCCAGGCACCTATTACTATTGGTACTACCTTTGCTTGCCTTTGCCACAGTCATTCTATTTCAATTTGTAGGTCTTTGTATTTTGTGATCGTCTCCAGTTCTTTTCTCTTCTATTCTGCTGTCTCTAGGCACTGCCACACCCACTATCCAGACTCGTTTGTCTTTCTTATTGACAATTGTTAAGTCTGGGGTGTTATATGGCAGGTGCCTATCTGTTTGAATTCTACGTCTCAGAGCAATTTAACTTCTTCATTTTCTATGGTCCCACCACTTCTTGCTTGCAGGCAAATGATGTTTCTTGCGGATCTTCCAATAGACCCTTGTTGCTACTTTGTCATGCCGCTGCTTGTAGTCAGTCTGTGTGATTGTCTTGCAGCAGCTTACCAGGTAGTCCACTGTTTCTTCAGCTTCTTTGCATAGGCGGCACTTATTGTCCGTTGCTGTCTTCTCAATTCTGGCTTTGTATGCATTTGTTTTTAAGGCTTGGTCTTGTGCAGCCAGAATTAGTCCCTTAGGACTTTCTTCAACTTTCTTGCTCTTAGCCATTGGCAGGTCTTGTTATTATTTGCTTTAGATATACACTGAATCCACACTGAGAACTAAAAGCAATGGATAGGAAGACCAGAAAAATAATGACAATGAATCATACCCTTCATCCTTGCAGCAACATTGACAGACTCTACCTACGAAGGCAAATAGGTGAGCATGGAATGTTGCAAGTACATCAGATGATTGAGGAAGAAAAAAGGGCTTTGAAAGAATATCTGAAGGACAATGAAGAAGATGCACTAAAGTGAGTATGCCAGGAAGGCTTATTAACTACTGGAGAAACCAAACTGGCCTACAAGAAAGACCATGAAGGCATAGGAAGATAAAGCACTACATGGCCAGTACATCATGATGATGATGATGATAATGAAAAATTAGATAAAGTTAATCTGGCAAGATTTATTCTTCAGAAATCCATATTAATGTTTGGTGATTATCACACTGTTTTAAAGATGTTTACACACTGACTTTTTTTAATAATTTGCTTTAAAAAACTTTCCACAAATTGACTTGTAAAATTGGCCTACATTTTCCCAAATTCTTTTTTTCAGCTTTTTGAAGATATGGACATTGTCTCTCCTTTAGTCACCAGGCATATTAGGCATTCTACAGAATTATTCGAACATAATGAGTAGATGTTCAAACACACATCAGCAAATTGTTTTAATTTCCTATCGAATATAATTCATGCGATTCTAGCAATGTGAACTTGTTTAAATGCAAAAATAAAGTCAGGTAATAGGAAGCTCAAACTTCAATCCTGCTCTTCATGGGGGCCAAGTGAAACATATTTCTTGTTGCAGAAGATGAAACAATTGAAGAATTGAGTACTTCTTCCTTTTCTCCGTTAATTTTGCCATCTTTATTAACCATCTGGGATATTGGTATTTTTAACTTCCTGTTAGACTGAACATATTTGTTGTTCTTTGGCTTTCTTTGCAACCTCAGTTCACTGTGGCTTTTAGCTTTCCTGACACCATGTCTACAATTCTCTGTTACTGTTAGTCCTATAAAGTAGACCAGACTAAAAAACCAATGCCATATATGTCTAAAGCTAGTTATATGGAACATCTATAATGACAGAATTTTGCAAATCTTGCTTCCCCCTCCCTCACTTTATCTCCATATGAACTAGGGAGGGGCTTTTCTCCAATTAGTTTCTTGAAGTGGACTTTAGCCACAATTGTCTGAATATTGCTTTTCTTCCTGCCCTTCAAGGCTATTTCCTATATCTTCTACAGCTACAAGTAGTAGTTGCTTAATGACAACTCTATTGCTAGGTGATGTGGTTGTTAAGCAAGGAATTATATGATCATGACTTGCAATGTTACTGCACCTTCTCCATTGACTGTTAGAAACCAGCTATGAAACATGCAAATGGACATCACATGACTGTGGGTCACTGATGGTCTTAAATGCCTACCAGTTGTGAAGGCCTGAATCTCGATCACATGCTGCAATGGCCATAAGCGCAAGCACCAGTCATGAAGTTACTTTCTTCAGCACTAGTGTAACTTTGAATGGTCGCTAAACAGAACAGTCTTTAAGCAAGGCTGTACTTCATGGAATGTGATAACAAAAAATAACAATAACAACACTACCAAGTCCAAAATTTAAAAAATTAAAACAGGAACAATAATTATTGATCTATGTAAAAGATAATCAAAATGACATGGGTGTGTTGGGAAAAGTCAGGTCTTGAAAAATAATTTTAAAAATAAAATAAAAATAGTAATATAGTAATAGAAAATCAGATATATCTAAAACCTTTAGATATGTCTAAGACATGAAACCTTCTCCCTTATTTCCATCAGACTAAGAGGGGCCATTAAAAATAACCTTAATGTAGTGATTGGTTTATATAGTCCTTGAAGCACACCAACTACTATTAAGAAGGGTTTAAAGATTAGAAAGACCTCTGCAATAACTCTGAAGACAAATTTATTCTAGTATCATAATTGTGTCACTGATTTTATGTTACATCAGTCTTATCACTTAATATAAGAAACTTACCAACTGTGCTATTTTGCCTCCCGTTTGAACTACATTATATGCAAAAACACTATAATTTTCATGTCACATATGAGAAAACTTGAAAGCATGTACAGCTGGCTCTTGCTATATAAAGCAGGCGGCATTTATATTCTTAAGTCTTTCCTTTTTCGCCTAAATGCCAAGAGGCTGTTCTTCCCCTTTTCCAACCTGGTTAGCTCTAAAATCATCATCCATCAGCCATACCACTAAGCTTAGAATAGCAGCTCACATACCAATTATTTCAGAAAACTGAACTGAAATGCCAGAAACTACAGGAACCAAGTTTTGATAAAAGGGCTTTGTCTCCCTACCGTGCCATCTGCAGAGGTTGGCACTGATGATCACTAAAACTCAACTAGAACATTAGGAAAGAAACGGAACATTTGCAATACACATTACAAAAGGCACACTTAAAAAAAGATTCAGGATCCCATCTTACTGGGACAGAACTTTTTGTTATAGAAATAGATTTCCAGGACTGAATTAGTTAGGGGGGAAGAAATCGGTTCAGATGTGTGTTAAAATGCTCCAGCTGAGAGATTCTTCTGAAATGCTCCTATTTTTCAGCCACATTTCTGGCATCAATTCAAAGAATTCTCAACAGCAGGTTTTTTCCCCATTTTCCACAGCACTGTCTTGTTAGGGGAAGGGGACAGAAAAAAACCCTCCCTCCTTACTGATTCAAAACCCTATTTACCCAGAACTGTGAACTAATGTAAGTACAGGTAGTCCTCGACATACAACAGTTCATTTTGTGACCCTTGAAAGTTACAACGGCACTGGAAAAAGTGACTTATGACCATTTTTCACACTTAAGAGAGTTGTAGCATCCCCATGGTCACATGACCAAAATTCAGATGCTTGGCAAGTGGTTCATATTTATGACGGTTGCAGTGTCCTGGAGTCAGCTTTTGTGACCTTCCGACAAACAAAACCAATGGGAAATCCAGATTCACTTAACAACCATGTTACTGATTTAACAAATGTAACAATTCACTTAACAACTATGGCAAGAAAAGTTGTAAAATGGGACGAACTCACTTAACAAATGTTTCACGTAGCAACATAAATTTTGGACTCAATTGTAGTTATAACTCAAGGATTACCTGTATCAGCTCTACCCTTTATGCCATGATTATCTTCATCAGAAAACATTCCTTTATTGGTGCCTTGTTTTGTGTAGCATGTTTAAAGTGTGTAAAACCAGCCAATGTCACAAAATCATTTTGACCATTCCTATACATAAAATTCAATGAAATTTTCCTCACAGGGTTAAAATAGAATAATGTACAGCCAAGGCTAATAACTGTGTTGCTATTATGAATGCCTATTGATGCATAATTAAAATTTATGTTGTGCTGCTGGTCAGTTCAAATACAGGTAGTCCTCGACTTACAACCATTCATTTAGCAACTGGTCAAAGTTACCATGACATTGAAAAAAATGACTTATGACTGGTCCTTGTAATTACAATTGTCATAGCATCCTCACAGTCATGTGATCAAAATTTGGGCGCTTGGCAACCAGCATGGATTTTCAACAACTGCAACATTCTGGGGGTCATGTGATTGCCACTTATGACCTTCCCAGCCAGCTTCCGCCAAGCAAAGTTACTGGGGGAAGCTGCATTTGCTTAAGTACTACATGATTTATTTAACTATGCAATGATTTACTTAACAACTGTGGCAAAAAAAGGTCCTAAAATTGGGTGCAACTCACTTAACAACCACAGTCCCTTGGAAACAAAATTCTGGTCCTAATTATGGCTAAAAGCCAAGCCTACTTGTATAATGATGAAGAAATGATGAAATTCATGTCATGATAATCACAACACAAATTCAAATAACTTTTTGAACTTTCATCCCAATACAAGTACATTAATATGAGTACATTAATTATATTATTATATCATGACGCAGGTTTTGTCATTTCCTGCCCTTTCAGTCACCTATTATAGTCCTGTTTTATGAAAGCTAGCTGGTTGACTTTAAGCCAGTAGCTCTCTCTCTGCCCAATCTATCTCACAATGTTGCTGATGTGGAGATGCTGATGTAGGAGGCGGAAGGAACAGTAGGTATACTAACTGACTTATTGATAAAAATAATAAAGGCAGGAAATAAATAAATAAAAACCAATGATAACCACTAGCTTTGGAGCTCTCAATGTGTTGCAACCATGGAATTACCTCCAGTTTATGCATTTCCAGTCAAATATGCAGTTGTCACATGCATACCCTACTGTCTTGAAGAGATCTTCTACCATCCCTAGAGAAAACTGCAGATACACAGGACTTGCAGGTTGAAGAGAATCAGTCCTACTGCTACAGACAGCCGATAACAAAATTTATTTAAACACACTCTATATGGTTAAGTAATGATCCATTCTCTAAGCCAGCAAATGTATTATTGCTTCCCCATTATACAAATGGACCAAACTACAAGAACAAATTAAACTTAATAATTCTTAATGTACCAATTGCTGATATTTATTCTTAAATAACTATATAATAATTCAATAAAACAAACTCACCTCTGCAACTTCTTTCTGAAAAGTCAGGGTCATCCGTATCCTACCATAACTAAAAGGCCCATCTCGATTAGATATATTCTCAAGCCACTGGATTATTAGTGGAGTTGAGACACTGAAAGGGAGGTTTCCAATAATATGTATGTCTGGATGATCTATAAAAGACAAAAATCAAAACACAAATATATTTGCTTGATCATAAGCCTTAATCAGAATCAAGGGTCAATATATTAAATTCTATTTAATATAGAGGGTAGAGCCGAGGATTTTGTTCAGTATCTGTATGACAAAATCACTCAGATTCGGGAAGATTTGGACTCCGACTGGGTAGTCTCAGGGGGAGAGACAGGGGCAGGTCTTGAGAATGTTATCTGGGATGAGTTTGATCCTGTGACCCCTGAGGACGTGGACAGGATTCTGGGTAGACTGAACGCGACCACTTGTTTATTGGACCCGTGTCCTTCCTGGTTAGTACTGGCTTCCCGGGAAGTGACACGAGGCTGGCTCCAGGGGATTATAAACGCTTCGCTGAGTGAGGGTGACTTTCCCGCCGCCTTGAAAGAGGCGGTGGTGAGGCCTCTCCTCAAGAAGCCTTCCCTGGACCCGGCAATGTTGGTAAATTATCATCCGGTCTCCAATCTTCGCTTTGTTGCGAAGGTTGTTGAGAGTGTGGTCGCGCAACAGCTCCCCCAGCACCTGGATGAAACGACGTATCTGGATCCGTTCCAGTCGGGCTTCAGGCCCGGGTACAGCACGGAAACGGCATTGGTCGCGTTGGTTGATGATCTCTGGAGGGCTCGGGACAGGGGGTGCTCCTCTGTCCTGGTCCTGTTAGATCTCTCAGCGGCTTTTGATACCATCGACCATGGTATCATGCTGCACCGGTTGGAAGAGTTGGGGGTGGGAGGCACTGTGTTGCGGTGGTTCTCCTCCTTTCTCTCTGACCGGTCGCAGTCTGTGTTGACAGGGGGACAGAGGTCGACCCCGAGGCCCCTCATATGTGGGGTGCCGCAAGGGTCGGTCCTCTCGCCTCTCCTGTTCAACATTTATGTGAAGCCGCTGGGCGAGATCATCCGTGGTTTCGGGGTGGAGTACCATCAGTACGCTGACGACACCCAGCTGTACATCTCCACCCCGGATCACCCCAACGATGCCCTTGAAGTGATGTCCCGGTGCCTGGAGGCCGTACGGATCTGGATGGGGAGGAACAGGCTCAGGCTCAACCCATCCAAGACTGAGTGGCTGTGGTTTCCGACGTCCCGATATAGTCAGTTGACGCCATCACTGACTATTGGGGGCGAATCATTGGCCCCCACGGAGAGGGCTCGCAACTTGGGCGTCCTCCTGGATTCACGGCTGTCTTTAGAAGAGCACTTGACGGCCGTGACCGGGAGGATTTTTCATCAGGTTCGCCTGATTCGCCAGTTGCGTCCCTTTCTGGATCGGGACTCTTTACGCACGGTCACTCATGCCCTTGTCACCTCCCGCCTGGACTATTGCAACGCTCTCTACATGGGGCTCCCCTTGAGGAGCACCCAGAGGCTCCAACTGGCGCAGAGTGCGGCCGCGCGGGTGGTAATGGGAGCGACATGGCGTTCCCATGTAACACCTCTCCTGCGCGAGCTGCACTGGCTCCCGGTGGTCTTCCGGGTGCGCTTCAAGGTTTTGGTTACCACCTTTAAAGCGCTCCATGGCTTAGGACCCGGGTACTTGCGGGACCGCCTACTACCACCAATAGCCTCCCACCGGCCGGTACGCTCCCATAGAGAGGGGCTCCTCCGGGTGCCGTCAGCCAAACAATGCCGACTGGCGGCCCCCAGGGGGAGAGCCTTCTCTGTGGGGGCACCTACTATCTGGAACGAGCTCCCCCCAGAGATACGGAGGATCCCGGATCTGCGCACCTTCCGCCGCGCCTTAAAGACCTTACTATTTCACCAGGCCGGCCTGGCCTAATTTTCCCCCTCTTTTATAAAAGATTTTTAAAATTTTAAATATCTTTTAGTATTTATATATTCAATTTTAAATTGGTTTTAAAAGTTTGGGGTTTTAAATTTGTCGGGGCCAAAATTATTTAATTTGATTTTATTCCATTTTTTAAATTTTGTATTGTATGTGTTTTTATTGTCTGGCTGTGCACCGCCCTGAGTCCTTCGGGAGTAGGGCGGTATAGAAATCTAATAAATAAATAAATAATAATAATAAATAATATTAATTAATAAACACTACTTTTAATATATATTCCAATATAATATGACACATTTTTTAAAACTAAAAGATCATTCTCAGGTTCCAAATTTTTAATTAATTTATCATAATATAAAATACAGAAATATAAAGAAAAATCAGAATAATGGGAAAAAGGGGGAGGAGAACGGAAAGAGGAAAAAATGTAGGATAAAAGGGAAAAGAAATAAAAAAACCACTGACTTTCTATTCTTTTTGGTATGATAGAATAAGCTAATAACATACCTCAACTTTTTATTTTTACATAATAATATATACCAGCCATTTCTATAACAACAAATCTATTTAATCAGCAAAACCCAAAACCAATATTTCATTTCCCTCCACCTCAAGCACAAAATCCAGAAGTGGTTTCCAAATAGAAACAAAATTAATTGCACTTTTCTTTACTCAAAACTGTCAATTTAGCCATCTCTGCCAACTCTTATCAACTTTTTCAGCCATTTGTCTGTTGTGAGAATCAAAGTATCCTTCCTTTTGTATGCAGAGTATTCTTGCTGTTGTCAGCATATATAACACCAAAGTTCCTAATTATTTTCAAGTTCCCTGTTTTAATCTTTATATTAAATTATGAATACAAAGATAAAACCAGAGAATTACTAAATCATTCTAAAATTAAACAATTTTATGCATAATATTAAACTGCCATGAACCTATGATTAATTGTCTCCTATTTTGCTTTGTCTTCAGAACAGAAGATATAGTTTTAATTATTCTTTTCTGTTACATAGGTATCACAAGCAGGAAGGTAGAAATTCTTCTAACAACTTTTAGATTTATTTAAAAGGCATAACACTGAATCTTTTGCAGATCTGAGCAACATATCTATGACTGAATGGAATTTTCAACATCCTTAACCTTAGGGCAGTAAAACAGTTAGTGAAAGAGAATGTCTGCGCTGCCTTATTTGCAAGGATAGAGATTTTGGTCATATGGGATCCCTGTCATTTCTCTCCCAAGGTTTTCCAACATTAATTCTCTTCTCAAACTGAATTTTCCTTCAAATAGGTCTCCTGAATCCTGTATCTAGGTTTTGACCTCATGTTTGGCATTTAACCTATCCAAATTAATTTAATTTAATTTCCAATTTATATACCGCCCTTCTCCCTGAGGACTCAGGGCGGTGTACAGCCAAGATAAAAAACATAGAATACAAATATTAAACATTTAAAAATATATATAAATTTTGGCCCGAAAGTTAAGAAATCACAGACTGATTAAAAGAATTTAAAAATTTCTTCTTAAGCCAACCCAGCTTGCTGGAAAAGATGGGTTTTAAGGGAACGACGGAAGGCATTGAGGTCATGGATTCTCCTTATCTCCGGGGGCAACTGATTCCAGAGGGTGGGAGCCCCCACCGAGAAGGCCCTCCCCCTGGGGGCCACCAGCCTACATTGTTTGGCTGATGGCACCCTGAGGAGGCCTGCTCTGTGGGAGCGCACGGGTCGATGGGAGGTCGTCGGTAGCAGCAGGCGGTCTCACATTAAATGTGCAGAGTCTCTGCATCAATAGCTTAAAAGGCTTTGACAGGAACTCAAGAGTTAATTGTTGTTGTAGGCACAATTTATGAAGGCAATATTCAGGTATGTCTTTGAGTTTTAGTAACTGATGACTTCTTGATAAATGTCCTAGACCGGGGGGGGGGGGGGGAGTGTCAAACTGGTGGTCCACAGGCCAGATGCATCATGTGCAGGCCACGCCCACCCCAACTCCACAAAGGCAAAAAATGTTGCAGTACATCACGTGACATCATGTGATGTGATCAAGTTTGACATTCATGTCTAGACCTATAAATAGCATTTGTTCTAATCTCAGATAACAAGCAGACATGCTACTTAGGCACCCCGGAATGAATGTTAAAACATGACTCTGAATAGTATTTAAGTTGCTAGTGAAATTCATTGCCCAGATTTGTGATCTACACAATACTTGGTGTGAAACTTTAGAATTTATTAACTTGATAATACCAATCACTTGTCTTGCACTAATGTGCCCTTAGCTGTGCTTAGGGAAAAATGTATCTATCACAGGGATCATTACAGGTTACTGGCAAAATTAAGAAATAGAACATACAAATTAACTTCCAGTCTTATCACTATAATCTCATGTAGTGTAATTTCATGTAGTGAATTCATTTTAATAAATGTTCTGAATATTTGTATTTGTAGCATACTGACCATCTTCCCAGTTCTTTGAAAGATGTTTAGGAAAAGCTTCATTGAATGTATATGTTAAAATATCCTCATTGACAATACGGACTTTTCCTGGAGCTGCTTCTGACAGTAACTGAGATTTTTGAAAAAAGAAAAAAATATTAAAAAGCTATTTAATTACATTTGAAAAACCTAAAAATTGAAATTTTTTTAGCATCTGTAATGCAAGAATTTGTACATTTGAGATTCTATTTGTTATACCAAACATCATTAAATGTGCCAAAAGGAGAGCTAAATAAATGCTAACCTGCACGTATACAAGAGTATAAAAAGGCAACAATATTGCAATTATTAATTTTAAGTTTAAAATAATAATTTGTTTCCTATAAAAAACTGAAGCAGAATTAACTTAAGTGATTCTAAATTCAAACTTGTTTCTATCATTTTAAGCCTATTTATTACCTTCTGACAGGCAATTTTAAATAGTTCCCCTCATTGATGAACAACTCCAAATATTCCATTTACTTTAGAGCAGGGGTGTCAAATTAACATCGTCACATGATGTATTGCGACTTTTTCCCCCTTCGCCAAACCAGGCGTGGGTGTGGCCAGCACATGACACATCCGGCCCGCAGGCTGCAAGTTTGACAGCCCTGCTTTAGAGAAACAGGTCTTTTGAAACAATATGGGAGATAACTTGAGGGACAATAAGGATGCAGAAATCAATACAACAGTTGAATTATAATATGCTATCAATTGAATTCCAAACAGTTCAATGTAGATTTTTAAATAATAGAAATTAGGAATTAGTTCAATTGTGTATAACAATTGACTATTCTGATTGGGAAAAATTGGTATTTTGCCTAATGCCTCTGGAGAACATTATTTGGAGAAGGCTGATTTCCACAAGTCACATTCTGAGTGAACATTTATTTTCTGTATTAATTTTTCTCTATCTCAGAGAGTCTGTTTCTCCCTCTCCTAAAAGCTTGCTTTATTATCTACTTCAGACATCATCAGTTTCTTAACCATGATCCAGGCTTCAGGTGTGTGCATCATGTAGATTGGTCTTTCTTTTTGCCTCTTTTATCTTTGTAATTTACTACAGATTTTTTTGGAAAATAAGAGTTAATATTGACTCAGCAACTGCCATTTCAATTCTGCCATGATATCCAATTAGGAACAATTATGTTTATATATAAACAAGGTTACCTTTGCCCATCTGTCTGTCTATCTTATATAACCACCCATGTTACACAAAGTGGCTCTAAGCAACATACAATAAAATCAACAGTTAACAATTAAAATAAAAACTGGATGATAAAAGAAAAAGTATCAGAATATTATACAAGATGAGCTGATAAAGGAGCTCCCCACTGGCAGGGGATCCCAAGTCTTGCTGAAAAAGCCACTTAAAAGAGATTTCCAGAAGATCACAAGGGTCAGGACCAACCTCACAAGTATATATTAGTATAACTAGTTATTAAAATGTAATACAATTTAACCTGTAAAAAGGTAATTATCAACAGTAGCATTTTGGAAAATATTTGGGTACCTGGAGTCCTGGAATAAAACGAGAATCTTTCTCAATTAATAACAAGTCTGCAACACCAGAATTTAAGATGGATCTACTGATTCCTCCTGGCCCAGGGCCTACTTCACACACATATACATTCTTCAGATTGCCAGCAGTCTTTACTATCTTATCTGCAAAAAAAGAGCATACAATAGTGACAGTTTTGGTTTCACAAGCACAGAACACCTAAAGTAGGGGTGCCAAACTCGCAGCCTGCAGGCTGGATGTCACATGCTGGCCATGCCCACCCCCGTTTTAGCGAATGGGGGAAAAATCGTGATACATCATGCGATGACCCCTGACTTAAAGTAAACAATGTTATCACTTCAAAATAGTCATTCATCATTGCATCATCAAATCAAGTAAACGGGACAAATTAATGTACAGTACAGCACAGCTAGTGAAAATTATGATAATTTACATTTGCTTGGTCTTCAGATTATACATTTACTATGATAATATTACAAAGGTACACATGTTTTTTTGCCTCCAAAAGTTAGTTCATTCTTTTGAGTACAGCATTGATAAGTTAAAAGTTAAAAAATAGTATGTATGCCCTCCCACAATTTGAAATTTTTTTGGGGGGGTCATATTAACAATGCAGATTATTTTGCTGCATTTATTTATTTATTTATTTATTTATTTATTTATTTATTTATTTATTTATTTATTTATTTATTTATTTATTTATTTATTTATTTTTTATTTATTTATTATTATTTTATTCAATTTGTATACCGCCCTTCTCCTAGTGGACTCAGGGCGGTGCACAGCCAAAACTAAAACACATACCAATACAAAATTTAAAATTATTAAAAGAATTACATACTTTGGCCCCAAATTTAAAACAATTCGAATTAAAACCCATTGACAAATTAAAAGCTAAAAAACTAAAAAAGACTAAAAGGGGGGGGGGTTCACGCCAGCCCTGCTTGATGGAAAAGAAAAGTTTTCAGGGCACGGCGAAAGACCCGGAGATCCGATATCCTTCGTATCTCCGGGGGCAAATCGTGCCAGAGGGCAAGAGCTGCCACAGAGAAGGCCCTCTCCCTGGGGGTCGCCAGCCGACATTGCCTGGCTGACGGCACCCTGAGGAGTCCCTCTCTGTGGGAGCGTACTGGTTGGTGGGAGGCTATCGGCGGCAGAAGGCGGTCCCGCAAATACCCAGGTCCTATTCCATGGAGTGCTTTAAAGGTGGTAACCAACACCTTGAAGCGCACCCGGAAGACCACTGGAAGCCAATGCAGCTCACGCAGGAGAGGTGTCACATGGGAGCGCCCCCTCGCTCCCATAATCCCCCGCGTGGCCGCATTCTGCACCAGTTGGAGCCTCCGGGTGCTCCTCAAGGGGAGCCCCAGGTAGAGAGCATTGCAGTAGTCCAGGTGGGAGACAATCAAATGGATTAATTCAGGTAAAGAAACCGGAATAACAAATATAGCACAGATAACTTACTTCTATGGGCACTCTTTAAATATTCATATTCAGAAAAGACAAAAAGTTAATTTTTCTTTATTTGTATTCATTTCATTCATATCCATGTTTATATTTATACCTGCTGTCTTGTATGTTTGACAAACTAATAAATACAAATACAAGTTATGGTGGTTATTACGAAAAAAAACATAAGCAAAGGCCGAACTTTTTATTTCCTATCCAAAATCTGAATGGAAAGCCAATTCTAGAAAATGAATTAGAAAGAAGAAACGAGCAAATGTAAAACGAGCGTCATTTCGCAGGTACAAATCATGTGACGGTCATACTTTCACTTTTGCGTCAAAAAAAAAATAATAATCCAAGAAAGGAAAAATATTTTTAAAAAAAAGGGTGGGGGGGGAAGAGATAGATAAAAACCTATATTCTGTATTGAGTTGTGTGATTTAATGCACATTTTCTATACCATCTAATTCGCTATGTCCCGCCACTTTTGCCAACTGGAAAAACATTCAATCAACTGAGATTTAAAAAGACAGGTATCTCAGTCTCTACCGACCCGGTGCTTCCCAAATGGTTGTACTACAACTCCCATCGTCCCCGCCCAGGACAGGAATGATGGAAAGGGTATTCCGGCGTATATAAGAGAGCCCCAAGCTGTCAGCAAAGCAGCCATCGCCCTTCCAAAGATGAACCTCCGTTAACACCCAGGACGCCAGAAGCGCCGCGAACGGCCAACCTGTGAGGCGCAGATCCAACAGAAAATTCTGAGACAATTCCTTCGTAGCTTTCAGTTTAAACAATTTGATGATCTCTCCAATGGTAGGAAGGACCGGCAGGCGGAAAGTAGCCACCTTCCCCGAGGCCGCCATTTGCCTAGCGCGGCGTTCGGCTGTTTTAACCCTCGCCTCAGAGACCCAGAACGCCCTTGCGCGAGGCGAAAGCATTGTGGGCCGGCTGACTACAAAGAGCGCCTGCTCAACCGACGGCGCAGGCGGACTTCGTAGCCTCCAATGCTTTCCCTTCGGAGGACCCCAGAGAGTCAGGCAGAGCTCCTCCCCCCCCCCCCGGCTTTCTTACATAGGCTTAACAATTAGGAGAAGAAAAAAAAAATGACGTAAATAAAGGAGAGCAGAGAAGTGAGCGCTACTTGGTGGCGCGTAACTTCCGAGTCTCTGAGAAAGTCACTCGTGCGTGCAGTGGGTGCTTTAGCTAGGAAAGGGGCGGGGGAGAAGAGGGGGAGCTGAAGTCACCTGCAGTGGCCATCAAGTGAAATGAATGCAACCTTAGGGTATCAGAAATTAAAATAGGAGAAATAAGGAGGCAGGTTACTTTGAGTTAGGGGGAAGATGAGTAATAGTTGCAGGAGATGCCAATATTTACCCGAGACGCTGCAATTAAATGCATTTTTTTTTTAAAAAAGTTGCTTATCCTATAAACTGTTCCCCAAATTCAGGGAATAGATTTTTTAAAGCAATGGAAGGGAGCATAATGCATTTTTTAACGTTTTGCTTTTACATAATAGTATAAACTAGGTAGGAAGCATTAGATGCGAATTCCTACATTTTAGAATAGAATAGAATAGAATAGAATAGAATAGAATAGAATAGAATAACTTTATTGTCACTTTTGAGTATACACTGATTGGCATATATTAAAATGAAATTTTGTTGCATACAGCTCTCAAAGGGTCTCTATGAATTCTGGTCCTCCCTTAGATATGAAAGCTTGGCTGGTTGATTTTGGCTGGATGCTCTTATTCAGTTCAACTCAGTTCACAGGATGCTTGTGAGGAGATAGGCAGAAGCATTATGTATGCCACCTTGAGTTGTATAAATAAAAATGGGATATAAATCTAATAATAATTCACGATTGCTAACCTTTATTTATTATTGGCAAACTGAGCCTTGGTGGCGCAGCAGACTAAAGTGCTGTTAAATAGCACCAGCTGCCTGCAATTACTGCAAGTTCAAATCTCACCAGGCTCACGGTTGACTCAGCCTTCCATCCTTTCGAGGTAGGTAAAATGAGGACCCGGATTGTGTGGGCAATTAGCTGACTTTGTATAAAAAAGAACACCGCTTGGGGGGGCCCGAAAGCCCTACTAAGCAGGTATATACAAAAGTATGAAGGCTATTGGTTAACGCATTGTAAGCCGTCCTGAATCTCCGGAGAAGGGTGGCATATAAATCGAACCAATAAATAAATAAATAAATAAATAAATAAGCAGGCTATGAGGACTAAACCACAGTTTTTCAGTTCCTAAATTTAATATACTTGGGGTGGAAAGTAATGAAATCTATTAAACATATCAAAGAATAAAGTATACAGCGTAATTTGGAGAATTACATACAATATTATGTTTTTGGGGCTTGGAGCACTTAGCAAAAGGACCTCTTCAATCTGATCACATGCTCATGGGCCATCTTTATTTCAATGAGAATACCAGGTGATTCTCTGTTTTTGACAAAAACCATGCCATTGTGTGACCTTTCAGATACTTGGAACTGGGGACTGCACAACATAAACTGATCCACAGGGCACTCAGTTTCTCCTATAATTAACTTGTATGTGATAATATTACTTTGTACATGTATATTTAGGTGTCGGCCATGCAGGAGTTAAAATCATGCATTTCCTAAAGGGCAGTATTCAGTTTATTCTCTCCTTTCATTCATAATGACTGCTTTTGGTATACTTACATTACTGAGAGCAAATAGGGCAGTTGCTGAAGACATGGTGTGCAATCCACGTAAAATTAATCTAAATATTTATTTTAAACAGCATAAAATAAGGACAAAAATAAGTCACATATGAGAGATGGGTACACACACACATACACACCTTCTTGCATTGGGAAGCCCTTTTGCCAGTCCCTGATAATTTGCTCATCTCCCATATGGACTATTGCAATGTGCTGTACATGGGGTTACTCTTAAAGAGTATCCAGAAGCTGCAGCTGGTGCAGAATGAGGATCTACAACCAGTTTTGGGACTCTGAAGACAGTATATATAACACCTCGGCTGCATGAGTTGCTTTGGGTGCTGGTTTGCTTTCAGGTCCAATTCAGGGTGTTGGTTGAGACCAGGTTACCTGAGGAATTGTCCCAATTATATCAATCCATCCCACTCTGGCAGGCAGGGAGGATATATTACAGATCTTAATGGGGTCTAAGAAAAGAGCCTCTTCTCTAATTGCCCCCTGCCCTGTGGAAAATCCTGGCCTCACAACTGAGGTTGCCCCTATTTTTCTTACCTTTCGGAAAAACAGGAAGAGCTGGCTTTGCCAATTGGCATGAGGATCAAAGACTGGCACGCAACCACAGGGATTGTTGGTGTCCCAAGGGAGCTTCCTCTGCCTTTTTAACTTGTCTTTTAACTTTGTCCTTGTTTTATTCTTCATTCTCTTTATAATTCTGTTTATAATTATATGTCTTTTATATGGTTTCATTATTTGTATCTGTAAATTGCCCAGAATCACTTGGATAGTGAAATGGACAGTGTCTAAATTTGATAAATAAAAAAATAGATAAGATAGATAGATAGATAGATAGATAGATAGATAGATAGATAGATAGATAGCAGATCATTAATTTTCTAGTGTTTAAATCAGTGAAGTACAAATGAACTGTTAACCTTATCCAAATCACTTCTTTGGAATTTGAATGATACCAGGTCCTTCTATGAAACTTCTGAATTCAGTAAAATTTCTCATCACTCTTTACTGAAATTATGATAGATAAATACCATCATTTGTATAATGATATAATGATATCCTAACATTTTGGGTTTAGAAACATAGCTATTAGAATGACAAGTTAATGATGAGTTACATATTTTTATCTTTTGGTTCAGACAAGTTTGATCAGTTGGGTAGAATTTTTCATACTGTACATCTAATTAATTTCAAGGTTACCAAGGTCAGAAGGCTGTTGTCACACCCTAGCTTTCTTGACTTTGAAACATGGCAAATATTTATTTCATAGATTTCTATCCCATCTTTTTTCAGTTTTACCTAAGAACAAGCGCCCAGTGAGGTAGATTAAACTGGTAGATTCATCCAAATCACCCCACTGGAGGGGGGGGGCGGAGGGGAAAAGGCAAAGGAAAATCTGATACCTTTGCACATCTTGAATCACATTTTGATTAGTCAAAAATCAAAATTTGTCCAGCTAAATTACCCTAAATTCCTGAAGAAAAGTGTAGGATATATATCATTATATATGCAACTTTACACTTTGGAATCAATTAAGGTAGAGCAGGATTTAGCAGAACATGATTTTTAAAATGTGCCCTTGAATTAGATATTTTTAGGCAGGCAGGCTTAAATAACAAAACAATTAACATCTCTTGTGAAGATAAACATGAAAGGGAAAGGCAAGCCTGAACATAAGAGTTTGCAATCCAATAATGAAAGGGATCTCTTGATCTTTTATTCCTTGTCATACTTTGAATCTGCCAGTACATAAAAATGAAAACATCTCTGTTGCTGCAGCTTTATCTTTTTACCTGCACAGCTAGATCTTTGGGGAACTAGTTATTTTTAAAAAATGTCTGGCCTCCTCTGTATTACATGAACAAAGTATGTTTGCATAAGTGCTTTGTAATTTTGGGTTTTGTTTTTTTTTAATGATAGTAGTGTTTAATTATCGACAAAGTCAAGGGAGAAAGAAAATAGAATGCTATATACATAATAGTTCGTGCTGCAGGCCTAAACATTTTAGTGCTTAACGTTTTAGATTAGATTGTATGTACGTTCAGGATTAAGTGCTGGGTAACTTCCCTCGTTTTATTACCACTTAATTTAAGGTACAAATGGCTGGAGATAATCAATTTCACAAATTAGCACTTCAATTGCCAAACATTTTGGAGCTCAAATGTATGTACAGTACCTTCTTTGGACATTTTTAAGAGTGGCTCATCAAAGGCCCTGCTGGCAAGACAAGTGATTTTGGCAGACCATGTGGGTCGAAGTTCAGCACAGCAGAAAAGTCAGTTCCTCTCTCTCAACACTTCAGGCTTTTCTTATGATTCTTGCCTGTTTTCATTGTCACTCTTGCTGTTCACTGTGAGTGTACGCAAATGAAAGAGCAGTGCTTTGCAGTAACAGAATGTTTAATTAAAGAATTAATACAGTTTGAAGTACCAGAGTACAGAAATCAAGGACTCACTGAAACAGATTCAGGATGATATCCTTCTGCTTTGTTTCTAGCAGACAAGCACACAACACACACACACACACACACACACACACACACACACACACACACACACACTTTTGACCCTGTGGAGACAATAGCACTGAAGAGGACAACGGGGATTCTTTCTTGGATCATCATCAGTAGAAAATCACTCAAAGCAGCTCCATCTGCTGCTCCTGATATAGCTAAAATGATACCACCTCAGTTAAGTTTACAGCTGAAAAATTTGTCACAGTTAAGATATTTCTAAATGTCTAAATTTTCAAGGGATTACAGGTCATACCCCAAACAAAGTCTATTGTTCAGTCGCTAAGTCATGCCCAACTCCCTGTAACCCCATGGACCACAGCATGCCAGTCCCTCCCCCATCGTCCACTATCTCCTGGAGTCTGTTCAAACCTACATCCACCATGTCGATGACACCATCCAACCATCTCATCCTCTGCCATCCCCTTCTCCTTTCCCTTTCATTCTTTCCCAACATCAGGGTCTTTTCCAATGAGTCCTCTTTTCTCATTTGGTGGCCAAAATATTTGAGCTTCAGTTTCAGTTTCTATCCTTCCAAGGAACAGTCAAGGTTGATTTCCTTTAGGATTGACTGATTTGATCTCCTTGCAGTCCAAGAGACTCCCTCAAGAGTCTTCTCCAACACCACAGTTCAAAAACATAGTCTAATGCAGGGGTCTCCAACCTTAGCAACTTTAAGACTTGTGGACTTCAGCTCCCAGAATTCCTCAGCCAGCTTTGCTTAAAGTTGCCAAGGTTGGAGACCCCTGGTCTAATGAAGAATCCGTATCCATCAGTATTGGCGTACTCCTGTTATGGAAGGGCATTTCCCACTGAAACTTTTCATTTCATGTTCTGTTTCTTGTCTCCAAATAGTGGGTCCCATTGTGTATGTGCAACCTGAATAAAAATAGCCAGGAAAAGACCTGAGAATCAGAATCATATACACTAACTGCTTTTTAAAACCACTTGATAGATCCTGCTTGACAATTCCTTAAGGTCAGGCTTGACATTTATAAATAATTTGGCAGTAAAACAGAGACCAAAGCAAGTTATTGAGGGAAAAAAGCATCTTGATTGTCAAGAACAATTACCTTACCTAGCTTGTCACCTGATAAGGCCTTGTTTTTTAATCAGTAAATAGATGAATGTCTCACTTACTTTGGCCATGTAATGTGGGGAATTCACTGGAGAAAGCATTTATGTTTGGAAGAGTTAGTGGTAAAAGGAAACCAGGCCGTCAAAGAATACAGAGGCTGGCTGGTGTCACCATCAAAGCTGACACCAGCCAGAGCATAGAAAGTAGTGCCTATCGGAAGATGTGGAGACACCTGACCCATAGAATTGGCAAGAGTCGGATACAATTGAATGGATAACATCATTGTTATCAAATAGATCAGGGGTGTTAAACTCGCGGCCCGCAGGCTGGATGCGTCACACGCTGGCCACACCCACAACTGTTTTAGCAGAGGGGGAAAAAGTCACAATAAATCACTTGATGACAAACGTGAAGACGTGAGTTTGAAATAGATGAACAGAATCATACATGAGGAATTTGTAGCAAAACAAAGCAAAATGAAATGTCCTGATCAGTAAAAAGAGCTACAAGATCTTGAGTACTTCACACTGAAAAGTTTATTGCACTAAAAAATATACAGCCTTTTTAGCAAGTTCAGTGGAGTGAGTTGCAATAACGATTATGACGTACTATAATGGCATTTATTTCACTTGGTGTATAATTGTGTGTCATAAGTTGTATTTTAAGATTTTTAGTCAATTTACAACATATATTTTAATAATTGATCATCACCAAATGAGATAATAGATTTCAAAAATCTTTTTTCCTTGGAAAAAAAACCCTCTGCTCTGCTGCTTAAAGGATCAGTTTTTATAAACTACTAATCTATACACTACTAAAATCTATAAAGCTCTTTAATTGGGTGAAAGGGTGTATCAATAGGACAAATCCTTTTCAACCAATATGTGCCTGAATTTTTAAGAATTTTTCTATTACATTAAAAATGCTGCAATTTTAATATATAATATATAATATATAATATATAATATATAATATATAATATATAATATATAATATATAATATATAATATATAATATATAATATATAATATATAATATATAATATATACATTTACATGTATAGGTAATCCCCGGGTTATGAGTGTTCCCTTAGTGAACATTCGAACTTACGCGATAACTGCCCACTAGCGTTTATGAACAAGTCCTGAAATTATAAATGTTGCAGCACCATGGCAGTTGTTCGCTCTTACGAACAACCACAGAGGCTCTGCAACATTCACTCTGCCTATCCCCCCATCAAGTGGTTTGGTAGTGAAAAATGCGAACCGGAAGTGTATGTGAATGGCTTGAAGAATGCTTTGGTGATGAAAAGGAGGCACGGAAGGCCATGTGCGGCCCTCCAGGCCTCCTTTCCCGCCTCCAGAGCCCTCATCAAGCCATTCAGAGGTGAAAAATGCAGACAGGAAGTGCGCGCAAACAGCTTGATGGCTTTGGCAATGAAAAATAGGCGTGGAAGGCCATGCGCGGCCCTACAGGCCTCCTTTCCTGCCTCTAGAGCCCTTATCAAACTGCTCAGCGATGAAAAATCTGGACCAGAAGTGTGCATGAACGGCTTGACAGCTTTGGCGATGAAAAGTACGTGCAGAAGGCCGTGCGCGGCCCTCCAGGCCTCCTTTCCCGCCTCCAGAGCCCTCATCAAACTGTTCAAAGGCAAAAAATGCGGACCGGAAGTGCCTGAGAATTGCTTGAAGAAGGCTTTGGTGATGGAAAGCCCTCCATGCCTCATTTCTTGTCTCCAGAGCCCTCTTCAAGCTCCCGGTCCACATTTTTCACCGCCAAATGGCTTGAAGAGGGCTCTGGAGGCAAGAAAGGAGGCCTGGAGAACTGTGTGTGGCCTTCCCCACTTTCTTTTTTAATCACCGAAGCCTTCAAGCCCTTTGCTGATGAGAAAGGAGGAAGCAAGCAAAGAAACAGGCTGGAGAGGAGACAGAACTTTATAAGGTAAGTCAGAATGGGGGAGGAAGCAATTGTGGGGACCCCAAGGGAAGGAAAGTAAGGTATCTGTGGGTCGGGGGAGGCCTTGGGTGGTCTGAAGTAGGTGGCCTGTTCCATTACTAGCCCCCCCATGACCTTCCCCACCCCGAGATACCTCATATTCACTTAACGAGCCACACATTCGATTAGCAAATGCGTGGGTGAAAGGAGGGAGTGATTGCATTCATTGTATGAGATTCACTCCTAAGAATCCTCGGGTTATGAATGGAATGGGCAGGCTTCATTGCATTCATAATTCAAGGACTATCTGTAAAACATTTTAAAAAGAAAGAAACCTGGCAGGAAAAAAAAAGGAATTTAAACATTAAAATACATGTGGATAGCAAACGAAGCTAAAGTATGGTATGTCTAATATATTCCAATATATCATTAACAAATTACAGCACTATAAGGCATTTCATATCTAATACAGTATCTACTCAAAAGACAACCACATTGATCTATAAAAATATTTGGTTGGCATAACTGAAATAGATAAAAGGAAAAAAACCAAATTACAAGCCATTCATTAAAAGAATACTGTGGGTAATGTGTAAGTTATATATCAGATTGAAATAGAAACTCTAGAACCTAAATTTGGAAGGTCACATAATTCCATTTATAACTTTAGTAGATTGATATCATTTCATGCATTCAACAGATATATTTCTGCTTTTTCTGTGGCCTTCTTTTACGCAAGAGAGAATAAAAACTCTAATAAATGCTTAACTGATATGCCATATTCTATAGCAATAAAAGAAATCTCAGAAGTGAAACTTGTCTGGCAGAAAAGGTTTTTTTTGGACTTTTGGCTAAGATCATATTATGTAATATCTGTTCTTACCAAACAATCGAATGTTTAAAGCAGTCACCTCTTTTTCTTAAACTCAAGTGGTAATCTGAAAAATTAGATTACTTTGATGCATAGCAGAGAAGTGCTATGCTCATATTTTCATATCCTGTCTACTAGATCTACTAGGGATGACTGCAAACAAATAGGCCCATTTTTACTGCACCTGAAAACAAAAAACAAAACAAGCAGTCAAGAACTCCTTTTTATTAAAATACTGCAATCATCAGCTAGAATGAGAAAAAGAAAGATTAGTAAGAGAAGCATAGGAAGATCCTGATGCTCTTATGAAAATAAACAGACGTTCAAGATTGAGAGAAGATACCACGGTTTAAACATTAATTATATTTTAATTGGGGCTTGAAATAATTTGGAGGAATTTCTTCAAATATGATTATTAAAAAATGAAATATGTTTAAACCAGATAGATTTTTTTTTAAAAAAAATAAAGCTTGTTTCCTATAATCTCTAGACTAAATTCTTACTTATTTATGAATTGCATTATCTCTAATTTAGCAAAGGGAAAATACATCTGCAAAACCTAGTTGAGGTTTTTAAAAATAGGGCAATGGAAAGGTTTGCAAAGAGGCCACTAGAGGGCAGCAAAAGAGAAAAAATGGGACGTGCAGCAAAACACTTGAGAACCTAGTTGTGGGATTGAAAGGAATACAAAGCACAGCTTTTACAAAGCAGGAAAAAGATGGACAATTCAAATGACATATTGTATCTGAGGTCTTTGTTTTGTTTGTTTTTTCCCCTGCCAAGACCTAATCAACCCTTTTTGAATTTCAGGATCAGATCAGAGAATGTTACAGAAAAACAAATACAACTGGACTGACTCTTTTGGCCACTAGGTGCTGCCCTTGTTCCGTGATAAGTGAACTGCCTGTTGGGGGGGGGGGGGGCTGGCGAGAGTGTTTTTACAGGGCTGTTTGAATAACTGAATGTCATAGATGGAATGGTTGCATGAATATAAAGAATCTGTCTAGGAATTATATTTGAAGGTCAATTAAATAATCTTGTAGTGAAAAATAAAGGAAATAACACCTAGCATAAATCAGATACCATCCTGAAGAGAAGACTAGTGTCTCAACAAGTTTATTTGCAATGCGGGATGATTCTAGTTTAGTAGGTTTATTAGGTGGGTTAGAACAGGGATGAAATGCTCCCGGTTCGGACCGGTTCGAGCGAATAGGTAGCGGAGATTGAGGCTAGTTTGCCGAACCCGGAGCAATGGCTGGCTGGCCACGCCCCCAAACCAGTTCATGGCCCGCAGTCCTGCAATGCTTGCCTGCCTTCCATGCGGCCTTCCTGGCGTGCCGGTGGCCAGCTTGCGAAGGCAGGCAAGCAGAAGCCCACGTGGAAGGCAGGCAAGTATGGCAGGGCTGCGGGGAAAGAGCTAGCAGCTTACTCGCCCGCCCCCCCCACTCAAGCAGCGGCTTCCCTGCTCAGCCCCAACAAGCTATGCATCCATAGCAATGGGGTGGTTTTGTTCACCACGGTGGTGCTTCAGGAAGGCAGGTGGACATATTCATTATAGTTGTCGGCTGCAGACATCTGCCTGCCCTCCCGAAGCACCACCGCAGCGAACAAAACAATCCCATTGTGCTGCGCCTCCTCCTGCAGCCAAACACTCCCAGCCGTCCGTGCCCTTTCCTCAAATGGGCTGTGCATGGGGTGCTTGGAGAGCAAGCGAGCAAGAAAGCTCTCCAACCTCTGTGTGTATGTGTGTGTGTGTGTGTGTGTGTGTGTGTGTGTGTGTGAGGGAGGGAGGGAGCGATCTGACGCCGAGGCACCCAAACCTCTGGCAGCGGCGGGGGCAGCTTCTGAGCAGCCCTGAGTCAGCCAGATCCACCTAACCTACTCCCTGAGTCTCGCCGTTCTCCTCGCCCCCCCCCCTCCACTCAAGCAGCGGCAGGCTCTGCGGGACAACAAGACCTCTCATTTTTCCCACAGCACGGTGTATGTTTGCTACCTCTGCTTGTCTGCTTCTGTTTCTCTTGGGATGCTGGTGTGGGCACTATGGATGCATAGCTTGTTGGGGCTGAGCAGGGAAGCCGCTGCTTGAGTGGGGTGGGGTGGGGGGCGAGGAGAACAGCGAGACTCAGGGAGTAGGTCAGGTGGATCTGGCTGACTCAGGGCTGCTCAGAAGCTGCCCCCGCCACTGCCAGAGGTTTGGGTGCCTCGGCGTCAGATTGCTCCCTCCCTCCCTCCCTCCCTCTCACACACACAAAAACAGAGGTTGGAGAGCTGTCTTGCTCGCTCTCTTTCCAAGCACCCCATGCACAGCCCGTTGAGGAAAGGGCAGAGACGGCTGGGCGCGTTTGGCTGCAGGAGGAGGCCCAGGTGGAAGGCGGCTTTTTCAGCAGCATCCCCCTCCCCTCTTTGGATCGCCCTGCAAGGGGAAGGCTCTGCCTTTGCAGAAACGGGGTGGGCAGTTTGTACGGAGGATTGGCGGAGAGGGGGATGCGTCGCCCTCCGAGATGAAGAGCAAGGCAAGAGAAGGCTCCGAGGTTCGCCTGGGCAGTCAAGCCAGAGGGAAACTCAAAGCGTTGGGGGCTTCAGAAAGGGAGAATGTGCTTTTGTGCAGCTCCTGGCTTCTGTGACATTCTGTGAAAGACAAAATATGCTTCTGTGTCAGAATGTGAAGCTCCTGGCTCTAACAGTGAGTGATGTGAGTGACGTCAAACTGGCCACACCCACCCAGTCACATGATCACCAAGCCACGCCCACCAAGCCTCGCCCACAGAACCGGTAGCAAAAGAATTTAGATTTCACCCCCGGTTTGACTGGATGTCAAACTCCTCTTAAGAAAGCTTCAAAATGGCAATTTTCTGGAGCATTTTCTCAGCTGATGGCTGAGCAGCCTCCATGGAGGTACAGTTAGTCCTCGACCTACAACCAAAATTGGAACTAAAATTTCTATTGCTAAGCAAGGCAGTTGTTAAGTGAGTTACACCTGATTTTATGACCTTTGTTTGCCACAGCCTATAATGGAATCACTGAAGTTATTAAGTGAATTGTGGTTATTAAATGAAAGGACATTTATGTATACCTACTTGGAAATCATTTTTTAAATACAAAAGTGAGCCTAATAATCTTCCCCAAACACTCATCATGGTTAAACTTTTGTGGAGTAAAAACAGTAGATTTTCAGTGGCAATGCAGTGTGAAACGGGTGAAAGGGATTGTGATGTTTGTATTGTCTTGATTTGGATTTGGCTCTCTGTGTCTTATTTCCATGTAGGATATAGGACTGCAATTTTAAGTTTCAGTTCATCGAGCAATAATCTACCAGATCTTGCATCTGTGATAGTTATTTTGGTTCCAGCTTTTGTACTAAAGTTTTGATTCAATTTGACAAAACTCAATCCCTCTCGCAAAGAACCACAATCATACTAATACTTCCTACTGTGACAACCGGTCACAGACTCCTTTCCAATTCTAGTAACTTTTAGTTGATTGTGTTTTAGGACAGCCGTATGGTGATCAAAATATGTGCATCCAGTTTTGTTCACCATATTATTAAAAAAAAAATCTGCTGTTTAGCAACAAAGATGATTAGGGGGCTGGAGGCTAAAATATATGAAGAATAGTTGCAGGAATTGGGTTTGTCTAGTCTAGTGAAAAGAAGGACTAGAGGTGGCATGATAGAAGTGTTCCAATATTTGAGGGGCTGCCACAAAGAAGAGGGAGTCAACCCATTTTCCAAAGCAGCAGAAGGCAAGACAAGGAGCAACGGATAGAAACTAACCAAGGACAGAATCAACATACAGTAGAACTAAGGAGACATTTTCTGACAGAACAATGAATCAGTTGAACAGCTTGCCTTCAGAATTTGCAGATGCTCCATCACTGGAGGCTCTTAAGAAATGACTGGACAACCACTTGTCTGGAATGGTATAGGGTTTCCTGCATGAGCAGGGGGTTGGACTAGAAGACCTCCAAGGTCCCTTTCAACTCTTTTATTCTGTTATTATTCTATTATATTCTGGCTCAGTGGTGAAATCCAATTTTTTTTTACTACTGGTTCTGTGGGTGTGGCTTGGTGGGCATGGTGTGGCTTGGTGGGCGTGGTTTGGTGGGCAAGGCAGGGAAGGATACTGCAAAATCTCCATTCCCACCCCACTCCAGGGGAAGGATACTGCAAAATCTCCATTCCCACCCCACTCCAGGGGAAGGATATTGCAAAATCCCATTCTCTTGGGCCAGCCAGAGGTGGTATTTGCTGGTTCTCTGAACTACTCAAAGTTTCCGCTACCGGTTCTCCAGAACCTGTCAGAACCTGCTGGATTTCACCCCTGATCTGGCTGCAAAATCCAGACAAAGCACTAGATGAAATCTCTTTGCCGCCATCTAATTATTTTCCAGCTTTTGCAGACTAGACCTGGTATCCATAAACTCCTACAACCTAACCAGAAATGTTAATCCAGAGCTGCTTAAAAGCACGATTTTTGAACAATCAGACCATGCTCATTTAGAGAGGGAAAAAATTTGCTAAAAAGAGTTGCTACTTCTTCATGTGTGTGTTTGTATTGGGAGTCTACCATGTTGGCCTTAGAAATGAAGTTACAAATAAGAAACGCAAGAAAAGAGAAAGAACTTCTGAAGACTTCTGCTCTCCAACCATCTTCCAGTTTGCCCTCAAAGTTCTAGAAGTAAGAGATCTTTCTCAGAAATCACTGGAATCAAAGACAAAAAGGAGTATGAGGAAATCTCTAAACGATGACGATTGTAACTGAGTTCTTGAAACTATAAAAGGATACAGCACTAGCAGTGCGAAAGCATGCAAATGCGATTAGATAAACAGATTCCACTTCTGTGGAAAGGTAACAGCATTCCGTGTGCCTCGGCATATAATCATGCCAGTCACATGACCACAGAAAATGTCTTCAGACAATGCTAATGTCAACTCGCAAAACATCCCTGGCTTGATTAATTAGGACATCGGTCAGAACCCTGATAGCTGGCTCCCTTGGCCAAGAAACGGAGATGAGCACCTTCCCCAAGAGTCAGACACGACTGACAGGGAAACCTTTACATTTTTACAAGGAAAACCTATTTTCAATATCAGATCCTGGTAAGGTAAAGGTAAAGGTTCCCCTCGCACATATGTGCTAGTTGTTCCCGACTCTAGGGGGCGGGTACTCATCTCCGTTTGAAAGCCAAAGAACCAGCGCTGTCTGAAGACATCTTTGTGGTCATGTGACTGGCATGACTAAACGTCAAAGGTGCACGGAACCCTGTTACCTTCCCACCAAAGGTGGTCCCTATTTTTCTACTTGCATTTTTTATGTGCTTTTGAACTGCTAGGTTGGCAGAAGCTGGGACAAGTAACCCCATTACGCGGCACTAGGGATTCGAACCGCTGAACTGAACTGCCAACCTTTCGATCGACAAGCTCAGCGTTTTAGCCACTGAGCCACCATGTCCCTCAGATCCTGGTAGTATCTGGTATATATGTTTTATTTATACTGGGGGGGGGTTGAGGTGGGGAGAGAGTTTCACTTGGTAGTTTCATATGAGCTGCTGCCTCCCTTGTTTCGAATGTATGCACTTTGGCTGCTTAGTAGAAAACTCCTCAAAGCCACAGAGCATCTGTGGTATTTTTGGAAGGATTCCTTTTTCTACATTGGAACCTTCACACACTTTCTCTCACCAGTCTCTCTCTCTCTCTCTCTCTCTCTCTCTCTCTCTCTCTCTCTCTCTCTCTCTCTCTCTCTCTCTCTCTCTCTCTCTCTCTCTCTCTCTCTCTCTCTCTCTCTCTCTCTCTCTCTCTCTCTCTCTCTTTGCCTTTTATAATGAATATTTGGAACCTGACCATTAACGCAATCTTGCCTTGGCACTCGGGTAGGAATGATCACAGTCAAAACTGATATTTGTTTTGTGCCTTGACTGCCACTGTAGTCACTTCATCTGAATTTGCTTTCTGGCCATCTTGACAAGCCTTCCAGAAGATCTATTTTTCAGAAAGCAGGCTCAAAAGAACATCACTGTTGGGGTTTCTTTTTCTTTTTTCTTTTCCCTCCACAAAATCTTTTAGTCTTTGCCAAAAGCTTGAGCAAGCAGGAAATTTGCTTCCAGAAAAGCTGAGCTCTGCCAGTTTCCCTCTCTTTCTGTCCCCTTTCTTTACAACCGCAACATTGCTTCTTTTAGGCCAAAGGTCAGATTACTAATTGAGTGATTGATTATGTGCCATTAAGTTGTTTTCGACTCCTAGGGACCACAGATTTCAGAATTGTGCATTAGGAAATCTTTTGTGTCTTTTCTTTAATTCCAAGTACTTTAGCACCTTGTCTGAGGACACTTGCTGAAGCTACAGACAACCTCAGTCAGAGCCCTGTGTGATTCCTGCCTGAACTTTATTTTAGTCAACTCTCGAGCTCTTTTTCTTAGTTATAACCTTATATCAGTTACCTTCATTCTCGTGTCTTATTTAAACTTGCATTTTGATCTTTATCCTTCATGAATTAAACAGACTCCATATTAGAATTTGAGTGGTAACATTCTCAAAATGAAATATGTATAAACTCTCTACATATCCGGAGTATGTCGGTACACTGCATGCACCTCCTAATTGCTGGGATGTGGGAAATTGTGCAGTATTCTGAATGGAGGCAAACGGGGGGGGGGGGGAGTTATTCACAGGTAACATGAAAGTCATTTGGAGTTGAGCTGCATGTTGAATAACATGCAGCATGATCCATGTTGAATAAATTAAATGAAAGGCTAGCTGGGAATAAAATGTGAGTACAGGAAAAGTAAAGACTATGGAATGTGCGATTGGCAGTTGTTTGGCGAGTATCTGTTTGAAACGTTTGGATTGGTTTGGATACAAGGTTTAAGCCTAGTATTATTTATACATGCACATGGAAAATAATGAATTGAAAAACATAGAAAATAAAATAATAGGGTTGGAAAGAACCTTAGAGGTTCTTCTAGTCTAAGGGTGTCAAACTCGTGGGCTGTGGGCTGGATGCATCATGCACTGGCCACGCCCACGCCCAGTTTAGCAAAGGCAGAGGTGGGCTGCACTTACTTTAACAAAGGGTTTGCTCACACGCGCCCCTTTGGGAGAGAAACGGAGCTTCAAACATGCTCCTAATCAACTCGGGCAGCTCCGGTGAGTATAGCACGGGCGGCGCGGATCACAGCTGGGCCAGCCAACAAGCCAGAAAGTTAGTTATAAATGAAAAGCATAGCACAGGGGTGGGTGGGTGGGTGGGTGGGCCCAGCCAGTGATCAGAGCTAAGGGTTAGCCCAAACCCTTGTGACCATGCAGCAGCCCACCACTGAACGAAGGGGGAAAAAGTCACAATACATCACGTGACGACGCTGTGATGACGTGAGTTTGACATCCCTGTTCTAGTCCAACTCTCTGCTCAAGCAGGATAACTCATACCATTCCAGACAAAAGGCTGTCCATTCTTTTCTTGAAAACCTCCAGTGTTGGAGCACCCACAGTTTCCAGGTTTAATATGAAAGTCATTTGCAAATGAGATGGGCAACTATATAAATTTAATAAATAAAGAAAATTAATGAAACACCTCAAAGAATGAATGGAAATAGCATAAAGCCCTTTGCAAATGTGATGGGCAAGTATATGAATTCAATAAATAAAGAAAATTAATGAAACACCACAAAGAATGAATGGAAATAGCATAAAGAAAGAGGATATAAAAGATTCGGTGAAACTGGAAAAAAAAATGCTACAGAGCAGCATAGAATTGCAGGGAATTATGCAGTGGGAAGTTTGAAAAAGTTACCTGATGGAATAATTAAGTGGAAGAAACTGACAAAAGATGCACGTAAGTGCATGCTGCAAAAACTGATAATGGGAGAAAGATATAATGTAACCAAAAAACCCCAATAAATTATAAAGATGAAAAATGGGAGAAAAAATAAAGAGCAAATCTGATAAAAATAAAACATTGGAAGTGAGTGAAGAGGGCTGAACAAGGAGTATAGAGCAATAGAATTAAGAATATTTTTTTAATTGGGATGAAGCTATTTCGAAGAAAACTGAAATAAGAAAAGGTTGAGGAATAAGTGTAAACATCCATCCCCCAAATAATGAAAAGGAAATACTAAAATGCTATGAAAATGTTGAAAGATATTAAATTTGCAGATGGGGATGGCATAACTGGAGAAATATTAAAATATGGAAGAGGCTTGCTTGTGAGTGTCCAACTTGTTTAGTATGTTTATGAAGATGACATAAGTGCTTAACAATTTTTGTTAGTACTCCCCTATATAAACATATAACAAGACCGAATGCAAAACCTATATGGAGATTAGTTTGTTAACGGTGCCCAGGAAGGTTAATTATATATATATTAATTTGACTTTGAGACAAAATTTAATATTTTTGGATGCCATTTTTTTTGAACTACTTATATGTTAGATGAAAACAGACAGCTGTATAGCGGAAATGGATTCTTAGCTTCTTGCTACGAATCTAGTCATCTTGAAATCGGAAAGTCAATTTATAGCCCAGTTCCTCAGTAGACTGAAGACTTGATGTTAATTATGACTTATGAACAATTTCAGATGGTTTAGGGCTGGATACCTGGCTTGATAATATCAAAACTGATACAAAGATGATCAGCCAGCAACTGAAAGAAGCTGTGCTTGGCAGGATAGCATGGAAGACATTTGTCTATAAAGTCACCAAGAACTGGGCACAACTGAATGGTTAAAACAATAGTACCTCCGGGACCACATCTTCTCAAGACATCCGGCTTCATCACATTGATTATGTCAGTGGAAGAAGCTAATTGTCTTACATTTCCAGGAAGATACGACGGCCAAAGTTCAGAAAGGCATTTTTCCAGTGATTTTTTTTACAGGGAATGGCCCCCTACATTATCTGCCTTCCAGAAAAGGCAGAACTTTTCCAGAGATCTTGGGGACCTGATCAGAGGTGGGTTTCAGCAGGTTCTGATCAGTTCTGGAGAACCGGTAGCAGAAATTTTGAGTAGTTCGGAGAACCGGTAAATACCACCTCTGACTGGCCCCGTCCCCATCTATTCTCTGCCTCCCGAGTCCCAGCTGATTGGGAGGAAATGGGGATTTTGCAGTAACCTTCCCCTGGAGTGGGGAGGGAATGGAGATTTTACAGTATCCTCCCCCTGCCACGACCACCAAGCCACGGCCACCAAGCCATACCCACAGAATTGGTAGTAAAAATTTTTGAAACCCGCCACTGGATCTGATGCTGTGTTTGGGAGTTTTTCATTGTACAGGTAGTCCTCGACTTAAAACAGTTCATTTTGTGACTTTTGTTCAAAGTTACAAAGGCACTAAAAAAAGTGACCTATGACCATCTTTTACCCTTACAAGGTTGCAGCATCCGCATGGTCACCTAATCAAAATTCAGGATGCTTTGAAACTGAGTCACGTTTATGATGTTGCGGTACCCGGGGTCATGTGATTCCTTTTGGGACCTTATAAGCCAAGTCAATGGGGAAGCCAGATTCACTTAACAACTGTGTTACTAACTTTACCATTGCAGTGATTCACTTAACAACTATGGCAAGAAAGGTCATAAAATGGGACAAAGTTCACTTAACAAATGTTTCAATTAGCCATAGAAATTTTGGGCTCAATTGTGGTCATAGGTCGAGGACTGCCTGTATTTATATTCTTATGTATATAAGAACTTATGTACTGTTATTCTGTTTGCTATTTTTGAGCCCCCAAGAGTCTTTTTATTGTGGCAGGATATAAATTTGATTGATAAATAAACAAAGAAAAAGCTGCTTAGAGCTGTAGAACATACATGCACAATTATTGTGAAAAATGGCCATTCTTTATTGAAACTATTATATAAAATTTTATCAATCCATGAATGAGAAGCAGTTATACCCATATACGCTTGCTGCTAGTGTGGTGCCTTCTTTTTATTTTTAGTTATTGTTTTATTCATCTTCTCTTTATTCTGTTTTAATTTGTTTTGAAACAAATGAGCAAAGTATGCCCAGAAAAACATTTGGGAAAATTCTAATGGAAAACCTAGGAGAGTAAATTGAAGGGGAAAAACATGGGAAGGTTAGTGTAGCTTTATTAGTGGGCAGTGATGTGCAAACCACATCTTTGCTTTTGATCAGGTCATTGAGAAAATGCATGAATATGAGAAATAACATATCGGTATATTTGTTGGTTTAGAGAAAGTATATGACAGAGTGAATAGATTTAGATTAGGGAGTGTTTGGGGTAACTATGGAATTTAAGATGAAATATGCCTGAATTCAGTAAGAACAACACATGATAGAAATAAATGCCATTCATGCCTGGGCATAAATGAAATCTTTAGTGAATGGTTCATCATTGAGCAGGGAGCAAAAGTATAATCTTCCCTTGGCTGTTTATGTATTTATGATAAATAGTGAAGTAATGCTTGTACTTATGAGTTTGTGGTTGGAGGGCATGAATGAGTGCATAATTTTCCATTCAGACAATGCCATGTTGTTTGAGAATCTGAACGATTTGCAGCAAATGTTAGATAGATTATATTATGCAATAAAAGCATGGAGAAGAAAATGAATGTATCAACACCCAAGGTAGAAAATGGACTGAGTGATTGTATTTTATAGAAGTGGTGAAAATCAGAGCAAGTAGGTGAAATATGTACTTTACTACGTTTACTAAAATGTGAAAATGACTTAAGTGATGTTAGAGTTAGGGTGTAAATGTTGGTAGAAAGCAGGAAACAAATGAATTACATGAAATAAGTGAAAATGAGCATGCTTCGGCCTACTTTGTTCTATGAGAGTCAGTGGTGGTTGTATCAAGAGGAATATAACAGGAAGTTGGATGCATGTAAATATGCATGCACTTTAAACTCTTTACTATTAACATCCCCAGAAAGCAATAACTTGAATACTTCAATTTTTGTGTACAGTTAGAACTGATCTTTCCTATATTGGCTGTGATGACAGAAAACAAAATAGGTAATATTAACATAAATGAATGGCACACTTATTTTCTCTCACTTGCTTCGATGAGATGCAAGTAATTTATCAGATGATAGATAAAACTGTTGGAATTATATGATAACTTTTCATTTTTTGAAATATATATATATTGAAATATATATACAAATATATATATATATATATCTCACCTGATGCAAATATACAACAATGCATGTATTCTCCTATTATTTTAGCCAATGTATAAAAAGGCTTTTCCCCCTCAAGCAGGGTTCTCCACATCCTTTTTCCTATTATCCTTTTTGAGTTTAATGGCATCTGTAAGAAAGCGATCTTCCTTCGTTAGAGTGCTTCAACCTTGCCTATCTTCCTCCTCCTATTTCTCTCTTTTTTTCCCCTCAGACACTTATCCCGATGCCAGTGAAATTTGCCTCTTGCAGCGATAACAGTTCTGTTCCTCACTGAACTACCACAAGGGCTCCAAAGGCATCTTCTGTCGCATAGCACAATGATTTGCAAAAGTGAGAATAAATCAAAGCAGTGGGGAGAAGCCGTGCTGAGCCAGAAGAAAAACATTAGATCTTGTTGCAGGAGACACACTAAGTACTGATTGTGCAGGAATGGGGGCAAGCAGGAAATAGTAGTATAGGAGTATAATGTTGTTACTTCCTATATAGGACCATCCAAGTAATCATTCAAGATGGGCAGGAAATGATCATCTCTTTTCTTTTATCAAGCAGCAGTGGATAATAGTTTCCATACAAGCATCCCATTGTTTGATCTCTCTCTCTCTGTCTCTCTCCTACACTCCCTCCCTCTCCCTCCCTTTACCATATCAATATATATTTAAAATGTGTCAAGTAACTCTGAGGCTCAGGAAAGGGGATCGCTTTGGGGCAAAGCCTCACAGATTCATCCATCATTTGCTTCATGGTCCCAATCTATGGCTTACATTAATCATTTTTACATACACACACATCTATGAAAACTATTTGAAAATAAAGATGCATCATCATACTACAAAGATGTCTTTTACCTTCCTCATAAATTCAGGCCTCAAATAAAAGACTGTAGCATTCGATAATAAGTTTTTGGATTTCTGCGGATTTTTGCTTGCCTTACAAGTTTGCTGATGTACGCATCCTGGTTTCTCTCTCTCTCTCTCTCTCTCTCTCTCTCTCTCTCTCTCTCTCTCTCTGTATGTGTGTGTGTGTGTGTGTGTGTGTGTGTAATGTTGCCATTTGTCTTATTCACCTTGTAATACAAATAGGATATTTTACACTTCAGGTTTTATTGCATACATCAATAAATGCATTATCAGATTTTCCCTTCAGTGAAACTGAAATGTCTTTATTTTATTTAGTGTAGAACTCAACTGCGACCGAAGTATTCATTCTTCGGATTTTACTCTTTGAAACAACAATAAAACTTTTTTTTATGAACAAGTTATATTAAGTTTTTCTTTTACATGCCTATTTTGTGAACAGAGTATTGACCAGGTCACATCTTATACAACTTTTAACACAATTATATATTAATTTTTATAATCTATTCCAATCTTCTTTTTGTTTTTTCCAAATACAATTTACATATTTCAATTTCTGCCATGATATTCTTTTTCCCTACTTTTTTTATCTTATCTTAATCTCTTCTTAATACATAATATATAAACAATATCACCATCCGCCCTTCAAATCCTAATTTCTTAGTATTACTTCAATTAATTACTTTATTTCTCCATTTATAAAGTATATTTCTCAAAATCCTCATCACATTTTTAACTATAAACAATGTACCTCATCTTATTCAATTTTTACATTGAAACCCTTTAACTTAATTGACCTTCTACATCTTATCTTAATCTCTTCTAAGTACATAATAAGCAGTATCACTATCCACCCTTAATTCCTAATTTCTTATTATATCATCAATTAATTATTTTATTTCATCATTTTCAACATATTATTTCAAAGTCCCCATCACACTTTTTTCCATTTCGATTTTATCTCTTGATTTCAGTTATTTTCATAATTGAACCAAATTACCACTTCATATTTCATCTGCTGTTCATTTTACAATACACAATATACATCATCATGTTTGCTTTTTACATTCACAATTACTAATGTTAATAAAGTTCCCTTAGATCTACTAATATATACCTTATTTCCCTTCCTCCTTTCCACTATTCTTCCTTTTAACCGTTTTCTCTTGGTCTCTCCAGAATTCCACTTCTTAATAATTTTCTCCCTTCATCCCATTCTCTTGTCTTCTTCTTTTTCTTCTTTTTCTTCTTTTTCTTTTTATATTTATTATATCTTTTCTCCTGAATTCTTTCTCTAACTTTTGAGTCTATTACTAGCATAATTCACCCCGTTTTTACTTAATCTTTTCCCATTTCCTTCTCTTCCCTTTGATTGTTTCTTTTTTGGAAAATATTCCCCCCCATCCATTCTTTTTTTTTGCCACTGTAAATCCCAGTGTAATCATCTAATTTTTTACCTTCAATTCCTTTACCTTCAATATTATTGAAACAACAATAAAACTTAATTGAGGATGGGGGAGGGGGGGTTGAGGGGTGCTGGGGATAAAATTGTTTTATGATTTTTAATAAAATAAAAAGAAAGGCAAACGTATTAATAGAGAAGTAAGAAGAAGAAGAAGATATAAAAGATGTATTAGATGATATATTCAATGATTATGTATTGTTTGTATGTTTGATTATAAAAATAAAAAACTTTTGTATTATAAAAAAAAAAACCTTAATTGAGGACAGCATGTTCCCTATATGTATTGCACATAGTTTATCAGTAATCCTGCTAAAAAAAAACCAACAGCATTTTCAGGGAAAGAAAAGAGAAAGCAGGAATGAAACAGGGAAGACATAGAAGCTGAATAGGTCCCTGGCATCTCCAGGCAGGCCTAGGAAAGGCATATGCCTTATAGACAACATAGACTTAAAGGAACCAATGGTGTGGAGGGCATCTTTCTATGATCCTACATGTAAAGAAAATGTGATGGATCAGTGGTTAAAGATGCTGAACTTAGCTGGAGAGCTGACAGCCTAGATTCAAGGCCCAAGCTCCATGCAACATGGTGAGCTCTCATTACTTACCCAGCCCCCCCAGCCCACTTAGCAGTGGGAAAGCATGCAAATGCAAGTAGATTAATAGGTACCACTTTGATGGGAAGGTAACACATTCTATGCGCCTTTGGTGTATGACCATGCTGGCCACGTGACTATGAAATTGTCTTCGGACAATGCTGGCTCCCAAAAAATGAAGATGAACACCATGCCGATAAAGCTGTTAAATTAATCCTGTGATCATTAAGCAAATCTGGCTTCCCTCATTGATTTTGCTTGTTGGAAGTTGGCTGGGGAGGTTACAAAAGATCATCAAACAATCCCGGACAGTGCGACTGTCATAAACATGTTCATAAACATTTGACAAGCGCTTGAGTTTTGATCACGTCAGCATGAGGATGCTGCAAAAGTTATAAATATGAAAAATGGTAATAAGTCCCTTTTTTCCATTGTGTTGTAAGTTTGAACAGTCACTAAACGAATAGTTTTAAGTTGAGGACTACCTGTGGTGTCTCCATTATCTCCTTCTCATCTGTTAGTGATAAACAGGTCTAATAAATCTAATCTCATTTACGAATGATACGCTGGTACCTGGTTGATAAACGTCTGTTATTAATTGATAGTTCTTGAGTCCCTGGGGGATGAAATATGAATTGATGTAAATCAAAACGAATCCCTTTGGAGAGAAACTTTCAAATATGTTAAAACTGATTTCCTTTTGGACAGTTTCAGCAAAACAAAGAGGCCCTACAGGTAGTCTTTGACTTACGACAATTCATTTAGTGACTACTTTATGCACAAAAATGGAAGGTTACCTCGATGCCCACAATGGGATGAATGGCTGCAAAAACTGAAGGAGTTAGCAGAGATGGCTAAATTGACTTTTTTGATCAAGGAAAAAAATACAAATACATTTATTTCTACTTGGAAACCGTTTCTGGACTTTGTGCTTGAGCTAGAAAAAAATGTAACTTTGATTTTGGGTTTTACCGATTAGATAGACTTGTTGTTATAATACGATTATGTAAAAGTAAAAAGTTGATGTTAATGCTTTATTCTGCTGCACCAAAGGGAATTGAAAGTCAATGCCTTTTTTTTTAAAAAAAAAACCCCACTTTCCTCCCCTTCACTTTTCCTTTCCCCTTTCCCTTCCCTATTTTACCTACTATTTACTTTTGTATTTTCTTTGTATGCTATATTATAAACTAATAAAAGTATTTAACCATGAAAACAGTTCATTTAGTGACCGTTCAAAGTTACAACAGCACTGAAAAAAGTGACTTATGACCATTTTTTACATATGAGACCATTGCTGTCAGGGTTCCAAGTAACACCCCCAACGAAGGAAGACTTCAAGGCTAAAAATTCCTCAAAGTTCCATTTTATTAGAGATGTCATATTGGCATATCTGGGAAAACCCGAATCTGAAAGCTTCCAGGTTTTCCCCACCCAAAAGAAAGTCCAAATCCCTTCCCCTGCACCCACATGTCTATCACATGGTCCAATCGTTGTACTGTCCCAACTGGAGATGCCTCCCAGTTACGGCACTCCAGGTGCAGGGCCGAGTGTCCTTGACTTTCAGAGAAAGGAATGTTATTATGGCTAAATATCTCCACCGCTTTTGTTGTGGCCTGTCAGCGGCCTGTGCAGCTAGTAGCTGATTCCAACAGCAAGGAGGCTGGTGTGGTGCTGCACCAGCAAACTGTGCAGCTGGCACTCGAGTCAGACAATGAGGAGGCTGGAGAAGATGTGGTGCCAGAGGCGGGGATTCAGCCAGGGCCTTCAGAACCTCCAGAAGTTCTCTTAAGTGAAGAGGACAAAGAGGAGGAGCCTCTTCTCGATGCATGGGCGCGCAGAGCTGCCAAAAGGCAGGACTGGCTCCTCAGGAGGAGGTCTCCTCAAGAGTAAGGCTTGGGGCTAATTGGCCACTCCCTTAGCCTATTTAAGGAGGAACGCCGACTGAAGCAATTTGCAGGGAACAACTTAGTTCACATACCTTCGTGTCTTGTCTTGCTTATCTTATCAGCTTCCTGCAAATTGCTTCTGGGCATTCTGCCAACCACAGTAAGCTTTCAGTTATTATTCTTTGAATTCTTGGCAGCTGTTAATGCAGTTAATTAACAGCCATTGTTGTGTAAAAACAATGGTTTATCTAGTAAACTAAGATTTGAATGGACTTTATGTGCTGCGTTTTTTGGGGCCCGTAGCTGGGGTAGAACAGCTCTATGCAATCTCCCCTTCCAGTTTCCCACAGCACTAAGTGTGGCAGCCCTGAAGATCCAAAGAAAAAGATGGCCTCCAGGGATGACAATTGCAGCATCCCCATGGGCACATGATTTACATTTGGCTGCTTGACAACTGGTTCACATTTATGACGGTTGCAGTATCCCAGGGTCATGTGATCCCCTTTTGTGAACTTCTGACAAGCAAAGTCAATGGGGAAATCATATTTACTTAACAACAATTGTTACTAATGTGCCAATGGCAGTGATTCACTTAACAAAGGTGGCAAGACAAGTCGTAAAATGGGACAAAACTCACTTAACAAATATCTTAATTTACTTAGCAACAGACATTTTGGGCTCAATTGTGGTTGTAAGTTGAGGGCCACCTGTACCTTATTTTGAATGGAAAATAGCTACAAATAAACCTCAAATTATCAAACTGGATGTTATTATATTATGATCAGAAATAGTATGTTTTGATGGCAGGCTGCACATAGATACAAAGTTAGGGGGAAAGTTCATACTTTAAAGGGTATGGTATAGATTAGCTTTGCAGATAGGCTAAACCAGGGGTTTCACGTGACGTATTGGGACTTCCCCCCCCCTCACTAAACCGGGTGTGGGCGTGGTAAGTGTGTGATGCATCCGGCCAGGAGTTTGACAGCCCTGCTAAAACATGGAGAGAATACTGAGAACCTCTATCCAGGTCATTTTGGTGATATCAGAGACTCTTCAGAAATGTCACCAGCCTGGCTAGTAAAACTGGAAAATCTTCTTATGCTTCTCCTGAGATGAAATCTGCATATAAATTGTGTCTTATTCAAAGCTAATGAAGAGACAGAAAACTTAGTCTTGATGTTTATGTTTCTGCATTATTTTATTTTATTTTATTTTATTTTAATTTATTTTAATTTATACTCCACTCTATTTTCAGAGGACTCTTATTAATGGTTTACAGGAAATAATAAAGCATGTGGCCTATAACCGAATAGGGCAGTGATGGCTAACCTTTTTGCCGTCATGTGCCAAAAGCGGGGGGAGTGTGGCGGTGTCGCACCCATGCGTGCCCACACCCATAATTCAGTGCGCCCACCCACCCCCCTGCATGCACGCGCGAAACCCCTGCGCTCCCCCGCTTTTGGCATGTGATGGCACAGTAGGCCCGTTTTTTCGCCCTTCCCAGGCTCCAGGGGCTTTCTTGGAGCCTGGGGAGGGTGAAAACAGCCTTCCCTATCCCCCCGGAGGCCCTCTGGAGCCAGAAATGGCCCATTTGCCGACTTCCGGTGGGCCTGGAAGGCCCAAAAATCAGCTGGCCGGCATGCACATACGCGCCAGAGCTGAGCTAAGGCAATGCTCGTGTGCCCACTGCTATGGCTCCACGTGCCACCTGTGGCACGTGTGCCATAGGTTCGCCATCACGGGCATAACATTTAAGAATTTAAGATACTTTAAAGTATTTGCCTTCACAGTAATAGAGATATAAGTTCCTTTACTAAATAACAAACACTAGTTTCAAAATGATGTCGTTCCATTGCTCCAAGCATGCAGCTATCAGCTATCATTTTTTAAAAAATAAGTTCTAGAAACTTTCCTTGTTATAATAAAATTGAATGCCTCTTGGATCAGTGGATGAATACCGGTTGCACATCTTTTGAAGATTCCGAGAAAGAGTTTTAGATCCACAAAAGAACACACCAATGCGGTTGCTGCAATGAAAATGAAGATTCAGAAATTATGGTTAAGAACTCTTTCCTTGAATAGAAAAACTATACATATGTGTTTGAAGCAGGAGATTTGAGAGGGATCACAATAATATGACTGAAAAGGTTCAGTAATGTCTTTGTGTCAGTAAAATACAAAAGAGGCAACATTTAAAAACCTACCAGCAATGAGTTTCTTGTCAAAAAAAGCTTCCACATCTTCCCATCCCTGGAGAATATCACTGCCTACACAATGCATCACTGCCTACACAATGCATCATGATTATGGAAATCACAATGGTGTTGTGACACATAACATTGTGGCTTTTAGACTTATTGTCTTGACTATTGGTCAAACATCAATGTCTATTACAGGACGTTTTTTGCAGTGATCCCAAATTTGTAGAAAACCTTCCCAGAAGGGAGACAGGGAAGAAACATCACATATTTATGAACATTTAAAGGATTTGCATAGTTTAATTTCTGTTTAGTTGATAGTATGCTCCAAGCTAGATTTTTAAGCATCTCAGTTGTTAGAATTGAAATTATTTTTAATTAGAATGATTGTTGTTAATTCTATTTTTCTTTTTAAATTCTAAATGTATTTAGTTGATGTTAATTGCTTTCAGGACTTTGCCTTTAAAGGTATTTAAATGTTAGTTAGAAGAATAATCTTATGCCTGTCAAGCTTTCTTGAAGACAGAATTTCATAATTTTGTTATTGGCTACATCTATGGTAAAGGTGTAGTCCACATGTATAGATCAAGCTTTGAAATAGGTATCTAAGCCAAGCTTTGGAAGTTACAAAAAGTACAGAGTATGTGATGTCCGTTTTATCCTAGAGTCAATCCCTTGTTAGGCTAATTAGAAATATTAGAAATACAGATAATCCTCCCTGCAGTTTGGACCAGCAACTCAATCACTAAGCAGTGGGGTTGTTAAGTGAAATGCCACATGGCTACATTGACTGATGACATCAATTCCAGCTGCAGTCATGAAGCGAACTACCATTGGTCATTAAGCATGACATCACATGACTGTGACTTACAACTTCTTACTGGCTTGCTTATTGACTTTCACATGCTCATTGGAACCTGGCTATGAAGGTTGTAATGGTGATTTATGTGACCACCTGAGTTGACATTGTGAGTATCATAAATATATGCCGCCTGCCAAGCTCTCGAATTATGATCACATGATCATAGGGATGCTGCGACAACTCATAAGTTCTTTTTCAGTGCCATCATAACATGGTATAATTGCCAAATGAATGATTGATAAGTGAGGACTACTTATAAATAAATACATTGTTACATTGCTCAGAAGATTTGCTGGGTCCTTACATGAGGAATTATGTCAATATAATAAATTGAAGATACCCATTTAATTTTTTCATATTATCTTCAATCAGAAAATAAAGAAGATATTTTAATAGGCGACATCTATGAATACTAGACATCTATAAACGTTACTGTATATTTCACAAAATTTGGCATATCATCTGATACAGATACAGATTAACAGAGTTGGAAAGGACCTTGTCGGTCATCTAATCCAACCCCCCCACCCAAGCAAACCCTACACTATTTCTGACAAATGGCAGTCCAATCTCTTCTTGAAAGCTTCCAGTGATGAAGCTCCCACAATTTCTGAAGGCAAGCTGTTCCATTGTTGATTGTTCTCACTGTCAGAAAATTTCTCCTTATTTCCAGGTTGAATCTCTCCTTGTTCAGTTTCCATCCATTATTCCTTGTCTGGCCTTCAAGTGCCTTGGAAAATAGCTTGACCCCTTCCTCTCTGTGGCACCCCCTCAAATATTGGAACACTGCTATCATGTCTCCCCTGGTCCTTCTCTTCACTAGACTAGCCATGCCCAGTTCCTGGAACTGTTCTTCATATGTTTTAGTCTCCAGTCCCCTAATCATCTTGGTTGCTCTTCTCTGCACTCTTTCTAAAGTCTCACCATCTTTTTTATAGTGTGGGGATCAAAACTGGATGCAGTACTCTAGGTGTGGTATTACTAAGGCTTTATAGAGTGGTATTAGTACCTCACTTGATCTTGATTGTATCCCTCTGTTAATGCAATTTAGGATTTTATTGGCTTTTTTGCCTGCCACAGCACACTGTTGACTCATACTTAATTGGTTGTCCACTAAGACTCCAAGATCCTTCTCATAGTTACTGCTATTAAGCCTGGTTTCACCAAGTCTATATCTGTACATTCGGTTTTTCTTGCCTAAGTGTAAGACTTTACTTTTCTCTACATTGAATTTCATTTTGTTAGATAGGGTCTAGTGTACACGTCTGTCAAGATCCATCTGGGATGTTGGCTATTCCTGCCAGTTTAGAATCTTCCCCTTTTATCATAGATAATTTTCAGAATTTTTCTGTCCTGCACAAATCCTTATTTAGCAATTCTTGGATTAAATATTGACTAGATTATATTGTCTAATTATAGTTTCCACTTATAAAATTGTGTGTGTTATATTCCATTTTAAACAAGCCTAGTTACAGATATTAGAAAATACGGTTTGCTGAAATTAATGGGGCTTACTTGTGAGCAATCAGACTAGTTTTGCACCAGTGGTGGTATTCAGCCAGTTCTATCCGGTTCGGGAGAACCGCTAGCGGCGGCTGCAGGAGGCTCCGCCCACCCACCCGGACATCATCACACACATTGGCGAACCGGTAGCGAAGGTATGTCAATACCACCACTGGTTTGCACTAATTTTTCTTCTTCATTTGCATATCTTAAAAATAGTTCAATTCTTTCTTCCTTTCCATGGCACTGATTTTAGTTTCTGATCAACCGATAATTAAATATTGGGGTCTGATAAGTAATCAGAACTATTTTTCTTCCTCTTTTCTGAAGTTAGCCATTGTAATGGTTGCTTCAGAACTATTTGGGAACAAAGAAGCTTTTCTAAGACTTTCTAGCCCAAAACACCAACCCCCCCAATCCTCTAGTATTCAACTTAGACTTTTCAAGCTGAGATGAACTAATAATATAATAGCATTGTCCTTAGTCCGCAGCCAATGAGATTGGGGAACAAACACATCCTTGACATTCTAAGAAAAAAGACCTCACTGTTTATCTTTTTAATAACCATTTTCAATGAAAATTAATGTTACTTTGTCCTTTGTGTTGTACAATAATTGGATTGGGGCTTTCAATTATAGCTGGATAAATGCCAAGAAGCTGAAATATTTCTAAACATTAGATTTTCATGTCCAAAAATTAGATTTGATGGCATTGCCTACCCCAGATTTCTTCCTTGAAAGCATTATAACACATAAATATGCTTTTAGTATAACTATCCAACTTAAATATATCAAAGAACAAGTTTCCTTCCTAGCTTTGTACACTGGGAAAAACATAGCATGGTGAGATCATCAGCAGTTGCTAACATGCCTTACCCAGGATGATTTTCTGCTATTTGTTTGAATTCAGTGTCCCAGTTTGGTCTCCCATAGAAAGTTTTCTGTCTCAAGCCAGTAATTACATCCAACTTCTTCTCGTAATGCAAGGCAATGTGCATAGCCTATATTGCAGTGGATCAAAAAGTCATTATTTCAGAATTAAGAAGAAAGAGAATATTATTTCTGGATAAATGAATATATATATAGATATAATGGGGAAAATATCATGTATTTCCCACTCTTCAATTCATCTGTAGAGATTCTCAATCATCCAGGTCATGGTTGTCCCAAAGGTGCTTTTTCAGGAGGCAACCAGACTTTCTTGTTTTTACTTTTGAAGACATTTCACTGCTCATCCAAGAAGCTTCTTCAGCTCTGACAGGATAGTGGAAATCCTTCCATTCCCCACTATCCTGTCAGAGCTGAAGAAGCTTCTTCAAGAGAGACCCAGGGACTCAAAAAAGCATCTTTGGGATACTGTGCAATTCCCATCCAGGTTTTCTCTGAGGGTCTCCAAAGATTGATCAGAGAACAGAAGGAACCAATTGAAAGATATAGAGAGATGATAGGGAGGGAGAGTCTCTGAAATTTGGGTTCATTCTGTCAACTTCCAGTGATTATGTTTCCCATCTCTCATTTCAGACCAGTCAGCAGGATCCTCCAACTGTTAGAGGATTCTTTGAATGGAAGGCTCTTGGAGCAAAGAAAGAGCAGAAAAGTCTGCTTCCATTCTTTTTTTGTTAGAGGCACAGCTTAATCCATGTAAATATTAAAACATCATCCAATATTATGGTAATTAAGTATGATGGCCCAGAGCAGTGGTGGAATTTTTTTTACTACTAGTTCTGTGGACGTGGCTTGGGGGTGTGTGGTGTGGCTTGGTGAGAGTGGCTTAGTGGGAGTGGCAGGGGAAGGATACTGCAAAATCTCCATTCCCACCCCACTCCAGGGGAAGGATACTGCAAAATCTCCATTCCCTCCCCACTCCTGGTGGAAGGATATTGCAAAATCTCCATTCCCACCCCACTCTGGGGACCAGCCAAAGGTGGTATTTGCCTCTCTGAACTACTCAGAATTTCTGCTACTGGTTCTCCAGAACCTGTCAGAACCTGCTGAATAGCACCCCTGGCCCAGAGGTTCTCCAGTCAATGAAGTGCCATTGACTGATGGAATCAGCATCCAAACTCATGCTTAGATTTCTTTAAAGACAGCTTCACGTCTTTCCTTGTTCTCCAGCAACAGGGTTGACATTTATTTCATATAGTCCCATCTATCAATTCCCCCAAAATAGCATGTAGGAACTGAAGTACAAGCCGTGACACCGGTACTCTAGCGCCATAAAGAAAAGTTCAGTGATATCAGCAGATTGAGTGAATTGGTAGCTAGCTGAGCCTCAGGACAGAGCGGAAGGGAGAGGAGAATGATAGATGAGATGGGAAGAAAAGGGCTTTGGAGAGCAATCACAGATCTGGATACCCCCGCAGTTACTGAGAACTTTGGCATTAAACCCAGCTTTGACATTTGCTTTGGCATAGCTGGGACTCTGTGACACTGCACTGGGAACAGAGTCTTTCAAAAGACAAATGTAAGTATGATTCATTTTAAGAAAGCCATGCTTGATGCGATTAAGCCTTCATTTGATTACTGTTCCTTAGGCTGCAGTCCTAGAAAAATAAGATGCAGTAACTCAGTCCCAGAAGATTTCATTTATACCTGACTTTCATCCCAGTCGGTAAGAAATATATGATAGCTCAGAAAATAGGCTTTCCCTTTCTTAGCCATTTGTGCTTCCAGCAAGCACAGGAGATCAGCAAACCACTCAAAGGCAGATGGATCTCGGCAAATCCAATAGAAATAAACCTGTCAAGGGAAAGTAAAACAATTCAACCAAGTGCAAGCTTTCACTGGGCATCCTATATGGCCCTTAAATTATTTATTTGGAGATAAGTGGCTAATCTTATAGCCTGCTACTGTGCTCAGGTTTAAAATTTATACTTGATTTTCTAGCCAGCCCTGACAGTGCAAAGCTCTATTGTTTAATAATGTACTTCAGCAGTCATTCGTGTATGTTTTCAATTGATACCTTGAACATCATGCTTAAGGAGGCTCTTAAGAGTTGATCTTAAATGGCTGTTGGTAATTGGACAGTGTAAGGGGATGTAGAGTAGGCAGAAGTATTGAAGTGTTTACCAAGTCTTGGGCATATCATATAATAAGAAATGTATTTTTAGATTATGCAGAGACCATTTCATCTATGATTTCAGGATGAGGATGAGGATATGATGATGACCTTTGAATCAGTCATGATTCCTGGTGATTGACTGGATAAATCCATACAATTTTCTTGGCATTATTTCTCTTGCTTACCATTGCTTTATTCCTAAATCTGAAAAAAATGACTAGTCCAAAATCACCCGATGGTTTCAAATATAAGATAAGGCACTCAATTTCCCAGTTTCTAGCCCAGTACTTTTAATCTTTAGATCAGCGGTTCTCAACCTGGGGGTCACGACCCCTTTGGGGGTCGAATGGCCATTTCACAGGGGTTGCCAAAGCCCTCTCTCGCCCCCCCTCTTCACTCACCCTCACCCTCTGCCTCTGTTGGATCGCCAGTTGTTTACCCCGCCCACTCCCAATCTATTGCTGCCTCCTGAGTCCCAGCTGAAACAAACCGTTTAAATTCTTGCCGTGGGGCTTCAAAGGGCCGCCCTACAGCTGATCAATGTTAAAAGAAAACAAATGAGAAGACCGGTGCCTGCAAAAATAGAAAAAACAGCCCTTTCAGCTTCAGCATAGGTTAATTACCATAAATTGATTTGATCAGCCTCCGGACTCTCAGCTGATTTGCTCTCAGCTGTTTTGCGGAAGGCTCTGTTGCTAGCTGTAAAGAGAGGAACAGATTTCCCCCCCCCAGCTATGCTGAAAAACGAAACTGAAAGTAAAGCAGGGTCTTTGTTGCAACGTGACAAAATGAGGCAGAGAGAGATTTCTTTTTCTTTTTCTTTTTCCTCACCAAAAAAGGTAGGTGCAAAACTGCAAACAATGGGAAATTTAGGGCAAAAGAGGAGGTTCAAGATTTTAAAACACAAAAGAAAAAAAAGCTCTATTTAACTAGGGAATTGTAATAATTGAGATACTATTAATTGTATATTGTGTTGAAAGCAGAAATTGTTAAGTTGTGGTTTGGAGGAATATATGGGGGAAATTATTTGGTTTATTATTATTGGTAAATATAATTAATTGATTTGTAAGAAATTGGATTGCATGGAAATAATTGGAATAAATAAGACATCCCCTGATAATAAGCTCAATCGGACTTTTGAGCACATGGCAATAAGACCAAGTGCTTATTTCAGGGTTCAAAAAAATATAAGACAGGGTCTTATTTTAAGGGAAACACAGTACATCCATACATATAACATACACACACCAGTGGTGAAATCCAAATTTTTTTACTACCAGTTCTGTGGGCGTGGCTTGGTGGGCGTGGTGTGGCTTGGTGGGTGTGGCTTGGTGGGCATGGCAGGGGAAGGATACTGCAAAATCCCCATTCCCACCCTACTCTGGGGCCAGCCAGAGGTGGTATTTGCTGGTTCTCCGAACTGCTCAAAATTTCCTCTACTGGTTCTCCAGAACTTGTCAGAACCTGCTGGATTTCACCCCCCCCCACACACAAACTTGAGTAAACATAGAAATTAGGGCTTCTCTGGATCTTATTTACTATGAGCCATGGTGGTGCAGTGGTTAGAGTGCAGTACTGCAGGCTACTTCTGCTGATCACCGGCTGCCAGCAGTTTGGCAGATCGAATCTCACCAGGCTCAAGGTTGACTCAGCTTTCCATCCTTCCGAGGTGGGTAAAATGAGGACCCAGATTGTTGGGGGCAATATACTGACTCTGTATACCGCTTAGAGAGGGCTGTAAAGCACTGTGAAGTGGTATATAAGTCTAAGTGCTATTGCTGCTATTTTTAGTCTAAACCTGACTCTGGTCAGGGGCCACAGTTATCAAAGTAGATAAATACTGTATACTGAAGGATGGAGTAAGGACGAAAGCTAAATTTGATGTGTATAACAGTACATACAATTGAAATAATTATTCACAATGTCAATGGGGAATATATTTTTCTATCTTCTGTCATATTAAACCTGACATTACGGTATTTGGGGGCGCAGCAAAATTCATGGAAATCTTGGTGACAAAGGATACAAATTAGTTGCAATAGATAGGGTTTGCAAAGGCAATACTGAAATAAATCTACTTCTTTTACTAGCTCCAGGATGTTACCCCAAACATTAGCAAATAGCTGAAGAAGAATAGCAGAATCTAGTTGATCTAAAAAAAAAAAAGCAAGGTCATACCGGGTTAGAATTTGGATAAAATGCTATCAGGTAATCCCACTTAGAAGTCAACATAATCACTCTCCCCCCAAAAAGTAAGGGCGGATAATTTCTCTACTGTTGTCAATAAAACAGTGAGTCATGTTGATGTAGTCACGAATAGTTAAGCTCAACTTAATTACTGGTGACCAGTAGTTAAGCTCAACTTTTAACAGGATGTGTCACTAGGTAAGGCTAAATGGAGCAAGCTTTTGACTAAATTAGTACACTTGCAAAAAGTTTAAATAATGAAATAAGATAGATGAATTACATAACCACAATATGACTTACCTTGTCTACTCTGAGTTGTGCATTTCGATTACAGCTCTTATACCAAATAGATTTCAGAATGGAAGCAAAAGGAGTGACTCCTATTCCCGCAGCAATGCACACACTAATCGGATACTGAAAGACATCAGTGACTGCAGCTCCCAAGGGCCCATCCACAGCAAGTCTGCAATGACATCCCAACTAATACTTACAAAATAGTAACTTTCAACATTTCCTTTGTGTTGGTATTAGACTACAGATTGACATACAACCATTTGTTTAGTAACTGTTTGAAGTTACAATGCTACTGAAAAAAGTGACAGATTACAGATTAACAGAGTTGGAAGGGATCTTGTAGGTCATTTAGTCCAATCCCCCACCCAAGCAGGAGACCCTACACCATTTCTGACAAATGGCAATCCGATCTCTTCTTGGAAGTCTCAAGTGATGAAGCTCCCACAACTTCCAAAGGCAAGTTGACTTATGACCGTTGCAGCATTCCCATGGTCATGGGATCAAAATTCAGACACTTGGCAATTGGCAACTAGCATGTATTTATGACATTTGCAGTGTCCTGGGGTCATCTGATCACCTTTTGTGACCTTCTGACAAGTAAAATCAAGGGAGAAGCCAGATTCTGGCTTGCTCCTCTATCCTGGTCCTGTTAGACCTCTCAGCGGCTTTTGATACCATCGACCATGGTATCATGTTGCACCGGTTGGCGGGGTTGGGGATGGGGGGCACCGTTCTGCGGTGGTTCTCCTCCTACCTCTCTGACTGGTCACAATCTGTGTTGACAGGGGGGCAGCGGTCGACCCCGAGGCACCTTGCTTGTGGGGTGCCACAAGGGTTGGTCCTCTCGCCCCTTCTGTTCAACATTTATGTAAAGCCGCTGGGTGAGATCATCCGTGGCTTCGGGGTGCAGTTCCATCAGTACGCTGATGACACCCAGCTGTACATCTCCACCCCAGGCCACCCCAACGATGCCCTTGAAGTGATGTCCCAGTGCCTGGAGGTCGTGCGGGCCTGGATGGGGAGAAACAGGCTCTGACTCAACCCCTCCAAGACCGAGTGGCTGTGGCTTCCAGCATCCCGATATAGCCAGCTGACGCCATCGCTGGCTATTGGGGGCGAATCACTCGCCCCCACGGAGAGGGCTTGTAACTTGGGCGTCCTCCTGGACGCACGGCTGTCTTTAGAAGATCATTTGATGGCTGTGGCCAGGGGGGCTTTTTATCAGGTTCGCCTGATACGCCAGTTGTGCCCCTTTCTAGATCAGGACTCCCTATGCACAGTCACTCAGGCACTCGTCACTTCCCGCCTGGACTACTGCAACGCTCTCTACATGGGGCTCCCCCTGGGGTGCACCCGGAGGCTCCAGCTGGTCCAGAACGCGGCTGCGCGGGGGATTATGGGGGCGATGAGGCGCTCCCATGTGACACCTCTTCTGCGTGAGCTGCACTGGCTCCCGGTGGTCTTCCGGGTGCGCTTCAAGGTGTTGGTGACCACCTTTAAAGCGCTCCATGGCTTAGGGCCAGGGTACTTACGAGACCGCCTTCTGCCACCAATAGCCTTCCATTGGCCAGTACGCTCGCACAGAGTGGGCCTCCTCAGGGTGCCGTCCACCAGACAATGTCGGCTAGCGACCCCCAGGGGGAGAGCCTTCTCTGTGGCGGCACCCACCCTCTGGAACAACCTCCCCCCAGAGATACGTACAATAACAGACCTCCGGATTTTTCGTCGGGCCCTGAAAACCTATTTATTTCAACTAGCTGGGCTGGCTTGAGTTAAATTTTAAATTGATTTTAAATTGGGTTGTTTTAATTTACGGCCAAAATATTTAATTATTTTAAACTGTTTTTAAATTTTGTATGTTCTGTTTTTTACTTTGGCTGTTCACCGCCATGAGTCCTATTTGGAGAAGGGCGGTATAGAAATGGAAACAAACAAACAAACAAACAAACAAACAAATAAATAAATAAATAAATAAATTCACTGAACAGCGTTATTAACTTAACCACATCAGTGATTTACTTAACAAATTTGGCAAAAAAGATCAAAAAATGGGGCAAAATGAGTTTGGGCTCAAACTCAATTGTGGTTGTAAGTTGAGGACTATCAATACAACCACTTTGGTTTTTATGTTGTAGGTGCAGTGGAGTGTTGTTATATCTGCCACCCGAGAAGGCTGTCCTATTCTGTCTAATGTGAAGGCCATCCAACATAACAATGGCACTAGGATCCAGGATTAGAAAGACACAATAGCTTTGCCTCTACTCTGTCAATCTGTTCAAGATGTCTGAAAAGGAGTTAAAATTGTGCTCATATGGAGAAATGTACTTGTGATCAAGAGAACATGACTGTAGCTTTTTTTCAGACCTCACATCTGAAAGCATGGAATAAGAGAAAAGAAATGCTAAAAAGAGAGCTGCAGTAAACACAATCCATTATTTCTTCACTAAGCTGCATTTTAATCATCAGCTATATTACTCTTTCACAAGATATAGGTAGTCCTTGTTTAGCAGCCACCCATGGCACTAGCAACTTGGTTGTTAAGCATAGTGGCTGCTAAGTGCAACTGTGACTATGCTTAAGATCTTACTACAGCTTTCCTTTGCTTTACTGACCTGTGAAGGTCATAAATGTAAATAGTTTTCATAACTATTGCAATTGTAAACTATCTCTAAACAAGGCAGTCTTCAAATGAGATTTCCTATATTTTGGGGACTGAATCCCTAATTCAGCGGATTAAAAATAATATCACTGATGTGACACGTATTAACCAGATTTGGACTTAATTCCTTTGAATCCTACCTGAAGCAAATCTAGGATTAAAAGGCAGATTCATCAATTACGGTAATATTAGCTAACCTGTCTTGTATTTCTCTAGGAATTTAGTCAGGCATCTCTACAACACTTCTCACCAAAGCTTTGAAAAGGGGATACGTGGGCTTGGGCTTTTTCATGCATACAGGCACCCCTTTCATGCAATCTAAAAGCAAGTTTATGAAAACAGGCATCTGATACATTTCCAGATAATGCTGCTTCCAAAGGATCCAAAGGAGATCTATTTATCCAAATTCCACAACATTCTTCCCCCTCCCAAGTTCTCTCTAAATTGTGGGTACAAGTTCATAACAGTTAGGAAAGAGAAATGGTGTTGTGGCAAAATTAGAAATTCTATTGCCATAGAATAATAGACAATGCAGAACAGTATGGTTTTAATATTAGGACATTGCATATTGGGATAAATATTATTTTCAGATAAAATCTCTCTCTCCTCACTCAACATAATAATGAGCTTTGGAGTAAATCTTAGAGAATTTGTGGTTTCTGGGACTGATGGCTTTTTTTTTTTTACCAGACATATTTTCTTTTTCTTTCAGAGTGTTGTGGAAGTGCCTGATTCAATAAGAAAATGAGGTAGAAGGGTCAAAAGAAGAAGTTTAGATTAATAAAATCTGATCCACAGGGAGACTTTGGGCGTGCAGCCTTAAGCAAATTCTTAATGCTTCCCCTTGAATAATGTGATACTTCAAGATGCTTACTTTGGGCTGAATCAGATTCAGGTAAAATTACATGTGAAGTCCTTTTTAAGTACTGCCATTTCAATAATCTTCTATTATCTATTTTTCCTACTAGTAAGATAGTAGATTTGGCTACATTTGCAGTTAGCCTATGAGCTTGGCTTCTTCAGATAATCAAAAATGAACAGCCAAGCCAGTTACATTGCAAAGTATTTCCAGACCTTGGCAGTTTCCAGGGTTCCTTATAAGTTTCTTCGTGGGCTCCAAAGGCCCTGAAAATGGCTTCCGTCCAGTTCCCAACTGATCGTATGTGCACACTAAAGAAGTCGTCTTCAGGAGCTGAAGTGAGGGTGAAAGGATGCCATTCCAGCTGGGAGATTGTAGGGCACTGGAGGAAGATGTACTGCCCAGGCTCCATTTTAAAGCCACGCTTCTTCAACTGAAGCTCTAAGACCCCAGAGGCATGAGACACCACCTAAGCAAAATGGCAACCAACATATGTTAATTATTCTGTTCATTAGCAGGGATTACAGGAAGAGGCAGATAAGATGGCGAAGGGTCATAAGACTGGAAGGACGGTCATTAGGCTACTTGTTTTGATCTCCAACCTTGTCTACCAAGAACATTTATTCATATTTTGTATTGTACTTTATGAACAATAATCTTAACATGGAAAGCACGGATGAATCAGATTACTGAGTGAAAGAAGTAGAAATTATTCTGTTGGTACAAAAGTATTCCTGCTCTTATCTTTATTTGATGGGGCCACCAGATTGGAGTCACCTGAATTCAGACAATTATTAGAGGGTAACAAAGACATCCAGAATATTCTAAACATCCCCACAGTTATTCTGTTCATTGGCAGGTGTAATAGTGGGCATTTGGAATTCTCCAGGCCAGGTTTGATAAGCCAACTCTTTTATCATAGGAAGCGCTACTGCCAGAACCAATGAATTTCATCTAGTATAGTGTTTCTCACCTTAAGTAACCTTAAGAGGTGTGGACTAGCTGGGGAATTCTGGGAGTTGAACTTCGCACCTCTTAAAATTACCAAGGTTGAGAAACACTGATAGAGTAGATTTCATCTAGGATTTCATTATGGAGAACATTTAGTTTAGTTATAATCTGAACGACACCTGTCAATGGGCAGAATACTATTCATGATCTGCAAGCATGATTATATGAACAGAACAATTCATTTAAAATAAAATAAATGTCTTTGTCAATCTCATGAAGTAATATGACTGATCCCTGTGCCTGCACACACATATTCAATTTTTGGAATATTCCTTGTTCTGATCATCTGCTAGAGTTAATTCTAATCAGTTATGAATACGAGTGAGTTGCATTTTGCAAAGTAACAGGACTTAAATGTGTAAATGTCTAGCTATATCATATTTCAGAGTCCATAGTTCTTTACAGTCAAAAACAATAATAATATGAAGTGAATAACAAAATATTCATGAATATAGTAAATAGCATAAATATGTGAATAGGATATAGAATATACACACCAAAATCTATACAAAATATAGCATGAACACACACCTTTGTAACGACAACCTCTTGCTGAAATCTCCATAATCTAATAATTCTTTCACAGATGTGCAATATCACAGGGCCCAAGACCCACTTCCAAGCCTGTTGGGAATCGTATAATAACAATGTTGTGGTTAAAAAGGTCATTTTACAATTTCAGAGGTAAACATCAGCAGATACAACATTATTCCAAACTATCTTTATCTACTGCAGTGTTTCTCAAACTTGGCAACTTTAGGATATGTAGACCAACTCCCAGAATTTCCCAGTCAGCAAGTCCACACATCTTAAAGTTGCCAAGTTTGAGAAACACAGATCTAAGAGGAGATCAATGTAAAACTACTGTATATGCATCCCCATGGAGGTAAGGGGGTCAGGATACCAAGTGTACATCATAATGTACTATTTCATGGATACTCTACCTTTTTTTTTTTTTGCTTCAATACATTACCAGACTGGTATCCCACACATGCAGATATGTCTGTTTACATAACCCCTTTTCTTTTTTGTCCTACATAGTCACATTTTATCATTAAGGGCAGTGAGAGGTGCAGTGGTTAGAATACAGTATTGCAGGCTAATTCTGCTGACTGCTGACTGCCACCAGTTCGGCAGTTCGAGTCTAACCAGCTCAAGGTTGACTCAGCTTTCCATCCTTCTAATGGTCGGTAAAACGAGGACCCAGATTATTGGGGTCAATATGCTGACTCTGTAAACATCTTAGAGAGATCTGTAACGTACTATGAAGCGGTATACATGTCTAAGTGCTGTTGCTATTTCTGTCTCTACCTGTGAATCAATGAAAACTACTGTTGTTGTTTTAACCATTACTTAAAACTCTGATCTTATTCACAAATGACTGAGGGATCAGGAGGCAGATGGGACAAGGATGCTAATGGCAATAAGAAAAGAACAATACAATCCTTGCTAGAAAACAAACAGTGGAAAATCAGGGCAATTCCTCAAAGGTTCAAAAACAACATTTGTGTGGGGACTTCTGGTTTGATGTTGCGGTGAGATCGGACACGTGGAGCAGGGCTCTGCAAACTCACGCTGAATCCTCTTCGTTGGAGGGCCCCCCAAGGGGCTAAAGTCACATCGTAGGGGTGATGGAGAAAGGAAGGGCACCCTGCAGGTCTCGGAGAGCGGCGGCTCTCCAGATGGACCCAGGGATTCCCTCCCATCCAACGCTGAAAAGAAGAGGCAGTCATTATGACTGCCGGGAAGCTGGGGCAGCTGAAGAAACAAAGAAGGTGCTGGAGTGGTGTAGATGAACAGTATTTGGAACTGGGTGAGGTGATTCTTTTTGTGTTTTTTAACTAGAACCTAACCCAAAAGAAAATAAACCCTGGAAAAGAGACTCTTTGAAATGCTTGTCAAAGCAGTGAATAATTACAGAGAGAAAAATTATAGACCTGAAAGAAAAGGAACTAAAGGGAGAGTACAAAATCTTTAAAATATAGAAAGATTGGATTTTTAAACTTTATTGGCAATATTTTGGTAAGGCATTTTAAAATGCTGGAATTATTTGTCTGAATATTGACTATTTGCAAAAAACTGAAATAAATATCTGTCAGATTTTGTGCAACGTTGAAATGTAAGCTGAAGGCGCCATCTACTGGTGAATGAAATATATACTAAACTCCTATAACCTTGGGAAGTACTGATAAGACAAAGGAAAACAAAGTGGAAATAAATAACACCTGGAGGACTGTTGTGCTATCTACTGTTCTATATCTGTCTACTTCATGGTTATTGAAGGTTTAACTGTGAGATTATGGAAGATATCTAAAGAAAGCGACTTTTAAATGCAAGGATCTATGACTGAACTTACAGAATGGACTTAAGGAGACATTTGGAAATCTTCCTGTATTACCTAAATGGAACTAATTGACTAACTGTGGGACCCAAAGAACTATAACTATTGCATTCCCCTGAGGAGCAAAGGATTGAGCCAAGGCTTTCTAAGATGGCTTTCTGAGGTCATAGACAATTGAGACTTTGGGGCAGTGATAGACTACTGACAGGCTATTCAGTAATATTTGGACCTATCAGAATAAGACAAGATGTTGCATCGGGGGAGATGAGTGGATTTCAAAAAGAAATGGTGTTGATGCTCCAAAGTACTTATGATATGTTGATAAAGAACCACAGGGAGATAAAAGACTTAATATATGGCCTTGTGGGGAAATCAGAAAATTTTCAACAAGGGACAATGAATAAAGAACATAAAACCAGGAAATAGAGGAGATAATAGAAAGAGCAGAGGAAAAGACAGAACAGATAAATCAACAAATAAAACAAGAAGAGAAGAAGAAGAAGACAATAAAGACCTATGAATCAAATAAGGGACAATATATATTAAGAGATCAAAAAATGGGTTTGGATAAAAAGAAAGTATTTTTGAAGAGAAGATAGGGGCTTGGGCAGATCTTCCGGAGATAGTAGAAATGGAAGAAATATTTGGGTTAAATAGGAAAGATGTAGACAGAAACAAAGACCCAATGGAGGAGTTTGGGAGGCAAGTCAAAAAACGAATAAGAATTGAAATACTAAAGCGGGCAAGAGATGATGGTTAGAAAGGGAATGCTGTTTAATATAAGATTGGCTTTATTGAGAGCTAGAATAGAGGCAGAAATAAGATCAAGGGAGAATATTAATATACATATTTTATATAATATACTAAAAGTAATAGCTAAATGTAAAGATTAGATGTTGAAAGATGGTATCACTATGTATGTTTAAATAATATTGTGATTGTTATTAGAATGGTGCACAAAAACACTGAACAACTAAACAATGAAGGAACACACTCTAATACAAATATGTATAATAATACCACAATTACACAAGTATGATTAATGTAACAAATATTATTAATATTATTATTTGTTTTTTTTTTTATTTAAAAAGTTTTACAAATACATTTTCTCCCCAGTTCCCCCCCCAAACCCCCCACACCCTCCCTAACCCTCCCCTTTCCCCCCCAGGACTTCCACAGTATAAAATCCTAATTGAAAAATACATTTTATAAAACTTATAAAACTTAAACCCCTCCACCCCCTATATACTGTTAATATCTTCATAAAACTCAATTAATTTAACCCTACATAATACATTCATTCAACGAAATGCTATCTGATATTTCTTAGTTTGGTATTTATTCTGCACATAATCTATCCACTTTTTCCACTCCCATACATAAGTCTCTTGAGTTCGGTCTTTTAGGTATGCTGAGATCTTCGCCATCTCTGCAAGACTGGCCATCTTCAAAGTCCATTCTTCAATGGTGGGCATAGCATCATTTTTCCAATATTGACCTATCAGTAATCTCGCTGCTGTAACCATATACAATATCAACTTTGTTTCACCCAATGTACAACTCTTAACTATACCCAATAAAAATAATTGTGGAGAAAACTGAAGTTTTTTCTTCAAAACATTTTGCATAACCCACCAAATGTTTATCCAAAAAGCCTTCACTTTCTTGCAAGTCCACCAAATATGATAATATGTAGCATCTAAACAATCACATCTCCAGCATTTTGGTTGAACATTAGGATACATACACGATAACTTCTTAGGATCTAGGTGCCACCTATAAAACATTTTATAAAAATTTTCCCTCAAATTCTGCGACTGTGTAAATTTAATATTATTATTTGTTTTTAAATGAATGTTACCCAGATGCCTCACTGTTCATATAATTATATTGATGTATATCAAATAAATAAATAAATAAAATTTTGTATAGCCAAGGACTGCATACTGCCCTGGGGTCAAAAGTTGCTCACACACATACTATACAATAGGAATTACAAACTCACCAACAAAGACATGCATAGATAATTTCAGGTGTGAGAAAGCTTTCTGCAAAGTGTTTGCTTGTAGACAAGCCACATCCATTGATGGGCCTCAATGGACCTTACTATGTTGACTTGACCATAAACCACAAGGAAAGCAATGTTCCACAGTACAAGACTGGTGTGTTCCAGTGTGCTATTTTATTTGGGCACAATGTTCTTGATGTAGCATTGCTTCAGGGCAGTCCATATTAGTTCTTTGCTTAGGATGCTGGGTTGGGGGAAATATTTAAAGGGGAAACTTGCAGAACAGGTATCAGCATTGGCTTTGCTTTAGCAAAGAGCCTTGACAGTTATTCTAATATATTCCCTTTTGTTTGGTTATTTAAAACCTATATTCTCCCTGAGTTCTCTTCAACCCACATATGCATTTCTGAAATGGGCATAACCAATTTAAGGAAGGAAAACTTTTTTTTTCTCTGTGCTTCTATTGAAAAATCAGCAGAGTTTTCTAGTATAATTTATCATCAGTCAGAAATTGACCCAAGAAAGTCCTGTTACACTGAAATAATCTATTTTTATTTAATTGATTAGGCTGTTTAATTGTCAGTGATTACACTCAACCGATCTATGACATTAAGTTGCTTAGATCTCCAAATATGGCAGCTTCATGGTTATATATACTGATCACCCTATTGATCAAAGCTACTTAGCTGACTATATATATCAGCTGGTAATTCTGTTCAGTTCAAAGTACAACAGCTTTGGATAATTAGATATAATAGAATGTGCAGGATTTTTTAAAAAAGATTTTTTTTTAGATGTGCAAGCATGCCTATTCATTTTAAGCATTTCCTATTAATATTTAGAAAAAAGCTTAGGCTAGCATTTTTAGACGGCAAAGAATATGGAAAATCTAATTTCTCCAAATTGCAACCCAATTACACCAAAGAAAATAGATTTAAATTTTAATGTACATATGAACAGAAAGAAATATAATACTGTACAATACAACTGAACCCTAAACAGAATTATTCTCGTCTGTATCAAAAACGAAACAAAACTAGATTAATCATTTATAAACTGCCATTATTTACTCAATTTTCTGTTCTTTCAATTCAGATTTTTCTACTCAGATAAAAAAATAAAGGGATTACGTTTCACTTCTACATTTTTATTATTAATATTTATTAATAGTATTAATAAATTACAGAATATTAATATCCCTTAATATTCTGTTCAATTAATAGAAAGCTACTAGCTCTAAGTTTAACAGAGTGGACTTTTTTAATTAATCAAAATAATTATATAAAATAAAATTGATTACATCTGTTACATATTACCAAAAAGTCATGTGTCCTTTTCGGTATTTTTCATTTCTCTTTCCCTAATATTAATATTGGCTTTCCAAACCATAGCATTGTCACAGAATTAGTTAATAATAATTTTTGATGACCGTTTTCATTAATTATGCTGAAAATTGAACGGTGGCATCCTAATGTAGCTTTGCTCTAGCACAAACTATTTACAGTTTTCACCACACAAGTTATGCAGAAAAGTTTATACAGTTGAGTCTGCTTCACACTAACTGTTTGTTAACTTTTTCTTACCCAACTTAGTGACACTAGATTGGGGCCACCCAACAGGCATGCCGAGGCTGTGTGAGCTACCTGGAAGCACGCTCCCCTATGCAACTCAAGTCCATTTCCTTCAAGAGAAGCAGTGTAAACCACTGTGGGTATTTCATTTCTGCTAATCCCAGATTCTGCTCTCTGGGTATGTGAGCTCAATACTTATAAGAAACAGAATCAATTGAGGAAAAGCAAACACTTGGCTATAATGGGCACAGACATGGATTTCATTTATGTGATGACTCTCTGGATTGAGAAAAAAAAGGTAAGTTGATACAAAACATAGCCAATAGTGAGCAATGCTGGGAAGTATTGTTTGGCAATATCTTGAATGCTGTATGTTGGTTGTTGCTGAACTAGACTATTTAAAGTGGCACCACAGATTCTAAATATGAATCCCATAATAGCAGGAGGCCAGAACCTTTGGCAGATGATCCAAATGAAGATCTCCAGTCCTTTCAGATGGGATCTCCAGACTCTTCCCAGAGTAGGACCATTCATTAGTTTGAAATCATGCTCATGTTGTAATGGCCCAGTTAAATATATCCCATCATGTGGAGTATGGGTAGGAAGTGGAGTTAGAAGTAACTAGGGATCAGTAGTAACGGTGAACCCCACAACTCCACTCTTGAGCCAGTTCCAGAAAGTCCTCAGGATGTCTTGTCTATACCCATTGACAGTCTCTCAGACTCTGAAATACAGCCACCCAGTCCTAAGCGAAGATGTGTGATGATTCAACAACAATCAAGAGCAAAGCTCTGTAGATTGATGAGACTTGCCAAGAAATAACCCTGCAGAAGAGCCAATGTTGAGTAAACTCCCACAGTTTTGTGTACTAGCTGGAGGCTCAGGGTGGCTGATTTATTGGCCTCACTCCCAGGAAGAAAACTCCAAGAACACGGTTTTTAAGTGAATCTGGCTTCCCCATTGATTTTGCTTGTCAAAAGGTTGCAAAAGGTGATTGCATGACCTTGGGAAACAGCAGCAGTCCTAAATATGAACCAGTTGCCAAGCAACTGAATTTTGATCACATGATCATGGGGATGCTACAAAGGTGAAAAATGGTCACAAGTCACTTTTTTCAGTTCCCTTGTAACTTTGAATGGTCACTAAATGAACTGTTGTAAGTCGAGGTCTACTTGTATTCTATATTCCTTCCCACTATTTCTCCTGTCTTGTCCTTTGTCTATGGAGATTCTCAGTCATCCAGGTCATGGTTGTCCCAAAGGTGCTTTTTTCAAGAGGCAACTGGACTTTCTGGCTTTTCTTTGAAGTCATTTCACTTCTCATCCAAGAAGCTTCTTCAGCTCTGACTGGATGGTGGGGAATGAAAGGATTTATAGTCCTTGTAGAAAGCTGGTGATTTGCATTCTTTTAGTGGGTCGTTAAAGTCACCTGAGGTTTAACTGTCTCATCAGGGTCATCTGAGTAGTGCAAATTGGTGTGGAGCCTTCTTGGAACTGTTGAAAGGACTGTGTTTTAGATTGGAGATAGATAGCATATAAATCCTTCCATTTCACACCATCCAGTCAGAGCTGAAGAAGCTTCTTGGACGAGAAACATCTTCAAAGAAAAACCAGAAAGTCCAGTTGCCTCTTGAAAAAAGCACCTTTGGGTCTTGTCCTTTAGTTTTATCACTTCTTGTTTGGATTTCTGATCTTGACCTGTGCCAGGTCTTTTGATTATGTGTACAATTGCTATCTTAAGATATCGGTAAAAAATTCTGCCTGAGTTTTGCTTATCACTGGGTAGGCATCCAGCTTGCTATCTTGTTGGCTGGCAACCAGCAGTATAGGCACAGGGGGAAAAAAAGGAAAATTTAAGAAGTTGAGGAAGGCAAATTTAGCTATCCTTCTCCCCACTGCAAAATTAAGCAAAGTGGCTTACTTTCGGCTCCACAAATTTGTGACTCTGACCACACCTGCTGTTTGTTGATCTGTAAAGTATTTGTTGGAATGTGGTTTCTAACACATTCTACTGAGTGAATGAATGCAGACTCTGGAGGATGCAAAATCACATCCGCTCCTTTGAATTCCCAAGGATGCTCCTTTTTGAATATCTTCTAGATAGGAGGACTGTCAATCACTGTTGGTCCTACGCCTACCATGATGGAGAAATTGTCCACTGGTAGAAGATGTCACTGATAGAAGACAAATTTTTGTCCTAATGACTTGATAAAGAAAAGAAGGAATAATAAGATCATTTTCCCCCTTTTTGTTTATAGTGTCCAGACATAAAAATCACTGCAAAGGATTTTAAAGTATTTTATATCCTCCCTGACCATTCAGCCATGGTCTTTCAGATTGGTTCTTTTGATCCTTAGTGAGCTGCTCTGAAAAGCGCAACCTTTAATATGTCTATTTGTAGGAAATGATTAGCCTTTAATGCCCTGTTGAATGTTCATAGTTATATTCATTATATTTAGGACACATGCCTTTTGCTAGAGTGGCAAGTCATTGATAATGGGATTAAATGATCCCAGGTAGACTCTGATAAAGATTGAGGAAGAGACAAGCTTTACTACTCTAAGAGGTTTAACATCATTAGCAGAAAAGTTTGCTATGGGATAATAACCCTGTTTCATCCATCTTTTAAATGATAGTGAGGAAACAACAGTTTACAATTCCAAATAAAGAGACATTTGATTCCACTCTTTTTGCTGACACTGAATTTCCCAATTCATTGCAGTGAACCTAGGATCTTTTAAGCGTATGGATATTTACCTTATATTTCATGCTACCTATTCGCCTGGAAACAGGCAATTGTAATTTGGTAAAACTTAAATCATGTTACTGTCTTACTTTTAATGTGCATCTTTGTACATTCCCATTTGTGTTATCCAGTTAAAGTAAACTAAAAGAATATCTGCAGCAGTTTGATTGTAATTCCAGATCTTTAGGGTTCCAGGAGGCTGCAGTTAATCTGATTATTTCAGTAGCAGCAGTATAACTAAAAGTGGAGGAGAAAAAGCTACCTTTTTTTTTTGTAACAATAAAACTGCAAAACTGATGGGTAATACATTTTCCTATTTAAAAGAAATCCTAACTCACCCTTTTTTTCAAGCTAGTGGTGCCCGCAGTATGCTACTACCTTCTCTGAAACACCTAGATGCATTCTGTTGATATTTAATTCATTTATTTTTGTCAGTGCAAGCCCAGGAGAAGGCATAACTTCTATTGGGAGACACTAACATAATCAGCATATAAGACCACCAACACTGAAGGATCTTTTCAGTTTTGGATCTTAACTGCAGCACATCCCTCTTTGGGGGGGAGGAGGAAATGACTCAGATGGTGATGAAAACTATTTAAATGCCAATTCAGACTGCTTGTGTCAGCATTATGCTTTCGGTGTTTGATAAGTTTACCAGCTGTTTCATATATCAAATCATCCTAATGGGCATTGATAAAAGAGAGTCACAGTTCATTACTTTCATATAAAGGGTTGGAAGATATAGACAGTATGCAGCCAGAATCACATTTGCAAGCGGGAGATAAATGCAATCATTTCTAGGGCAGAGCCACAATGTCTTATTTAAAGACATCAGGCTGGCAGATAATCTTTAGGATTCAAAATTTAATTTTTTGCTACCTGTCCTTGAATACCAAATTCCTGCTCAAGTTATAAATCGTGGAAGTGGGACCACCGTATGGATTATAATCCTGTTTCTCTTTGGGTTACGTGGGACTCCCTTTGTTTTTCATGTGGTTGCTATCTCATCTTTTGAAGATGAAGTTCAAAGTGTTCTAATGGGATTTGTGTGTATCAGTATGTGTATGTGCTAGATGCATATAGTTCTGATCTGAAGGAGAAAAAATGTTTTGGATCGGTATATGATTCCTGCCATGGACAAGAAGACCTGCAGCAGGGCCTCTTCCAACCCTATTATTCTATGTTTTGGAGCAGGAGTCTCCAACCTTGGCAACTTTAAGACTTGTGGACTTCAACTCCCAGAGTTCCTCAGCCAGCAAAGCTGGTACAAATGAGAGTTGAAGTCCACAAGTCTTAAAGTTGCCAAGGTTGGAGATCTCCTGTTCTGGAGAGTCACGTAACACCTCTCAGCTGTGTAGTTCTTTTCATATGGTTAGGAGCATCTCTACAAGTCTGTAAACTGCATTAATGATTTTTACATTAATATTCATGATATAATTGCAATTCTTACCGAAGGGCCGTTACCCGAAAACTGGGGCAGAGGACACTGAGCTGATCTTTCCCACTCCCAGTAATGATCTTTACAGTAACTCACATTGTGAACCAGCAGACTCTGATTGGTTTGACCACGGATAAGATGACTAGGGGGGAAAAAGAACACAATTAAATAGTATTTTATATTTAAATGTCATTTTTGTTGTGGTCAAAAAGCCCTTCTATAGTTTAAAACATCAGGAACATTTGAGTCAGGCCTATATAAAAATCCTAATCTTTCTAATAGCGTTTTCCCCTTCAATAATATTATATTGTGCTATAGTAGGCATCCTAGATGATGATGATGATGATGATGATGATGATGATGATGATGATGATATCCATTCAGTCGTGTCTGACTCTTGGCAATTCTATGGACCAGGTCTCTCTACTACTTCTAATCTTGCACTACTTCTTTGAGATTTTCTATCTCAAAGGCTCAGGCTCAACCCATCCAAGACCGAGTGGCTGTGGTTTCCGACGTCCCGATATAGTCAATTGACGCCATTGCTGACTATTGGGGGCGAATCACTGGCCCCCATGGAGAGGGCTCGCAACTTGGGTGTCCTCCTGGATTCACGGCTGTCTTTAGAAGAGCATTTGACGGCTGTGACCGGGAGGGTTTTTCATCAGGTTCGCCTGATTCGCCAGTTGCGTCCCTTTCTGGATCGGGACTCTTACACACAGTCACTCATGCCCTCATCATTTCCCGCCTGGAGCACCCGGAGGCTCCAACTGGCGCAGAGTGCGGCCGCGCGGGTTGTTATGGGAGCAACATGGCGCTCCCATGTAACACCTCTCCTGCGCGAGCTGCACTGGCTCCCGGTGGTCTTCCGGGTGCGCTTCAAGGTTTTGGTTACCACCTTTAGAGCGCTCCATGGCTTAGGACCTGGCTACTTACAGGACTGCCTACTACCACAAATAGCCTCCCACCAGCCGGTACGCTCTCATAGAGAGGGGCTCCTCCGGGTGCCATCGGCCAAACAGTGTCGACTGGTGGCCCCCAGGGGGAGGACCTTCTCTGTGGGGGCACCCACTATCTGGAACGAGCTTCCCCCGGAGATATGGAGGATCCTGGATCTGCGCACTTTCCGCCGCGCTCTTAAGACCTTCCTATTCCAGCAAGCTGGCCTGGCCTAACCTTTGTCCCCTTTTCTTTTAAATTGAAAATTTTAAATCTGTTTTTAAATTATTGGGATGTTTTAAATTTGTCTTGGGCTAAATTGTTTAATCTGGTTTTATTTCTGCTTTTAAATTTTGTATTTATGTATTTTATTTTGTGCCTGTTCACCACCCTGAGTCCTTCGGGAGTAAGGTGGTATATAAATCTAATAAAACAAACAAACAAACAAACAAAGTTTTGATGGCATCCAGCCACCATATTCTTTGATGGTGGCTAGGCACATCAAAGCTGACACCAGACATCATATATAATCAAGGGTGGGTTCTACTTACCTTTACTACTGGTTCACAACAGGAGCACGTGCGCGCTTCTGCGCATGCGCAGATCATCAATTATGACATCTGGGTGGGTGGGCGGAGCCTCCCATTGCTTTTACTACTGGTTCTAATGAAACCAGACAGAACTAAGAGCAGCCCACCACTGTATATAATGTGTAATAACGTAGATTAATTTCAGAAGAAAAGAGAGCTGAGATTGATTGGTGGCTGTCCTGGCTTATGTTGAGGTTTGATTTCAGAGCTAGTCTATAACTCCCAGTTGGTCACCTCATAATTTGGACATTCAAAATAATATTTTGCTGTGTGACTATTATATATATATGTATGTATGTATACATACTTACCCCATGCCATGAACTACCAGGCCAGCGAAGAAAACAATGAATAGGTGATGGGTATACCAGAACACCTCATAGAAGGATCTTCTGATGGTTTCAGTAGACGAGGTCATTATCAGAATTAGCGACACAGTGATTAGGAGTCCAGTCACTCCAGCTATGCTTCTCAGGATTTCAGCTAATGTATTCTAAGGGGAAAATGGTTTATAGGAATATTTGATTAATAGTGTAATAAAAATATTAATTTAATTTAATTTTTTTAAAGATCAGACCCGGGGCATTAATATTAAAACCTATTTTCTATTTGATACTAAAAATTTATCAGTAACAAGGGGTGAAATTCCCATATTTTTGTGAAATGGTAAGAGGAAGCAAGACTGTCTTAGCAGTTCCTATTATATTATACTTGGGTATTCTGAAGGAAAGACATGATTCAAACAAGATTTAATGTAGCAGACGCTAACGATGGGGAAAGCATAGCATTATCAAATAAAGGAGTACAGGGTAATATTTATGATATATATGATTCTATATCCCTCCAGAATGAGGAATATAGAATATGCCAGAAGGAAGTAGCATTTCTGTAGCATTTGCAGAATTTCATCGAAGTTGCTTTGGTTATGCTGTATAGTGATTGGATCCATCTGTCTTAAACGCAATCTATTTTCACAGCAATTACAACGAGGACAAATCCTGTAGTTCATATAAATGAATATTTAATTGCTTAAAATGTGTGGCTGCCCATTGGAACTTACTCACTGGTAAGTGAATTTTGGATGACAGCCTAAATTATTTTATTGGCAATAATAACTTGTACATTTGTACTGGTTTTAGAACAATGACAAATGATGAACATGAAAACTATCATGGTATCATCATCTCTCTCCCCTTCACCATCTCAAATCAAAGATATGTCACCCTGGGTTTCAAGAGAATATGGAATAGAAATTATCAACAACTAATATCAGCGGGCAATTCAAAGTCTTTTATTTTGGTATACTTAATACATTACTGATTAATATAGCCTTGCAAAATGACCCTTACTTGATTCCCCTTTTTATGTATTCTTTTTCATTTCTCTGCTCCCAACATTTCTATGTTAATTTGGGATCTGAGTTGGATTGTGTCAACTGTCTGATGAATGAAAGCTAACCAACCACAAGACTAACACCAAAACCAACCTACTGTGTCATAGCTTCTGATGGGGTTCAGGTAGCTTTCATTTGGGTTCCCACCAATGCCAGACAGTTTCTTCCTCAAGTCTCCTGCTTGGTTCGAATGGCTGAGATGAAATTGTTCTATATTGACCAAATGTGCAATGATGTGAATAGCTACAAAAATAGGTTTTAGAAAGTAAAGATTATGATGTGTTATTACTGGAACAAGCCAGACATCAATTTAGGAGGGACTATCTTCCTGCCATAGTCAATCAGTACATCTGATAAAGTTTCCTTTCCTTGACTAAGAGACAACACATAGGTTTATTTGTGATTGCTGAATGGAAGCATTATTCATTTATCCTTGCAATGCAAAATACCACCATGATTTTTCCTGTGCCTAATGTCAGTCCCTATCCTGCCTCTATTACATCTCTTCTTCCAAATGGTATTGCCCTGATTTTGTATATGTATCTGAGTGTGCATGTGAGTGTATACAAGGAAATACACATGGCAGTCATGGTAGGCAAGGCATTGGTTTATTTCTTTGGCTTTGCTGCTTTCCATCTTCAGCATATTATTTGCCAGGAGGGAAAACATTCACCAATACTTTTATTAGTTTTGAGTCGAGCTACTTTTATAATTTATTATTATAAGAGATATTTTATATAAGCTGCAATTACAAGTCATTAGCTTGTATGCAAAGCTATGTTCAGTATGCAAAGAAAGAATGAAGCAAGAGTTAAGTTCTGTTATTTTGTATTACTTTGTGTTATCCTTCGTAAAACACATACAACTGTCATAGAATTAGTATTTGAGAGAGAAAGACTAGGAATTACAACATGTAGGTGTTGGATAGTAGTTAGGCTGGTTTGTTGCTTTCTAATTAACAACTTTACTATTCCCTGTATAATCAATCACTTGCCATTTTACCAGTAGTCCTTGACTTACGACTGTAATGGTACCCACCCATCAAGGTTGTAAATCATGACAGTCATAAAATGGGTCACCCAAGTGCCTGATCTGATTTTACAATATTTTTTGCGGTGTTCATTAAGCAAAACAATGGTCATAAATTGAGGAGTACTTGTACATTGCTGTAAATAGGAGGATCTCATAGGTAGAAGGCTAGAAGATTCACATCTGTTTCCCCAGAAACTTTCTAGAGAAGGGGTCTCCAACCTTGGCAACTTTAAGACTTATGGACTTCAACTCCACAAGTCAAGTCTTGTCTTGACTACTGCAATGCTCTCTACCTAGGGCTGCCCTTGAAAACCACTCGAAGGCTTCAACTGGTGCAGAATGCGGCCGCGCGGGTTGTGATGGGAGTGTCCCGACACTCCCATGTTACACCCCTCCTGCGCGACCTGCATTGGCTACCGGTTGCCCTTTGGGTGAGGTTCAAGGTGCTGTATAAAGCCTTTCATGACCTAGGTCCGGGATATTTGTCGGACCCCCTGCAGCCAGCAACAATCTCCAATCGCCTGGTGCGTTCCCACAGACAGGGCCTCCTCAGGGTGCTGTCGGCCAGACAATGTCGGCTGGCGATCCCCAGGGGGAGAGCTTTCTCTGTGGGCGCACCCACCCTTTGGAACCAACTTTCTTTGGAGCTCCAGATGGCCCCTGACCTTCGCTTGTTCTGCCGTGATTTGAAGACCTGGCTGTTTCGCAGCCTGGACTGATGGGGGAGGGGTTCTTAATAGATTTTAAATTGATTTTAAATTGTTTTAATTTGGACTTTTAATTTTATATTGTTTTAATGAGAAATTGTGCATTTTATTGTTGTGAGCCGCCCTGAGTCCATTGGAGATAGGGCGGCATATAAATCGCATTAAACTAAACTAAACTAAACTAAACTAAACTAAACTAAACTAAACTAAACTAAACTAAACTAAACTAAACTAAACGTACAGTTGCCAAGGTTGGAGACCCCTGTTCTAGAGCTTCACATTCTAGTTCCACCCTTCTGTGTTTTGAAGCAGTGCTTTGATAGCTCTGCTGTCACCATTCTCTCATGTGACATCCTTTCCCTGTCCATGATGTTTTAGAGTGGTCGAAATGCTATAACCTGTGCAGTTTTACTGGTTATTAAAATGGAAAGGATGGACCTGCAGAAAGAGCCAGGTTTTTAAGGCCTTCCTAGGTTCATGGCCATGTGGTATCAGGAGGGATAGTTCTCCAAAGACCCAGCATGTCTCCTGGGTGCCATAACATGACATTCCTTTACTGATGGGACCCATGTCAATCCTGGGTATTTGGGTTCTAAAAGTTTTAATTTAAAATTATGGATAAATAAGGGTGCAGACACCCTTCTGCAACTATCATGGGCTCTTTCTTCCATTGCTTTGGGATATATGCCTCAGGCAAGATTTTTAAATATAAATGGCTTATTCCATATATCAGTCCTTGCTCACACACACACACACACACACACACACACACACACACACACACTCACACACTCACAGACACACACACACACACACACACACACACACACACACACAAATATATTCCTGCTTTATGAATAACTTTAATGCCTAACTTCTTAAACTTAAATTGGAAAGCGCAGCCAATGTAGTTTGGTGCACTTTTACTTTGTTACATGAGAAAACTAAAATAAGTCAAATTAATGGATTTCTATTCCTGGAATGACTTCTTAATTAAGAAAAAGAAATGTGTGCACATTTTTCAGGAATGTATTCATACGATGAAAGCAAATTGATAAATTGCTGTCCATGAAAAAGAAGCATCTCATCGTATCGCTTTGTGGCATATTCTGAATTCCATACTCTTTTGAGGTTTTCAGCAAAACAAAGAACAAAAATTCAGCTCATTGATTCTGGCAGGAATTATGCCATATTAGATTCAAGAAACATCAGCACCTGTTTGGTAAAATGACTGAAACATTCATCTTATTGTTTAAATGTTCCTTATGAGCTGTGAACAAAGAGAGTAAGAGTAGGCAAAGTGGAGTTAAATTAATGCATGTCAGGCATAGAAGATGGGGATAGAAAGAATATTTTCCCCTTAACATTCTTACAAGCTAGGCGTTCTTAACTGAAACTGAATGCAAATGATCCAGAACTGATCAAAGGAAAGACTTGAGATGTTTTTATATATTGCATGATTTTACAAGATGGTGGTGTCATCAGATACAGATACCCACCAATTTACATGGCTTTAAAAAGTTTTGGACAAAATCAAGGAGGATTGGCTTATCAATGGCTTTTAGCCATAGTACAATTTATTCCTTCTTAAGACACCCTCTCCTCATTTTGTTCTATCAACCAGGTCATTAAGCAAGATGCTCATGAAGTGAACATGAGGGAAAGGGAGAGGGAAAGGGGGGAGAGAGAGACACACACACACACACACACACACACACAGAGAGAGAGAGAGACAGACAGACAGACAGCAAAGATCACTCACTGCTGTCTCATTCAGATACAGTTCTCTCATACAGCTACACCAATGTTACTCTCCCTCAGGCATGCATGGTTGTCAGGGATATAAAATTTGGTGATAAATGCATGCATTGGTTAGAAAATGAATTTTTAAAGTTACCATTTATTACCATCATATTTGCAAATGGTTGCTAACCAAGATAGTTGCTAAACAAGGAGTGACTATATATCTTAAACACAGCAGCGAAATCCATTTACCTTCACTACCAGTTCAGGAACGAAAGTGCACGGGAGTGCGTGTGCACCTCTTCTGCGCATGTGCAGATGGTTAAAAAAGGGACGTAATGACATCCCGGAGGGTAGGTGGAGCCTCCCGCCGCCAGCGCTACCGGTTCGGTGAGCCAGATAGAACTGGGGGGATTTCACACCAGCTGCTTAAACACCAGCTGCTAGGGAACAATCATTGAAGAATATTGTTGTCCTGTCTATATTTGTGAATTTCCTGAATATACCTGGTTGGCCATGCTATAATACCAGAACATTAGACAAGATGGATCAAAGGCTTAATGTTCTTTTATACTTGCATTGTCTCTGTGGTACGGTATCTTTGTTGTACTGCATTTACAATAAACTTGTCTTACTTGCTGGAAAATAAAGTAAGTAAAATCTACATGTACACTATACAAAAGGCACAAATATTCCTATTTCAATTAAAGCTAGAAATAGAAATGTAAATAATGGTGGTAATAAGGATTGTATGGGGTTCCCATTTTCAAAGCAAGTGTATTAATTCCAACTCCACTGAAGCTAGGAGAGACTTCAGAAATGGTTTCCATCACAACACAAGTTATTGCCATAGGAAATCCTGTTTGCTAACTCCAAGGATGACAATTTAGTTTAAGTTTTTCCCCCCCAAAGTTAATTTCCACTGATCCACAATAATTGAGCATTGGGAGGTATGTGGAATTACTAAAGCATGCAACTAATATGCTGAATTTGTATGATTCCAGATAGAAACAAGCAATATTGCAGGCAAAATGTTTTCTAACTTACTTGCATTTACAGCTACTCCATAGGCAATTATTTTGTGAAATGTGATGTTTTTATCCAGTTGTCTCCTCAGTATTGTCCTGCGACACTTGATGAAAACAAAGATGTATTTTAAATCATGTTTATTTTATTTACATGACTCTGAGCTTGAATTTAGTAACTGTGATACTCATTCCTCTCCTCTCTCCCATAATACATGAGAAAGAATGAGATTAGATGTTTTTCAATCTAAAATACAGTTTCTGTTCACACAATTATTTAAGCAAAGTACCTAATCCATAATATGAAGTTGACTTAGTCAGGAACTGTAAATGTGGATAAATCACAGTTTATCCATTTTTTTTTGTAATCTGCAGCTGATAAAAATGGAAACAAAAATATACAACCTCTTCAAAAAGACAAAGAGAGAAGAAAGTCCATAGTTTAACAAGGCTCACTTCTTTAGTAACTGATGCTAATATATAGCTTATTATATTTTATATGTGAATGTAGCCTGCAATTCAAGAGGCTGAATATTAAGTTAGTCTTTTAGTTGCATCACCAAAATATAACTTGTCTGCAAAGCAACAGTTTTGTTGGTTAAAATTGTATTGGTAAAATTATAAACCTTTCTATTATGGAAAAAAAAGATTGTACCATGTATTTAATTGATATAAGCTACATCTGTTTTTCTTTAAAACATATTTTAAAAAGCACAGATAGAGCCATATAGAATTGCTACTGCATCACAAGGCAGACAAATATATTTATTCTGCAGTTGTGTTACAAAAGGCTACATTTTTAGCAGTCCATCTTATTTCTAAATGTCTTAAATAATTTCCTATTTGCAGATTTTTTTCCAGAACTCATCCATTTCATAATTAGCACTTCCATTATACTGGCAAATATGCAGTTTCTGCATTACATTGTTTAACCAGTTTGAAATAGGGATCACAGCTTTTTCCAAAGAATTATGTGAATGATAATTGTGAAAGGTTTCTGTGAATTTTCTGCTATACAATTGCCTTAAATCCTAGCACCACAGTCTTTTGTTGTGAACCACAAGAGTTAACTAGGTTGAAGATATGGTGCAAACAAATCCACATGGTCATTATTCATTTGTGCAAATCATCCTATTTCAGGCTTCATTTTATGAATGTTATAAGGTACAATGAAACAATAAATTCAGACAAGATAAAAATCACAATGGATAATTTCCCTGTGACTCTTGTCTGGTGAATTGGCTCTTTTCCATAATGAAAAGTGATAATAATCATATCTAACAGATGCATTCATGCATCTTTTTCTCCTTGTTTCATTCCATCAACAAGCAAGTTATTATGTACTATGTTAATCAAAGTCGATCCAGACTTGTCTTTCCAACAATGCACAAGTTTCTTCCATTTCTGGAACAAATTGAGATCTAAAGGTAACTACGAAAGAAGGGAGACATAATTTTTGCCAATTCTTTTCCCTCTTGGAACTTTATTGTAGTTTCATGATTCATGATTCAATTTCATGATTAAAAACACTGTTTAGTGAATATAGGAAGTTGCCATGGGAAAAAAGACACAGCTGAAACATATCTCTAGTGGGAAGGCCCTCTGGACTAAGCCAGTATTACGCATCAACTCCATTTAACATGTGTTTTGTTAAACTTTTATTTATTGCATTTATTCTTCACTTTCCTCTAAAATAGGGGCATCCCAGCAAAGCTGGCTGGGGAATTCTGGGAGTTGAAGTCCTCCAGGTTTAAAGCTGCCAAGGTTGGAGACCCCTGCTCTAAAAGGCCAAAGGTTAGGAGAGCCTAAATTTTATGCACACAATGATCCCTTTGTGAGATAGTTTGGGCTCAGAGAGAGGATTGGCTCAAAGCCACCTTTTGAGCTCCTCATCCAGATATATTTACTTACCAGCATCTACTTACCAAAATTATTCATTTACAACTAAATCTTACAGATTATCTTCTTCTTGAAGAAGAAGGGGCATTTCTAGTACACAGTCTGGAAGTATGCTAAAATGTTGAACCATGGCAATAAGAGTTAAAAAGACAACATATGGACTATCGCCATCACTAAACATTACTTACAAAAGTCCCAAAAGGTGCTTTTTCCAAGAGGCAACTGGACTTTCTGGTTTTTCTTTGAAGAAGTCTTCAGCTCTTGGATGAGAAACGAAATGTCTTCAAAGAAAAACAAGAAAGTCCAGTTGCCTCTTGGAAAAAGCACCTTTGGGACAACTATGACCTGGATGACTGAGAATCTCCATAGACATTACTTACAAAACTTCCCCGTAGGAAGGAGATGAGGTTCCTGCTGACTGGCAGGAGGATCAGCAAGCAGTTGAAGTTGAGGCAAGTAGCAGAAGCTCTTGCCCATGCAAGTGCAGACTAGGTACAGGAGAACAAAACTTTTACTTAGGTGAAGTTAAGAATTTCACATGCTAAAACAATCAAATCTCTTTTTGTTTATTTCTAAAGGTATAATTCCTAAAATGACCTTGGATGAAATGATTGATATGGTCTAAAGTGAAAGAAAGAGGCAAAGACATTCAGATTTAAATAGCACAGCAACCTTTTTTGAAAAGGTTGGCCAATTATTTGGTATCAGCAAAATATCTTGCAGTCACATTTCTGATCATGCTACCTGGCAACTAAGTTCAGAGATATCAAATAATAAATTATGCTTATGATGGTCAAACAAATAATCCTACTTTAGCAACATTGTGTGAAGGCCTAGCTCTCTGGAGAAGGCTCTAAGGCCGTGATGGCAAACCTATGGCACGAGTGCCCGAAGTGGCACATGGAGCCATGTTGCTTGGCATGTGCAGTGTTGCTCATTCCTCTTCTGGGCTTCTGGTGCACATGTGCACGTGACAATCAGCTGGCCTTTGTGCGTGCAGCAGTGCCAGAAACCGGAAGAGCTGGTCTTCCGTTTTCTGACATGAGCATGCACGCTGGCCAGCTGATCGGCATTTGTGCATGCACAGCAGTAACTGGAAGTACTTTATCCGGTGCGTGCAGGCCCCCTGGGCAGCTCCTCTTTCTGGTTGCGGCCCTGATGAGTGATCCCTTTTCTGCACTTGGTGCCCCCCGTGCATGTGCTCCCTTTTCGGTACTCGGTGCTAAAAAGGTTCACCATCACTGCTCTAAGGTATAAAATAAAGAAAGGAAGAGAGCAACCAGCAGAAAAGGTGGAAGGATTCAGTTACTCAGATTTACTGATATTGTTGGGAGATCTAAAAGTATCACGTTAGGGACAGATCACCACAAAGAAAATCTATTTCTGTTGTTACTAAGAGAATAAGTGGCCTCTGCAGCAAGGGAAGAAGGCAAAAGAGAAAAGGTTCATTTAAAAAGTGAAGTGGGGAATGAAGAGTTTGTAGATAATGGATATAATTTTTTTTAATACCTCACCCCATACCTTATAAGATGCATTGCATGACCCATTAGAAACTTTAAGTGCCAGTTACATAAAGGGAAATAATTTTTTAAAAAAATTTCTTAAGACAATTATTTTGATAAGTCTAGCCCATTGTTTCTTAACTTTGACAACTTTAAGGTATGTGTGGACTTTGACTTCCAAAAGTCCTCAGCCAGCATGCGGAGAGTTGGACAAACAAAGTTACCAAGTTTGAGAAACACTGGTCTAGATAAAGAGATTGGTGCATACAGAAGCAAAGATGAGGTGGAAAGTTGAGCAAATGAAGGGATTGGGTTGGCATAACAAAATAGATGGAGAGCTAAGTAAAAGATCCAGAAGGTATTTCAAAAGAAGTTTACTCACACCCAACATAACCCGTGTGTAGAGGTAGGCGTCCTCGTATTCATACCAGAAGAATGTGTCAATGAACAAGTAGAAGTTCATCCCCAACCACAATAACTAGAATAGAAAAGTTTTCACTAGTTGATTCCAAGTATTTATTTAAGCCCATTGGTTTAGAAATGTCTTCCTTGGTGCTTTGAGAAATTCACAAATGCTATGTGGAAAAAAATAATAATCAGAAAAGCCAGATTCATCTTCTCCGTGGCTTCCTTTTTCTATTTTACAAATCCAGGAGGAGAATAACAGATATCTGGACTGCACTTTGCCACCATAACTTATACGCTATAGAAAACCTGAAAAATGTAGCAAAAATTCAAGAATTCCCCTCCAAACACCAGTGATTTATCAGATTTATCAGATTCAGCAGCTTGATTATGAAATACTTACAACTAGCAGAACTGACAAACTTTCATTCAAAATCCAAATCCCCATCTTTGATTTTCTTTGTTCTGCACTATAGCAGAGATTTGCTATTTCCTTGTAATGCCAACTGAGTCCTCTGGATCTTCCCCGCACTGCATATTCAGCACTACAACTGCAACCTAGGGATACGCTATTCTAATTAAGAGCTTTCTACCAGATGTCAATCTCCAAGGGGAAGAGACTTTGTGATTTGTGAAACGAACAAGCAAGTCATGGAAGATACATCACGTGTATTCTAATCAATGAGGCCTTCCCCTCCCCCAGTCATCTACACAACTGCAAATAACAACTTTAGAGATGCCCTGGAGTTCTTCTTCCAGCTGCAAGCGAAAGGAGTGCAGAGAGAGCTGTGCGGAGTTTTGAAAGGGGGAACTCTGCTTCAGCAAGGCTTTGATCAAAGTGATGCACTGATCAAAGCGGCCCCCTTGCTTGGGGGGGGTTTCTATACATGGCTGCACGTGCTCAGAGGCTCCTTTCCCTTGCATTACAGCAGATGGCTCAGTCAAGCTGGCCGGCTTTGATGTCGAGATATGTGGTGTAGAAGCTAAGCGACTCCATTTTCCTAGTAAAGATATTGCCTTGAATTGGAGCATTGTAATAGCAGAGATCAGGAGTCCTGAAGCCCAGCAAACCCACTTCAAACATTAATATATATATGTATTATAATGAAGTAAATCATTCAGATTGAGCCTGGATCCTGGTAACTTCATAATTACCATGTAGTTTTCTTAGCAACAATAGAGAAGTGGTTTGACATTCCCTTTTTCCATTCCCCCCCCCCAACTTTCCAGCCCTAGTCCACAGTCCTAGTGTTCTCCCATTCAAGTACTAAACAAGTCCATTCTGCTTAGCTGGATGGTTGGCCAGGTGCAGCTGAGGGTTATTATTTTGGATCAGCCATATCCCAAAAGTAACAAATCAAGGCTTTCATTTTTATTCCAAGGAATCTAAATTTTCTTCAGAAACCGAGTCAGGACATGCAGCTTTTTGCACAGAAAAAAGTCGTGTGCACACGCATGTGAGCACACACAGAGACCAAAAAAGGATTACAGTCCTCAGCTTGTTCTGTAGACGTTGACTGGATTAGCAAGCAAGTTTCTTTCAAGCCCAGTGATATTGACCATTTCTTCTGGTCCATCTGAGAACAGAAGCTTAGGGATCCTTGGTGCTCTCTGAGCTTGGTTGTTTTCTTACAGATGTTTCATCACCCAACTAGGTTCCATCACCAGTGCTGGAAGGGAGTGGAGTTTGCTTTCATTTTATATTCTAGTGACTTGCCCTGCCAGTGTTGATGGGGATGGTTTTGATGGTCCTTTGTTGGCTTGTTTGGCAATTCCTTGATTGGAGTATTGTTTACTTCTTGATTGTTGATTTGATGTTAATCTTGGTGTTAACATCACTAATTAGGAAAGCCAAAAGAGATCAGTCACATCCTCTATCTCATTGAAAATCACTCCATTTCCCCATTTATTATACACACCTATGCAAAAGTCTACACTGCTCCTGGACATGGCTGTACTTCACCCTAATGCCTGGGGAAAGTTTCACTAATCCAAATTCACCTTTCTAGGAAGTACAAGACCTTCGTGATGTGGTGCCCTCACATGTTAGGCTACTGCATTTTTCTCCTCCCTCAAGCTGAGGGTTTAGTTTAACTATTTATAGGGCATACCTTTGAATAGAATAGAATAGAATAGAATAGAATAGAATAGAATAGAATAGAATAGAATAGAATAGAATAGAATAGAATAGAATTTTTATTGGCCAAGTGTGATTGGACACACAAGGAATTTGTCTTGGTGCATATGCTCTCAGTATACATAAAATAAAAGATATGATCATCAAGAATCATAAGGTACAACACTTAATAATAGTCATAGGTTACAAATAAGCAATCAGGAAACAATATCAATATAAATTGTAAGGATACCAGCAACAAGGTTACAGTCATACAGTCATAAGTGGGAGGAGATGGGTGATGGGAACGATGAGAAGATGAGAAGATTAATAATAGTGCAGACTTAGTAAATAGTTTGACAGTGTTGAGGGAATTATTTGTTTTGCAGAGTTGGCGATTTCAAATAGAAAGAACCACACATTCTTTCAACATGTATTGTTGTTTCTAATATTTTCCTTACAAACTCCTTGAAGCTGAGACCTCTCAGTCTAGGTCAGTGCAAAATGCCTTATATTAGATGGTACCCTATGAAATGATGAACAATAATTAATTATAAAACACGAATATATCATGATATTAGTAACAGTTATTGTTTAACTGTAACAGGTATCCATAATTACTTAAAAGTACCCCCCCAACTTTTGCACACCATAAGATAGAAAATGAGAAAGCGAAATAAGGTCGGTTACGATTGGGTGACCTTCTTTTCTCCTCCCCTCCTTCCCTTTTTAATGTCAGCATCTGAATTAGCCATACTTCAAAGCCAAAGGAAAAAAAATCTGCACAAGACATTCTCTTTTGAAGTACAGCTGATCCAGACACCAGTTTTTCTAAAATGAAAGTCTCTCTTTCTCTCTCCCCCTCTCTCCTCTCTCTCTTTCTCTGTTTTTTTCAAAGGCATCTGACTGGGATTTTTCCAAGAACAGCAAAGTCAGAGGCTGCTTTGGATTCCTAACCATGAGAGTGCTTCTAAGTATACTTCAAAGAAGAATTGTTCATGTAGCGTCTCTTTGAAGTTCATCTGATTCAGATCCAGATGCTAGCTTTCTGAAAGAATCCAGTATTTCCACAGGAATTAATAGCGCTCCTCTAACATATTATTTAACAAAAAGTAAAGTACGCTCTCAAACATAAAGTGATTTAGAATAGATTTTGAAATGTGGATGAAACAAGGGGTGCCAGATGTAGGAATCGTGCCAGTTCATCAGTGTTTTATTTGTTAGACGCGACAGCTCAAATCTAATAAACATACAGTCTAAACAGAAAGTATTGTCATCTGTATGCAACATTACAGGCTTTTAAAGACTTTGAGAGTCTTGAGGCAGATATTCCTTTGAGATCCATTGCCACTTTATTCTCACTGCATCTGGGCCAACATCGTATTTTTTTCCCCCCATTGCTTTTCATCCATAGAAGTCAAATTTACTGTTGAGCATTTCCCTCGATATCTGTCCATGTAGTTTTCTCGGCTGAATACAGAAGTGATTTGCCTTTGCTTTCTTCTGGGATGTGTTTTAACTTTCTATTCTAGCATATAAAGTCCCTGCTTTTCCTAACCTCTTTTTCTTACCTGAAAACTTCAAAATCCTGTACACTCTTTCATGTCATTTGAGTGACTTGTAATAAAGCTATTATTACTCATCTGTGGATGCTGTTTGTGTGTGTGTGTGTGGGGGGGTACATTAGCTTATATTAGCTATGACTGTTCTTTATCTGGAGACATTTTGGGATGATATTGTTTTATTGCACCCTCTGATTCTTTTGAATCCTGAAGCATAACCTAGATGAAGGACAGTCCACCTTACAAGTTGCTTGAGTAGAAGAATGTCTATGGAGATTCTCCATAGACATTCTGGGACAACCTTTTTTCAAAAGGCAACTGGACTTTCTGGTTTTTGTTTGAAAATGTTTTACTTCTCATCCAAGAAGCTTCTTCAGCTCTACTTCAAAAGAAAGAATGTATACTACTTGCACTCAAAAGAATGTATATATACATTCATACACATACATACATAATACACATAACAAACAAAATGGATGTGATATATATACTGTGTAGTATCCCAGACAATCCTGCGGACCTGATCAAGCATCGCTTATATGCCATGTCCTGGATAGAAGGAAGTGAACTACCAATAAACTTTTCTGCTATCCTCACCACTCTCTGCACTGCCTTCCTGTTTAAATCAGTAATGCTCCCAACCAAACTCTCAAAGGTCTGAGCTCCCCCCCTCTCCCCCCCAAAAAAGTCAGGATGCCACTTGCTTGCCTTCCCAATGGTTTATTGAGCCAGAATCTCAGCACACAGTGAGCTCAATGAACAAGGTTAGCCCTGGGAGCCTCCACCTCCCAGCTGCTTAATGAAGGCTGGAGCCACACCCTACCCCCAGCTGTTCCAGCCAAACCACCGGCAAACACTGTCAGCTGTTTGTTGGCTCTCAGGGAAATGTGATTAGCTGTTGGTCAGCTTTGCTCCTGGACTGGCCTCGCTTGCTGCTCATATTTCTGGCTTCTGATGCTCATGGTCCCCTCTCCTGATGTTGCTTGCCAGTAAGTCCAGTAACTCCCACCGCCCACCTTCCATGTCAGGGATCATCCCCCCAGGTGTGGCAACCCTGAGATGGCACTTATAGTTGCTGCCTTTTGGGGGGTTGACACAAACAGTAACGCAACACACACAAAGTCCGTTCAAACCTTAGTTTACTGAATAAACCAGTCTTTTACAACAACGGCTGTTAATTAACTGCATTAACAGCTGCCAAGAATTCAAAGAATAATAACTGAAAGCTTACTATGGTTGGCAGAATGCCCAGAAGCAATTTGCAGGAAGCTGATAAGATAAGCAAAACAAGACACGAAGGTATGTGAACTAAGTTGTTCTCTGCAAATTGCTTCAGTCGGCGTTCCTCCTTAAATAGGCTAAGGGAGTGGCCAATTAGCCCCAATCCTTACTCTTGAGGAGACCTCCTCCTGAGGAGCCACTCCTGCCTTTTGACAGCTCTGCACACCCGTGCATCAAGAAAAGGCTCCTCCTCTTCATCCTCTTCACTTAAAGGAGCTTCTGGAGGTTCTGAAGCCCTGGCTGAATCCCCGCCTCTGGCACCACATCTTATCCAGCCTCTTCATTGTCCGACTCAAGTGCCAGCTGCACAGGCTGCTGGCACAGCACCACACCAACCTCCTCGCTGTCTGAATCAGCTACTAGCTGCACAGGCCGCGTACGGGCCACAACAGACAGGTTGGTCTCGATCGTCCCTCTAAAAAAATGGTAAGGACAGGGAAAAGGAGATGTACTTTTCTCATGCAATGCAGAAAATGCAGCCTCAAGATCTTAATCCTTGACCATGTCATAACTGGCATTGTTACTGTGCCTTTGCAATTGGAAAGGCTTGTGTTGAGAAAAAGAAAACAACACTATTCTAAAACCGGAACAGTGAAAGATGAATTTCTACTGCCTTCCACGGTGGGCTGGGAATGAACGAGAGAAAAATCACAAGGGTATGTCCTCTAAAAATGATTAGCAAGGCAATTCCATGGGTTAGTTTGCTATGAGGAAGTGTCCACAGAAAACCTTCAGTAATAGAATGACAGATAATGAAAGCTTCAGAGCTCAGGCAAATCTTCCCCTGGATGTTCTTGCTTTCTGTGTGCACAAGCCCCTTCCCCCAGGGAAACACTAAAATGTGAAACCTTCCATCTGCAATGTGAAAAGCTGCAGCAGCAAATAGGACTCGGTTAAAGTCCCAGTGATTTTCAATGGACTAAATTACAAGATGTCTAGCCAGGTTACAGGCTCAGTTATCTGAAAAGATGGGGGGGGGACACAATTGGTTGGTTGTTTCAATTATTCCCCCACCCCCTCCAAAGCCATATAAGCTTTAGGCTGGCTGAAGGCTTTTAGTGCTTCAAGAGAAAAGTATCAGAAGGCTTTTAAAAGATTGCAGCATGTAGCAGGTAGATACCAAATGTTTCTTATTCTCCTCAAAAAGGAATACTTCTGTTACTACAAGATTGAAAGGAGCCATCAAACATGCAGAGAGGAGTCTTAATATTCCCTAGCAAAGATCGTAGAAGGAAATAAGGTAAAGGTAAAGGTTCCTCTCGCACATATATTCTAGTTGTTCCTGACGCTAGGGGGCGGTGCTCATCTCTGTTTCAAAGCCGAAAAGCCAGCGCTGTCCGAAGACGTCTCCATGGTCATGTGGCTGGAATGACTAAGCACCAAAGGCGCACGGAACCCTGTTATCTTCCCACCAAAGGTGGTCCCTATTTTTCTACTTCTATTTTTTATGTGCTTTCGAACTGCTAGGTTGGCAGAAGCTGGGACAAGTAACGAGAGCTCACTCCATTATGTGGCGCTAGGGATTTGAACCGCTGAACTGCTGACCTTTCGATCGACAAGCTCAGCATCTTAGCCACTGAGCCACCGCATCGCTCAATAAGAAAAAAAAATCGTCAAAAAGAAGGAAATAGAGTGAGTTAATTGTACTCCATAATGAATAATTCATTTTTAAAACTTCAGATGGACAGGTAGAATGACAAATACTGCTCAATAAAGAGGATACTAAACTTTATGGCTAAGATACCAGGTCCACCTTCTGGACCAAGGTGCCTGGACCACTTGTCAAAGAATGAGAAAATCTCAAGTTTCTTTATTTTGAACTTTCCACCAATAATCTCTTTCCTTGTAAACTAAACAATTCTAATTCCCATTAAAATTTTTCTTTACTCTATTTTTCAAAGCTCTTACAAAAGTTGTATTCCAAATTCAACTGGTCCCTTAATCCATTTAAAATGTTTTTGGGTTAAATTCTAATTCAGTTTTTTGTCATTTGTTTTATGTTTTTGAATTCTTTAAACTATAGGCTATTTTTTTTCTTCTATTTTTAATCATCAGATAGATTTTCAGACTTCTTTGTAAGACCTTTTAACTTTAAAATAATTTTAAATCCAAAAGTGATTAAAAGTGGGAACAGACAAATTTAGTATCCTAAAAGACTACACCAGGATTGAGAGTTTGATAGTTTCCCTCATGTCCTGGCACTCAGACTCACAAGTCAATTGTTGTCCTGTGTTCTCCTTACGAGGAGCAACCATCTGGATTACAAATGGGCAATCTCTCATCCTCTCCTTATCCAGAAGGGCTCCCTTGGAACGAGCTTGATGCCTGTCCATCAGTCATCTAATCATCATTTCTGCTTATTTGGATGCATCTAATTCACCAGGTTTTTTTTCACCCAGAAGTCCTGGGAGCAGTTGTTTATTAATAATGGTGCTGGGTTCCTTTGATGGGGAGGAAATTATTTTAGATTGTGTCATCTGTTAGGGTGATTAAGTAGGCTCAACATTGTCAAACAATTATCTGTCCCAAGATAATTATTTAACTAAAAATTTCATATCTTCAGAAGTGAACTATATTTTGAAACATATACACTAGAATAAATATATACATAATAAACAGACAAAGCAGAAATATTAGATTTGTTTAGCCCTATCATGGTCAAAATTCTCTTAAATTGCTTTCATTTTATGCTGGCATTTAAGATAAACTCAATAAATATATATTATTGTGTACTATTCTATCTAGTCTGTATACTCATTTTTCAGATGAAAATTATAGGTTTCTAATATAGTAGTGGATAGGCTCAGTGTGTCCTCCTGAATTATCAGTATTTTCCTCATAAGAATGCAAAGTAATTCAGTTAAATAGATCATGAAATTGCATGAGATAGCAGCAAATTATAATAGTATGTATTTTTCTTTCGCTACAAAGAAAATGCCTTTATATAAATTGTTCAGTTCCTACATTATGATAACCCTCAATTTGTGTTTATTTTACTAAATTCTGGGAATTATGGAGTATTAATATGTTAACTTCCCTAGTCTAACACTTAATTTTAGAAAATCAATTTGGCCTTGTTTATTAAAGGCATAGATTATTGGATTAAAATGATCTGATTTCTGACTCCGATTCAAACAGGTTGATGACATATTTTCAGATAGTTGCATTATGTTTGCAATAGGATATTCGGAGGTTTTTTTTCTTCTTCAGTTATTGCCCTAATTTCCCATATATTCTCTCTGAATAAAACAGATTAGGGTAATGTGAAGAGCTGAGCAGGAACTGCAGAAGTTTAGATAAAATTCTTGTGAGCCAATTTAATTGCTGTTATACATCACGGTCAATAGACTGGAGACAGCTTACATGTGCTAGATTGCAAATAATTTTTTTCAGGCATGTTTTAGGGCTCCAAATCTAAATTAAGTGTTAGATATTGGAGGTTTGCTTCAGAATATTTGTTGTTAGATAACTTGTTGTAAGAATGGAGTTTATCATGTTAAATTGAGTTTACAACATTTGATATCAAATTCAGCAGTAGTAAAGCACAATGCGTGTTTTCAGTAATAGAATCAGAGGTTGTATTAGCATCCTATACATAAAAACTATTAAAAATTCTCCATTCTCTAAAAAAGTTGAAATATCTTAGATGTTATCAGATGATATCCTATGTTGCCCACCGCTCACACGGCCCGGTTCTGAATAAGCCACGCCCCTGTAGTGGGCCTTGGCCTGGGGGTTGGGACTCTTGCTTTTCAGCTCTCTCTGGGTGTTTTGCAATGCAGAAGCATCATTTGCATATTGTAAGTGATCTACCCACAGTGGATTTCAAAAGATAGTAATCTGAATTATTTTCCACCATCAGATATATAATATGAACAAACTTTCATTATGTAAGATACTTTTACGGTACTTTTTTTTTTTTTTTGTATAGAGATGAGAAAGATGTGGTAAAAAAAAAAACAGCTCAGGCATGACATTTCCTGTTTCACTTCAGGCTTGTGGCTGTCTCCTAGTCCAGGGGTCCCCAACCTTTCGGACCTCAGGGACCACTAAAATCATAATTTTAAATCCCGCGGACCACTAATATGATCTTCCTAATGACCAGCTAAGTGGGCATGGCTAGGTGGTCATGTGACTGGTGGGCGTGGCCAACTTGATGTCACTCATGTTAAGGGGCTCTCATCGGCCTCTACTCACCCCTTACAGCCACTCCTTGCCTCCCCACCCGGGCTCCTTAGGGCCCCAACAGGAAGCAGTTGTTGAAGCTAAGCAGCCACCACAAGAAAGAATTGGCAAAAAAGCTGGCTCAGTTCAAATTGGATCTGGCCAAGAAGGAGGCTCAGCAGAAGCACCTCATTGAGGACTATGAGCATAGGCTTTCCAAACACAGGGAAGACCTGTGGGAGTGCAAGGCCAGGTACTGGCGCCTGGAGGCTCAGTGGGCTGAGATGGTCAGCCAGTTCCAGGCCATGATGCAGTCCCACTGGAACAAGGCCCTCCAGCTCTTCGCCACCAGTGGCGCTTCCCTCCAGCCTCTGCCCAAAGCCCCACACCAGGAGACCGAAGCAGACCCCAAGTAGGAATTTCTGCTCCCTTCCTACCCACACAAAAAGACCCCAAAGGAGGAGACTCTCTGCAGCAACACAAACGTTCATTGCACGTATCCGTCCCAGGGGCCATAGTTTGAGGCCCCCAGATTTTATATTTAGCAATATAAAAAAATGCAAATAATTTTTCTGCAGACCACCAGAATTTTCTCACGGATCACCAGTGGTCCACGGACCACTAGTTGGTGACTGCTGTCCTAGTCTACAAACTATTGAGAGTATAAAATAAGTTAAACTATGCATTTTGCTGTAGGCTTCTAAAGGATGGATATTCTATAAATGTGATTAAAAGATGGTATTAAAATATTGGTATGCAATGTAATTGACTAATAAAGTTTCTTCCACCCTTCCTATTTTTATGTCTCCAACTTAAAAAACCACAGAATTTATTTTGGAGATTTGGGTCTCCTTCCTTCCTTATAAGAGCTGTGGTGGCACAGTGGTTAGAATGCAGTATTGCAGGCTAATTCTCCGGTTGCCAGCAGTTCGATTCTGGCTGTCTCAAGGTTGACTCAGCCTTCCATCCTTCCGAGATGGGTAAAATGAGGACCCAGATTGTTGAGGGCAATATGCTGACTCTGTAAACTGCTTAGAGAGGGCTGTAAAGCATTGTGAAGCTGTATATAAGTCTAAGTGCTCTTGCTTTTGCTATAGTGCAATTTGTTTCCCCCACCAAAGTTATCAATAAAGTATAATGAATTTCCAACCCTATATTAAGAGGGAGTTCAAAAGTATATTCCAAACAGGGCAATATTTATTAAAGCAGTGAAAGAAATAAAAGCAGCAGATTAAAAACCCAGAGCTCGCTAATGAATTAAGCCATAACAATGAAAGTCATTGCTTAGGCAGGCTTGAGGTTTCTGAAGACATTCTTCATTCATTCGTAAATGCAATTTTTATGGAGCTTTTATGCATACATGCTGAACACAAAATGGAACCATTAGTTCTCTCTGATAACCTGATACATAGCTTTAACGTATATCAAACTGTTTGTTCATTGCTCTGAAATCAAGTAAGACAATGCACTTTATTTTGAACTTTGTAGCATGAAGCAATCTTGTCAGGTCACAAAAATGTCACCTCTTTGGAAAACAACCCAACCTGCTTGCATTTACAATGTATCCATTGTGCCGGTTGTAGTTTTCTTTTCGCAGGTACTTCCTGTTGGTAACAGGGAAAATACTTTTTCAGAGAACTATTGTGTGACCTTTTAGAAAAAAAAGAGTGGAACATTAATAGCTATTCTGAGCCTTGATTTCAGGCAGAGGGCTTGCTCATATTGCCTATATCTATCTTCTTTGCTTTGTTTGAAGCTACTGACTGCCAAATGTAGAGGCTCATAGTGAGAAGATGTGAGCCTAAGATGTGGCTCCTAATTCACACCCACTTTGAAATGTTTTGGATAGAGCAGATTTCCCTCAGTTTCTCCCTTCTAGAAATTTTGTGCTGTACAGGGGAGGGCTGCTGGGGGTTCGCAGGGATTTGGGAGAACCTCTAGCTAAGCTTCTGTGCAGTTTGGAGAACCCCCAAATCCCACTCCTGGCTGGCCCTGCCCACCCTGTCCCTCCCAGGAGTCTCCATGCAGCCCATTTTGGATGCAGATAAGTGCAGGGCACGTGCGGAGGCTCAGGGAGGGCGAAAAATGGGCCTATCAGAAATTTGGGAAGGCCGGAAATGGCCTCCAGAAGGCCTCCGGAGCCTGGGGAGGCCGTTTTTTTTATTTTTTTTTTTAAAAATTTGATTTATATGCCGCCCTTCTCCGGAGACTCAGGGCGGCTTACAATGCGTTAAGCAATAAGACATTGTTTTTGTCCTCCTCGAGGCTCAAGGAAAGCCTCCAGAGCCCAGGGAGGGAAAAAAACACCCCCCGCTGTCGTGGTGCAGGTGGCCGACTAGGCCACGCCCACCCAGCAACCGGACAGAGAACCCCTTGCTAAAATTTTTGAAGCCCACCCCTGGTGCTATACCTCTTTTCTTCCTCATTATGGTCATCTCACTAGGATGGGGGACAGCAATCCAACACATTTGGAGAGCAAGATATTAGGCAGGATGATATACTGGATCAGTAATTGCACATATAAACAACTAAACTCCGTAAGGCAAGTGAGGAAGAACTAAGTCAGAACAGCAAATCCAGCCACAATATGAACTTGGATGACAGCAAAGTTTGTCTTTCGTAGACAATGCCAGAGCTGCAATCAGAAGGATAGCAAAGCAGCTTCAAAATGGAATTGCCTGTTCTTCTTCTCTCTTTCTTCTCCTCAAAGGGCCTGCAACTTCTAGCAAGGCTTGCTGCTAACCTTTCCTTTTTCAAAGGCTTTGTAATATCACATTGTCAGCAGACTCATCATGGTGGCTTGCATTTTGGAAATAGCATGGGACACTCTTGGAAAAAAAGGCAATCATGGAGGGGCAGAGAATGAGGAAGAGGAAAGAAATCAGCAGATGGAAAGAGTGGAACTGCTGACTGTCCACCACTAGGGCCAGCAGAGAAAAAAATAGGTCAGGCAGATTACTCAGGTCTGTTTGTCTGATCATGATCATCATTGAAAACACAGAATAGAGACAAGTACCCTATCCTTTATTAGCAGGTCCTGTCAGATAAAATGTCTAACTCTGCACTCTATGGTTTAGCATGGGTTAAATCCCTTAAACCCATCCCATTCCCAACTCCGCCTTACCTTTGACTCCTCCCTCCGGATATATAAGTCCTTGTCTGTAAAACTTCTCCCTCAGATTTAGGTGAATACCTATGAGATACAGAAGCAAGATTATAGATGTATATGAATAGGTTAAGTAATATTCTCAATAATAAATAAATAAGTAATTTCTGTTATTGATGAAGTACTGAGAGTTATTGGGCTAGATCCTAGAAATTTAACAGGTCCACAATGTGTCTTGCAAAATCTCCAACTCTCCTATTCTCTTTCTCCAAGATTATTCACCAGCAGCGTAGAATGCAAACTGTACAGTTCAGGATGTATATTTACTTTTCCCGCTTACCATTGAATGTACTTTTTAAAATACTGTTATCGCATCAATTTGTTCTGTTTGTTGCTTTATGAAGTGCATGTATTCCATTGCTAACACACACACACAGACTCACCCAACATAAGATTTTGATTTAGAGTTTGCAATTATAATTTGCAATTACAATTTGCAATTAGATGAAATGATTACAGTATTCTTCATTTCCTTCATCTTTGCTTAAGGGACAAAATACAATTGCAGTGCATTACACTTCAAATGAATCAGGATAAAAGCCTCTCTGTAGCTTTAATATCATTTCAGTTAAGGTCAGTGGGCAACAGATGTAGACACTATGTATAAGGTAAGTTTTACTTTTGTGATGCTAGATATTGCAGAGAGAACACACAATGGAGAATTACCAAGCATTCTCAGAATTGTGAAATTGTAACAATTCATTTAATTTACCTAAAGCTTAGATTTTTGGATCATAGTTAAAAATAAAGGTTATTAGATTTCAAGTGTCTTTATTAAAGCAAACTGTAGATCTATGTGCACTTGGATGCTCCATTCAGTGCAATGAAATTTACTTCTGACCTAAAATCAGAAGATTGCTAAATAATAGTTTGATGTGATCTTACACTTATCTTCTCAGTAATGTCTCACTGAGTGCAATGGAATTTAAACCCACATTAACATCTTCAGGTTTGCAGTTTAGGAGTAAATCTCTATTGTCCTCAAAATTCCACTTTTATTGAAAGCGATGTGTCTCATTTAAAAGCAAACAGCCATTATAGGTTTATCCTTATTTGTTTTTGGGTAACTGATACTACTGTGTCAGTCCCTTTCAATGCATGATATTATTTGGTAACTTTTGTAGAGTATCAGGAATGATTTGTCTGGAGATTGGGAGGATACATCTGATTAGTGGTTTACATTTTACTTTTATTTTTTAAAATATTACCGTATGTCTTTAGGATACAGTCTTCAATTAGATCAGCCAATTAGTTTTGATACAGGACCCAATGCAATGGCTTTGACTCTTGAGCAGTACCATGTAGACAAAGAATTAAGGATTTCATTGTGTTATTCTTCTCTTCTCTTCTCTTCTCTTCTCTTCTCTTCTCTTCTCTTCTCTTCTCTTCTCTTCTCTTCTCTTCTCTTCTCTTCTCTTCTCTTCTCTTCTCCTCTCCTCTCCTCTCCTCTCCTCTCCTCTCCTCTCCTCTCCTCTCCTCTCCTCTTCTCTTCTCTTCCTCTCCTCTCCTCTCCTCTCCTCTCCTCTCCTCTCCTTCTCTCCCCTCCCCTCCCCTCTCCTTCCTTTCTTGGATGACAGAATCTAACTCAGCTTGTGACTGTATATAGATGTTGACAAGTTAATGTTGAAAACACTGTTTTAGCCTTGATAAGATAAGGATGGGTTAAGTCTGAAGAGCAGTCAAACTCTGGCAACTTTGTCTTTTCTACTGTGCCCATATCACATCGCCTTCAATTTGTTCTCATGCTTTAAAGCTGATGGGACCTGAAAAATGGGAATGAATGCTACCACTTTTTAAAAGGTGGACAACGGGCGGACATCTGCACACTGTTTTGATAAATATTAGTGTTTATGGAGGCATAGCTTTTTCAGGGTGGGCCCTCTCATCTCTAATGTCTACACTTTTTCATTTCTTTCCATTTTGCCCTATCATTGTGTCAGCTAAAACAGTGGGACTATACAGTGATTAAAAAGACATGGAAGCTGTGTGATGCAAGATAAGAATGAAAGAAAACCAGAAGCACTGAGCAACAGTGAAATTCTATCCTGCCCTTTTCAAAGTTTCAAAAAGGGTATCGTCTTCAATTAGCTAAGAATAAGCAAATATCTGCTACACACACACACACACACACACACACACACACACACACACACTCACGCCAGCTGGGACAATCACTTGTTATTGCACAGAAATATCAAATGCACTATCAAAGTAGCTGCAAAGAGAGATACAGATTTTCAGTAAACATAATAATTTGCTAATTCAAATGTTTACGTAGCCATATGCAAAGAATAAACTAAATAGCTGTGGAATGCATTGCAGTGTAGTGGAAAGGAATTATTGTATCACCTGGAGATTGTATACTTGTCCAATCTTCTGTCCAGACACTAATTTAATCATAGGGTCCTACTCAGATTGCAAAGCACATGAGAAGGCTGGACCAGGGCTGGGTTCTACTTACCTTTACCACTGGTTTGCTTGCTTCGCTCGTGCAAGCGCTGATGACAACATCCGGGGTGGTGGGCGGGGCCTCCCGCTGGTTTTACTACAGGTTCTTGTGAACCGGTCTGAACTTGGGGCAACCCACCACTGGGCTGGACAATTCAAAAGGAGCTCTGCTGTGATTCCTCAAGGTCAGCAGATATTTGTTTCTATCTTAGTGTGATATCATACAAATTACAACAAACAAATTAAAATTCATATTTTGTTTTGCAGTTGCAGTAGCAACAATGAAGTTCTGAAGAACTTGAGGATGGTCCAGTCTGTCTTGAAAGAGAACTCTTGCCTCATCCCCCTCCTATTTGCTGAGCTTTTGTTGCTTCCAGTGGTTTTTTTCATTGGACTGAGAATGGTGGTGCTATGGAACTGTCTTTACAATTACTTCTGGTTCTTGTAGTCTAAAAAGGATGCATTTGTTTGGAACATGCTGCCTCCCCCCCCCCTTTGGTCAATGTAGCAGACCACACCCATAAGGCATTTGGGAAAATGTCTGATGGCAAAACTGATGGCATGGTCTTATGCCACCTTTATAGCTTTCAATAAAAGCTTTCTTTTAATAGAAGAGGAATGATGACTTGGTAACCAGAGAGCTATTCCAGATCCTGATAATTTTTTTTAATTTGTGTAAATGACCCCCCAAAATAGGCATGTATGGAAAATACAGAGACATTTTTTAGTTCATTCACTGTTTGCACGGAATGGAAATGAAGGAACGTGTCTGGCTGCTGCACAATATATATGCCTACAGGATGAAATATTGGTAGATGGTCTTTGTGCAACTGTTTATTGGTCAACTAAAGAGAGAACACTGATTGATTCATGAGGTTATGATCTTGGCATTCTGAAGTTGGCAAGAATAATGACCGTTAGGTTTGATTCAAATCACTTTGGAGGGATTGATATAGTGCAATGACTGGCAAAGTTAAGATTTGTGGATTTAAACTCCCAGAATTCCCTCATTCAGCATGCAGGCTGGGGAATTCTGGGAGATGAAGTCTATGAATCTTAATGTTGTCAAGGTTGAGAAGCATTGGTATAGTGTGTGGAAGTGGTGGACAGGCCTTGAAACAGAATTCTGATACTCAATAGCCCTTTAAAGAAAGAATTACCCACTTTCCAGTGCAACTGAATGGAGATTGCAACTGTGAGAAAACAAATGGAAAATCTGACCAGACTATCTCAAAGCTAGAGATGGGTTTCAGCAGGTTCTGACCAGTTCTGGAGAACCAGTAGCAGAAATTTTGAGTAGTTCGGAGAACCGTTAAATACCACCTCTGACTGGCTCTGCCCCAATCTATTCTCTGCCTCCCGAGTCCCAGCTGATTGGGAGGAAATGGGGATTTTGCAATAACCTTCCCCTGGAGTGGGAAGAGAATGGAGATTTTACAGTATCCTTCCCCTGCCACGCCCACCAAGCCATGCCATGCGCACCAAGCCATGCCCACAGAACCGGTAGTAAAAATTTTTAAATCCCACCACTGCCCAAAGCTGCAACTCAAACAACACCTTTCAGCTCATGCTATCGGGATATGCTTTATATCCAGCACTGCATAATTTAATGCAAATATTTGTATGATAGAGATAAGGATATTTTAGATTCATTTTGAAAATTTGCTCTTGTATTGTCAAATTCAGAGTAGAGTGATTCTGCTACTAAGTAGAGCACAATGGTACCTCATTATCACTTGTAAATGAACAGTCTTGGTTAAGGTACATTTGTAGCCACTAACATTTATACATGTTTCTGTTCATTTTTATGAACTTTGCTCATGGCTGCTTAGGTGTAATGAAACAGCAACGCTGATTTTTTTAAAAACAAACACAGTACATTAATTATACTAATCTTTCATATTGCATAATGAGCTTGCATTAGAAATGAATTTCATCATAACCAATTTGCAATTTCTTAAATTTATGAGGGGAGTCTCTGCTTCCAAGCTCTCATCATTCTTTCTTGTCAACATACCTATGTGCATTAGCTTTTTGAAAATACTGAGAGACTGAATGCCTGACTGAATATTTGTTTCAGAAAGAAAGAAAAAGAAAGCAAGAGAAAAAGAGAGAGAGAGAGAAAGGGAGAAAAGGAAAGCAAGAGAAAAAGGAAGAAAAGAAAACTAATATTTTATTTTATTTTTACTATTTTTATATTATTTTATAATAATATAATTTATATATATAAAATTATTTATATATAATTTATATAATTTATATAATTTATATAATATATAAACTATATAATATAATAATATTATTTTATATATTATTATTTATTATTCTATTTTAATATTTTATTCTTACTCATTTATTATGTATATACTTATACCTGTTTATACTTATATGTTTATAGGTTATGTTCATACTTATACTTGTTTTCTCATACATAATTGACAAAATAAATAAAATAAAATAAATTTTACCTATGGAAGTGGAAAACAGAATCCCTAGCAGTTCTCATTTATCAGGAATTCATTCATTCATTCGTTTGTTATTTAGTTATTTATCTTTTTATTATTATTATTATTAGTCATATTTCTATGCCGCCCACTCTTTGAGGACTCTGGGCGGCTTACACCAAAGACAGTATACTAAATAGCATATTGCCCCCTAATAATCTGGGTCATCATTTTACCCACCTCGGAAGGATGGAAGGCTGAGTCAACCTTGAGCCAGTGAGATTTGATCCGCTGATCTGCTGAACTAGCAGTCAGCTGAAGTAGCTGCAGTACTGCACTCTAACCACTGCGCCACCTCGGCTCATATAATGTTTATGTTCTCAACAAGTGACACTAGCTGCAAACAGAATTGAAATAAAGGTAAAACAGTTTTGCTAAAGATCCAGCAGTTTTGATTATGAGCTAGATCTGAATACTGACACACTGTCAGGTATCCTTTCCATTAGCCTAATAAAACTGATACCTAAGGATAGATTTTGGCTTTTTTCTTATGATCGACCCAACTATGTTTGCTTCTTAGTGTTTGATTTACAGTAAAAAACCCATTTCATAAGGTTACTTTAGTCTAGTCTGTTGTGAGACCACTTGAAAAAAACCAGTCGGAAATCTTTTCTCCTGTTAAAATGTGATGCTCTTCTTTTGTTGCCTAAATGCAACCCTTGAGTTGAACTGTTATGGTACATAGGGTTTAAATATGCACATGCCCAGACTCAAGCTTGCTCCTAGAGATGCCTGCAAACCAGCGATGGGTTTCAAATTTTTTTACTACTGGTTCTGTGGGTGTGGCTTGGTGGGCATGGCATGGCTTGGTGGGCGTGGCAGGGAAAGGATACTGTAAAATCTCCATTCCCTCCCCAATCCAGGGGAAAGTTACTACAAAATCCCCATTTCCCCCCTTTCAGCTAGGACTTGGGAGACAGAGAATAGATGGGGGCAGGGCCCGTCAGAATTTTTACTACCGGTTCTTCGAACTACTCAAAATTTCTACTACCAGTTCTCCAGAACTGGTCAGAACCTGCTGAAACCCACCTCTGCTGCAAACTGTTACCTCCATTGTGTAAAGGAACCAACTCTCTTACTGTCCAAGTAAATGGCTCCATGGAAAGACTGTGTAAAGAGTAAGGTAGGTGATCTTGATTGAGCCATTATATAAAATATAAAATAAAATTCAGAAGTAGATCAGGCAAATACCTCCTTGATTCATGGAGATACTGTATAAGAATGGAATTGGGAGAAAGTGCAACCCATGATGTCCCAGGAATTCTGGGAGTTGAAGTCCATAAGTCATAAAGTGGTCATAGTTCCCCACCTCTGGCCTAGGGGAATTGACAGACTGGGAGATTCTAGTGTTGCTTGTGCAACACTAGAAATTTATGGTATGGAATTTTCTCTGTTTTATAGTGCTCCAGCCACAATCTGAACTTTAGACCGTTTGTACACGATGTACACATATACAGTTATACCATTTCCAGGAATCTGCAGGCAATTTCCAAACATTGCAGGTTGATGCTTGAGTAGTGTAGATTGAGATCTCTGAGGAGGAACAAACTACTTATATAAATTCTCCCCAATAGTTCTTCATCATTAGCAGATTCCACCCTTGTTACTATAAGGTGTCTATGTACTAATAATGTGAACTACCTATTTATTCACCCCTGAGTTCATATTTTTAAGTATTGGACATAGTCATGGAATACGTAGACTCATAAAAGCAACTTGTGTGTTAATATATAACATTCTGCAAAGGCAAACGTATCTGTTTATGCATGGACACTACACAAATACTAATACAGTGATAAAACAACCAACAAAAGTCCCCAAAGGATAACTTAAATGTTTTTAAATTTTAAGTTTAGGCTTCCAGCCCACAAAAACTAATAAAATATAAAAAATAGTTTGAATTACAGTCACATCTTTTATAAAAAGAAAGATCCCACAAAGTGCTGAGATCGTCAAATTTAAATTGAAACTAAATGAATTGGGGGGGGAGGGATGAAATTGTTAAAGTTCCCCACCTGTAATTTGGTTGCTACTTAATTTAATTTTTATTTTCTATTATTTAATCAAAACTATAGCAAGCAAGTAATTTGGGTTGTAAAACACATGAGGTCTGCCCTTTATTTCATACTCTCTTGATCACTTTTGGCAGGTGCGATTAAATCACTGAATTGCCGGCCAGACAAAATTGCCACTTAATCAATAGGGAAGGTCAAAACTGTGGTTAAAAATCATACAGAAAAGCATCTAATAGCAATCTAGGACAATTAGGCCTACATAATATTTTGATATCTTTTAGACATAGTTATTGATTTCACAGCCATTATTGGTTGTAATGAAGTAGCTTAAAACTTAGTGGCCCGTTTGCAAATCTGCTAAATGGTCAGAACTTCCAGCCTGTTCATTGATTGCTTCAAGTAATCTGTAATTTTGGGCCATTATGTCCCTGGATGCACATCTGCCTCATCTGAGTAACTTTGGAAAAATATTCGCAGCAAGTTTTAGATGTACTTATGTCTCTGGAATTTTCTTTTTATATATGAAACTCTTTGCAGCACAGTTTTTACATTTCTTGGCATTGTGATCAGTAACAGTAAATGGTAGCCGTGACTAATTTTGGAACATTCTGTTATACTTTCTTGTATGTATAGTCAAAACATTAAATATGATTAACTTTATTGTATGCAAAATATCGGAATGTCAAGGAACAAAAATTAGAACTTTCATCCCTGATTCATGTCATAGTTTTGAGCCATGGTGACGCAGTGGTTAGAGTGCAGTATTGTAGGCTACTTCTGCTGACTGCCGGCTGCCTGCAATTCGGCAGTTCAAATCTCACCGGGCTCAAGGTTGACTCAGCCTTCCATCCTTCCGAAGTGGGTAAAATGAGGACCCAGATTGTTGGGGGCAATATGCTGACTCTATAAACCACTTAGAAAGGGCTGTAAAAAGCACTATGAAGCGGTATATAAATCTAAGTGCTATTGCTATTGCTAGTTTTGCTATTAATATTATGCTGGGTAATGTACAGTTAAATTAACAGTTTAAGACTGGTGGAAACTTCATAATTCGAGTCCTAACCAAGGACTTAAGATTGATTAAGGTAAGTGTCTAAAATTAGTAGGGTGGGGTGTTTTTTTAAATAAAATTATAATATTCAAGTCTGACAAATTCAAGATTTCCAGATACTGAGGAAGTCCTTTAGGATTGCTCCTAAGACTGTGGTGAAGATGGTGTTGAAAGTATTGTCATGGGATGTAAGCTATTCCAAGTAGAGATACCTTTGGCAATTGACTGATCGTGATTTTGTCAATGCTGATGGTGTATTATTATTATTATGGTTGGTTGCACAGTCAGCCAGATGTTTAGACTGGATTTTGCATTTTTATCCATCTATTAAGTCCTTCCCAAGGACCTGGGATAGACAGATAAGCTGTTCCAAATACAGCTCTCTTTTGCAAATGATTAATGGTGATTTTGTCGTATTCTTATTCATATTTATGCCACTTTCTCTATCCAAAAGACCTGAAAACGGTGCACATATTAAAAAAACTCAGTCCCTTCATCTGTTCAAACATGAGGCATATAAAATATATAATTATAACATTTACTTTAAAGGCTTTTAAAAATTGGAGGGAGAATAAATAAAATATTATGTACATACAACATCTGAGACACAGAAAAGACCTAGAGAAAGAATCAACAATTATTCAAAACACATCATGGGAAGGAATTCTCAGATATAAGAGCGGAGCACTCCAAAGAGTAGCAATGTTATGAACACGCCCCACATATGTATCACTTTTTTTTTAAAAAAAATTGATTTGTATGCCGCCCTTCTCCGGAGACTCAGGGTGGCTTACAATGCGTTAAGCAATAGCCTTCATACTTTTGTATATTTATACAAAGTCAGCTTATTGCCCCCACAAACTGGCTCCTCATTTTACCTACCTTAGAAAGGATGGAAGGCTGAGTCAACCTTGAGCCTGGTGAGATTCGAACTTACAGTAATTGCAGACAGCTGGTGTTAATCACAATGCTTTTAGTTTGCTGAGCCACCAGGCCCTGTGACCTTTTGAACAGTAACCTAATTTCTGTTATGACAGAAACAGGTAGCTGTTATTTACAGGAACATTGAATCATATGGAGCAGACCTCTTCCTCTCTCTTCATTTTTTAAGCACACTTTTTTCTTATTTGATTTCAATCTTATCTTCTGTTAGAAGTCAAGGAGCATGCAAAGCACTTCCATAGTGGAAAGTCAATAGCAAGATGGCAGACAAAGGGTCAGGATGCAAGCCTTGCCTTTTTGGAACATATTGACATATCAGAAATGTTCAAAAGGGGTGTAGCTTGCCCCCAGATGCTCTGTTCTCCACCTTTTTATTATTTACTAAACCAGTGGTGAAAGTCATTTTTTTTTTACTACTGGTTCTGTGGGCATGGCTTGGTGGGCATGGTGCGGCTTGGTGGGAGTGGCTTGGTGAGAGTGGCTGGGGAAGGATACTGCAAAATCCCATTCCCTCCGTAGTCCTGGGGGAAGGATACTGCAAAATCTCCATTCCCACCCCACTCTGGGACCACCCAGTGGTGCTATTTTCCGGTTCTCTGAACTACTCAAAATTTCCACTACCAGTTCTCCAGAACCTGCTGGATTTCACCCCCATACTAAATGCCCAAATACAAATTGGAAATGTTTCCAATTCCAGTATGAGAGAAAGTAAACATCAGAATACTATTTTTTTCTTATATGTATACAGATATTTGATCCAATCTGGGTCTGTCATTGGGACTAGAGGTTTAGTCTTCTGAGTTTTTGGAGTAGTGCTGGAGTCTGAAAGCTCGGAAGACTAAACCTCTGGTCCCAGTGACAGACCCAGATTGGATCCTAAATATTATGCTGGGAGACATATACTTGCCTTTATTCATGACAGATATTTGAGCCAGATTATATGCTATCTTGGTTCAGCATCACAACAATTTAAAGTGCATTCAGTTTCAATTTAAGCATGATGCACTATTTAATTGCAACTTTAAAGGAGTTGTCATGAACTCCTATCAATCAAAAAGAAAACTAGTACAGAAAAGGAACCGAGAATTGAAAAATGTGATTCAAAAACATATACTTTCCCTCTACAATTTTATTTAAAAAGAATTTAAAATAATACCAATAGAGAGGTTCTAAACCAAATTGCCAATCTCTCCAAAATTAACAAGGCAGTAAATTTCACATTGCATAGTATTTGACATCTAGTGAATGACTATTTACATTTTATCCCAAAACATTTACCTGAGAAAAGGTCATGATGTTAAATTTGGAGACATTTACAGCAATTGCCAAATGCTCATTATTGACGTGAATGTCATGCTTTGCAGTCAAAAGAAGTTGACATACTAAATGTCAATTATTTCAATATGTTTGATAGCAACACAGATTGCCAGATGTCACAAACAGAGGTTTAATAAATGTTATATACACTGATAACCATTAATCTTGCTGAGCAGAGTTTAGATTTCACATGCAAAGAATTATTGACAAGAAGAAGGTTCACTTATGGCCATCCTGGACAAAACATACAATTACCGTTTACTTGTAGAATTTGCACCTTGTTTTCTTTGTGAGCCGCATAGAAGAAAGCTAAGAAAACATGGACGTTGCAAGAGGGAACTCATGGAAATGAAGGCCCTTCTACCACTTTCCAATTAAGATTTGAAAGAGAATTTCAGATGTACAGATTACACATATGAAGGGCCAGGTTAAACACTTAACTGACGTAGTTTATTGCTATAATGGCAAAGAATGAGACATTTGAGGAGCTTAATGTCAATTCATTTTCTCTACTTTTCTTATCATCTATTTCAAAATTATAGTCTATTCTATTCACCTATAAATCCCTTGCTAGTCTTCTTGGCTCCTGTGGAGACTCGTCAACCACTATAAAAGGCTCTTAGCAGTCATCAACCATAAATCTTGGTTCAATATCCATAGTGCCTGATGTCACCCAGTACATTAAACCAAAAACAAAGCAATCACATGATAACCTATTGCAATTTGTGAACTTATGCCTTGTCTCTAAGTATTATGAACAATGAATTCCTTCTTAAAAGAGTTTTCCTGTGGAATGTAATTTTTGTTTTGTTTTGCTTTAACTGTCCAATAATTTAGAAACAGAATTTACTTAAATTCTATAACAGAAGTTACTTAAAGGATCTTTTTAAACTTCTAAACTAGCCCTCTCAGTGTCCAGTGCATATGCCTCAGTAATGAGAATATACATATCTTAAGTTTTATTTAATTTGTGCTATTCCATTTTGCTTTTATCCGGGAGCTTTTCATCTGATCTTACTGTTTAGGTTACATTAATAGATGTTACTGAGTTTTGGCCTTTCATCTGATGGTCCGTAAAGACATAAAATTTTATATAAAGTTCTTTTACACAAGTCATTTCATAAAGCTGGTTATCCCATGTTTTATACTGCAAATTTAATTTCTGTTCCTACCTAAAACACTTAGAATTTGTTTTGATTTAATTTCCTTCTTGTTTTCATCCCTTTTTTCTAATCTCTCAAGATCACATTGAATTTTATTCTTCCATCGTTTCATCCAAATTACTAATATAATACATTGAAGATTCTAGGACCCAGAACTAAACTTTGTAATTCCCTACTTTAATTTAACTTTGCAACCTCTCACTTTAATTTAATGAGGAAGCAACTAATAAGCATTTTTGGTATAATATTTGAGGACAGTTATGTATCCATTTCAAATTCTTTGCGTAGATCAACAGATATAGCATATATAACATATCACATTTACACTCACACATATACATACATACCTACACACACACACACACACACACACACACACACACACACGTAACATACATACACAAGATACATACAGAATTTCTTCTATCTCCCTAAGATGTTATCTGATAAAGTTAAATGGACAAAGTTTCTTGACAAATCTACATCTCCTTCTTATAATTACCCTATTGTTTTCTATTTAATGCTCCATAATTTTATGATCTGCTCTAGATTTTTCCTTTTTTTACTTTCCCCCATTGAAAATATGCACAGTATTTGTTTTGTTTTAATAATCTGGCACCAGGTTTTCTCAAAGTTCATTCATGAAATTTTGGTCACTAACAGCATATCCCTTCAAGAGCCTAAGATGCAATTCATTCAAGGATTTAAATTCATTCAAGCCAAACCTCTATTTCCTCAACTAAGACTTCTCTGTTGCTCGGAGCCAATCAAAGTGAGAGATCAGGAATTTTGTGAAAGATTTCCGAGAACAAAAGCCCCAAACAGGGTAATTAACATCACACATATATACATGTAAATCAGGGGTGAAATGCTCCCGGTTCGGACTGGATTGCCCGATCTGGTAGCAATGGAGGCGGGTGGTTCAGAGAACCGGTAGCAAAAATCCCTGCAAACCCCACCCCCCATGCCCAGCTGAGCCGCACAATCATCAGAGGCTTTTTTTTTTTACTTTTAAAAGCATTTTTTCTACAACCTCTTCGGCCTTTAAAAAAAAAAGCCTCTGATGATCATGCGGCTCAGCTGGGATCGTCAAAGGCTTTTAAAAGAAAAAAAAGTCTCTGCTGATCAGGCAACTGAGCTTGGATTGTCAGAGGCATTTAAAAGAAAAAAACCCATTTTTTCTTTTAAATGCCTCTGACGATCCAAGATGAGTTGCCTGATTGCCAGAGGTTTTTTTCTTTTAAAAGGCTCTGACGATCCAAGATGAGTTGCCTGATCATCAGAGGCATTTAAAAGAAAACAAGGCTCTGCCGATCAGGCAACTCAGCTGGGATCGTTAGAGCCTTTTGAAAGCATTTTTTTGTAGAAAAAATGGTTTTAAAAGTAAAAAAAAAATGGCCACGCCCACCCAGTCACATTACCCACCCCATCAAGCCACGCCCACAGAACTGGTAGTAACAAATTTTAGATTTCACCACTGATGTAAATATTAATGTTTCAAATATATCTCATTTCTCAATAAGGACCATTTTAAATCATGTCTTCTCTTTTATTTTATTTTTCTAGGAATACTTGTAAAATTTCACTTATACAGCTAAACAGTGTAATAAAGTTCTTAGAGTTTTATCCTGCCCCTAGTCAATTGTCATTTCTTGGGTCATGACACTTCCTTGAATTTAGACATTACATAGAGGGAACTGCTCTCCCCCTGAGGCTGTTTCGATTTACTATACAGGTTCCATAAACTCTGAGCTCCAATAACTGATGCCTCACATGAAAAAGGATGCCCAACTTTTCTGCAAATCTCCTTGCAAAAAACAAAACAAAACCCAACAACTAAAAATCCTGTCCTGAATAGAAACCAATCCATCACTAATCCTTCCTCTGCTAACACACTTCAGAACCCCTGGTTACAATACCTAAAAAGACTTACTTAAGGAAAGAGAAAGACATTTCAATTAATTTGCTGCTGATGCAGAAAATAGGTTTGTCTGTGAAATTGCCACTCTGAAATTTCTGTTATCATGCATTTTTCATTGTTATTATTTGGCTAGCCTGACTCTTAAGGGGCAAATTAAAATTCATTCATTCAGCACAAGTAGAGAGACAATAGATAATTTCATATTATTTATTCGTCTTCCTGTTGGGGTTTGTACAACTATTTACAAAATAAGAAAACATGTTGGCTGCCAAAGAGCATTATAAATTTGGCATGATGTACTTTTTATGTTCTATATACAGATGTATAGTTGTCATTGAGTTGTCCTAAAGAAAAGGGGATAGGGAATTCTTTCTAACCCTATCATCACCAACAGAGAGGTATATGTGTTTTCATCTGTGTTATGAAGTGATTTGTTTGTCTTTCAGTGTTTGTGTATCCTTTTTCTCTACTTTGGGTCATGTGACCAGGAGGGAAGAAAAGCACAGTGTTCCAAGCCACAATCCAAGGAACTGTCCCACCACAATTCATGGGGAAAATTTTCTTTGCAAACTCTGATTGGATTTATCCCTCTTTTGAACTCAGACTTTTTTTTTTGAACTCAGGCTGGTTTTCCCCACATGTTTCATTTGTCCTATTTGCTAATGATAAAAAAGACAATCAGAGTTCCAATCCTGTTTTCACAACTCCTTTCTGTTGGAAAATTACTGCGAGTAATTGCCAGTTTGTTTGCTCCCTAGTCAATTCCAAAATTCACATTAGAGCAAGCACACACATCACTCCATTCTATTTTTTTGCTATCGGCAACAACAACAACATTAGCTTGATATTTATTTATTAAACTCCAGCTGACATCAAAAACATTTAATTGGCAAAAATGGGACGCAGGTAGGGGGAGAGACACGAGGCAGAGGATTTAATATCAATGATTTAATTTGCCTGGACAGTCCTAATAGAGGTGACCTTTGGTCACTCCATCTTTAACCTTTTTTTTGTACATAGGAATGACAGTATAAAGATGGAAAGTAGGACACTAGGTGATTCCCACTTTGTTTTGCAAAAATGAAAGAATTTGATGGATTGGATTCTTTTGGAATGTTGGAAAGACTAAAAATGAAGATATTGTCTAGTGTTGCCTGCTGGCCTATGGAGTCTGTCATCATGACTGCAGTTTTCCTAGCCATTCTGGACATGACAAGCTGGTAGAAGAATCCTAGAAACTCCTTTAAGCTATAGGGTGCTTGCTTATCAACCAATATTTATATTAATTAGTTTTACAGTAATTTTACCACATTTGTTGTGAACATTTTGAATAAATGACATGGAATACAGTAGTAGATAACTAAACAATGAATGTGATATAGAATGCAGTAGGTTTAAATCCAAGACCATTTGAGTAGGAATTTATGTCATAGAAAAACATAATAATGAATAGGAATAAGTCTGATAAAAAGAATAATGAATATGACAGTACGTTTTAGTACATTTAACCTGAGAATAAGCAGCCCAGAATACAGTGAGATTTAAAACTAGACAAGGAGGAGGAGGAGGGAGGAGGAGGAGGAGGAGAAGGAGGAGGAGGAGGAGGAGGAGGAAGTTTGTTCCTGAAATAAGGAGAGAAAATAGAGAGCAGAGCTAAAATGAAGAGATTTTCATGCTAGAAACTGTACTATTTTCTCTCCAGGGTTGGCATTTTGAAGACTTGGAGAAGTTCATCTTAACTTTCATCTTAAAAACTCCCAGATGCTGAAGAAGTCACGATGGCCATTGAATGCAATACAGTTGATTTCAGGATTTCTAGCAATTTGAGAAAATAACACCTAGAATAGATCAAACCTATCATTATGGAACCTATTTTGTGCCTAGCACTGTAAACAAAATGTGCATTGATTCCTTCGTTTATGCCTTCCTTCCTCTACCTCTTCTTGAAACAATTACTTATAAACTAAGAGATTGCTATATTGAGAAAATGGTAATTCACTTGAAGAAAATGCTATTGTCTGGGAGTAGATGTCTGCATACTTATATGTAATGCAGCCAGTTTTGTGTAGTTGTTAAAGGCACAGGAGACCAGGAGATTGTGACTTTTAATTCTTCCTTAGGCACAAAATTGCATGAAATCACCAGGAGTCCAATTTGGTATGAAGGAGATTTTTGTTTTTACTTCTTGCTTTGAATTAGAACAGGATCCACAATGTTGGAATATAAAACTCTACTTTCCAGGATATCATAAAAGTCCTGGTTTTACTTATAATAAAAAGGAGCCTTAATTTCCCCTTTATTTAAGTAATGCAACTATATAAATGTTTTAAATTCACAAATAAGTAACCTATATACTACTAACGTAGGGATGTGGTGGCTCAATGGCTAAGACGCTGAGCTTATCGATCGAAAGGTTGGCAGTTCAATGGTTTGAATCCTAGTGCCGCATAACAGAGTGAGCTCCCAGCTTCTGCCAATCTAGCAGTTCGAAAGCATGTAAAAATGCAAGTAGAAAAATAGGGACCACTTTGCTGGGAAGGTAACAGCGCTCCGTGCACCTTTGGTGTTTAGTCATACTGGCCACATGACCACAGAGATGTCTTGGGACAGCGCTGGCTCTTCAGCTTAGAAACAGAGATGAGCAGTGCCCCCTAGAGCCTGAAATGACTAGTACGCATGTGTTGGGGAACCTTTACTTTTTATATTGCTAAAATTTTCATTGTGTTCAACTATTTGTCTGTTTGTACCCTCATGTTAGTCGAAATGATACCTTATACTGCAACAATTTTTGAATCAAGAGACCTAAAATCATCTACCTTAACAAATATGTAAAAAAATCTGGGACCCATTACACTAGTGGATTGAAATTTCCAATATGTTCAGATCAGTTTTATTCCTAAAGTTGTAGCCGCGGAAGCACCCCCACACTTATGTGACTATGATTTCCAGTGCTCTTTGCCAATTTTCTACAAGCAAATTTGGCAGGAAGCCAGCAGGAAGTAGGAAATCACAGTCATGTGACCGCAAGGAATTGCATTTCTCTTGCTAGGCATCTTTCTTTTTTGAAAGTTTGAAGCAGGGCTCTCCAACCTTAGCAACTTTAAGACTTGTGGACTTCAACTCCCAGAATTACTCAGCCAGCTTTGCTTGCTGTGGAACTCTGGGAGTTGAAGTCCACAAGTCTTAAAGTTGCCAAGGTTGGAGACCCCTGGTTTGAAGGTTTCTTTTTTTGAAAAATGTTTTTTCTTCTTTAATTTTCAAAGCAAAGTGATACCAATACCATTCAGGAAAATGTAATGTTTATTTCAATCACATCAGCCTGCACTTCTTTTCATTCAAAGGATGACTCAATAGGTCATAGGGTTGCCTACTATTATTTTAATATTATAAATCTAAGTATTCCTAAGTATTTATCATTCATATAACTGTTGTGGTCCGCCAGCAGCCTGTGGAGCTGGCAGCAGAGTCGGACAGTGAGGAGGCTGGGGAGGACCATAGGCCAGTCCTGGAGTCTGGGGAAGGCCCGGACAAGGGCTCTGCATTGGAGGTAGAGAAAGGGACATCTAGGAGGTACGTGCTGCCTCCAGCCTCCAGAGTCGGACCTCAGCGAGGAAGAGGAACCTGTTCCCAGTGCGCACATGCAGAGCTGCCAAAAGGCAAAAACAGCTAAAACAAAAGGGATGACTCGGGAGTAGGGCTGGGAGATGATTGGCCCCTCCCATAAGATTTAAAAGAGGAGCAAAGGCACATGGGCCTTTGCAGGAAGCAACATTTGTCCATTTGGTTCAGCTTAAAGCCTGAAGCTCTGTTTGATTCTGGACTCTGTGTGGCTTTGCCAATTAGGTCTTCGGCAGCATGTCAAGGGAGATAAAGATGGGTGATTATCCCGAAGGACTTCTCCCAAAGGACTCTTTATAATTAATTGGGACTCATCTGTGAATGAACAGAATTCACAGCTGTTGCAATAAAAGAGGTTTTTGGGACTACTCGTCTGTTTTAATGACTCAGAAAGCCTAGGTCAGAACAATAACCTTCTGAGTCTTTAAATATACATGCTCTTACCACTTCCTGTAACCATGTACTACGGTATTAGTACCCTTTCTCTAAGATACTACTAGAACTACCACTGAACTTTTGTCTAAAGTCGCCATGGGCAACTTTCTGATGATGCAGGAATATACTTCAAGTTGTGGGGACTGTCAAAAGCCACACAAAATGAAGAACAAAGAAGGTCAAGATTTTCTAAGTGGTCCTGTTTTGGAAGGAGTTGAAGGACCATTTGTAAATTAGGCTAAGCCAATGTTAATATTTATGCTATAACTTTTAAGTATTCCTCAACTCAAAAAGGCAAGAAACTGTGCTACATTTTCATTAATTAGGATTAGAAGTTAGAGGAAAGCGTTGTATGGAGCTGTAGGGCTTATCTAAAACAAAATTGGGAAATCCTTATCAGGGACAACATCTGATGAACTATTGAGAAAGCATGTGCGTAGATTACAGTGAATCTCTTTAATACATGTCTCTACAGACATTGTTCTGTATTAAGTTACTACTCCAAGCATGTGCCTCCAAAAGTAGGCATTCCAGAGACTAAAAAGGGCCAAACACAATTATTGTACTTCAGCTTCATTTAAAAAATAATAATTTCATTAAAGCATCAGTATAATCTTTATTCTGAAATAAATATATATTTCTTCATTTACACATACTTGCTCCCTACCCTAAAGCATTAACTCTATCTAACATAACTTTCTCCTCCATTAGAGTGTTCTTAAAATGAACAGCTCTAATCCTGTATAAATCATTTGAAAATATGACTTGCTCCTGAATGCTTTGCTCTTAATTCAGGTTCTGGCTTTGCTTGAAAACCTCTATTAGGGGAAAGATTTTACAACTTGTTCTTGACCATTTTTCTAAAATTGCATAATTGCATAGTAACCCTAGTAGTTGGAAAATGATTCTTATAAATTGATTTTTTTTTCTTTTTGAAAACTAGGAAAATAGGGGAAATAGTGATTACAGTGAAAAAAGAAGAGATAAAAAAATCATATAATCAATATTGCCATCTTGTGGCTCAAAACGCTTTAACATCTTTAAAGCTCTTGTCCTTGTCTCCAGTGCTCTGTAAACATAACACATTTTCAATTAAATATAAGAACTAAAATAGCCCAAAAAAGAAATATTGTCCAGACACATCAGAATTAATTACATCAGTAGAGGAACAATCTTATTTGTCTAGAAATACTAATCTCATGAGCAGCCATTAGAACCGATGTGTACAGATTTTGATTCAATGAAACTGTGGTAGACATGTTTCCACAACAACAGTCCCCAAATTAATAGAAGATCTAAACAGAAGTCCTTATACTTCTTAATAAACATATTGCCAAACTGAAATGTGATCTGTGATTCCTTAGAAAGTAAGGCATCTAATTCAGACACAGTCACGTACAACGATATACATAAATGTATTATAGTCATCCGTGTGTCCTTTTCCAGTCTAGTTCATTTGGTATTTTAAAGTATAAAACAGGACAATATAGCAGATTCCATGTTTTACATATTAGAAGATGTGTGGAATGCAAATGTGACAGAATAAAAAATAATTGAAGGGGATTTCACATTGCTTTATGGCAGTTGAAAATATATTGAATGGTATTTTTATAACTTTGTATAATCTGAGCCTTCTTTTAGCAATTCCATCAAAGAGAATGATGGAAGAGCAAGAGGAGCTAATTTTCCTGGCTATTCCAGTTTGGAACAATCAAGGCCTCTGTTAAATTAGGGTAACTAGATCTGGGCTGCTAAAATCCAGATAATAACTAGATTGCAACAAAGAGAGTTTCCTGAATGAGTTTGGGGTTTGTTTGCTTTTTTTTCCATCCAGTGTTTACCTGGGTTTTGCATAACAAAAATGTGTTTACTTGACTATGGGAAAAGTTATGTTTAAGCATGGAACTGGGTTTACATAGTCTTCTATAACATAACTTGATTGTTGGAAAGTCTTAGTGGGTTGGAAAGTCTAGGACTGTGTAAAGCCTTAGATTCAATTAAAAATAAGTGCTTCATGCAGCTGTCATGCTGGAAGTCAAAGCAGCTGCTTTAATGAGACACAGACAGGTGCTATGTTCATATTCGTGTGTATGCCAAAGCACCTTGTCCAAATTCAGTTCAAAGATTACATAGTCTGGCTGGTTCATATGTAACACTACATCACAAATTGGTAAAATCATGCATCACACTAAAGCCAGATCACATTATGGCAGCACTAGTCCTAAGTCAAAACAGGAAGAGAAGGATACATTTTTATTGGTGTGGTATTTCTTAAGTGTGAGGTTTTCCAGTTTTCCAGCAACTGGAAAAATTGTGCACATCAGTGTATATGTGTGTTTTGGAGAGATAGCACTCATTGTTATTGTGTGACTCTAAAAACATTGCCTAAGGCTGTGTATAGTCCTTGGGGGCAAAGGGATGCTTAGTCTTGGGATATTGGCCAAATAACAACTGATAGATGCAGATGTCAATGATTGTGGTATATAAATCTAAATGCTATTGCTATTTATCTTTGAGCTTTATCAGTAGATATAACTGAATTTGTTTCTGCAAAGGACTCCCTGAAAACAAGACATGGGTTTTTTAAAATTCATATAATCCGTGTTTTAATGAGTTATCTACTATGCATATTCTCCAAAGAATCTTCAGTTTCACTGCCACTGGAACAAAATCTTTTCCTAGATACGTACATGCACTGCTAACAAAATGTAAATGAAATACCTGAGAATTTAAATAATGAGACTAACTGTACATGCACTGAAAATGCACTGCATTTTGTGAGAAGTAAGCAAGCTCGGTACAAAACAAATTCTAAAGCTAAACAGCACAAATGCTAAAAAGAATGGCAGTGTTTTTATCTGTCATATATTCTCATCATTCATCTTATCATGTCCCCCCTAGGAGGGCTACTCCTCCATACTTCTACCTTGCATTCCTGTCTTGGAGGGCTCTTCCATTCCAGTATTTCCTCCTTCTCCACAAATAAATTCGGGAAATAAGAACAGTTGCTTTCATTGCAGCTACCTTGGACAGCAACCTATCTCCTACTTACAGTATTTTTGTACTGGGAGTACCTTCTCCTACTAACAGATGTTATGAAAAGGCATATGTTTTCATGAGCTACAGCTCACTTCATCAACTTAAACAGCACCTGTCCCTCATTTCTTCTTTTATTCAACTTTCCTATCTGGTTGATGTACTCCAAACTCTCATCATTTCCACTCCAAACTCTCATCATTTCCACTCCTCAGTTCTTCAAAAGAAGGTTTAAAGTAAAAATTGTTACTGCCATCAGCTTCAAAGTTTTAAGAACAAGGAATAAAAATCACTGTTCTACTGCAAGCTGATCTCTCTCTCCCCAGTATCCCCAGTAGCAACTTGATTGGACGGATCCTTAGCAAAAGCATTCCATACTGCAATGCTGCAGGTTCTATTTACATATATTAGTACTATACTGTACTAATCTTGGAGCTGAAGTCCAACAGTAGTTTGACCAGGCTGGGGCTATGGAGAAGGAAGCTGGTGGGGTACTTGGCCTGTGTAGATTTAAGAGTACATTTGTCCTTGCTCCTTCATAATACATTTCTTGTAAGAATCACAAAGCTGTGCTTATTTGAAACTTTGTTTTTGTGACTACTCATACAAAAGAATTGTATTTTTCACCAGGACTTACTGATGTTGCAGTCCATGGGGGGAGGGGGCAGGGGAGAGAGATATGTTACCTCCTTTTTCATTCTCTTTTCCTGAGCAATATAAATTTCTTTTATCCAGATCAGTTGTTGGGAAATGTAGTCCCTGAATTTGGTTGCAAAAATTAACATAATTCCTACAGAAGTCAGGCACAAAGCATTGCACCGGCATGAAAGATGTTGGCAGTTAGGAACAAAATAATATATGAATAAAAGTGTATCATTCTGTCTTTTTTGCTTCCAGATGGCTGACCACAAATTCACAGGAAGAATTTGTTTGTTCTAAATATATAATCAGCTTCATTGGAGCTAACAGTCCCAGCTTTTTCATTCACCCTAGTGATTTTGCAATTTTTACATTTAAATTTGCCTCCTCTGCCCTGTACTCTAGATCAACTTCCTTCCTTCCTTCCTTCCTTCCTTCCTTCCTTCCTTCCTTCCTTCCTTCCTTCCTTCCTTCCTTCCTTCCTTCTTTCCTTCTATAAGCCTTCATAATTAATTTACAAAGAGATATACAGTATGTATAATGTATGTATAAAGATTAAAGAATCAAAGCTTCATTTATGCTGAATTTACTGACTTTTTTTCTGTTTAAAATGGTACTCATCCTTCAGGGGGCTCAGAGCAACATATATTTGTACCTCTCAATGTCATTCCCTGAATAACCCAATGGTGTAGGAAAGATCAAGAGATGAAAACTGATTGAAGATTACCCACTGATACAAGATCCTTAAACCAAGCGCCCAACATCTTACATATGGCTTTCTAAAACCATCCTCAGTGTTAATCATATTTTAAAAGAAACGATTTACCATCCAGTTGGATGCATATTTATGCACAAAATGTTGACCGTAACTGTTATAAAAAATGCTGGCATGGAAATTTGTCAGAGAGTGAGAATCCTTAAAGAGAGCACATGACCTCAACAAAAACCTAAACTAACTGGGAGTATCAACTAAGCTCAGCATTGTAATGTCACTTTAACAGAGAGGAGGCCATAGGACCCAGAACTGTCAACTCCCAGTTTTCTTTTCTAAAGCAACAGTGGGCATGTGAAACAGATGCCCATTCAGCTGGTATAAGCATGGAATAAATAGCTAGCCAACAAACCAGCTGGTGAAAAATTATAGCACATTGCATGCTTTAAAATGTTTTCTTTCTCCTCCTCCCCGCCCCCCTAAGATTGGGCAGACCTTGTCAGTGTCAGTAGAAGACCAGATCTCATTTAGACAAAAGCAGATATAAACTGAAGTTTCACTTAGGATTCCTTAATTTAAATGCACAGGAACAATACATTTAAATGCACTACAGTCGTGGAGAAATCTTTTACAATTTTAATAAGCTTGGCTGTACCATCATCCTGTGCCTGGCCAGTACATGCAGCATTGCAGCATATCCATGTTCTGAACACTTCTGTGCAATAGTACTGCCTTACACTGGAAACCTGTGACTGCTCTACATATTTAGATATTTCTAGCTTCTATCCAGTGATTTCAAGATCACTGTTAAACCCAACCAATTTTATTCCATCTTCAAGATTTTACATTCCTTTTAAAAGGATGAGTGGATCTCTTGCGGGGGCAAATTTGATGTAATTTTAGCATTAAAAATACATCAAAAAGCTCATCAGAGTACACTGGAGGTGGCTGGAGGTTGTACTTATTATTTCGAAGGCTGAGAAAGGATTTTCTTTTTTCAAATTTTAAAAATGTCTGAAGTTGGAAGAGAGGTGTATCTTCACCAACACTTTTAGCCATGTGATAACTTGATTTTTTTCTTATATTTCAAAAATGGGAGTGAGGGAGTGAGGATTTTTGAATAATCACTCTAGAAACAGGGTTGTCTAATTTGTGGACTTCAATTCCCAGAATTCCCCAGCCAGAATGGAGTTTTTACTGAAATGTTGGTGTGGGTGAGAATTACTCCTCCAGGCTTAGCAGGGCAAAGTTATTTATATCTTCTGCCTTGAAAGAATCATTTGTCTAATGATTTATTTCAGTAGCATGACTCATTTTGTCTTCCATGGTGCTTTGACAACATTATAGTATATTTGGAGGTTTTAGTTAAATATTGTACTTTATGATCCTTAATCTGTTCTTTTTAAATTGCAGAACTCTTGAAGGACAGTACACTTAAATATATCAGGTTAATTAAATAAAGCACAGATCAAGCACACTGAAGGCAATTTCTTTCCTTTTTCTTTGGTTGTTTTTTAAATTTATTGTCATCGAAGTAAAGCATGCAGGTGGCTTTTTTGTTCAATTGCTCAGTAAATTAATAAAGTAGAAGCTTTTGTTTTTCTTCAATTAATAAAATTATTCTTCAGTGACAACCAAAAAGCTTATTTTTAATGCACTTATTATGAAAGTTAATAAATTAGGGAATTGTAACCAGTTTATATTGTCTTTCTAGCAAAGTAAAAGAAAAGAAATAAAGGAATGACTTCCCTTTTATTATAAGTATAAACTATTTTAATAACTTCTCCTTCCCTTAAAATATAGCAAATGATATATATCCCATCTCTTATCTACTGTATAAGCAAATCCTTATTTCAATCCTGTAATGCCAATATACTTTAAGGTTTACCAGAGATAATACTATATCATCTTTAACTTTGATCAAATAAGCCAACTTTATACTCCTTCCTTTTGTTTTTTTTTCAATCTTGATCTTTAATCCCTTCAAATAATGTTTTCTTTTCATTTTTTTCTTTTTTCCTTCTCACAAAATTCTTCAAAGCTTTAACAAGCCTGTTTTTAAATCCAATATAGAAAATTATCTAGGTCATTTTCTTGGTTTATTATTTCTACACCCCTTTTAATTATCAAGACATCAGCCAGTGTCTTCTATATGCCCAGTATAAAATATTTTTCCATATCATCCTTGTACCTGTCATTTTTAATCCATTTTCAGATCAGTGTCAGTCTTGTCCAGTAAAATCTGTTCCTTTTCCATCTTACCATTTAAAGATAGTCTATCTAAAATGACTGACACTCTTAAAATTAACTTCTGGGTCCATTGTTCAAAAATATGCTTCAGTATGTCCAGTGTGAAAATATTTTGCTTTATTCTATACTAGTAAATCAAATGTAAGGGTTCATCTTCTTTAATTGTAATACTTAGTTCTTTCTGGCTCCTTCTAGTGTTCAACCTTCAAAGTCTAATCTGAGATTTTCTTTTAAAAGAATTCAAAATAAAAAACATTTTCTCACAGGAAGGATTTTTAGAATTAATTCCAAAATCTTGCTTCAAATCCATATGGACTCTCAGTCTTTTAAAAACTTGCTTGTTTACTATTCTGCTGTGATCATCAACTCTACTTTTGATGAAGCCATCTTTAGTTTGCATTTCTTCCCCAGAACTCTCACTGTTTTTAATTCTAGCAACCTTGCCTTGGTTTAACTACCTCCAACATTATAACCATAAATTTTATGACAATAAATAGTGCAGAACCAGAAAAATGATACAGATCCAACACCCAACATGGTGCTTTGAATTGACCTTTTTAAATAGAATGGATCAGATCTGGGCTGCAAAAGTTTGCAGTGTTATTTGGATTTTCATAGCCCAGATCTGCTATTGTCATGACTTTTAGTCTTTTCTCTCAGTATGCATTATAGCAATAGAAGGCAAGAGCTGAACAACTGACCTTACTATCTCAAAATGGGAAGCATTTACCAAAACGCTTTTCACTTCAGCATTCCAGAATTAAACCAATACCAGAGGAAGCAGTTATGTAAATTTATACTTAACAGTAATCATTATGCCAGTGGCCTGTCATTGAGGAAATAGGCAGTGTTCTCCTCTTAACTTTATAGAAATTAGCTTTGCACCAGTGAAAGTTAATAATACTCAAGCCCCAGTGAAATCAGTGGGACTTAAAGGTACATGTTAAGTTTAAATGGCACTTAAGCATTGTTTTAATTGGGTGGCTTTGTCTTTTCACATTTGAATTAGACATGGCTTATCCAATGCAACATAGTTATAACTTGATTTTCTCAAAGGAACATTTGGACATATGATAATTCTTTCCCATTAAATTCAGGTCAGCTAAAATATTTAGTTATGGCTAGATTGCATCCATGGATTTTATATTCTAGTGTAATGTATTATCTTGATGTAGCTATTAGAGTACAAGTTAGTCTTAATGTTGGTATTTATAACAAGTTATTTTTTCCTCAGCATGAAACACAGAATTAATCAACAATTAGTTTCAGTGAGTTTTAATTTCTTACATTATAAAGAACATTATAAAATGATAAGCTCATGACTATTGCATGAATGACACGAGTTGCCCAAAAAACAGAACAAGAAGTGGAAAAGAGAGGAAAATCATATTTTCAGAAGATTGTTTTCAAAACACTCTGAAGTATTGTTATGACTGGGCATTTAATTTCTCAGAGAAGAGTTTAATGACCTCCTCACAGTCTGTATAGTATTGTCAGCCCTATAGCCACTATTCTTCTTAGCAATGAAAGATGGTTTCCTCTTTTAGATCTCTTTGCTCTTTTGCTAGAGAGCAGGAGAGCAATTATCATTCTGTTAAAAGTTGTATATGTTTGTGGGATCAGCTCTCCCTGAGAGCATCTGCCCATGCAACTAGGTCAGACAGCATTCATTCATTCATTCATTCATTCATTCATTCATTCATTCATTCATTCATTTATTTATTTATTTATTTATTTATTTATTCGATTTATATGCCGCCCTTCTCCGGAGACTCAGGGCGGCTTACAATGCGTTAAGCAATAGCCTTCATACTTTTGTATATACCTGCTTAGTAGGGCTTTCGGCCCCCCACAAGCGGTGTTCTTTTTTATACAAAGTCAGCTTATTGCCCCCACAAACCGGGTCCTCATTTTACCTACCTCGGAAGGATGGAAGGCTGAGTCAACCTTGAGCCTGGTGAGATTTGAACTTGCAGTAATTGCAGGCAGCTGGTGTTACTTAATAGTGCTTTAGTCTGCTGAGCCACCAAGGCTCATGGAGCATGGGCACACTCCAGATCCCTTCCCTTAAATATTGTCATCTGGTAGGAGATGTGCTTTTTTCCTAGCTGCCCTGACTCTTTAGAACAGCCTCCCCCTTGTGCTTCAGAGGGTCCCCACCCATTTAGTTGTTTGGAGGGTAGTGAAGACCAAACTCTTCCCCCAGGCATTGGGCTAGGATAGAATAAAACCCAGCAAATGTAAACAGAGAATCAGTGAGGTGCCATATTGTCTAATTGTAAGAATATGAAGATACCCTAATTGTCAAAAGAATGAATGCATCATGTTATGAAACAGATGATACACAGGGTATCTACTGACTTCCTTGATGTTATTTCTGCGCCAGTTGAATATCTTCTTTTATTTTCCATGGTACTTTGCATTGACAGTAAGATGGCTGTTTTTGTTGTTTGCAGTTATTGGCCAAATCATCAGTTTTCAAACTTAAATTACATCCATCTGAATCAAAATATTATATAATGATTGACAGAACTTACTGTATTAACCTTACCTGTTAGCTCAACAATGCAGTTTATATTAGCAATGCGAACACTCAAAAAGTCAATTTAAATGAACAACTAAAAACCACATCTACTTGCTGTATTTATTTTAGGAACCTCAAAGGTGAAGTCTTCAGTAAAAAAAAAAAATCTAAAACATTCAGTTCAGATACCTAATTTGTCCATTATGCTGTAAGCTGCCCAGAGTCACTATGAGATGAGTGGCAAATTTTTATTTTATTTTTATTTTATTTTTTTTATTTATTTGATTTGATTTTTATACCGCCCTTCTCCAGCAGGACTCAGGGCAGTGGACAGCCAAAGTAAAAACACAGCATACAAAAATTAAAACAGTTTAAAAGATATTAAATAATGTCGGCCCACAATTTAAAACAACCCAGTTAAAATTAATTTCAAATTAAAACCAAAGGATGGGATCATCCATTTGGTAAATTTAATAATAAATAAAAATAACTTTATAGTAGATTTAGATACCTATATCAAGAACACTGACAAAACAGTCAACATACACATGCATTCATGCATGCAAGCATATACACACATGCACACATGTCCCCCCCCCCCATCTCAATATCATATGGCCTCATCCTGGACAGTAATATATGTCTGACATGATAGAGATTTAACCCTTACTCATCTGTAGCTATAAAGTATTTATTTTTGTAGTACTTTAATGAGGAGAGAGAATATTGAATTCCGAAACTGACCGAACTATCCTCAAATCAAAATATCAATGTCTGAAAAGGAGTAAAATCTGAAGAAATAATTTGGGGTGTGGGGAAAAGCAGATCATATATTACTAAATTCATAACTCATTATTTCCCCTACTGGACTAGTTATGTATGTGACAGCACTTTTTCCAGATAACCAATTTAGTTTATTCTTTTTTGTTCAATTTATCATCTTCATTCCATTCTGGCTTGGTCCATTGTCACTTCATCTTCCTTCATCCAACTTTCTCATGCTTTTCTATTCCATCTCTTCCTCTTCATTAAAAAAATTCTATTCTATTCTATTCTATTCTATTCTATTCTATTCTATTCTATTCTATTCTATTCTATTCTATTCACTTATTCTGAGGTTTGTATTTGTTGTTAGCTACAACAGTGGAGAGATTCCTTGTCATTCTTCATGCTCATGGCCAACTGGTAAACATAGAGCTAGAGTTTAGCATCTCATTGTGATGTTCAGTGTAGGCTGTGATACATTTCAGAGAGCCGCAGAAAGCCACGGTGGCACAGTGGTTAGAGTGCAGTACTGCAGGCTACTTCTGCTGATCACTGGCTGTCAGCAGTTTGGCAGATCGAATCTCACCAGGCTCAAGGTTGACTTAGCCTTCCATGCTTCCGAGGCGGGTAAAATGAGGACCCAAATTGTTGGGGGCAATATGCTGATTCTGTAAACTGCTTAGAGAGGGCTGTAAAAAGCATTATGAAGTGGTACATAAGTCTAAGTGCTATTGCTATTGCTATTTCCAAATTCTCAGAGACAGTAGCTCTACCTTCTCTGTTGTTTTCATAGTATTTTATTTTTTATAGTATGCTTGTTGTACTTGTAGCAATTGAAATGGATTAATATACAATGGAATTTAAGTATTTTACTATGTGTTTTGGATTTATTTTTATTTTGTCCTATACTTTTTTCCTGAATTGTAGTGTCCAAATTTGTTTTGGTTGAATGTTACTTTTGGCCCACACAGGGAAACCTTTAAAGAAAAAAGTATAACTCCCTAAAATATAAAATTATTGTAGGTTTTTCTTTCCACAAATAATTAGATTTTTCCTTAGGTGCCTCATACCTGATTATGCCACATTTATCTAAGGCACTGTGATAATGAAAGTTGGTGAGAGTTTAAACCGGTCACTAATGGATCCTGTTTGCATCTAAAACAGATTATGACAATGATGTCATAAAGACTTTTCAATGATCTCTTCAGAGGAAGCTTATCTTGTAATTGTTGTTTTGAAATTTAAGTGTTCGTGAGAGATGGGAAAGGTATGTAAGAATAAATTTGCTTTTGTAGAGGTCTTGATAGAACTCTCTTAAGTTCTGCTTTGTTGGAATTATGCCATAAATGTCTATGGAGATTCTCAATCATCCAGGTCATGGTTGTCCCAAAGGTGCTTTTTCCAAAAATCAACTGAACTTTCTTGTTTTTTTTCTTTGAAAATGCTTAGCTTCTCATCCAAGAAGTTTCTTCAGTTAGCTTCTTGCATGAGAAGTGAAACATTTTCAAAGAAAAAAACCAAGGAACTCCAGTTGTCTTTTGGAAAAGGCACCTTTGGGACAACTTTGCCATAAATTCTCCTTCCATTATTTAAAAACCTTGATTGAAACATATTGCAGACAACTATTGGATTCTGAATAGTTCAAAGGAACTAAACACTACAGACATATATTTCGATATATCTCCCACCTTACTCAGGGAAGCTAACGGCCATAAAAACTCATGTAAAACCCATCACATAATGTTGCATGTTATACAAACCTTGTGTATTACAAGGGATTGCAATTGCATTTAGCTGCCTGGCTTCCCACATTACCCTGTTTAGCATATGCCTAAAAACCAGTGCACTTGCAATAAATACACTTTGCATATGACATTTCACTCTGTTGATTAAAGGAAAAAGCTAATTAAAACATAACAGAAATGCTAGATTTCAACTGGGACAGTCCCTAGCTGTTATAATTGCATTCAAATCCTGCAAGTACACACCACTGAAGAAAGGAGAAATAAGAAGGAAAAAAAAAAAAGACTAGGTATGGCTTCCCGGAACATTCACTGTAAAATAAATTATAAATCTTTTTTTCAGTATAAACTATATATTCATTTGAAAGGTTACAGTTTGCTGAGCAGTCTTTGCCTTGGTTAGTGTAAGTGCAGTTGCCAACGTAAAGCTATAATTTGTCTAGAAGGCTGCAGGGAGGGAGAGAGGTGGTCAGGTATGTCCTTCTGCAGTGAATACTAACATCCCTCCAACAGAAACACATTATGCCTTTATTTTATTTTTTTTGAGTGTACATTGAATTATTTACACCTTCAAGGCAGTTGATTGAACTGCAGCATCAGTCAATTAGCAAATCAAAAATTTATATGATTCCAATTTAGCATGGAGTCCTCTCTTTCCCTCTCCCTCTCTCTTTTTCTTTTTAGATTTTTACCCTGACAGTGACAAATTACTCCTCTGCTGGCTGAGATTGGAAATTAAAAGCATTTAGAGTTGCTCATGCATTTATGCTAATGAGAACTCTGATATGATTTGCATGCAAAAGAGGACAATTTGAAAGCTCATCAGTTTTTCATGCTCTTGCATTTTGATGTGGTAGGGTTTTTTTTTTCCCTTCCTGTATTTTTTTTTTTTTGGCACAGGGGGGAAAAATACCCTAAAATTAAAAATGGAAAAACAATATAGATTGGGGGGGGGAAGGGGAGTGTTTCAGGTTGGAAGGTAATATCTTTAAAAATAGCTCTCAGATTCTTGTCAAATCACTTGCTTTGCGATTTCAGAATTACAGCCCAGCTTCATTAGCATTTTAGATGTTTATCAAAGGCAAGATCCAATATCTGTCTCCATTGCTATGCATGATTATAACTCGAGCTTCATTTTAAATTCAGCAAAGAAAAAAAAAAAGAAAAGAAATTCAGCTAAAAAGACCCCAGGACAGATGAGAGAAGGATGTATGCCTTAACTGTTTTTCTTGTGGATGCACCCAAATTCATCTCATTTAGAGCAAAATCTGATTAATTACCAGTACTAGTACTTCAGCATTTCTAAAATAGTTAGCAACGCAGACATTTTAGAGGGTTTGGCGTGGTAATGTCTTCTTTGGTATTCAGCAAAGGAAGATAGAACAGTTGTGCTGAAAAGGTGTTTTAATATGCAAATAACTAATTTTCATAATTAGTTTTGTCGAAAGAAAAAAAATAATATGTCAGAAACACCCTGCAGGATCACTAAATTCCATGAACCTCATCCAGAGCAAGAAGGAGAATAAGAATCTCAAAGAAATGAGAAATAAATGAGTCTTTCTTTATACGCAGTGTGTTAGATTTGCCAATAAAATAGCCAACACCACAGCCCCTCCTTTCTGGAATTGCAATCTAAAGCATGTGGATAGTGTTCAATTAACAAAAATTAGCCTCAGATTTTGATGTTGCATCCTGGCCCAAAGTTAGCAGGAAAGGGACTTCAAGACAGTTACAGAATCAGAGTCAGTTAAAGAGACTGGAAAAAGTCATTTGGGTTGGTGCAATTGATTGGGCAAAATAATATTTGGGACATTTCTTAGTTATTCATATTCTCCTGGTTTATAGGATTTATGATTATGGTTTTATTCTAGAAGTTATGCTGTTCAGTAGTATAATGCTTGTTTATTGTTCAGTTCCTTTGTACTTAGTGGTAGGTTTTAATAAAATTATCTTGACCTCTTCCATTGGTTTGTAGTGCAAATTTGTACAAGCCGGTTTTTAAGATTCTATAAGGCCTGAAGACGGAATGTACCACTGAACATCACCGCCACTGCTATACACACCCTTCTTTCCCACCACATTTTATGTTAAAGGAACAAATTTTTCCAATTTTGTTTGGTCCATTGAAAGCCATAACCTAGTATAGACTTTGATGCATGGTTGCTTGCTTGCAGACATTTCGTTACCTGACTAGGTAACTTCATCAGTACTAGTGAGTGTAAGGTTTGTTCCAGATTTATATATATAGTAGCTTGTTCTGTCAGTGTTGGTGGGAGTGTGGTCTTCTCCTTGGCTTGATTAGGACATATGTATGGAGAAATGTATGGAGATACCTAACATATGGGGGAAAGTATTTGATGTATGAAAATGGAACTAATTGGAATATCCACATTTATATATTTTTTTTCTTGTTTGAATATATAAATGAAAAAGATATTTACATAATTAATTGATTTATATTAAAATGTTGGACTGTATTATTTAAAGAAATGTATGTCATAAAACAAGTAGGTTTACTATTCCTATAAGAATTGAATAACTGTAACACCACAAAATTAATTAATTTGCTCATGGATAGATGAAAATGGGAAGGGGTTTAGTATAGAATAAAAGGGAAAAATGGAATTTGGTTAAAATTAGAGAGGAAAATGAAGGGTAATATTGATAAAAAATAGATGAAAATAAATATTATGGCAAAAAAGGAGGTATAGAAATTGTAATTTAAATTGAAAGGACTAAAAACTGTTTAAATTTGTTAACCAGCCAAATACTCTGTTCAGCAAAAATACATTGTATGTTTGTGTGTGTGTTTGTGTAAAAAATAAAAAAAAACTTTTTATATATAAAAAAAGAAAGGTATGGAGATACCTGAAACAACTCTTGTCATTATACTGTACATAAGCTAACTAGTTTTGCTATCTTGAATGAAAAATATTGATCTATCTCATTTCAGATAATGAATTCTACTTCGGATGGCACACCGTATGAGGGATGAGTATGTGTATGTGTCTGCGCTCAGGGAAAGTGCTCCTCAGACTTTTAAAAACACTCTGAAATGCTGTGAGTGATATAGATGCATTTATGACCATTTTCCATTGGCCATTGGCTCCCTCGGCTAAGAAATGGAGATGAACACTGCCTCCTAGAGTCAGACATGACTGAAAGGGGAAGTCTTTACCTTTTTATAAGTGAAATAGGTGCTATCCAAAGATTGAAAGACATAGTTTGCAATGTTCTTAAAATAATTTGAGAAGACTCTATTCTTCTGTTTATGGAAAGGGGAACATTTTATTTATTTATTTATATCCTGCCTTTATTATTTTATATATAACTCAAGCATACCTAATACGCCTTCCTCTTATTTTCCCCACAACAATTCTGTGAGATGGGTTGGCCTGAGAGAGACTGGCTGGCCCAAAGTCACCCAGCACGGGCCTTGTATGTAAATAATTATCGTGATCCTCTAGTACAGGGGTCTCCAACCTTGGCAACTTTAAGACTTGTGGACTTCAACTCCCAAAGTTCCTCAGCAAAGCTGGCTGAGGAACTCTGGGAGTTGAAGTCCACAAGTCTTAAAGTTGCCAAGTTGGAGACCCCTGCTCTAGTATTCATCTTTTTTCAACACAAATAAGGTGTTTGCATTTCCATAGAATAAATAACTTATCTCCTTAACTATTTTGAGTGGTTGTTTCCCCCCCCCCCCAGTATGCTTCTCTTCAATGTAGGTTTTTTTTTATTATTGTTGTCTCCTCCATCCCCACCCCCATGTCCCCAAAAGGAAAAAAAATCAGGGCAGTATGGATTTTCTCATGCTTGAGGAGCTTTTTTCCCACTTGCTAATCATCTGTCAAACAGCTTTTTCCTTATTAATTAATTAAAGCATATTGAACCAGGTCACTCCTCACATGTTGGAAGAGCAGATGCAAAGGGAGAGATGAGTGACAAGATGAAAATTATTTGGCACTATCTTGGCACCAGGCTGCAGAAAGACATTACGAAAGCTTTTTGGGAACTCTTCCACTACTCTGATTACTAAGTATACAGTACAAATGCTTAGATTCAAGTCTGCCAACACTGTCATTCCAATCTATCAATCCAGGGTTTCTTTTTATAAGGGCTATAAAAGTCCTGCTCATCATTGTTATTCTATTGCATTATAATGTTTGCCAGTTCTGTGTACAGTCAAAGGCAAGCCGTAGTATTTAATAAATTGGGACTGAAATGATCTACTAAAATCCATACCTGATTCCCAAGAGTGCTTTTTAGCAGGACTGAGAAATATCTGTGGCATTTCTAGCATAGTATATTGTCACTGCAAATGATTGCCGCAGAATTGGTATTGACTATTACATCTCTTTAATTCTCTCATAAAAAGAGGAATGAGTCTTTTATTTTAGAAACCTGGAATATGACAGAAATCTACATTTGTTTCCAAAGGGTGAACCTCTTTTTGGATTGGCAACTTTAAAAGGCTGGAGATCCCTGAATCTGGCGGAATTTAACATGGACTTCGGATAGAAATGTAAACATGATTTTGTTTGTTTCTAACAGTGGGGAGCTCCCTCCAATCACTTCACTGAATTTTGGCTGCATGACTGCTGGAAACCAAGGGCATAGTTTTCTGCTATTTTGTGGTGAACGCTACTCAGAAACTTTTACCAGTTTCCTAAAATGCAAGAAATGAAGCCTCCCTCCCACCATTTCATAGAATCATAGAATAACAGAACTGAAAGCAACCATAAGAATTATCCAATCCAACCGCTACAATGTGCAGGAAACCAGTTTAAAGCATCCATGAGAGGAGGTGATCAAGTGTCTCTTTAAAAACCTTCAGAGATACAAAATTCAGAACTTCCATAGGTATTCATAGAATTTTCTTACATTTAAATGAAAGCTAGATAGCTGTAAGCTTATATCCATTATTTCTCAGCCTAGTTTCTGGGCCATGGAATATAGTTTTTGACTATCTTCCCTATACATTTTTATGTACTTGAGCATGGTATCTCAAGTTCCTTCAGCCAATCTCAGAGGATATGACCTCCAGTCCTTCTTATCACTTTCATTGATTGCCCTTTTCTGAACATTCGCTTAACCTGCCAATATCCATCTGGAAATGTGGTGCCCAGAATCATATGTAATACTTCATGAAGTATTACCCGATTAAACCATTGGGTAAATTTAGCATTGTCACCATATACCCCATTGTTTTTGCCAATCTCCCAAAATCTTACATTTGTTCCTCCCTCCACAAAAGAGCTTTGCATAAGCTGCTACAAAACTGTTGGTGTTTCTTGCTGCAGCAAAGTACCACAAGTACTTCTGTGTAAGTAATTGTAGAAAACATTTGGTAAAATTAGATAAAAAGCTCCATCCAATTTTATGCCCGTTAAAACATAAATATTATATTAACTTCACAGGTTTTTTTTTAAAACAGAACAAATTCTGTTTAAAAACAGAATTTAAAAACAGAATTGTACCTGTTTATTTCAGGTACAATTCATGGTGCTTATTTTCATGTTTCACTCCAGTTTTGACTAGTTACCAATCACATCTTTGTGATTATAACCAAATGTGAAGATCAGATGCTGAGGTTTATTGTCTAGCTTGCAAAGATGATTTTTGGCTGGAACATCTCAAAGACAAGATGTTTCATACAGTACATATATGGTCATCATCTATTCATTTAAAACAAAATCTAAATATTCTGAAGCAATCAGAAAAGTAGTCATTAGTTCTTAACATTTTAGCCCAAATAAGGGAAAAAACAACAACAACAACAACCACTTACCTACCAAAGTTCTTTGGTTAAAAGGCCAGGAATACCAATTCCAATAGTTTGAAGCTATTCTGATCTTCATTCCTACAAATCAGGGTCTCAGAAAGAAAATAACAATGTAGATGCAGGAAGTTAATTTAAATAACTTAGGGTATGCAGAAATTCCTACTCAAATTCAAAATTTCACAGGAAAATCCTTTCTAACCCCATAAAATATAATTAATTTAATCTCATTCAAATTTCATTTTTTCCTTGAAATTCTCTACAGGTTTCATCATCACTGAACCAATATAAATCAATGGGAACAGTTTTAAAACTGATTCTTAGCTTGTTCAGATCAGAACAGAGAAAAACAATACATATGGACAATATATCCCAAAACAGGATATGCTCGATTTTGTTTTTATATATATACAGACCAGAAGCCAAGCATTAACTTCCTCGTTTCATCTACTTCCAAAGAAAAATGGAGATAGGGGTCATAAAGAAGGATGAGTACTTCATTGACTATGTTAATCCCTATCAATGCTTTTAAAGAAAAAAAAAACACATACTTTTAGTTTACATTATGATGCCATTGCTATTCCAGCCAAAAAGATTAATCAGGATTATTCATTCTTCTGCTCTATTCTTTTGCAATAGATCTGCTGCAACAGCTTTTACTGAAATGAAATGTAAGAATCAGACAAAACTTAAGCCAAGTCTTTAAGTAAGGCAAGGTCAACTGGTGTGAGGGATATTTTACATCTATGTATAATTTCCAGATCTTGGTTAAGAGAACATCTAAAGAAGGAAATACTTTAAGATGCTTTGCATATGTGTTCATCACGTCTCTCCTCTCCTCCTCAAACTGTTCATCTGTACAGTTTGAATGTAATAATACAATACAATAAGCTTGCTAAAATATATGAAGAATTGTGGTACACTCTGCCATAACTCTATTACAAGTCAAGACTACAGATTTATTTTTTTCTTATTTTTAATTCCCCCCCCCCTCTCTCTCTTTTACTAGAATGTTGAGCTGGAATGTTTCTGTTGAGGCAATCTTTATATTCTAAGCAGATGTGCAAAATGTGCTTGCTGTTTCCAGTATTAGTTCATTTTGATGGCAATTTCTTAATAATATGGAATATTAAAGGATTGGAGTTGCTTCTAAGCACAGACAAGGGTTCATTAAGATTTTAAAAATGAAATTGCTTTTTTTTTTTTTCAGGAGCTTCATATTCTTCCAAATCATAGGCAGTTCTTACAGAAGCTGGTGTTGGGGAGATATATGAAAGTGGGTGCTATAAATTAGCAAGAGGTGTTGCAATTTTGATTAGTAGATTTTCAAAGCTGATAGTTGAAGTTTCAGACAAAAGGGGCTGGAGTCTTTAAATACTCACTGTAAGACTTAGGAGATAAATTTCTACATCAAATCAGTTGAAAGGGGATCAGTGCCAAACTTAAGGTCCTTTTTAAAAATGTAACATCTACACACCCATACACCTAGCATTAATTATAATCTCAGATTCATAATATGTTGCAGGATCATAGGAGCAAATTTAATATAGTGGACAATCTAGATTAAAAAAAGACCCTTTGGAACATGAGAATATGTTCTACTTTTTTGTCTATAAAAATGCAGTTTAAGTGTTTAGTGATTTTATGTCACTATATTTTTTTAGTATCTAAATAAGGTATGTGACATTGATGCAACAGCTGTTTTGGACCCTGCACATCTGTGAAGTTAATAGTCTCATTTGACAATAGTTTACATACAGTTTTGAATACATATATGTTGAATAAAGCTTTTGACAGAGCTAATCCAACCAGTCTAGCTATCAACCAGAGTTTACTGGCTCCCCCCAGTCCCAGCTTAGTTCCACATTAATGAGAGGGATGTTTTCACAGTTTCTGATGATGCTCGGTGGATGTGGAGGGGGAAAAAGACTTGAAATACATGAGGCTCCTGTCCTTAATGAGGTCTGTACATGGTAAAAAAAGACAGTACTATTTACTGACATTATGCTGGTAGCAGGATAAAATTTGTCAGTCAGGCAGCAAATGTGGTTTTTGTCAGTGTATAAGAATTTAAGAACTGGAATAGCCATAATAACAAGTCAGCCAATGGGAACTGTTTGGTGACTGAGACACAGTCACAGGATTTGTTGTGAGCCATGTGAGATGGCTCAGAGCCTGGGCGTGGCTTAGCTTAATTGCTCCTTACTTCTACTTCTTACCCTTATCCTTGCTATTTCTTCTCTCTACCATGTTGCAAGAGCTGCATGGGTATTGTATACGTGCATCATGTTTTATATTATTGTATATAAAGAAGTTTCTTCTATAAATGAATCCTGCTGAATTATTTACTTGTATGCTGGCTGGATAGCTTCATACTCTGACAGTTTTGTGCCAGTTCTAAGATTTGTGGATAGCACTTTAATTTGGTCATGAGAAATCAGTTTCATTCATAGATTCAAAGGAGATGGATTGTATTGTTTTATCTTTTAGTTTTATGCAATCTTGTAACAACATTTGAGGTACCAATGTCATCATTTTAGCCATTGTCTATCCAATGCAGGATGAATGACTCTTCCGCATGTTTCCAACCAATACGGTCCTGAACTTTCTTTTGCCAATTGAGCCTGCGATACTTGATGTCATCAATCCATCTTATTTTAGGTCTCTTTCGTGGATGCTTTTTATCAAGTGGGATCCATTCTAGGATTGCCTTTGTCCATCTGCCATCAGTTCTTCTTGCTATGTGACCAGCCCATTTCTATTTTATTCTTTTACTGTCCTGAACCAGTGTGTAATATTGAGCATGTAAGGCAGAGAAAAACATAGTTTATGTTTAGTTTTTATCCAGAGTCTCAGTTGGAGCATTCATTGCAAAATTCATGAAATCCAATATGAAGGAGTTCTTCAAACTGAAGTATTCAAATAAAATAAAGGAGTTTTAAAAAGGAGGCATCTGTTTTATGGACAGTGAAATTGAAAGTGATGTTCAAAATTGCATATTATGAGTGCAGCAATGAAACAATATATCTGACGTTTAAAAAAAAAACTTTCTACAAAACCTGTGTAAGAATCTGAAAGCTTGGTAACCTCTTAGGACATGATCAACCTAAAAGCTTCTCTTCCAGGCACTAGGGTTGTAGAGGGAATGCATTAAGGTTATCTACCACTTTGGAGAATTTACAGATGAGAACCATCCAGAAAGGTCTCTTAACTTTACTATTTCGTATGAAAATAAAACCAATTTGGGCCCTAAAGCATTTTCCTCATGTCTTGAGAAGACACACCTATACAAAAGGGAGAATGAAGAATCCAGGAATGACGAATGAAGCTATATTATAGTCTCAAAAGACAGACATAGTTCATTGGTAATACCAAGGTATTGTTAGTTCATAAGTGACATCTGTGAATAATCCAATTCCCATTAGCTTTCCTATAATAAAAAATCAATTTAACCAGAGAGGCATTCATTGTGATTCACTCCTGAGTGCAGAATCTTATCATATCTTTAGCCTTACAATGGATGCTTGCACCATAGCAATGGCAATAGCACTTAGATTTATATACCACCCTATAGTGCTTTACACCAGGGGTCCCCAACCTGTGGTCCGTGGCCCACTATGGGTCCATGGGCTAATCTCCATAATAGCCTCTCTCATCATGAATGCTCGCTGCCCTACTTACATGAGTTCATTGCAGGTACTCATGGCCCCACTTGCACGAGCATTGTTGCAGACACTTGTGACCACACTCACGTGAGCATTGCTACAAACATCATTGGCGCTCATGCGTGCACACACATGCACACCTGTGCTTGCCTCTCCCACAAAATCATCCCTCCTTTTCCCCCTCTGCCTGCTCCGGGCTACCAACTCAGAAAGGTTGGGGAGCTCTGCTTTACAGCACTCTCTGGGCAGTTTACAATGTCAGTATATTTCCCCCAATAATCTGAGTCCTTATTTTACTGACCTCGGAAGGATGGAAGGTTGAGTCAACCTTGAGCCTGTCAGGATCGAACTCCAGGCTATGGACAGAGTTAGCCTGCAATACTGCATTCTAACCACTGTGTCATCAGGTTTTTTCACCGTGCTCTCTGTCTTTAAAAAAACTGTTTGATGCTCCCCTTTTTTTGCAGCCATATTACATATCCAACTTAAATTCAGTTTATAAACAATGGTATGTTATATGTACTATCTTGAGCTCCTGAGTGACAGGTGGGATATAAATCAAACAAATGACTTAAGATAGGATTAGACCTAAATGTCTTTATGGTGTGCTACACAGGTCATAGGAAATTAACTTTGTAGAAGCACCCCTTATTCCACAGGATTTTCAGTTTTTTAAAAAATAACAAGGTTGTAATTATTTATTATGTTATATATATATGTTATTATATTATATGTTATTTCCAGTGAACAAACATTTTATATTAGCTATCTTATTTTCTGTCTTTATTTTATGAAACAGGCATCTCTTTTCCATTTCTTTTCTAGTATTTGCATTCCAATCATCTATTAGTACTGTGACATTTTTTGATACTGCAAGAATCACCTGATTCTTGATGAACGTATCTTTTCTTTTATGTACACTGAGAGCATATGCACCAAGACAATTTCCTTGTGTGTCCAATCACACTTGGCCAATAAAAAATTCTATTCTATTCTATTCTGTTCTGTTCTGTTCTGTTCTGTTCTGTTCTGTTCTGTTCTATTCTTTTGCAATTTGCTCTAGAATTATTCATTGCTTTCTGCAACTATATAGTAATTGTACATTTGTTTAATACTTTTGTTGACCATATATCCTCTATTTCTATTATATATGATTCTGTAATTTATATTAAGCAGATAATTGATGATGTTCTTTCAATGTTTGATTAAAGAAGGGATTCCCTGTTATACTTATAAATGGAATACAAAATCTGACAAGCATGAATCAAGGAAAACCTATTTGTCCTACTGCACTTTTTACTCAAAATGCTGCCCTACCAACTGGACTGTACTTAAGAAACCTCTTTCTAATTTTAAAATTGTGCTTCTGTCTTAAATGGTCATACAAAAGCAATGCAGAAATGAAATATACTGTCACAACAGGAGCAAATAATGAAATATTTGCCCCTTGGTCCTTTCAAATCAAAGCTCTTTTATGTGGCAGTAGAGTAGAAAATAGCTTAGGAAAGCCCTGTGGAAAATTTCGACTTCCCTTTTCCGGTGGTAGAGATAAATAACCTTGAATGACTTCATTTAATTATAATAATACTGTTATGATAAATGTGCTCCATTATGGAAATAGAGTTAGTAAGTGAGAATTAGTCATGGCCGAGCAACAGCTTTTTCAGCACAAGGTAATAGAACAACGCCTGACTGCAGACAACACTAAATAGGAGTAGATGACCCTTGCTGAGACTTTGCCAGTTGGGGTCAATTCCTGTGTTCCCTCATCATTCTCATTCTCTACCAAAATAACATCTCTGCCAAAAATCACAAAATTTTAGTGTTCTCTTTAGGAAAAGGGTAAATCCAACAGCTGAAAAAACTTCCCTCCATTATGTCTGCCTGTTCCTTCCTTCCTTTCTTACAGATTTTCCTTGGAAGAGTATGAAACCAAAGATACAGGAAGTGCTCCAAAGCAAAGGGCAGAATTCATTTATGAAGAAACTAGTCAATACAAACCCAAAGTACAACCATCCTCAACAAATGTTTCCAATTAGTTTCTGGATCCAGAAGAAGGACAAATTAGTTTGGAGCCTGATTAAAACAATGAGAAAAAAAATTCCAGTTTTAAAAAGAGCAATGCCTTAATATAACCAACCTTTGTACCTTCAAGATGTGCTCGGCTTCTCCTCCAATAAATTTAGCCAGTGTGGAATATAAGACTTCCATAAGCACAAAGAGGATTTCTTAAACTTCCCAACTGGGGTTATTTTAACATTTAAAGATAATTATATTGGGGAATTCTGGGAGTTGAAGTCTACAAGTCTTACAGTTGCCAAGTTTGGAGACTCCTGTATGATGGCCTGACCATTTAGCAGTATAGATTAATCACCCCACCCACAGGATAGTGGTTAAGGGACTAGTCTAGAAATCAAGACACCTTGAGTTCTGGTCCTCTCTTAGGCATGAAAGCCAGCTGGGTGACCTTGAGTCAATCCCTTTCTCTTCATCCTCATCCTTTCTCTTAGCCCTAGGAAGAAAGCAAAAGTAAATCAAAACTTCAGGGCTAGTTCACATAGTCTCCATGAGTCAACACTGATTTGAAAGGACAAAAAACAGAAGACAAGTTCAGAAACCATTGAAAAACGGCAGGGATTCAAACTTACTATGTTGCAGACCAATATTAGGGTCTTCAAAAATTACTCTCTTAATATTAGTAAAGCTAAAGCTTCTGGCCTTTCCTTACTCCCTGCAGTGAGCACAGTGAAGGGACTAAGGTAAACCAGAATCAATTATTTGCACTTATTATATTTTTAAAAATATGTGTGTATGTTATTTATTAAACAAATTCATATAATCTGCTCAGCTCTCACATAACATAATTCTGGATGGCTTACAACATTAAAGCGCAGTGGTTAAAATGCAGTATTACAGGCTAATTCTGCTGACTGCCAGCAGTTCAGCAGTTTGAGTCTTACTGGCTCAAGGTTGACTCAGCCTTCCATCCTTCCGAGGTCAGTAAAATGAGGATCCAGATTGTTGGGGGAAATATGCTGACTCTGTAAACCACTTAGAGAGAGCTGTAAAGCAGTATGAAGTGGTACATAAGTGTAAGTGCTATTGGTATACCCACACCCACCTATTCTGGCAGCAGCAACACAATCAGCTTGACGACTTGATTGGTTCCCTCTCCATTCGTGGAGCCCAGGCCCAATGGTGAAATCACATTTTTTGGACTTTTCAGAAAAGTAACAAGATGGGGGCCAATCACACCTCTAGGGGAAGGATGTTCCATACAAAAGGAAACACCATCGAGAAGGCCTTTTTTCATGGTCCCATCAGATGTACAGCTTTAATAGATGGGACCTGCAACATACCCTGCCTTCCTGTCCTGGGGAACTTAGCCAACTAAGTACAGATAAGTACCATGATTTCAAATGCTTTCATATGTTTTAAAATCAAACCAAAAGAGTATCTCTATTAGAAATGTCTTTGAAAAGCAAACTACTAGAGAAAGCCAAACTCTCCTGTGATCATAAGGCAGTTCCATAGCCTTGTAATGAACTATTCAGCACAAATTATGGAGTTATTCACAAAGCCATTTTTAATAATGAATAAATTCTAGAAAATTGCAGTATGTACAGTATATGTGAATAATTTGTGAACTGAAAAAAAGACAGAATCCTCAACTAAATGATTGCATTATGAATTATTAACCAACCCTCAGTCATGACACTGAAGAATAATTAGTTAATATCTTAACAGAAAAGATATTATATAGCTTAGGTGAAAAGCCAGTATAGAAAGCAGGGACTGGAATATCTTTCCAAGTCTGGTACTCTTAGGATATATAGAAATATGACTACCAGGCATACATGAGGATATCAAATTGTGGAAAACTGAGATAGAATATAGGACTTCACAAACTATTGACCTTTGCACATCTGAAAATATGTATTATTTTAACGTTACTCTTATAACTGCTACCATGATTGTTTTCTGAAACATAAAGAAAGAAAGGGAAGGAAAGCATCACCAAAGATTTTATCTGAAGTTGACTGAAGAATCAGACTGAAATTATTATGCTGAATAAATTTAATTTGAATATTGAATTTAATTGAGTAAATATATGTACACACTTGCACAGAAGTCTACTTCTGTATCTTCAAATTAATTCACCTGATTCAATTTGATGCATTGAATTGATTTGGTGATTCAGTTTGAAGATTTTATTCAAAGGATGAATTGTCTTCAGACTCAAAATCTTATTAAGAAGATATTCAGTTCTGGGTAAAGAGAAGATCAGATCAAAAGTGAAAGACTACAGTAATCTGTTAAGAACTGGATTTGAAGCAACTGGCTGATCAACTGCATTCAGTGCATAGTCTTCAATGGAACTACATCTATATGGAGGAAGGCATGTGGTGGGATACTGCAAAATCTTATCTTAGGCCCAGTAGTTTTCAATACCTTTATAAATGATCTAGATGAAGGGTTAGAAGGAGACCTCACCAAATTTGCAGACGACACCAAACTGGGGATTCAGAAAGATCTTGACAGACGTGAACACTGGGCCCTAGTCAACAAAATGCAATTCAGTGGTGAAAAAAGGTAAGTTCCTACAAATAGGGAAGAAAACCCAAATGTACAGATATAGAGATAGAATAGGTGGTACGTAGCTCAACACTAGCAACTGTGAGAGAGATCTAGGTGTCCAAGTAGACCACTACTTAAATTTGAGCCAGCAGTGTGCTGCAGCTGTCCCAAAAGCTAATGCAGTCCTAGGTTTCATCAATAGAGGGATAGTTTTAAGATCAAGTAAAATGATAGTACCTCTTTATACTGTACTGATGAGACCACACTTGGAATATTGCATCCAGTTCTGGTCACCATGATACAAAAAAGATGTTGAGACTCTAGAAAGAATGCAGAGGAAAGCAACAAAAATTATTAGGGGACTGGAGGGTAAATGTTACAATGAATGATTGCGGGAACTAGATATGTCTAGTCAAAGAAGTGAAAGACTAGGGTTGACATGATAGCAGTGTTCCAGATTGTTAAAGAGAGATCCAATCTAGAACTAAGAAGAAATTTTCCTAGAATGTGAACAATCAGTGGAATGGTTTACCTTTAGAAGTTGAAGGTGCTCCATCACTGGAGGTTTTCAAGAAGAGACTGCACATTTGTCCAGAATAATATAGGGTTTCCTGCTTGACAGGGGGTTGGATTAGAAGATCTCCAAGCTCCCTTTCAAACCTATTATTCTATGATCTGAAATATCTGAAAGGAAATATTTTATACCAGAGAAATGTAAAAGCTGTTTGTATTATTTAGGATTATTTTCTCAAAATTAACAAATCTGTACAATTCTTGTGAATCTGAACTTTGAACTTGACTATCAGACTCTCTATATGACCAAGTCTTTAAAATGTCCACTCATCTTTTTATTGATTATAAGAAGCTTCCAATGTACTAAGAGCAGTCCTTCACTGGCTGATACCACTTTACCTGCCACAGATTGATCTGGCTAGCTCTTAATGTTTTCAGGACCAAACATGTTTACCTTCAGCATGAACGTAGAGTAAAATATCTGCACTATAACTTGTATTACCACTCTCGGATATCTTGTTGCTTCTTGTTAGAAGATCAATAATTCCACAGAAGATCACATTCCTATTTCTCTTTCTTATATTTAAAATTGAAAGTACAATCAGCAAGCTAGATCAAAAGTATCTGCTTCTTTTTTTCCATTAATCTACAACTTGCATACTAATTGTATATAAAACTCCTGATATCATAATCGCATTTAGCAGAAAAGCAATTATACCAAAAATATGCTTTCCTTTGCACAATTGCCCTGACCCTAGGCACTTGATTATTAGGACAGTGCAAGCTTCAATAATGATCGAGAATTTGGGGGAACAGCCCACAGGCTTTTGCATGAGTTGCAAAAAAAAAAAGAAAGAAAGAAAGAAAGGAAAAGAAAGGAAAAAAGAAAAAGAAAAAGAAAAAAACCATAAGAATTCCCCCAGACACTAGGCTTTGCTCTCACATGAATCTGTTTTAACTGTATTATATATGTTTACTTGTCCTCTGTTGAGATGGGGGGGGGAGGGCATAAAAAGGGAAGGAAGGAAGGCTGGATCCTTTAAAATAGTAGCATCTTTCTTCAGACTGGCATAAAAGCTGAAAAAAGTTGGCCAGCTTAACAGAATAGGAGAGGAGTGCTCACACAGCTTCTGAAGGTCGTCTGAATCATATTAAAATGTGCACAACTCCATAAATTATCCGTATTTTGTCTTGGGTGAATTTCTTTCAGAGGGTGGAGTTCCTTTGTAAAATATTATTAATGAAATCTGATATATAGATTTCAGCCACCCAACCACTAGGACAGTTTGCATACTACAGTCCTCAATAAATAGACCATTCATATCTCTAGAAAGCTAAAGGTGTACAGAGCTTCCCTCCTATATTGATGTGAGTCCTGGACTATGTACCGGAGGCACATCAAACAACTGGAGAAATTTCATGTGCATGGTCTTCACTCCATCCTTGGCATTTGTTGGCAAGACTGTGACTCCAATCTGGAAGTTTTGGATTGTGTCGAATCCACTAGTCCCTGATTACCAGATGAAATGGCATGAGATGACATGTCATGTGAATGGATGACTGCCATATGCCTTTTCGGGTCCTCTAGAGCAGTGTTTCTCAACCTTGGAAGCTTGAAGATGGGTGGACTTCAACTCCCAGAATCCCCCAGCCAGCGCTGCTGGCTGGGGGATTCTGGGAGTTGAAGTCCACCCATCTTCAAGCTACCAAGGTTGAGAAACACTGCTCTAGAGTGTATTGGAGTCTGGGAAGAGATCCTGAGGTCAACCACGCAAATGCTACAAAAACAATATGAAAAAAACCCTACGTCACTGTGACATCCAGCCAAGAGAACTAGAAGCTGCATCTGCTGACAGAACCCATGGGCAATTCCTATGCTATGAATCCTCCATTAGCTTTGAGGACAGGTGCTGCTAAAAATGATAGGAAACTGTGAGCCGTATCACAGAATAACACCCATCATTGTTACAATAGACTTCCAGTGCCCCCACACATTGCTTCCAGTCTGGGTTGGCAGAGCTATCTCTGTGTCCACAGATGCTTTGCACAGTCTCTTCTTCGATAACTGAAGATCTACCATATGCAGGCAAAAGATGAATTTACATTCCAGACAGATTTATATTGCAGATTTTCTGGACCAAAAATAATTCCCACACTTTTTAAAATCCCCTTTCTCTTTCTCCCTGAATCGCAGAATGTCGAAGGTGAATTTCCTATTGTAACTGAACTAGGAAACTATTAACTTCTGCCATCAAAGTAAGAGCTCTAAAGGAAACGGTGATTTCACTAATTCTAAATGGTTTGCATTCTGATGCAAACAAAAGAAGAAACATCCATTTTCTATTCCAGTAACTGTGGTTTATTCCTGCATGAAGATTGCTGCATCTGAACTGAGAGTTTAATACAGTTTATTGCTGGTTATCTACAATAAATACAGTGCAGTAGGATTCATTAGAGCCAAAACCAGTGTGGAGAAAAATTATATAACTATTTAACATATGGCCTAACTTTCCTCATTCCTCCTTTTGAATCTACAACAATCCTGTGAGGTAGGCCAGTCTGAGTGTTAATGATTGCTCCTATAACTACTATGTGATGCAAATCAACTTGTTTCTTATTCTTCCTGCTTCCAGTACAACATCTTTACATTTATTAGTGCACAATGTGTTAGTAGTTAATGCAGTCCGTTAAAGGTAAAGCCCATTCAATAGGAAAACTGGGCTTCTGGTACTGATTGAGGGGGGAGTATAAATGCACAAGAGCATAAGACGCTTTCCTGATTAAAGAAATGTTGGTTGATTGATTGCATGAGTTTAACTTTGTAATTAATAAATTAAATTTACATAATTTTGATTATGGATAAAACAGAAGTTCGGAAACAAAGTTCTTCATATAACAACTCTCCCAAACATTCTTCAGAAGTTATACACAACATAGCACAGTTTAGGAGAGACATTGTTCCATGTATAAATAGTCCTTGACTTACAACCATTCATTTAGTGGCCATTCGAAGTTACAACAGCACTGAAAAAAAGTGAATTATGACCGTTTTTTTACACTTATGACCATTGCAGCATCCCTTTGATCACATGACCATTGCACCATTGGTCACGTGATCAAAATTCAGACGCTTGGCAACTAGCATGTATTTATGACAGCTGCAATGTCCCAGGGTCATATGATTACCTTTTGTGATCTTCTGACAAGCAAAGTTAATGTGGAAGCCATGTTACTAAGCCATGTTATGTTACTAACTTAACAAGTGCAATGGTTCACTTAACAACTGTGGCAAGAATTATTGCAAAATGGGGCAAAACTCACTTAACAACTGTCTTGCTTAGCAATGGAATTTTTGGGCTCCGTCATGGTAATAAGTCGAGTAAAGGAAAATGGCCCATTTAAGATAAGGTTGCCATCTGTACTTATTAGAAATATTTATATGAAGGTATATTCTGTGCTTCTCAATTCTGAGGACCGCTTGAAAGCTCAACTAACAGGGCAATGTTATGCCTTTCTCCTTATTAAGGCACAAGTAGAACTGGATTTAATGGCACTTACTCCCAGGTAAAAGAATCTGGGATTTCAGGTTAAGTGTTTTCATTTTCAGAGGGCGAGACAAAATGAAAAGATGTCAAATGGATTTGACATTGTAGCTCTTACCCGGCATCTCCAGGCAGGAGCTGTGAAAAGGCAGAAAATGGTATCTGGTATACCTTGAACTGAGAAAGCTTGTCTTCAGCAAAGAAAAAAAAAAGCAACAATCTGGCTCTGCTAGTCCTCAGGATATGAACCTTTGCCCCTGACCAATGAAGGCAATCTGTCAAATACGATTTAAATTCCTGGTGAGGCTCCATAATGAAGAGAAATAGGAGGAAAGGGTACTTTTATACCATGCCACTATTCAAGAAATGCCCTTGCCCTCGCCAACAATTACAGATGGTCGGAGATGGGAATGTAATGGAGAAGAACATATGGCTGCCCAGCATGAGGAAATTGCTGTGGCTGACTTCTACACTTCAGAGAAGAACTGGGCCTCGCCTCGCAATTTTTACAATCAGTTCTTTGGCTGAAGGCGGGAAATTCTTTGATTCCTGTCCTAAAGAGACTTTTTTTTTTCTTTTTCAAATAGATTTCCAGGATTTTAACCATTTCACTTCTTCAGCAACCGTTGAAGATAATGGGAAAGACCGTGGTATCAGGATCTTACAGATTTTTCTGTTTTAGGTTACGGATGTAAACTGAAAAATGGCAGGCCAGGAGAGGTGGACTGGAAAAATTTGTAACTGGAGGATTTGGAGAAATCTTAGCAAGTAGCAGCTGATTTGCTGCTCTGTAGACAATGAATAGTTCTCAACAGCAACTCTTGCTTAACCAAAAACTTATTTTCCTCATTCTGAGGTAAAATGAATCTGGATAATATGGGAATAATGCATTTTTTAAACATTCATAAAGAAAAAGGAGGAGGAGGAAGAGGAGGAGGAGGAAGGAGGAAGAAGAAGAAGCATAGGTTATAACAGAGGTAGGCAATTATGGCCCTTTATGATTCTGCGAGTTGAAGTCCACAGGTCATAAAAGGGCCATAGTTGCCCACCTCTGGACTATATTGTAAGGGCATTTAATGCTCTATGGATCGGGTGTCAAACTCGTGGCATCACGTTACCGTCATGTGATGTTTCCTGATATTTTTCCCTTTTGAGGAGCTGGGGTGGACATGGCTTGTGTGTGATGCATCCATCTTGCGGGCCACTACTTTGACACCACTTCTTTATGGCATGTATTGCCTCTTTTTATGTTACAGGGAGTCCTTGACTAACAGATACAATAGGGATTGTATCTGGCTTGAAAAGTTGCATAAGGCAATCACATGACCCCAGGATGCTGCAACAGTCATAAATCAATCGTGATGGTTGCCAAGTGCCTGAATCATGGAAAAATGTTAATGGAGATGCTGCAATAGTCAGTTGTAAGTGAAGGACTGGTTATAAGCCACTTCTTTCAGCACCATTGTAACTTTGAATGGTCTCTAAACAAATGGCCATACATCAAACATTACTTGTATTCTTTTTCCTTCTTTCCCATCCCAGTTTTCAATTCATCCTTTGTATATCACATATCCTCCTCATACTTACCTAACTTTTTATCTCAATCTTTTGTTCCATTTATCTTTCTGATGGCTGACAGGATAAAATTTGACAAGACTGACATAACCCACAGCAGGACTCATCTTTATATGAAAAAGTGAAATATAACTGAAGCCTGAATATTTTAACAGCAGGGTTTTAAGATTCTGTTTTTAACCCTTTTAATCCAAGTACAAGGGACGTTGTTTGAATTCTGAAGCTTCCAAAGGGTGTAGCAGCAATAACCTACAATCAGTGTTTGTTCTAGGATGAAGTTTACAAAGATGAAGGGATGAAAGGTTACTTCTAATTTGTAGTCCCTAGGTTCAGTGTACAGATAGCCTTCAGCTTAGGACCACCACTGATACCAAAATTTCAGTCGAGTGAGTTTTGTCCCATTTTACAACCTTTCTTGGTACAGTTGTTAAGTGAGTCATTACAGTTGTTATGTTAGCAACACAGTTGTCAAGCAAATCTGGCTCCCCATTGACTTTGCTTGTCAGAAGGTTGCAAAAAGTGATCACATGACACCTATTATATAGTTAATTGATTTGTCTAAATCTCGTGACTCAAGACCCAGTCAGAGGGTTGTGTGAAAGTTACTCTCCAATCCTACCCTTCAGAAAACTATGCCACATAGACTGTGTTGCCCAGCTGTTGGATGCTACTCTATCCAGGTATCATGACGGCTGGTTAATGCTGGCCTTAGAGTTTTAATGCAGAACAAGGCAAGAAGTGGGTAGATTCTTCTGATTCTAATTACCTTCCTGCTGATCACTTGCTGATGGGATATACATTTTGGTCTCCTAAATTGGTGATTGGGTAGAGTGGAGAAATAAAGGATACTAGAGCTAGAACAGCTAATTCTATTTCTAATGCTAATTAATCTGCCTCCAGTAGGCTGGGGAATGAGTTACCATGAGGACATATCCTTTAAAAGTGGTAGTGAGGAGGAGGTGAGGATGAATTCTCAGTGAATGTATATGGAAAAGAAGACTGTAGCCTTTTGTGCATTTGGTCCCCTGGGCTACACGGAACAATATTATGTACCAAACACATTTGTTTATTCATAACATTTCATATAAGAGCCTTCTTTTTCCATCTGGCAGACTGCTCATAATATAAATGCGCTGGATACAATACTACAATGTTAGTTGAGCTAATAATGGCTGCCACTCTGATTCCACCACTTTCAATATATAACTAATAACTAATTTCTGCTTGATAGTGCCCCTTGGTTCTGTACAGCTTGATCCCTCAGTTGGGAAGAGAGAATTATTTCTGTACACCAGTATTTCTAAACAATTCCTGGGGATGTATCTCTAGGTGACCCCAGATTAGACTACTGATGGAGCTCCCAAAATTCAGTGCTCCTCTATCTCAAACAAAATTGCTCACCCAGCTACCATGTTTCCCCGAAAATAAGATCTTGTTTTATATTTTTTTGAACCCTGAAATAAGCGCTTGGTCTTATTGCCATGTGCTCAAAAGCCCGATAGGGCTTATTATCAGGGGATGTCTTATTTTTGGGGAAAACAGGGTAATTGCTGCTGTTATTGTTGTTACAAGCAGATACAAAGGCTTTAAACAACCTTTTAATTATTGCACATTATTCAGGGCCCTAAAATACCCAGAACCATGGTCCTCAAATAAGCTCCTTTGCAACTGTACATATCCAGTGGCAACTACTCTTTTAAAAAAGTTTAATTCAATCTTACTGAGATTTTAAGTTATCTAACTTATTTTAAGTTATGATATGCAGGTGCTTGTTTAGCCCATTTCTCCAACACACATACAAAACACCTCAACAGACATCATGTTCCCCTGGATTGAATTTGTGAACTAGAGCTAACACAAATATCCCTTTTTCCCATTTGCCCAAAACTAACCTGGCAACCACTTTTTTTCCTGCAGTGTTCTTATGTCCTTGCCTTTCTCTCATCTCCAGCCATACCTGAGGCGACCTTACACCCACCTAGGCAGTTCCTGTGTTAAAGTGATAAAAATCTTCCTTTTTTTCTTAAGCCAACAACCACTCATGCCAGTTTCAAGATGTGCAAAATCAGACACAGATGACTGTAGGGTAGGATCAGCCCTGCACTTATGGTTCAAGACAAGTGCAAGCATGACCCGTTCCCTTCATTTCCTGGGCACTCTCCTTCACTACAGTTCTGTTATGAGGACTCCTGAAACCAGTTCTTTCAAAGCAGCTTCTCTGTCCAACCCACCCCTGCATGGATTTCATCAGATTTCCAGAGGAAAGAATTGAAGTCCAGTGCATGTATACTTACAGCTCCATTGATTTCACTGGACTAAAATGCCTGTTGATGCACTGATTTATAGCCAAAAATTGCAAGCCAATTTTACTGAAATCTATTGGATGTTTATAATCTAAAGGATCCTATTTCACGGCTATATTTCACTGTATTCATCTGCCAGCAGAATGGCAAGTTAGTTTCCTTCTCCTACATGCAGCTTGCTGAATATACCACAATTTGTGACACATGGGTTGTAGAACAGGGTAACGTTCTTGGCATAACTATGCCAAGTACATGATATAGTAAGATATATTAGAAAGTGTCACTTTCAATTTTTGCCAGCCTCTGCCAATTTTTGCCAGAGGCTTCATCAAACGTTATACAAACGTTGTATAACGTTTGATGAAGCCTCATCTGTTAATGTTAGGATTTAAGAGTATTACGCCTTGACCCATTTACATTACAAAATTCCGTTGTGCTGTAGTATAAATATAAGTCATTATCTTGGATTTTTTTTTTCTTTTGGTAGAAGGTTTGGCTTAAAAAAAAGAGAACTATTGGAGTTTTCAGATGTTAATGGAACTGGCAAAAATTGAAAGTGACATTTTCTAATATACCTTACTATATCATGTACTTGTGTATATTTAAATATTTGCATCTGACTTGCTGAAACTGAAATAGCTTATTTTCTTATAGGAACTTTGCCAGGGTGTTACAGACAAAATTGCTAACTTGATTATGAAGGGGAAAAGAAGCTGTTTGAAATAAGATTACATTTATTTTAAAAAGCATCCCATTTGTATGTATGTATGCATGACAAAGGGATGGCATTTTGTAATTTGTGGTTTTATGCCTATTCAACTTTAGGAAGCTTGTGAAAATTAGTTAGCTGTGCCTTGATTTTCTAGTGAATAAGATTTTCAATTGTCATATCCTTTCATCTAGTTTTTTTTTTCTTGTGTTGTTTTTTTAGGATATCTCTTTAAATCTCAGCCTATCACTTATTCCAGAAGTTTAAAAAATTATTATGTTCATTGATCTTTTTTATTATGCCTTAAGGCGTTCTTTTAAATTGGTATGCCGTTTGGCATATTTATCTGTTTCCTTTCCTTTTGTTAATCAAGCATTAAAGTGGAATGTAGAAGGATATTTACCAAGTGGCAAATAATAATTGTGTGTGTGTGTGTATATACATGTGTGTGTGTGTGTGTGTATACATACACACACATATGTCTCAGTTGTAAAGCTGGAAAAATGTGTAACACTGTATATGTGATAAAATTATTTTATATATTAATTACTAAATGTATACCTTGGAATTCTATTAAGGAGCAAGGTGGTTTGCATGGTTAAGAAGTTGAGTTGGAAGTGAGCGAACCTGTATTCAAGACCTGAATGTTGCCATGTGGGGGGTGGGGGACTCCCGTCCTTCGTTCCAGCTCCTGCCGGGGACATGAAAGGAGCCACCAACTGGATGTCCCCCCCCCCCACGCAGGCAACTGTTATGTCACTGGCTAATCCTTTCAACCCAGAAGCATCTTGGTGCTTCTGACATGAGTGCAATTTCTATTCATATAGGGCTCAAAGTGTTTACAGAATTTTTTTTTAAAAAAATTAGATTATAGCACAAGAGTAAAAATATAATTGAAATCAAGCCAAATTAAAATTAACATAAATGAGACTAAAATAAATTCAACTATCAAGGCTTGGTGAAACTGTTGGGGCTTTGCCATGATCCTAAATCCTGGGAAATGAGTGATCCAATCTACCTTCTTTGTAGAAGACGTTCTATAGTCTGGGTCCAAACAGGAAAAGGTCTTCCCCTGCCCATTTGATAGACAGTCTTTGTCTGTGGGTGTAGGGATCTTCAGATGGCCAATTTCTCTTGCCAATCTATTTGATTAAGTTCATAATAGAGGGCATAGTCTCAGAACAAGAAATGTAGACACTTGAAAGTCATTTTAAATTGTTTGGGTAGGCAAATAAAACTAGTGAAGTTCTCTCAATACAGACTTCATGTGATTCTTGTTTTTTGCAGCTTAGCCATTGTATTTTGTATCAATTGCAACACGTTTCCGAAGGACAACCCTATACAAAGAGCATTACAGTGATTCAAGATACAGTCAAGATCGATACAGTCGAATCTTACCAGGCTCAAGGTTGATTCAGCCTTCCATCCTTTCTAAGGTAGGTTAAATGAGGACCCAGTTTGTGGGGGCAATAAGCTGACTTTGTATAAATATACAAAAGTATGAAGGCTATTGCTTAACGCATTGTAAGCCACCCTGAGTCTCCGGAGAAGGGCGGCATATAAATCAAAATTAAAAAAAAAAAAAAGATGGGTTTGATTTTGTTAAAAACGAATTGGAAATCTTACTGTGTGGAAGTGATGAACATATTATTGCTAAGATTTATAAAATGTTATTGAAATTGAATTTGGAAAGCATTGTAAAACATTGTATGCTTCAGTGGGCAAGGAATTTTGGATATAATGTGATGCTTGAACAATGGGAAAATATGTGGACGAAGGGTTTAAAATTTACACTAAACTATAATGTAAAAGAAACATTTTATAAGATGATGTATCGCTGGTATATAACACAGGATAAGTTATCTAAAATGTATAAAGGTATGTCAAATGAATGTTGGAAGTGTAAAAGTAAAGAAGGGACTTTTTACCATTTATTGTGGACATGTGATAAAGCAAAGAAATTATGGAGTAAGATTCATATTTTAATACAGAAAATTCTGAAAATAAAGATAAAGATGAAACCAGAAACTTTTCTTTTGGGTGCAATGGAAAAAGACTTGGAGAAAAAAAATAGAACTTCAACCCTATGTATATGTTGTATGCACAAAAATGGAAGGACACTTTGATTCCCACCATGGATGAATGGTTGCAGAAGCTGATGGAGTTGGCAGAAATGGCTAAACTGAGTATTTTGATTGAAGAAAAGAATATAAGTACCTTTGTTGCCAAATGGAGACCGCTTCTGAACTTTGTGCTTGAGGTGGGGAAAAGAAATGAAACTCTGATTTTGCGTTTTACTGATTAGATTGATAGATGTTAATAGAAATGGCTAGTTTATATTATTATGAAAAAGTAAAAAATTGTGGTTTGATGTTAATGCCTTATTTTGCTGCAATAGAGGGAGTCGGAAGTCAACTCTTCCCCCCTCTTTTTTCCGAATCCTTCCTCACTTCTCTTCCCCCCTTCCCATTTTCCTATTTACTGGTACTTTTGTATTTTGTATCTTATCTTATAATATAATAAAATGTTTAAAGAGAAAAAAAGGATGCAGATTATTAAGCTTGATGGATGCTATTTGTGCAAACATGTTCCTTACCATAACAATTGCAACTGGGCTCAAGGAGAATTCCCAAACAGAAAATTTGCTCTTTTCAAGGAATACAACTCTAACCCAAACCACCTTTATCTCAAGTCCTGATAATAGTCAATTTGCAACTTCATTTCATACCTCACTTTATCAGATACTACTTCAGTATTTGCTCCCATTCTGTGTCCCATTCTCCATCTCTGCCTAACCTATCTCATAACAAGTCATAATTTCATAAGATGAGCAACAGGTTCTAGTTCTCTCCTAATACTTGTTACACAAAGACCATGCCCAGATCAGGAAAAGCTCCTGTAAATGATTCCTGGAGAATAGATAAACAGAGAACAGTTAAATAGTGTTTCTGTGCTTTCCCCTGAACAGGGCACTTTTATAAAATTAAGCTAGATTGCCTCACTTTGGAGAAATGGGTAACAACAGAAGTGATTTTTAAACATTGACTCTCATTTTTTACCATTGTTTTGTTTAGTCCTATGTTTGCATGTTGGCCATCCATCAGTATGGGTGTTCCCCATCTCTGCGTAATGTGAGAAGAAAGACCACGATTGAAGAGTACAGTTACTAGAAAAGAGCAGCTTCAAATGACACCAATCTGAGGCCATGAATACTAGAGTACTATATTTTTCTCTTAATCTTGATTACCACACTACATGGAGATATTTTTTTAAAAAAAGAAAATTGAATTGAAACCTCTTTTCACCATGCACTAAAATATCAGTCACAATTCCAGGCCAGATAACTTCTGATTATGTCCTTAATATAATATGTGATTCAGGCCTAATTTTCAAGCAGCAGAATGGATCTATTAACCTCATAGCCTGTGATTATTTCCTATGCAGCTCACTGAGCTGTGCAGAAAAGAACTCTGATCTGATGGAAAAATCCTTGAATCTGTCTATAATGGTATGTACAAAATACCAAAAGAGTTCAGGATCAATTCTCCTTGGTCCCGTAATATTTATAGTTCCATGAATCATTATATCCTCATTTACCTAAGCGATATAGTTATTTACCTACTTAATTTGTTTGTAGACTGGAAACTTTATTGTAAGAATATTGTATTTTTCTTCCAGTACATTGGCCATTGTGATACTAACAAAAATGTGGCTAAAATAATACATTTTCTTTGCAGAAGCATCAACCTCATACATCATTCATGAATTATTGTAAGAACTATTAAATAGTCATAGATCTTGCCATGGGCTTGACCAGCTTGTTATGAATCACTCAGACTTTAGCATGATTTATATAGTCTGCACTTTTTTTATATAGTTCTCCAAGTCATTTCATTTTGTCTGACTGGTCATTTTAATTCATTCAGTAACAAAAAAAAAAAAGGGGGGGGTGTTCTTGTCTTCAAACAATTGACATGGTATGACTTGTTATTGAAACTTGAATATCTCAGATTGGTAGTATTGATGGCTATGTGTACACATTTTCCAGGATGTGTAGACATTCTAATAGTTCTACCATATTTGTTTGGCTGAGAATGTAATACTGTTCTAGATTTACGTCTTCTGAATCATAGAGAAGGTAAGTTAGAAAGAGTTTGTAGTCCAACATATATTTGTTAGACAAGTGGGTCAGCTATAATGTATCCATTATAACAAGAAGCCTTGGAAAGGACATGATTTAGAAGTAGGGAGTTAAGTTTAGCAAGAACCAATTAAATTTCATGGGAGAATTAAACATAAATAATTAGGCTTTATGTCTAAAATGCATGCCAAGTGAGCTTTCAAAAACTTCAGTACATTAAACAGTGTAACTCTGTACTCTCTTATTCACAGGTACTGAAAATAAGCCAAAAATTAATGATTCAGTGTCACAGAAATTTGGGTTCATAGCAGCAATCACATTTCTTTTAGTCTTCATCATTGGGCTATATTGCTTTTTTGATACCTTACTTTTTTGGTTTCATTCTTCCCTTCATTTCAAAAAAATCACTCCTGTAGTCATGTGACTTGGATACTTAATTTATCTTTTGCTGCAAGTAAAATTGCAATTAGAACCAAGGATGTTTCCTAAATCATGGAACTTCATCACTGGAGGTTTTTAAGAAGAGGCTGGACAGTCACTTGTCTGAAATGGTATAGGATCTCCTGCTTGAGCAGGATGCTGGACTAGAAGACCTCCAAGGTCCCTTCCAGCTCTATTCTGATTGATTGATTAATTGATTGATTGATTGAACAATTGACAACCAGATTCTCTAGAAGAAGGAACCCGTGAAATGGTATTTATTTCCAAGAAAACATGTTTATTTATTTATTTCACCCATAATCACTCATAATCCATTCGATTACAAAGTCTGATACATAGTTAAAACAATTAAAAACATAGACAGAACAAGATAGCCTAGACCAGTAATGGCTAACCTTTTCCGGACCGAATGCCCAAAGTGCACACTCACGCAAATGTGTGCACATGTGCTTGAACCCCCAAAATGCAATGTGTACGTGGCCCATGTGCAAGTGTCGCACTCCGCACATGCACATGGCCCCCACACATGCCCCACACCCCCGCACATGTGCATGCGGCCCCCTGCACACACCCTGCCCTCTGCGTATTTGTGCATGGCCCTCCATGCATGCACCGCCCCCCCCCACATGTGTAGCAGAGACCCAAAAACCAGTTGGCTGGTGGAAGGTGTGCGTGCATGCATGGCAGAGCTGAACTGGGGCAATGGCTCACGTGCCATCAGAGAGGGTGCTTTGTGCCACCTCTGGCACATGTGCCATAGGTTCGCCATCACGGGCCTAGACTAAAAACAAGCATGGTAAAACATAGCACTGTTAATCCCAATCCTGGGAACAAAGCCAAGTTTTAAGGGAACCTCCAGGAGAATGGGCACTATCCATAACATTGAGGGGAATTATTTGAAAAGTCAGGGGGCTGCAACAGACAAGGCTTTCTAGGTCCCGAAAGTAACCTAGAGCACATTTTGTAGGAATGTAGGTAAATGTATGCCTTTTTTTCCCCCTATTCTTGAGAGTGGAAGATGCTTTATTTTCTCCCAGAGATATCCTTAGCCTCATTTTTCTCTTCTGCATGACCTTTGAAGACCTCAAATGCTTCTTTTAACTTCCTGCAGTCATATCTGCAATCCTGATGATCTCTCCTACTCAAGAAGGATTTGAAGTTGACAATTTTTGAATGGCTATGGAGATTCTCAGTCATCCAGGTCATGGTTATTCCAAGGGTGCTTTCTCAAAAGGCAAGTGGATTTTCTTTGTTTTTCCTTGATGACATTTCAATTCTTATCCAAAAAGCTTCTTCAGTTCTGGGTTGCCAATTCATACTGCTGGCTCATACAGTGAGTAGTCTTGGAATAATCCACATTGAATTCATTGCATTTCTGAATAGATATGAATAGGATGATGCTGTCAATTCAATATAATTTTATACATTTCAAGGGTTAAAATGATTCGATATTGTATAGTATTTATTCTTTAACCTAAGATTGTACTTTTCTTTCCTTTGCCAAAAAATGGATTAATGTATCAACTTGTCTTTTGCACTGGCATTTTTGTGAACTTTACCTACTTGTGTGTATGATGGGATTTGGTGGATAGACTGATGTTTGAATATATATGAGCAGATAGCAAGGGATTCTGAGTTACATGCACATTCATGCATATTTCAATATATCAGTATGAAATAGAGCAATTAGAAAAGGTATAAAAGAAACAGAAATCATGAAGGGCGATCTCTGTAGGTATAGAAAAAGCAAATATTTTATATCTGAATATGCTTTATAACTTAACAAAAAAAAGTGGAAGATCTAGATATTCTCTTCAGAATTTACTCTGGCGACATTTCACAACTCATAAATGCATTTTAAAAATGTTATTTGATATAATACATTTAATAAAAACAATTGCATATGTATGCAAGAAATCTTTCATTTTAATAAGCTATATTGGCATAGAAAAGAATAGGGCTTCAAGAATTATGACATTTTATTTATTTTTATTCTGAACACTGTCATACTTTGAGGTCTGACATAACAGATTGTAAATAGCCTGCCTTTCTGTTTAAAAATGATTTATATAGAAACAATTATTTAGATAATATATTCTTCATGTTATTGGAACTGTACCAGTCAGAAAGCAAGCAGAGGACATGTGTATGAATTTTGTGGGATGTCATTCCAAGTAAATATGAAAAAGATTGCTGCCTAAATAAATCCTCCTTAATGTCTACATTTTCGATGAATGCACTGCAGAGAAGGTCCTATGACTCTCATCCCAAAGTTGTGTACAGTACGTTTGGCTCCAGTCACTATGACAAACTGACTTACATAGAGCTGTAACACTTGGGTTTCTCATGTATTCACAATCTTGTATGACCGAGGTTCTAAAATTCAGTGTTGCTAGGTATATCTGTTCCCATTCAAACATCTCCTCATGATAAGGGATATCAAGAGAGTTAGCTTGATCACAAGGCTAAAGAATCTAAACTTGTGTTACACATCTGACCAGCATCCCTATTCTACAACACAAAAGCAGTTAGCTGATGAGTGTTGGATTGTTAGGAGCATCTGTTTAGGATTGCTTAAAATAATTATTACATTTATCAAATTTCTGGCAGTTTGAAATAAAATGCCTTGTAAAAAAATATCAAAAGACATTTTGATTAAATGTTAAATGAGAAATTTTGGTGGAAACCTTTAAGGGTTTCGGATGAAATATTTTGTAGCAATCACAGGGGTCATAAAAAGGTAGAAAAAGCATAGTTTTGGAGATACTCAGAAGAAAGGATCCAGGGAGGAATACTTTGATAGTCTTGTCTCTCAGTTGACTCCCAAGCTTCTTGCCCTTTTTGCAACGGCAGTGCTGCAAAATTAACGAATTTGCCTTAATTTTCATTCATTTTTCCTATGAATTGTTCAGGTACTTATGGAAGGATTTGTTTCAGTGTTCTAACATATAGTACAAAATGCAGCCTGACTGCCAGTATAAAAGTAGGTCACAATATTGCTATCATTGAGCTATTGGCCTTCACTGATACTAGAACATAATGACTGCCACATGCAAACAAATGTTGTGCAATGTCATTTGATCAAGCATTTGTCCTAAGTATTTTGATAGAGTGGACCTATCAATTCTAGAAAAAGAAGCAGGTTATGGGAAATGCAGAATATCAAATTCCTTGCAAGATGATTATTAAAAAAATATATCAAGCTGCATTAGAAATCATTTTTTTGAGGATAACTCTTGTTGCGTTCTTCCTGTAATTTCAAAGGAATTCTCTGAAAGGGTATCCAGTACAGTATCTGACAATATAATTGGAAACAATTTAATTGCTTGAATTTTCAGAAACACATTCTCTGTAATAAGTTATAATCATTGCTTAGTATGCAGATAAAAAAACTCTTCAGGGATTGTTGCTGGTTTAAATTTTTACCCCCTCAAATACTTCCTCCCCACTATCATTTAAGGAGTTGCACTGATGGTATTTTCTGTTAATACACAGATACTTTAATATTGATTTTTTTAAAAAAATCATTTATAATTTATTCTGATGGAGGGAAATTTATAAAAAATGCATTTCTTATCTTTATGATATATTGATGTCAGATTCCGCAAATATGCTAGTATTTGTTTGGGGCATGAAATGCAGAGAGCTGTAGCTATTGGTGAAAATATATTCTGCTTTGTATGAAAAATATTTCTGTTAATAAATAGGTATTATGATTATGATGATATAAATCACTAGGAAATTGCCATCTTTTTCACATAATAGCCTGAAACTTCAATAGGTGAAGTCCTTCCCTTCATTTGCTTCACCATAGGGGGTGGGGTGGGGAAACAACAGCTGTAGAGAATGAGCTACTAAAAATAGTCTTTAGAGAGTTGTTAGCACGGAGTAAAATACTTTCATCCTGGGAATTAAAAATGGAATGCAAAGCTATTTCATGAAGTAACCATGAACTTGAAGCTGATATAATGCCAAACTTCCCAAAAGTGCAAAACTCTCAGTAATGTCAATATAATCATACTGTGTGAACAAAATATATCTTTCCCCCTTCCCTTCCCTCATAAAGTATTTATTAGTTGTTAGGTTTTATCAATTGCTTGGTCCTGAAGCTTTTATTTTAAAAAGAAAGAGGTTGGGTTTTTTGTTTTGTTTTTTTTACTTTCTTTCTTTCTCTATGAATGCATTACCAAGCATCTTTTGGAATGCTTCACATAAAGGGAAACTGAAAATGTATAAATGTAAACAGGCTAATTGTATGCAGATATAAATTATGCATGTTGGCCTTATGAAAAAGCCTCCTGATTTGCAAGGGTCTTACTCAGCAACTTTGTGCCTTGTCTGAGGCGATATTTAGTATGGCTGTGATATGCAGAATTTAAAGCAAAACTTTGAATTCTGAAGGATAAAATATAGCCCAAGTGTAATAAGGCTACACTATAGAGGAGAAGAAATTCTCTCCTGTTTTATTTATGTTGACTGCTGTGCTTGCTAGTTGTGGTGTCTTCTTGCCCAAAGAAAGAGGTTCATGGGGAAAAAAAGTTTGTCAAGGCTTCAGGTTCCAATGGGTCTAGGATGAGTTTGAAGTTCTTAATAGACAAATCTAATATAACAGAGACTTGGCAAGATTTCTGCCTTCTCTGTATCTAAATATTATTGGCCTGGTTTACCAAACAAAACAAACAAACAAACAAAAATCAGAGTTTGGCTTTGAACCCTGCCTATATGCCCCATGCCTAAACTGGATAGGGAAGTGGATAATCCATATATTCAGATGTTTGGTTTTAGGAAGACAATTCAATGCAGCAATAGTTTCTATGAAGAGAAACCAGGAGTTTAATTTTTTTTATTTATTTATTTTCAATTTATATACCGCCCTTCTCCCTGAGCACTCAGGGCGGTGCACAGCCAGAATTAAAAACATGAAACACAAATATTAAAAACAAAATCTATATAAATTTGGCCCAAAATTTAAAAAACCACAAACCAATTAAACATTTAAAAAATTTTAAAAATTTCTTCCTAAGCCAGCCCGGCTTGCTGGAAAAAGTGAGTTTTAAGGGCACGGCGGAAGGCACTGAGGTCTTGGATTCTCCTTATCTCTGGGGGCAGCTGATTCCAGAGGGTAGGTGCCCCCACAGAGAAGGCTCTCCCCCTGGGGGTCACCAGCCTACATTGTTTGGCTGATGGCACCCTGAGGAGGACCTCTCTGTGGGAGCGCACGGGTCGCTGGGAGGTCGTCGGTAGCAGCAGGCGGTCTAGAAGATAGCTAGGCCCTATGCCATGGAGCGCTTTAAAGGTGATAACCAACACCTTGAAGCGCACCCGGAAGACCACCGGGAGCCAGTGCAGCTCGTGCAGGAGCGGTGTTACATGGGAGCGCCATGCTGCTCCCATCACTACCCGCGCTGCTGCGTTCTGGACCAGCTGGAGCCTCCGGGTGCCCCTCAAGGGGAGCCCCATGTAGAGAGCATTGCAGTAGTCAAGGCGAGAGGTGACGAGGGCGTGAGTGACTGTGCACAGGGAATCCCGATCAAGAAAGGGCCGCAACTGGCGAATCAGGCGAACCTGATAAAAGGTCCCCCTGGTTACAGCCGTCAGATGTTCCTCCAAGGACAGCTGCATATCCAGGAGGACTCCCAGATTGTGAGCCCTTTCTGTGGGGGCCAAAGAAAAGGTTTCATTTTCCAGCTGCAGCTTTCATGTTTTACTTTCATTTATGGCTTAGCATGTTAGATAAATCAAGGAATTATCAGAATAACAGAATAATTACAGAATAACAGAATTGGAAGGAAACTTGGAGGTCTTCTGCAGTAGTGGGTTCCTCTTATCTTCGCTACCGGTTTGGAACCAGGAGCGCACGCGTTTGTGCGCTCACTTCGCTCACACGTGGTGCTTCTCCACATGCACAGAACCTTCTCTGCATGCGCAGAGCATCCATGATGACATCCTGGTGGATGGGCAGCGCCTTCCACCACCGCCACTACTGGTTCGCCCAAACCAGGGCGAACCGGTAGAAACCCACCACCAGTCTTCTGGCCTCCAGTGTTGGAGCCGCCACAACTTCTGAAAACAAATGTTCCACTCGTTAATTGTTCTCACTGTTGGGGAAATTCTCCTTAGTTATAAGTTGCTTCTCTCCTTGATTAGTTTCCATCCACTGTTTCTTGTCTTGCCTTCTGGGACTTTGGAAAATAGGTTGACCCCCTATTCTTTGTAGCAGCCCCTCAAATATTGAAACACTGCTATCACTACTACCTAGGTCTTCTTTCTTCTAGACTATCCATACCCAATTCCTGAAACCATTCTTCATTGTTCAACAAACCATAGTTTAAGAACTTGGTTTACTATCAGCCAGGGATTAATAGTTACACAGTATCCATCTGGTAATTAGATTCCAAAGATGTGAATTTAGTACCAGTGATAAGATAAGATAACAAAACCTTTATTGTCATTTTTATTGTGAGCACACTGGCACACATTAAAATAAAATTCTATTGCCTGCTCTCAAAAAAAAGTATACATCTACCTATACACATAGATTACACACATATATACATGGTACACACACACACCCTACACACACACCCACATGGATATGGATATAGATATAGATATGGATATATATATATATGTATATGTATGTGTGTAAATCACTGTCCATATAAATTACTGCCCATTTTGAATACATAGTGGAAAGAGGAAACATGGGAGTTCACAAGGTTGATACTATATGGAACAAAACTGTGGCTGAATCTGGATGTTCTGCTTCAGGTCTGAAGCCTCCTCCCAGAAGTTGCTTCAGGTCTGCTTCAGGTCTGAAGCCTCCTCCCAGAAGTTGCTTCAGGTCTGCTTCAGGTCTGAAGCCTCCTCCCAGAAGTTGCTTCAGGTCTGCTTCAGGTCTGAAGCCTCCTCCCAGAAGTTAACAAGGAAAACAGGTCATGAAGAGAATATGTAGCATCCCAGACAATCCTGCGGACTCTGCTCAAGCATCGTTTATATGTCATGTCTTTTCTGCCATCCTCACCACTCTCTGCACCACCTTCCTGGCTGAAGCTGTAATGCTCCCAAACCAGACCAAATTCTGCTGGGCTGCATTGCCACCTGTCCCCAGGATAAGTGAATTCTATGTAAAAGAAAGGTTTCTTTATAAATTCAGCAAGCTCCACAGGAGAGAGTCAAAATCAACAAGATGTTTGGACGCTTGTTCAAAAAGGGCAGATATTGTGCTGCAGTGCTCCATCTGCCATCTTGACAATTTTGACACTGTCACCCCCACACCTGCACCCCAGAAACAGATTTAAGCTCTTTAGCAGACCCGTTGCCACTCAGTCAGAGAATATTGGTTATTTGGTTTGGTTTTGTAATGATCGTTATGCTAATGTAATGATTGGCGGTGTGGCAAATGCTTGTTTTAGTCTGACGTTTTTAACTGTGTATGACTGGAGCTTATGTGTGCAGTGTATTAAAAGGAAAGTAGGTGAATTTCAAGACTGCCTGCTTGCACATCCTGCCCTATTTCCACGGGAGTTGCAGAAGCTTCTGATTTCTGCTCCATGTGGCAAATTCCCAGTTGTGCATCTGCCGTCAGCATCTGTTTACAGTTTGTGCCTTCAAGCTTCACTCACTCCATACTCCTGTGGATGTGGCAAACCAAGCAAGCCTTTCCCTATGCAATGTTAAAAATAAATGCTAGCTCTGAATTACAGCCCAGTCAAGCCAAAATTAAGAGCCAGATAGAACATTCCCATGCTTTTTATCACAAGCAGAATGAAAGCAGTTAAACAAACAAACAAACAAACAAACAAACAAACAAACAAACAAAACTCCTCTCTACATACTGTAATTTTGTGCTCATGCAATAAACTGTACAATCAAATAACATACATGAATTTCATGCGCTTTGTAGGCTTGTCTCACCCTCTGGCTTCCATTACATTGAATGTTTCCAATTTGGGTCATTTCTCTCCTGCTGATGCCAGTTTCCCAATCCAGCATGATTCAAATTGAATAACCTTCTATTGTGCCATTCTCGATAACTGTCAGATTATTTGGAATAGAATTTTGGGCTTCTTCTGACAAGATGATTATTGCAATACTTAAACAACTCTTGTGCCCTAATTCTCTGGCAGGTTATGGTGCATTAAATTAATGACTGTCAACTTCACAAAAACTCATGTGTAGCCTGCTCTGCAACATAATTCCCACTGAAACTCGATGGAGCCATTTTCCTGTAGTGTTTTCCAAATGCTCAGGAGAAAGAGCTTTCTTCCAGGTACAATTGCTTATTACCTTTAAAGCCCTTCATGGCATTGAGTCAGATTACCTGAGGAACTGTTGCCACCCCTATGGGATTAATTCACTCCAGCCATGCCGGAAGACGGGACATACTACAGGTGCTGTCAAGCAAGGAATTTTGGCTGGTGGGATCCAGGAGAGGAGCCTTTTTCTGTCATGATTCCTGCCCTTTAAAACATCATGTCACCCCAAGGTGAGACCTGCACCTATCCTTTTGGTCTTCCAAAAGAGTTTGAAGAACTGGATCTGCCAGCTGGCCTGGGGCTCCAATGGGCATCAGTCTGGAGGTGGTTAATGGACTGCACCTACATCCCCACTGTATTCATCTTGCTCCCTTCTTGCCCATCTTTGTCAATTTTAATTAATTTACTATTTGTTGTTGTAACATTTAAATTGTTTTATTGGTTTTTAATTATTGTAAGTCGCGTGCAGTTGCCTCCAGGCAAGATGGGTGGTGTATAAAATGAATGAATGAATGAATGAATGAATGAATGAATGAATGAATAAAATTTGAGGGGGTTCAAAACCCAGTTTGAAGGCCTCCATTTGATGGTCTCTCCTCAGTGTCCTAAATACAATTCAACTCATCAGATTTAGTCAATTTAGTTCCTTCCCCCAGATAACCTGTGGTCAGAGCCATATCCATCTGCTCTATTAGAAAATGTCATGTAACACTTCAGAATGTCTTAAGACTGAGAATTTAGAGGCTTTACTGAAGAGACAATGCAACTTTCAGAGCTTGTAAGAAAGTAGCTGTTAGCACCTTTGAATAGTCGCTTTTCTGCACTCATTCCTCAAATACTGCCCTTGCCCAAATAGTACCAGTTTAAAGCAGGATTTAGATTCCTAATGTGCAGTTTGAGAGGAGCAAGATCAAATTAGCTTTCACGCTTTGTTTTGCTCTGAGCTGATAATGTGTGGAACCACACCAAACCCAATTCCAAATAGAATTCTGACTTCACATTGTATGGCAACTTTATTAGTGCAGTTCCAAATAGCAAATATGTTCATACCTCCACAAATGTGCTTTGATATACAACTGTGACAGTATAAACAAACATTGTTCTGTTACTAGCGCAAAAGTAGACTGTTAAAATAGGGTGACACAGTAGTTTATTAAATTATTAAAGCTGGATAATTATGCACTTATCGTCATGATCACCATATAGAATGAGAAGGTTTAAAACAAGCTTCTTTACACATTCACACACACTAAACTCTGGGGAAAATGCCAACCTTTGTGGATCCTGTTGTAATTCTGGTAGCCTTTGAAATGAGAAGTGTTACAAAAAAAATATGTATTTACCTAATTATTACCAGTTGTGCTGTCAGATAGGATATTTACAAAGGTTTTCAAAATCCATTTATAGTATCTGCTGTGTTTGTGAATTGGCAAACACTAAGAGAAGCTTAGGCTGTCCAATGGCAGTGCTGTGCATAATCGGTGCAGATCAGATGCACATTATCAAATCAAAAGCATTTTATGTATGCATTATGTCAGACCCTGAATCATATTTTCTGTAGCTCCTAGTCCTAGAATGCAAAAGGAATGTAAGTCCAACTGCAGTCACACCAGCATGCAATCTCATTACAAGTCATCACATCCAACAGAGACATAATAGAGCAAGCCATTACATTTTGAGTTACCTTTAGTTTGGATGTTCAAGAACAGCAAAACAGTAAGCCATGGTGGCAGATGAATGTCATCTCATATTTACCCACTGAAGAAAATACCTTGGTGGAGCAGGGCAGGTTATTGCAAATGGCTCCATTATGTATTGGAAGCTGGCATAACCATTAATTGCTTTATATAGAACCACAGGAAAATCTATGTGAGACCACAGTGGGCTCACGGTTATTCAGAATACCAGAAAAAGAAAGAAATGGGATGTGGGGAGACGATATTGCTTGAATGGCAGGGATTTAAATACTTATACCATGGGAGTAGAAGAGTGTGGCATATGTTTTGTGTTATTTGGTACAAAAATGATTTTCAAACCAAAGGCCAGAAAGCAGAAGAGAAATAGAAGCATATTATAGTTAAAAAGGAGGAAAGAATACACATTCCTCTTAATACTAGAGATCAGACTTGTGTGCATCATTAGACTGCAATTTGGTCTGAAAATATTTCCCTGCTTTCTTCTAGAAGGTTAAAGAGAAGAATCTGGCTCCTTAAGAATGCTCTGATTCATAAGACAGTTAAGTATTTTTCTTGGAAACATATTTATATATCTGTGTTCACTTGCTCCACTTAGAGGAAGAGCCAAGGTCGTCTTAATGTAGCATTAAATAGGAAACCCATATCAATTCTCCCAGCATTCTTAATGTTCATTTTTGCCCTTGCATGTTTGCATTATGATGTCAGATTTGTTATAATAACCATTATCCTAAAAGATCACAGGATATAGTACTTTGCAAATTACAGTGTAATAATCTGCAATCGTCATTTCACTCATGACTGAAATTCAGAAGTTTTTAGTTCCCTTTTAAGGAAAATATGCTTTTTTATTCTCTATGCACAAAATATCTTTAAAAAGGTTTTACAAAATTTCACCTGAATATATAATCAAGCTGAAGTAACTATGTCAACTATAATGCTGTCAAATGAATGATGATAACTTAATTATGGATAGTGAAAACAGAACAGTAAGGCTGAGATCCTAAATTTATCTCCATAAAGGTCAACTCCACAGAAATTAATGAAACTTACAATGTTTAGTAAATATAAAAACCAAGCATAAACAGTGAAAATGAGAACTACTCAGTTTTCTACATAATATTAATTGGGATGGAAGTATATTTTTTTATACAAATTGACTCTTCCCTGCCAATAATATTACAATTTTTCATACAGTAAGGGCTTAACAATTATATGACATGCTCCAACAATCAAATTAGCACGTTGACATAGGATATGTATTGTAGATTATAACATCTACAGTAAAATGTATAATGTTTTTTACCATTTATAAACAAGTTCCACTTTTCTCTTTAAACCACATTTTAATATTTTATTTTTATCAATTTATTATTTAATTCAACAAAGTTATATAACTTCCCAACAAACACACAGATGACTTAAGGCAGCTTACCACATTAAAAAAATTCACCACATAATAAAATCCCATAAAAAAAAACACCACCGCCCCAGCCTCCATAGCAGCAACTATTCATGCAACTATTCAACCATTGTTGGCAGCAAACCTCTACGTGAAGCTCTCTAAATGCGAGTTTCACCAGACCTGGCTAGACTAGCTGGGTTATCGCATCTCTGACACCGGAGTGGAGGCGGATCCATGTAAGGTCCAAGCTGTCATGGAGTGGCAGGTACCGGAAACCTGCAGACAATTGCAGAGTTTCCTGGCATTTGTGAATTTTTACTGGCAGTTTATCCCCTCATTTGCCAAGGTTCACCTTGCTGTTAACCGATCTTTTAAAGACTAAGCATGTGGCTGCTAAGCCCCGACTCAGCCAGCCACTTCCATGGACGATGGACTGCCAGTGGGCCTTTGAGGCTCTAAAGGCCCTGTTTGCAAAGGAACCTGTCCTGAAACATCCAGACCACGAACGGCCCTTTGTCACCCAAGCTGATGCCAATGATGTGGCTCTTGGTGTTATCCTTCTGAAGACAGATGCACAGGGCCAATTGCTACCTTTTGTGTACACATCTAGAAAACTGACAGAGACCGAGTGGGCATGGGTGATCTCGGAGAAGGAGGTCTTTATGGTCTGATGGGCATTGTTAATGTGGTAGCATTTCCTGGAGGGTGCCAGGAAACAGTTCGAAGTTTGGATGGACCACAAGAACCTGGAGGCCCTGCAAACCCCATATTGTTTGTCCCCGAAGTAGATCCGGTGGGCACAGTATTTCTGACTGTTCCGGTTCACCATCAAATATATCCCAGCAGGCAAGAACTTCCTGGTGGATGTCCTATCGTGAGTGCCCCAATATATCAGCCACTGGGAGGAAGTGGTACAGAGCTCTGCAGATGACCTAGTTCATGATATGCAGAATGAGTTACGAAGCGATACGTGGTTCCTGGAGCACCAGAGTTTGCTAACCCAATGGGAGGGATTGCATGGAAGGGCAGTAAACTAGGCCAGTCCCACTGGCCCTGAGGGCAAAGGTGTTTCACAGGTGTCATGACATCAAACAGGCTGGCCATTTGGGGTTTGTCAAGACATTACACCTTACCAAATGTCAGTTCCGGTGGCCTTGAATGAAAACAGATGTAGAAACCTATGTAAAAACCTGACCAGTCTGTGCAACCTCAAAGCATGGTCCGCCACCATCTGTAACAGACCAGGAGGCTTTCCCGACTGATGCTTTGAGGTTGCACAGACTGGACAGCTCCGTAACTCATTCTGCATATCATGAACTAGGTCATCTGCAGAGCTCTGCACCCGAGCCACCTGTTGCTGATAAGGAGGCATTATGGCCTAGACCACTTCCTCCCAGTGGCTGATATATTGGGGCACTCACGATAGGACATCCCTGCAAGAAACTGGGTCCAAAGTTTTTGGGCCCTTTCCCCATAGTGAAGGTAATAAATCCAGTCATGGTAGAGTTGAAACTGCCTCACCTTTTGGGACAAGTTCACCTGGTGTTCCATAATAGTTTGCTAAAGCCAGTGGAGTATTCCCATGTCAGGCACCTTCCCTATCCACCGGGACCCGTTGGCACTGATCAATATGAAATCAATCAAGTGCTAGATTCTCGAGTCCATAGGGGAAGAATACAATATCTAGTGCGGTGGAAATGGCACCCCACTATAGAGGCCTCCTGGGTGGCAGAGAAGGACATGTGGGCCTCTTGACTACTCTGAAAGTTCCACAAAACCTATCCCCACAAACCAGGGGGGAGGGATGAAATCCAGGCACCCATGACAAGTGGCCATGACTAATATGTACATGCTTACTGTTTTCCAGGTGTGGCCCTGGTAGGAAGAGCCACCTATCAAACCCCAACCAGTTAGCCATACCTGGGGGGGAGGGGGGAATTGGAGAGCGAGGTGGCAGGAACAGCCTAACGACAGCTTGCCAGGTGGCGGCTCGGACATCGACAAGGTTTACAGCTGGAACGGCATTGGCATCAACTGGGTGCACATGCTTCAGCAGCGATAGCAGCAATGGTGGCATTATCGCATGCACAGCTGACCAGTGGCCTCCTGGAACCCAGCTGGCCAGTGCTGAATGCAATGACATAATGGAGTGGCAGCAGCCTACAGGCCAGTGTACCATTACAGACCGGGGAAGTGGATTATGGGAGCTGACTGAGTTGCCTGCTGTAAAGGAACTGGATGCCGATGCCAGATGGTGGTTGAGTGGGTGTTAACCAGGCCTGGGGATTTGGACAATTGAGAACAACACAATTACATCAGTCACTTGATCGGCTCCATCTCCATTCATTTCAGAACCTTTCTGAAAAGCAACAGATGGGGACAACCATATCTCAGGGGGGAATGAGATTCCATAAAGAAGGGGCCACCATCAAGAAGGACCTTTTCTGTGGCTAGGGATTGCACCCATTAGATTCCAGATGGCCATCCTTGCATCGGAGCTAGAATCATTCTGGTAAAACGTCCACTGATCTTGCTTCACTTGAAGTGAAGTCTACCTTTGCAGATGACTTTTTTTTTTTGATAGCATGGACAATTTTGGAAGCCTCCCCACCTTGGTCTTTCCAGTTTCAGTCCACTACTTGAAGAAAAAAACTTAAACTGGTTAACACTTTGGAAATAGTAAAGAATAAACAATTGATCAAAGAGTTAAAAGGATGTGGACAGCAGGGGTGGGTTCTAAATTTTTTTACTACCGGTTCTGTGGGCGTGGCTTATTTTTTGGGCATGGCTTGATGGTCATATGACAATTATTTAGGATTTAGCAGAGGTACTGGTCTATCAGGCTTTTAACTGCTTGCAGAGCTGTATTGATCTACCCATTATTTTTGCAGGCACTGATCTGCTCATGTATTTTTGCAGGCACTGGTCTACTCATTTATTTTTGCAGGCACCAGTCTACTCATTTATTTTCTTTTAACACTGATCAGCTGTAGGGCGGCCCTTTGAAGCCCCGCAGCAAGAGTTTAAACAGTTTTTTTCCCTCTAGCCATCAGCTGGGACTCAGGAGGCAGCAATAGATTGGGGGTGGCGCCAAATAAAAGGTAAAAATAATGCAAAAATAATTCAAACAAACAAACAAACAAACAAACAAATAAATATAATGCGGGGGGGCGCAGGGGGACAGAATCAGTTCGGTGATGTCATATTGTCACCACTACTGGCTCGGCGAAACCGGGAGGAACCCACCCCTGGTGGACAGTTACCAAAAGAAAAACCCACCTCTCATCTCCTGAATTGCTCTTGAATTCTTTCATATTTATAACATGTCCCTTGTAAAATCCAGTCTGATATATCCTTGGAAAGATTTGCATTACTGACCAATCTGGCAATTTCAGGTTGATCTGCCTATAATTTATGTTTTATATTCGGTAAAGTCAAGAGGAGCAATGGCATATACATATTAACCCAGACTGTTTAAAGCAGCCATCAAATAAATGGCTGAAGCCCGGGCAATTAACATGCGGAGTCATGGCTGTGAGGTCACAGAACAAAGGACTGAAGGGAATTTTGGGCCTCACAGATGCCTATTAGGAAATTAGCTTTGGAAAGTATAGTGGAAGCCCCTATTTTCTTTTAATAAAATTGAAAGAAATTAAAGAGGGAGGGGAAGGTTTATGCAGCATGGTTGAGTCACACCTGAATAAACTTTGAAATGTTTAATGGGTACATCTTTTGAGACTAATGTAACATAGGGAGGCTTTTGCTACATCCATTCTTACAAAATAAATATGCATACAACTGATATATATATAGGTAATAGATGAAAAGTATATAAAAAAGCAACTGAAACCTGGGTGAAATGTACTCAAAAACAAATCCAGACATTTCTTCTGCTTCCAGATAACTCGGCATTCATCCTACCCTACTGACAACAATCCCAAAAGTGCTTTTTCACGAGACAGCTGGCTTTTCTTTGAAGACATTTTGCTTCTCATCCAAGAAGCTTCTTCAGCTCCGGGATTGGAAGGATTTATAGTATACTCCTTGCAGACAGCTGGTAATTTGCATTCTTTTAGAGAGTCGTTAAGGCCACCTGGAGGTTTATCTGTGTCATCAGGGTCACCTGAGTAGTGCAAATGGGTGCAAATATGACCTGGATGACTGAGAATCTCCATAGACATTTACTGACAACAGTATTTATGCTGCTATTGAACTCCAGCACTAATAGGCCATATAAACTTCTTCGTTTGTATCTTTATTTATTCCTCAAATTTATGTGGCTGCCCACCTCTGGGAGGCAGCAATAAAACCAACAATTAAAACATTCTACAACACCATTAAACCAATGAAACATAAATAAGAACAAGTTCATGAGAAGGAATGCATCAGAGTGTTTCATCTGATGCGGCCAACATGATGCCAGGGAATCACCAGGTCTGTTAAAATGCCTTGTGAAATTTTTTTCCTAAACATAAATTACACAGTAAATAAGTGTTATGCCATAGAACTTTCCAACTTCACAATGGGTTGCACTAAATGCTTGGAGAACGTCTCATTTCTGGGTTAGAATGTCATAGTAGGAGGTCTATCTCAAATTGTCCTTTTCCAATAGCAACAATAAAAAAATGGCTCTTTCCAACCAATAACAACCTATTCTGGGTCAGAGATTTCCATGACAGAAACCTTCACACACCAGGAAATGTAAATAAGTAAGCAAAGTGTTAACTCTACCTGGTGATAGCAATAACAATATGTTCAAAGCAAGGTCTTTCAAAACAAACAAACAAACAAACAAATGAGCCATGGTGGTGCAGTGGTTAGAATGCAGTACTACAGGCTACTTCTGCTGCCTGCCAGCTGCCTGCAATTTGGCAGTTCAAATCTCACCAGGCTCAAGGTCGACTGAGCCTTCCATCCTTCTGAGGTGGGTAAAATGAAAACCCAAATTGTTGGGGACAATATTCTGATTCTGTAAACTGCTTAGAGAGGGTTGTAAAGCACTGTAAAGCAGTATATAAGTGCTATCGCTATTGCTATTGCTAAATATGCTGCCTGTGTCTGAGTATGTTTTACATAGCCCTTTTGCAGAATTTAGAGAATAATCCAAGAAAATGTCATTTTGTAAATAACATTTCATGGATTTTTTAAAAAAAAATATCCAGTTTTTCCTGGAATTTCCAAATGGGGGAAAACTCCATTCCTAGGGCTACCACTTTTAAGATGCAAAAATCTGGTTTACTACTAAAAAATCTAGATTTTTAAAAATATCATTTCATGATTGACTGTTGAGACTTCTGTAGCTCAGGTTTGGTAGACTATTTGCTCATATTAAAATAGTACCAGTGTTTTGCCATGAGTGCATAGACAGAAAGCCATTGCCTGCAGTTTAACATTATTGCTATTTTCAGCAATTTGCCAACTTTAATTACATATTTATTGTTAAGAGCAGTGGTAGGTTGCTACCGGTTCGCCCTGGTTCAGGTGAACCGGTAATAGTGGCGGCGGGAGGCTCCGCCCACCCACTCAGATGTCATCAAATACACTCTGCGCATGCGTGGCGCAAACGTGAGCGAAGCAAGTGCACGTGCGTGAGCGAACCGGTAGCAAAGGTAAGTGAAATCCACCACCGGTTAAGAGATCTGATTCTAATGATTGGTTTGAAATGATGCCTCATGTGAGACATGGGAAAATAAGTTTTTTGTTTTTGTTTTAGAATATACGAAGCTCAATAGATTTTTAAAATGCTAGAATAGAGTTTTCCCAAAAGAAAGTCTAAAATAATTGTCTATATTGTGTGACCCATGTATGATCAGGAATCAGGATAAAGAAGGCTGTTTGATTTGAATGAACTTTTCAAGGGGAAGAGAGAGAAGGTTCAGAAAACCGATTTAAATCTAACTGAAACAGACATTCTGGCTTATGATCAGCTGATAGGAAGCCCAGATTCCATGTTTGGATGACTGAAAGGATTCTCTAGGTCATGGCTACTAAAATTTATGCTTGCAAGAAAGAAAAGAGAAGAGAAGAGAAACACAGTGTTGACCTGCTGCTCCTGTAAAGATGGACAACCATTCAAAAGTGATACTCTGTGGCCTCTGGCAAATCAGCCTGTCTGAAATAAAGTACCTTATTAGACCTTTTTCAACTTGCCCTGTGCTAGCTGGCAATTCTGTAAATCAAGGGCATCTGCAAGAGATTGGCTACGAGGGTACAAGCAATTAAAGCCCTACATCCTTCTAAATATGCTTCACAGGTCATGATCACAACTGCCATATTCACTCCTTTAAAGATCTCCCTCCACCTCCTCTGCAGAGGTCTCTGCTAGCAATTGAAGTCTCACTTTACCTGGAAAGCATCCAGGTTGGGGAATGTTACACTCTAGGAATAAGAAAATCCACCAAATAATGGGTTTGTTGTACAAATTTGAAAGGAAGCTTATCAAGTCCATTAAAATATTGTTAGTTGGGATGCTACAAAAGGCCTTTTTAGTCATATGATCCAAAATAGAAAATTTGCCCATCCCCAGCCTCAGTCTCAATAGTCATTCACTAGATTGTTTTATCTCTACATGTATATCCATATTTATATATTCACTGACCCTCTAGTTTGGTTTTGTATCAGTGGTGGGTTTCAAATTTTTTTACTACCAGTTCTGTGGATGTGGCTTGGTGGGCGTGGCATGGCTTGGTGGGTGTGGCTTGGTGTGCATGGCAGGGGAAGGATACTGTAAAATCTCCATTCCTACCCCACTCCAGGGGAAGGTTACTGAAAAATCCCCATTTCCTCCCGATCAGCTGGGACTTGGGAGGCAGAGAATAGATGAGGGTGGGGCCAGTGAGAATTTTTACTACCGGTTCTCCGAACTACTCAAAATTTCTGCTACCAGTTCTCCAGAACTGGTCAGAGCCTGCTGAAGCCCACCTCTGTTTGGTATATATGTGTGCTCAATGGTGCTGGGCTTCTATTATTTGGCTCTGGTTTTAGCTTTTGGGTTTTTAAAACTTATTTATTTCTGGTTGGTTTTGCTACTGTATTTTTAATATATTAGAAGCTGCCTTCGGGATAGATTTAGGCTGAAAGCCAAAGTAAAAACTCCTGATATATAACATACTGTACAACCACTTTCCTTACTGCAGAGCTTTCTGGAATAATACTGTATTTATTTTTCCACCCAATTCTTCCACCCAATCCAAGCCTTGAGAAGAAAGCCAGTTAGTCAGAGAAGTTGGCTCCCATTTATGATCTGTGCTGTTACTTAGACTTAGTAAGAAAAGACCCAAGAACAGAAGAGCTCACATTGAATAAATGCTTGTGAAGGCTCTGCTGGGCTGCTATGGCCAGATATTTTTAAAGTCAAACTGTAAGAAGATAATATGAGAGAACTGACATGGACCTAAACTCTCCCTCTTTCTTTCATTTCCATGTACAATGCTTCTGCGAATGTAAATGCTAAACTCAATCTCTTTCAGCCACATTTATTTTAGATCTAATTTTTTCTTTAGTAGTTGTTCGGGATCAAGGGAGTGGGAACATGCTGGAAATAGCTGTTTTCATAAAGTAGAAGGAAAAAGGTCTACCATAAATAATACTGTTACTGGAATCACTACATTCTCATACAATAGTTGTTAAACTAGATCACAAAATGCTATATCTTAACTTCTTATTCAATATTCCAGGCACATGTGTACTGACCACAAGTATGGATAGGCAAAATAAGCTCACAGTTCTGTATTATTTTCATGGAACTGTATTTATTTTACTCTTTAAGAAATTTTTCGTTCTTAGTAAATTTCTCCTTTGAACAACAAAGCCTTCCCTTTATTTTTTATTTAGATTTTGTAACCCTTTTTTGGTGATTTGTCATCTTATTTATTAACTCTGATTGTGCCATGCAAATGTATATTTCTTACACTTTTAGATACTAGCCATTTATAGTTAAATTTGAGTTCCATTAGAAGACTTACACATGACTGAGCTTCCTTCATTTTTGCACCTGACTGAATCCTTCAGAATTGAAAGGGTATTATTATTATTATGGTTGGTTGCCTAATCAGCCAGATGTTAGATTGTATTTTGCATTTTTAACCACCTTTTGAGTCCTTCCCAAGGAACTGTGATAGGCAGATGTTGTTCTTCAATGGTGTTAAAGTTATTTTTACAGGATGTACATTGTTCCAAATAAAGCTGCCTTTACAATTGACTGACGGTAATTTTGTCAATGCTGATTGTGGTGTGCCAGATGTTCTGGGGTTGCACCAGGGGTGAAATCCAGCAGGTTCTGACAGGTTCTGGAGAACAGGTAGTGGACATTTTGAGAAGTTCGGAGTACCAGCAAATACCACCTCTGGCTGGCCCAGAGTGGGGTGGGAATGGAGGTTTTGCAATATCCTTCCCCTGGTGTGGGGTGGGAATGGAGGTTTTGCAGTATCCTTCCCCTGCCATGCCCACCAAGCCACACCACACCCACCAAGCCACGCCCACAGAACTGGTAGTAAAAAAAATTGGATTTCACCACTGGGATGCATTGGTGGTAACTATCCCTATTGATACTATCTTTGCTTTCTTTTGCTATAGCCATTCTACTTCTATTTGCAGGCCTTTGTATTTTGTGATTTTCTTCAATTCTTTCTCTTTTATTTTGCTATCTGTAGGTATTACCAGTCCACTATCCAGATATGTTCTTTTTCTTATGGTCAGTTGTTAAATCTGTTATGTGGCAGGTGATGGTCTGTTTGAATTCTAGAATCCCAGAACACGTTAGCTTCTTCGTTTTCTATTACATTGTCTATTTTGTGGACCCACCAACTGTTGCTTGCAGGCAAATGGGATTTCTTGCAAATATCCCAATGCACTATGTGATATTTTTGGCCTAGACTTGGTATGGTGACAGCAGAGTATGTGAAAATGAACAACCACCACTGCCTACCCACTGCCAGCCCTGTCCGACGCTGCCACTGCCATCCCTAGTCTCTTTGGTGAGAGGCTGGGTGGAAGCAGCAGCAGTGGCAGTGAGAATGTGGGAAAATGTGTGAAAATGTGTGAAAACTCTGTCTATCTGCTTGTTTGCCTGCCCATATGGTTCTCCCTCCAGCTGCCCACGGCAAGTTGTCCCCGCAGCAAGTTAGCCATGTGGAGTTGTCCTATGATGGCTTGACGGTGATGAGTTGGCAGAGGCGACTTGGCAGTGGTGAGCTGGCCATGCCAAGCTGGCTGTGCTGAGTTGTCCTAAACCCAACCAAATGGTCCACTCTTTCTTCACCTTCTTAGTATCTGTTGTCTGTTGCTATCTTTTCAATTCTGGCTCAGTATACATTTGTTTTTAAGGTTTGGTCTTGGGCAGCCAAGGTTAGCCCCTGTGTCTCTTTCTTCAACTTTCCTGCTCTTAACCATTGCATGTCTTATGGTTAACCGCTTCTTTTGCTATTTTTTTAATGTATTGGCCATGAAATACATTGCCTTGCCATATCCTTTTTCTATTCTTGATTTAGTCTTTCTTGTAGGCCAGTACTTGCTCTTTCCAGTTCTCAGGAAGCCTTTAGGGTATACTATTTTCAATGCATCTTCTTTACTGTCCTTCAGATATTCTTCCAATGCCCTTTTTTTATTCTTCAACTATGTAGTGTACTTCAGAGGTAGGTTTCAGCAGGTTCTGACCAGGTTCTGGAGAACCGGTAGCGGAAATTTTGAGTAGTTTGGAGAACCGGTAGTAAAAATTTTGACAGGCCCCGCCCCCATCTATTCTCTGCCTCCCAAGTCCCAGCTGATCGGGAGGAAATGGGGATTTTGCAGTAACCTTTCCCTGGACTGGGGAGGGAATGGAGATTTTACACTATCCTTTCCCTGCCATGCCCACCAAGCCATGCCCACCAAGCCATGCCACACCCACCAAGCCACATCCACAGAACCGGTAGTAAAAAAATTTGAAGCCCATCACTTGTGTACTTGCAACATACCAAGCCTACCTATTTTCCTTGGTAAGTAGAATCTGTCAACATGCTACATGGATTCCTTGTCATTATTTTTCTGATTTTCCCATCCAGGGTCTGCTTCAATCCAGTCCACTATTCCAGCTGTATCTAATATATCTAACAACTGGTATTACCTGTATTTTAATTGCCTTAATGGTATTTCCTCCAGTGAATTTGGACTTTAAGATCTTCTTCACTCTCATGATGTATTCTAATCTTCTTCTTGACTTCAGTGTGGTTGATGTTGAGACCTCGCCTACCCAAATTCCTAATCTGGATAGGGTGAGAGAGGTTACCAAATTTAATAGTTATAGAAAGATAGGGTGAGGGCAAGAGTGCAAGACAATGAATTTAGGTTCCTGTGCAGCAATTTATGTCTTCTCTACCATCAAATGCCAAGGCAAATTGGGCTTAAAAGCTATTTTGACTTCATATTACCAGTTCAAATTTTCTTAACCTTATTTTACTCCCATTAAACAAATAAAGCGCTACTAAGTTTAACATTATAGATAGGTTAATTAAATAAGACAAAAAACCAATTATAATTAAAGAGCTAGAACTTCCATTGAAATAATTTTATCCTTAAAATATTTTATCCTTAAAATAGAAACATACTACTACTTAAAATCCTTGGATCCTGAAAAGATTGTATATATTTTGATACAATATTCCATTATTCTAAAGTTATTTTTATATTAAAATATTAAAATATACAGTTCAAAGTTATACTTATTTTTGTGTTTAATGGAATGAATTGTCCTACCCTCTGTAGCAGTAGTTTGTGGTAAGTTTTATCTCAGATCCTATAAAGAAGAAATGGAAGATGATGGTTAATGAGACAGGTTAAATTTTTCAATGCTAACTTCATCATAAAAATATTATGAATTAGCGCTAAGCACATAAATTCTTCTGCTCTTTTCCCTACCAGTCCTTATTTAATCTGATGAAAATGTATTTGCTTTAACAATTCTTTCACTGGAGAAAAGGATTTTGGAGAATTATCATGAATGAAGAATTTCTTGCACTTATCTGTTTATGAAATATGGAATATTTTTCCCTTTGAAAAAGACCCAACAAAGCACAAAATGCTGCACGAGAATGGAAAACAGCAATGAACCAGTCTATAACGTTATCAGAACCAGGCTGTCAGGGTTCCGGCCGATGTGCTAATGAAATCACGAGCCTCAAGCCAAGCTTCAAAAGAAATCCAGTTATTTATTAGGAGCTTCATGTCGGCAGGGACCAAGTGAAGCCAACTCTGACCTCACTTAATTCGCGTCCCCGCCCCGACCCTGTTTCCCACTCCCCCCCCAAAGTGTGTCATTAGTCATTTTCTCCAACGAAGCAATTTTGTGGGTTGTAGAGGTCCCTCCCTCCGGCCACTGTGGGTCCGTGTGGATATGACCTTGACATGGCTGGCTGGAATGTGCTTTGTTTTGACTGAAGTGCAAGTTCTTCAATGCAGCTGCGATGTTCAATTCCCCATCCCCCTGCCTATGGCAACTCGAGAGCAGGTCAGGAATGCTTCGCGAGTTGACATTGTTCTTTGCTGGCCCCAAAGATGTAATAAAGTTATTTTGTGAGGTATATTATATCATATAAGCATATGTCTGCATATCTTTTTTAAAAAAATGTTTGGTTCTAGAAGCAAAGCTCCGTACTTGCAAGGAAGAGTTGAAATAGAAATATTAAAAACTAATTTATCTTTCATTCCTGGATAGCAACACTATTTCCCAGTGGTGATGTCATGCTCTCGCTGCCCTTTAAGCCATTTGGAAGCTGCAGCCGATCAAGAATGTAGCAGAACCAGCATTAATGGACCTGTTTCAGCACACCAATGTTGCAGCTCTGCTATGAGAGGTGTGTGGGATACCACACTAGTTATCACCTAGAAAGCCTTCACATCACATAGTGCCTAGCCATTTGAGGGATTGATTTGTTGTCTTTGCCTATTCCATTACCATACTCCATGTGTCATCTCTTCAGCCATTCCATTTAGCCAAGCATTGATGTCAAGTGCCAGGGAAATCAGAAGATTCAGGCAGTTCAAATGGGTATAACGATTTATTGCAAGCTTAAGCTCTTTAGAAGAATCTGAACTACTAATGGTCCAAGCAAATTGATGGTAGATAAGAGTCAGTGGAATTCAAGGTGGGCTGGACAAAATTGTCTTGTAGGCATGAAGGAACTTGTAACTCATGATGTGTTTGACTTCTCCCTTGAGCTCAGTCTGGTCATCTCTTGTACAATTGTCTATCATAGCACTTGCCCTCTGCAATAACATAACTCTGAGCTTCAAATATATTTTCTTCACATGAGACTTGAAGAGTTGGTGGTTTTCTCAACTAGGATAGGGTAGACTGTATGTACCCTATGAGACTGATTTTTATTTTCTTATAGTGGAGGTCTGTTCCCCATTAGAGTCATCTTGTCTTATTTTTTTCCCCTTATCATATTGTATTGTTTTATTTATTGTATTGGGTGGTTTTTAACTTTGTGTACCATTCAGAATCAGTGATCAGTTGGGTGGCCTAATGTAAATAAATGAATATATGAAAAAAGGCTGGATACTGTATATGAATTATTTCTAATGAGGCAACAATGAGTATTCAGAATCACAGAATTCTTTGGTGTAACCAAGAAGTGTGTACATTTCTGTGCAGGTTTGTGCATGCATACTTTCTTCTTAAGGACTAATCAGCATGTGGGCTGATTGCCCTCAGCCTTGAGTGGGAGAGAGTGGGAGAGAGTACAGGTCTAATCAAGGTTTATATTTTCTCTATGTTCCTGTTTTAGTTCTTCCCTTGTGCTACATCTGTATACATAAGGACTTGGAAGCACACCAAGGAATAAGGGAGGGGGCTTAAGAATTGCTTTTCTTTTTTTTTCTCTGTAACCCCTATCTAGTTCAGGACGAAACTTGTTCTCTATGACTGGTTTTTGTCCCTGAAACCAGATCTGGTCTCATTCTGTTCAATTTGTAGAGCTATCCTACGGACAGGAGTCCTGAATCTCTTTACTTTAATTTCTGTCCCATCCCTTAATAGGAGCTCAAGCTGGAGGAAGGACAGCTGGCTGAAGAATACAGCAGTCAGCAGCTTTCCAGGCTACTGCCAATTGGGAGACACTGGGGGATTTTTCTTTTCTTCGATCAGATCTGGAACATCTTCAAACTTGAAGTTTGTTTTGCTGACATCTCCCTATCCCTACACATCAAATTTGACCAAAGTTTGGTTTAGTTTTTGATGTCCTGCTAATAGAGAAGCAGAGTCCCAAGCCTAAGTCCCAAATGTATTTCCAAGATTGGGTTGGGAAGAATAAAAAAGGTCTTCTTTCTTTAAATTTTGTGTACGTCCAATCATTGCGAGGACTTGTCCTTTACAGCAGGGGTCCCCAATGCTCTATTCGCAACCAGGCCATGTGAGCAGTGGCCTGGCTCACACGGGTGCATGTGCATCTCAAATTGTGCATGTGGTGGGCCAGCATACTCATGCATGCCCAGTTGCCCTCTTCCTTCCCAGGCTGCCCCCCTCCCCACCAGCCAAGCCGCAAAAGTTGGGGACCACTGCTTTACAGGCTAAACTCAACTGGAAAGCAGAAATAATTTTTTCATATGGAAAAAAAGAGGAGTTGTGATCACAATTTTCTTAATATTTGAATGGGTAACTTACTTTTTAAAAAATGAAACTTATAAATCTGGGGATTATAGCAATCCACCGCTTTTTTGCCTCATGCCCATGAATTTTGTCCTATGAAGCTTCCATCCTAAATTTCAACCATGAGCTCTATTGCATCACAATTTGTAGCATGTCCAAATCCTCCCTAAACTACCAAGTCCTTCTCCCGTGTCATCTTCACTGATCACCGCTTTACCAATCTCCTGTAGTGGCCATGCTTCCTTCCCATTGTGGGTTGGAATGAGAGGCCTGGAGAAGTCAAATGAACACACACTTGACTCGCCTCAAATTCGAAACCTTGTATTTTGTTATTTCTGGGAACTGGATATGTTGACAGAATGGAGCTTGCCAGCCTTGGCTTTCAAGGATCTCTTTGGAGCAAAGAAGAGGCTTGTCTGCCTTTGAAATAAATTTATATCTGAGCAGTACACATGAAAAATCTGCCAAAGAGAAGAAAAGGAACATGAATAGAGAGTGAGGCCCAGCTAAGAGGGAGTGTATAGATATGTATAGTTTGGGTTCATTGGGGGATGAACCCCTAGGGGGACGACTAAGGAATTCATTAAGCTTCATTAGAAGAGTTGAATCAAAATCAGAATCAATCTTTATTATGGTCACAGACCAGCACAAAGGTTAAACATTAAAATAAATACCTTCTCTAAAAATTATTGGAAAATAACTAAACAAAGTGGTAATATGAATAAGGGTCTTTAGTCCTTTAGGTGTTTTTTCCTTATTATTGCAGCAGCACAAAATTTGGTGGATTTGAATCCTGAAGGAGGTGATTCACATAGAAATGATCTGATCTCCATTAGAAGAGTTGATTTGGAGAAAGGAATCACAGAAGCCCCAAGCAGAATTGATAATAGACAGGAATGCTGGGTGTTCAGAAATACGTAGTACTGCAGTTCTCAAATTGTGGTCTGAGGGCCCCTTGGGGCACCTGAGACCCTTTCAGGAGTCTGTGAAGCCAGATAAATATTTAATTTTTTTCCAGTTTTAATTTCTAATAGAATAAATATTGGTAAATATTACCTACATAAACCACAGTTCTTTGGGATCCTCAATGATTTTTAAGAATGTGAAGGAGTCCTGAGACCAAACTGTTTGAAAATCACTGCTCTTAGACATTGTTTCTATATTAGCATTTCAGAATTTGGATGAAAGAAAATATAATAGTTCTTTAAAAAATGCTTCCAGGCCTAATGATTTTGAGCTTTTGAGTGTGTTGTTCTTTCATTTCATGTAGATTTATAAAGTTGTCTTTGGGATGCTGAAAGCAGTCATTTTCCTTTTTTCCTGTTAGAAATTGTTAAAAATAATTATTTTAAAATTCCTTTTCTTTGTCAGCATGCAAAGCCTTCAAAGCTGCTATTGAGTTTAAAAATGTCTCCTGATAAACACTGCACACTAAAAAAGAAAAAAAAGGAGAGGAATTACTTTTATTCAAATCATTTATAAATAATTTGACGGAGTCAAACAAATGAAAATGATTACGAAGTGATTCTTAAATTACTGGAGCTGTATCAAAAGTTAGCAGACAAAACAGAAGAAGAAAACTACCCAAAATTAAAATGATTTGTAATACTTTGGTTAACCACATGAGAAAAGAGAAAGAGGGTGGAAGGTATAACTGAGGATCAAATATTCACATTACTTTCCTGTAAAGACCTTTCCTAAACCACAAGAAAATTTAGTTCCATGGCTTCTTGAATTGGAAGTGAGTGTGTGTATGTGTTTATCTGTCTGTTTGTGTGAGTGTGTGTGCATGCGGGTGTGTATGTATGTGTGTGTGTAACCTGGGGTACAGAGGAACAGCACTGAATGGGGCATGGACTGGATGCATTACAAACTTACTGAATCATGACTGACAGGATGATGCTATGTGTCAAACGTAATACATTTTAATATAAAACATAATTAAATTTAGCTCTATTAATTGCTTTATCATACACATCTGTCCATTTTCATTGACCAAACTGTTAGAAATATTATCATTTATTTTATTCTTATTCTGAACTGCATTCAAGTAAGCACCAATTTCTTTCTTCATACCAATACAAAGCATCTGAATACACACCCTGATCTCATAAGTAAGCTCCCCATCCCAAGAAAGGCATAAGGAGTAAAGATTGCTGTAGTGCAACTATATAAAAACTCATAGCACTGGATACCAGCCAGGGTTGTAAAATGAGCTGTTAGTCCTGTGGAATCACAACATTGAGGTGCACTTGGAGGCTCCAACTGGCGCAGAGTGAGGCCGCGCGGGTGGTTATGGGAGCAACGTGGAGTTCCTATGTAACACCTCTCCTGCGCGAGCTGCACTGGCTCCCGGTGGTCTTCCGAGTGTGCTTCAAGGTTCTGGTTATCACCTTTAAAGCGCTCCATGGCTTAGGACCTGGTTATCTACGGGACCACCTGCTACCACCAATAGCCTCCCACCGGCCAGTACGCTCCCATAGAGAGGGGCTCCTCCGGGTGTCGTTGGCCAAACAATGTCGACTGGCGGCCCCTAGGGGGAGAGCCTTCTCTGTGGGGGCACCTACGATCTTGAACGAGCTCCCTCCGGAGATACGGAGGATCCCGGATCTGCACACCTTCCGTCGCGCGCTTAAGACTTTCCTATTCCATCAAGCTGGCCTGGCCTAAATCTTCTCCCCTTTTTAAAGGTAAATTTTTAAATGTAAATTTTAATTTGTTTTAAATTATGGGGTATTTTAAATTCAGCCAAATTATTTAATTCGTTTTTAATTCATTTTAAATTTTTTGTATTTATGTGTTTTATCTTGTGGCTATTCACCGCCCTGAGTCCTTCGGGAGAAGGGCGGTATAGAAATTTAATAAAAAACAAACAAAAAAAACAACAACAGGACATATCAGAACCTAGCAGATAAAGGGCAAATGATGTGGTGCCTGTTAAGCATGAATCACATTGTAAAATGGCAAAAGAATCCAAAGGTCTAAAAAGTAGCAATGTGGCCTAGGAGACAGCAATGGTTGAGTTCCAGGACATCTTTGGCCATTCCTGAGGAATGGGTGATGATGAAATCTGTGTCATACCATCGCAGTGCAAATCCTGCCTCTTACATGTTTGCAAAGTTGGTTGCAATACTGTATTGCAAGTGCAAAAGGACAGAATTTGCCTTGTCACATCACATGCTACTGTAATTCTTCCGTCTTGCTAGGATAGATACTTAATGCAATGTGTTTTGGGGAATCAGGAACTGACTGAAATGCTGCTTGGGTCTACTTTTAGGATGTGAATAGTCACCTAAGAAGCTAAATCTGTCACAAGTAAATGCCTTATTCTCAAATGGGGAAAATGTACATACACAGGGTATCAGGGGTTAATTTATTCCTCCTTCCTTAATATATTCATATGTAACCACTCCCTTCCTTTACTCCGCCTCATTGATATAAAAGGGGATGTATGCACCTCCTTCTTTGCTTCTATCTACAATCATTCAGAGAATATAGAATGCCTAATGTAAATAAATAGTGCTTTGTTTAAATACTTTGATCCTGAATTATTATTGAGTCTAATCCTTAAAAATACGCAACAATCTGGTAGCAGAGGATGGTTGGAATGACTCAATAAAAATTAGATATGCCTAAGAGAGAAAACTCCAGAAACAAAAAAGAAAGACCCAACACCAGGGCACATAATAAAGAGATGGAAATGGATCAAGAAATGATCGATGAATCCACAACTATAATAACAAAAGAATCTGAAGACTGCACTATAGACAACGAAGAGATAATCGAAGAAACTGATGACCAAGAAGAAAACGAGATAGAAAACAACGAACTCAGATCAGAGATACTGAGACTATTGAAAAACCAAAAAGATGACGAAAATCTCATCGCAAACCTCCAAGACATCATAAAAAACAGTGGAGCAGCGAGAGAAAAACACATCGTAACAGATGACTCTAAAGAACTAAAAATGGTGAGCGAATTGCCTATAGATAAGAATATAATGAAAAGGAAGACTAACGGTCCCGCACAAAATTTTGAATGGCAGCCATCTTGGTTTCAACAGACCACTAAGATGAACGAAGCAGAGCCAATCAGAAAACAGAATTCAAAATGTCTGGCGCCAAAAGCCCTACATAGTGTAAAAAGTAAAAAAGGAAAAATCTACTCTTCAGAAGAATCTGATACAGACATCGAAGAAACTTCAATCAAACTACAAATATAATCAGCAATGAGAACTCTCTTTGCAACATTCGGCCCAAATTTAAAAATCACAAAAGAACCAACGGAAACTGGCGATCAAAGAATAAAGAAAAAGCAAGCAAGCAAGCAAACGTCTCGAAATCTACCCGCTTCTATCCAAACGGCGAGAGCACCTACGCCTGAGCCCAGAGAACCCTGTAAATACTCCCCCATGCCACAGACGATTCCAGGGGCCAGAGACCTCAACAAGAACAACTTCAACGAAAAGAAGCAAGTGCCAGTCGTCACCTGGACACCCAAGATCGAGCCGGAGACCGAGTCATCGGAGGAAGAACACTACGAGGGAGCTACAGCAACGAGAACCTCTCCCGACAGCTCCAGAAGCTAAATGAGCAATGCGCATGCGCAAACACACACAGACAACTACGGAGGACATGAAGAACAGAGAGAACCTTTCAGACTCGTTGCAAGCATACCTACACCATTCTGCAACTATCAACATTTACAAGATCATGGACAACCTCTAGTTGTAAGTAATGGAACAAATAATATTGGGAACTTGCCCAATGATTTCCCAAAACTAAGAATAGATGGTATTAATTTACAGGAATGGTGTCAACAACTTCAGGTTGTTTTTCTAAAAGAGAACTTATTATTTTTTATAACTAACCCCCCCAAAAAGCCTTGGACTCTAAAATTGGACTGTCTGCACCACAGAGCATTCTACTTATTAATATCTAGTATATCTCCTGCTATGTATCATAGTATTAAGCATAACTTGACTGTCTCAGAGATTATTCACTGCATGTTTAAATTGTTTCATAGTGAAAGTGTAGCAACCACTACAAGAATGTCTAAAGATTTCTTCTCAGCTAGGATAAAATCTGGGGTTACTGTAAGTGAACATTTAATATCTCTAAACAAAATCAGAGCTGAACTACATTTAAGGGGAGAGATAATTTCAGATCTAACAATGAAAAGTGTCATCATTAATTCATTAGACCTATCGTGAGATAATTACATATCACATTTAGACACAATTAATTTGGGATACTTATCCATAGAAAATTTATCGAATAAGCTAATAGCTGAAGATAATTTAAGAAGAAGCCGCTGTAATACACACATAGAACATAGACAAAGTAAGAGAGTGGTATTTCAAGAAAAATATCGAGAATCAATTGAATGTTATAATTGTGGATCCAAAGAACATTGTAGAAAAGATTGTCCTAAATTTCTTAGAGAAAGACAAAAACATGACTATAGAAGCAGATATCATAACAGACAATCGTCTATTGATAGACATAGATATAGAAACTCACCTAATTTTAGAGAGCATAGAGGGGGCAGAGATAATTCAAAAGATAGAAAGTCTGGATCATTAAATGGATTAGATAAACATAATATAACTAACACACAGGATTCAAGGGATAATTCTTGGCTCATTGATTCTGGGGCAACTAATCACACAACACATGACAAAAAAATACTATCTTCCTTTATAGAAGATAAATTTGTAATTAAGGTAGCCAATCAAGAAAAGGTCCAAGTTATTGGAAGAGGAAATGTAAACTTACCCGGTCTAGGGAAAATAGAGGGGGTACTATTAATACCAGAAATACCTCATAACATACTTAGTGCAATAAAACTAAGTAGAGATTCTGACATAAATATAGTATTCTCAAAAGGAAAAGCAACACTAGAGAAAAACAAAGCAAATTTGGGTAGTGTGGTTATCAAAGGGGGTCTACCATATTTAGTCACAGAAGAAAAATGGCTACACAATATTGATTCAAACATGGATGATGACACTAACATGGAGAATGAAGACAATAGCAACAGTGATAATGAGGAACATGAAACAAATCACAATCACAGAAACACATCTATTAATGACACACTCAATAACAAAAAACCTACGATTGGAAAACCAATCCACGATGAATGTGCACACATATTACATAGAAAGTTGGGACATGCTAGTTTTCCTGTAGTACAAAAAATGATTGAACATGCTGAAGGTATTAAAATAAAAAATTGTAAAAATTATTTGGAATGCTCAGTATGTAAGTCCTCAAAACTCAGAACTAATCCCAAGTCAAAAAAGGCAACAAGATCAACTAATCAAATTTTTGATCTGGTACATATGGATCTAGTTGGTCCATTAACCCCATCAATCACATATAGAAAATGATATTTTCTAACTATTATAGATGACTATAGTCGTTATGGATTTGTCTATACTTTGAAACACAAAGATGAAACATTTCAAAAATTTAAAGAGTTTTACAAACGTGTAGAAACACAACATAATATTAAAATAAAACAAATCATGACAGACAGGGGATCTGAATTCATGTCAAAAGAATTCTCCCAATGGCTAAAGAACAAAGGAATGCTACACTTCACATCTAGCCCTTTCTCTGCATTTCAAAATGGAGTGGTAGAAAGAAAGAATTTGACACTACAAACCATGATTAGATGTACATTAGAAGATGCTGGCTTAGGAAAACAATGCTGGTCAGAAGCATTACTATATTCCAATTATACCCAAAACAGAACTTGGTCCAGCATCGTAAACAAAACGCCATATGAACTAATGTATAATAGAAAACCCAAAATAACACACATGCACATTTTTGGAGTCACAGCGGATGTACACATACCAAAACAACTGAGGCGTAAAGGAGAAAACGTATCCAGAAGACTTAGGCTCATGGGATACGAAACAGGCACAAAAGGGTACAGATTTATTGATAATAACAACAGATTCATAATTTCTAGAACAGCTGTATTTCATGAACAGGCCAATTGGTCTAAAATACATCTTAATGAGATATTCCCAACTACAAAAACAAACACTGAACATCAAAACAAAATAGGTAGAGAAGAACTCAATCACAATGCACATGAAAACAAAAATAAAACATGGACAAATAGTCACCCCAGAATAAAAACAGATTCATTAACAAAAAAGGAAGCAAGATATCTACACGATAACGATAGCAAACCAGAAAAAACAATCAGATGTAACAGAAATCAGATGCCAAGTAAATATAAGGATTACATAATGCACTTGAATAATGAAACATCAACACCTAACACATATGAGGAAGTATTAAAGCTCCCCATTGAAGAAAGAAAAAAATGGGAATCAGCTATGGCCAAAGAGATGGACAGTTTGCGAAAGTTAAATGTATTTACACCTACTCCTGCACCTAAGGACAAAACTATTATAGGCACCAGGTGGATATTCAAAATTAAAAATCTGGAAGAAGGCAACACATTATATAAAGCTAGATTAGTTGCACAAGGTTATACTCAAAAATATCCTGAGGATTATACAGACACGTACTCTCCCACAGTAAGGACTGAGTGTTAAAACAGCTTTAGTCATAGCATCTACACTTAATCTTGATGTCTTTCAATATGACATACAGACAGCGTATTTACACGCAAAGCTCGATAAAGAGATATATGTAAGAGCACCTCATAGCCAATACACAAACAAAAATGAAACTTGGTTATTGAACAAAAGTTTGTACGGATTAAAACAATCTGGCAAACGTTGGTATGAATGTTTAGTCAACGTACTCAAAACTATGAATTTCAATGCCACAACTGCTGACAATTGTTTCTTTGTTAAAAAGGAAGGTGACTCATTAGAATTTGTGTTAATTTATGTGGATGACATTTTATATATCGGTAAACATAAAGAGAAAAGAGATACATTTGTAACAAAACTAAATGAACATTTTTCTTTAAAAACATTAGGAAAAGTAAACAAATATCTTGGAGTTCAAATCAATAAAACTAAAAAAGGATTTAAACTTTCTCAAAAAGATAAAATTATAGAACTCCTGAACAAATGTAATTTGAATGATGCCAAAACTTGTGATACTCCAATGCAAGCTGATTTCTTAAGAAACATGGATGAATCATCCCCTGAATTTAAAGATAATACACTTTACAGATCAGTTATTGGTTCCCTTTTGTATATATCTAATTGGACTAGACCTGATATTGCTTTACCCCTCAATCTGTTATCCAGATATGTTGGTAAACCTTTAATGTATCACTGGGAAGCCATTAAACGAATATTAAGGTATTTGAAGCACACCTTAGACTTCTGCCTACTACTAGAACCCAATAATATTAAAGAGCCCATCCTCACTTCTTACGCTGATGCGGATTGGGCAGGTGATACTAAATGCAGAAAAAGTACCTCAGGTTATATATTCTTCCTTAATAATTGTCCTGTCTACTGGTATACTGGAAAACAAGATCTAGTAGCCACATCAACAACCGAGGCAGAATATGTTTGTTTATCTAAAGCCTCCAATAATCTAGTATGGTTTAATGATTTATTATCAGATGTTTGGAAAAATCCTTCATTACCATTTATCATACATGAAGATAACAAAGCTGCTATTGAGATATCTAGATCTGATGCCATTGGTCAAAGGTCCAGACATATAGATATCAAATTCAAACATGTAAGGCAATTATCTCAAGATGGTTTCATTAAGGCCATTCATTGCGAAACTTCAGAACAAATAGCTGATATATTGACTAAGCCTTTGCAATCTAAACAACATAAATATTTAACTTCAAAACTACAAGTCTTATATTGTTCCGAATCTGAATGTAATTATTGTTGTATATCGAATTGGCATTTAGAGGGGGATTTGTCACAAGTAAATGCCTTATTCTCAAATGGGGAAAATGTACATACACAGGGTATCAGGGGTTAATTTATTCTTCCTTCCTTAATATATTCATATGTAACCACTCCCTTCCTTTACTCCGCCTCATTGATATAAAAGGGGATGTATGCACCTCCTTCTTTGCTTCTATCTACAATCATTCAGAGAATATAGAATGCCTAATGTAAATAAATAGTGCTTTGTTTAAATACTTTGATCCTGAATTATTATTGAGTCTAATCCTTAAAAATACGCAACAAAATCTCGTGTGGCAGAAAGTGCAGGCCAGTCAGCCATTAAGTGTAGAATTGTGTATTTAAAGAGTCAGTATTCATTGTGCGTCATGAGTAAGTTTTTGCTTATAAATGTGAATTTTTTCTGTAATGGCCTGCAGCTGAACCTCAGCAGTGGCTATCAAAACTCAAGTTTAAATGCCTTCTATTTAATGTTCCATCTTGGTCGAAACAATCCAGTCTTCCTTTATTTGCTCCTAATGATGTCTCTGAATCAGTGTTTCTGCTGAGTACAGTGAAAATCAGCAAGAAAATGCACTGAGTGTTGTAATGCAAGTTCTGTCCTATTTCAATGTCTGTGTAATGTCCTTGCACATATAGAAGGGGGGATTTAATGGACTGTAAGAATAACCTTGAGAGACAGGAGGAACAGCTGACAATGGTCAGACAAGAGATGCCTCAGCCTACAGAAAGAGGCATGGGGGGAGCTCAGTGACTTAAAGAACTGGAGAAGGTCTGTGCTCCTTCAATTCGAGTCCTAGCATCACATGACAGGATGGGCTTCCGTCACTTGCTTCGGCTTCTGCCAACCAATTCAAAAGCATGCTACATGCAAGTAGATAAATAGGTACCACTTCAGTGTGAAAAATAATGGTGCTTCGTGCGATAGTATGAACCCAACCGGTGCTGGACCTGCCCAAATGTGATGCCCAAATGTGAGACGACATCGATGGAGGGAAAAGCCCTGGATGCTGCTGCAGAATACTGTTAGCAATTCTGAGTGAAGAGCGAGTTCACTGTGATGCATTTCTGGATGGCGCATGGGCGTGAACCAAATGGACTAGCAATCGTAGGCAGTCAAACAGCTACTCTGTTGTTACTCTATAGTCTCCTAGCTAATGCACCATCACCATATGCTAAATAAATAAATAAAAATAAACCAGGCTACCGAAAAAGTGTACATATGGAAAGTGTCTCCAAAAGGCCATCTTTAGTTCCCTGGAAAGTAAAAACAAGAAGAGAGAGACATGTTTTCAGACTGCAAGCATCTGTTACTGTAACCTTATAATAAAGGTAGTGTCAATACTCATGGTTTTGGTATCTTGTCTGGAATACTTCAAAAGGCTGACAAGGAGCATGTACTGCCATGCATCATCCACCATCTTGCCAATTTTTACATAAAGCCCCTGTGGAGAGCATGGTCCATGACAACATTGCCCCAGACTATGAGTGAGACAGCATTAAGTGTTCCTTAGCAGCATAGTGTTAAGGTAGTGTTCCCCCCAATTTATTTTGACACTGTTGGAGGGCAGCCTCAAGTTGTATAAAATTTGTTAAACCTTTTCATTCATTGTCTTTAAGAGACAAGACAAGAGACAAGCAATGAAGTGCCTTGAAATAAACAAATAGAGGCAAGATAGGAATTAGCAATGTGGAGACTTAGTTTCATCTGGTTGAGCCTTTTGCTGACTCAAGGATGGGGGATTAACAATTCAGCTCAGTAGTAAAGACAGCTCCAGTGTCTCACTACTCGCTTGAGCATTTGCTGTGTTTCTGACTTCTGTCTAAACCTGACTCTTGATCCTGAATTTTGCTTTAGGAATCTGATTTGGCTCAGTGCTTCAATCTCATGTTCCTGTTTTTTGACCTTTTTGTGAGCTGCAAACTTAGTGCATGCCCAACTTCTTAATTAACTAGCATGTCATGCAACTTAACTATAAACATTGACAAGAGAGCCAAAGAGATCGTTGGCTTGTAAAAGACAGTAGCTGCAGGAAAAGGCAAAAACAAAAGCCAAGCTCAGGAGAATTTTTTACAAGCCCGGATGCTGTAAATTTCTCAGTTTTTCTGACTACTGATCAATAAGAAATTTCTGTTATGTCAAATGAAGCCAATACTGCTTGTTTTGCCAAGATCTAGAAAGTTCAGACCAGCCATTTCTATCACTTGTCAATTGTTTTGATGGCTCAGAGCTCCTGTTGTCCGATTCCTATACTACCAGCATCTTCCCAGTGATAATCCTCCAGTATTACACATATCAGGCAAAACAATGAGCTATATTTAAAGAAAAAAAAAGCCTTTGGCGTTGGCTACCCAACTGTAGAAGGACTTGATCTATATAACACAAGTGTAGACCTGTTTCTTAACATGGAGAAACAGCAGGTTAAAATCACAGCTGTTAAGAAAAGCAGCAGAAAGAGAGATAGGTTGCACAACTACACGATCTCCTCTCCTTTCTTCTTTGAATGAAGAAGAGGAGGAATAAACTTTCCACAGCACCTAGGATATTGCTCCTAATGCAAATGTTTATTACAGGGCAATAATTGCACAATATGAAATAACTGAATAATGGAAGAAAACGTTAGATCAAAACTATTATGGTTATATGTCCCAAGCACTCAAACTTAGGAACTGCTTCAACTGGCATGGCTTTTGGGAGAAAGAGGGAAGCAGAATCTTGGTTGTATAAACTTTAGTAAGATCACACCTGGAATACTGCATCCAGTTTTAGTCAACACATTACAAAAGAAAATGTTGACACTTTGGAAAAAGTGCAGAGAAGAGCAACTAGGATGATTAAAGGTCTAGAGACTAAACCATATAAAGAATGGTTGCAGGAATTGTTGTATAGCTAGTCTAGAGAACAGAAGGTCTAGCTGTAACATGATAGCAGTATTCCAGTATTTGAGGGGCTGCCACAAAGAAGAGGGGGGTCAGCTTATTTTCCAAAGCACCAGAAGGCAAGACAAGAAACAATGGATGCAAGCTACTCAAGGAGAGAAGCAACCTGGAATTAAGGAGAACCTTCCTAACAGTGAGAACAATTAACCAGTGGAACAGCTTGCCTTCAGAAGTTGTGGGGGCTTTATCACTAGAGGTTTTTAAGAAGAGGCTGGACAGCCACTTGTCTCAAATTTTATAGGGTCTCCTGCTTGAGCAGAGGGTTGGACCAGAAGACCTCCAAGGTCCCTTCCAGGTCTATTCTGATTCAATCGGATAAATGTGCAATGTAGAAAAGTGTGGGTGTGAAGAGGAGGCAGTGAAGGCCAATGCAGTTGGAGAGCAAGAGGAAAAATTATCTGACTTCTATGGGCGGCTGCCTTATGAATAATCTATGTTTCTGGAGTATTGGTAATTTAATTGAGATGTGTGACAATGAGTTTCCTTACCCACAACCCAGTGGTGGGTTGCCCCTGGTTCGGACCGGTTCTATAGAACTGGTAGTAAAACCGGCGGGAGGCTCTGCCCACCGACCCAACATCATCAGAATGCTTCTGCGCATGTGCGGCCCCGTTGCAAACCAATAGTAAAGGTAGGTAGAACCTACCCCTGCCACCACCTCTGTTTTGATGGTCTTGAAGAGTAACACCATTACACTAATTAAATCAAAAGACATAATGTACCTGTGAACAGAACAGATGTTTTATTTCAGCTAAGAGGAACATTCCATTTATCAGAATTCTCCTTTGCCTTCCAGAGACACTTATTTTTCCTCTTAAAAATTTTGTGAAGCACTCTGTCTTTGAGTATTTAGTTGTTAAAATAAAATCATATAAAAATGTCGAACAATAAAACAGCTTTCAAAAGAAAAAAATAAACAGAGTTATCATTATCATGAAGTCCTTTTTGTAGAAACATCATCCTCACTCATCAAACTGTTTCCTTCTAGAACAGAGATGGATCCATCTGGTTTCTACTTATCACCTTAATTCTGCTGCCACTATATGCATAAAGGACATAAAACCTGAACAGTCAAAAAAAATATTGCCCCACTGTATTAATCAGTTTCTTCTCCTTTAATTGTACTCTTTAATTCTCCCTGGTTAGTTAGCCTTCAAAGTGTCCTTTTATCATATTTTTAAATCAACAACCCTTTCCCATGGGAGGATTTTTTTAAAAAGCCACAATAATTTCAAAATATTCACATATATATATTTGTAAAATTTTAAATAAGTCACAGGATATATTCTTTCAAGTATACCTGGTCCCTTAATCTGTTTATAGTTTTCCAAAATCAAAGTTCTAGCCACCCCTTTGTTGTTTATTCACAAATATTTTTTCCTCTTTAAAGTCTTTAAACTTGCACGAAACTTCTTCCATCAAGGATAGAAGGAAATTCATCTTCTGATGTAATGAAACTTGTCTTTCTGAAGGTTCTTAACATTCAAAAAGCCATTAAGAAGCCATTTCCTAAGGTGGTTATGAAAGGAAGTATGAGAACCTGGTATCCATTTGAAGATGCTGAACTATGGCTTAGGTGAAATAACCTTCTCCTCAGGGGTGCTATTCAGCAGATTCTGAATAGTTCTGGAGAACCAGTAGCGGAAATTTTGAATAGTTCGGAGAACTGACAAATACCACCTCTGGCTGGCCCCAGACTGGGGTGGGAATGGAGATTTTGCAGTATCCTTCCCCTGCCACACCCACCAAGCCACACCATACCCACCAAGCCATGCCCATAGAATCGGTAGTAAAAAAAATTGAATTCCATCACTGCTTCTCCTCCAGTTCCTAGAATTTAATACTCATCAGCAACCACTGTCTTATGGTCTGTTCACAGTGCCACTTTATGAAGCACTTGTGGGCAGTCCTGGTCCTGAGAGGAATTCCTCCTCTTTCCATCCTGGACTCCATTCTCCACAGAGCCATCTTCAGTCTGCCATTGCTTCTTCAGAAGCCCTCATGGTCCCCCCAACCCCCCCCTTTTTTTTACTATCCACACATTTTTTTTCTTACCCTTCAGCAATGTACTATATTGTCATGTCTCTCTTTATTTGATTAACAGAAAATAGTTTCACATGCTGAAATGAAATATATAGTCCGAAACAATCATGTGAAACCCAATTGTTATATTTATTGTTCCCATTTCACATAATCAATTCATGCATCTGTTTTTCTGAATGAATACTTTGTACAAAATAAAAATGAAGGCTGGTGAATCAATATGTTGCATGCAATGATAGTAAATCCAAGGTGGTCTTACTGTTTTTAATACTAGCTCATGGTTAATGATTGGATCATACAGAAGAAGGCAACAATTCAGTGCAGACCAACTCATGCTATATGGATGCCAGATTCAGTTTTGAGGATTTCTTTGACAGCCAGCAATATCACAATCAATGCTTTTTTTTTTCATAGGCTTGGGCCAGGTCCCCCAAAGGAGCTCTTCTACCTGTGGGTTTTTTTGTTTAAAATGAACAGATAAGGTAATTCAGAGGCTAAAAATGGACATGGGTCTCATCTATTAGGATCTAGACTGGGATCACCAGCTCATGTCAGATAGGCCACTGAAAAGCAATCAAATGGGAATGATTTTCAATCTCTGCTGATGGGAGGGTGGATTTAAACCAGTGACCTAGAGGTGAAAAGCTCTATATCCCATTACTAATCCTTGAAATTATTCCTTTTCCTACAGCTGAGCCATGAATGACATTAAAGAAGAAGAAGAAAAAAGAAAGAGGAGGAAGAAGAAGAAGGCAATGTGAGAAGAATTGCAATGGATATAGGTAGCCAATAATTTATAACAAAAAGTCCTACCTAGTATGCAAATATTAATATAGGAAAATATTGTTGGGGCACAATGGTCAATTTTTACTGACAAATATTGAAGAAATAAGAAGCAAAAAATGAACATTGATATGGTGTTCTGCTATCTTTAACTCATAGTATTTAGACCTCTTCGTACATATAATTTGCAGAATCAGTTGAATCTATCCTTTTGAACGGTTCTTCAAATAAAAGATTTCCCATCTTTGGAAAACTAACCTGAGAACAATATTTAAGGTTCACACTGATCTAATGATGTATTGCTAGACATGGTTTAAGGAACAGATACATAACATGCAGTCTCTTTATTTTACTTTTCTCATTAAAAAACTCAATGTTTTGCGTGCATCCTCTTACGGCAATAAGCATCCAATGTATACTTTGCTATAGCAGGGAGAACACCTTTTCTCCCTGCTATAGCAAAGTATACATTGGATGCTTATTCCATAAACAGGTCTACTGTGAGCATTAGTTTTTGTTCCCCTGCCAATGCAGTGCAGTGGCAGAGGAGTTGGTGTGACTCTTGGGAGATCAAGGTTCTAGTCCTACCTTAGGCATGAAAGGCAGCTGGGTGACTTTGGACCAGTCATTTTTTCTCAGCCCAGTCTACCTCAGCCCGGTTGCTATTCGGGGAATAATAGGAAGGAGGGAGTGCTATGCTGAGCTCCTGAACAAAAAGAGGAAATAAATCTAAATAAATAAATGATGGATATTTATAACAATCAAGGCTTTCTGGAATTCTCTTTATATATTCTTTACACAATAGTCAAAGAGAACAAAAAACAACTTCATTTCATGTATAAACAAAGGGAATTGAGTAGATTGAATGGGATTTATTGTCAAGAATCCAAGAATCAAACTGTAAAGATGCTACTGGACTTGAGTACTGTGACAAGGACTCATTCATTATACATGGTTCAAATCATTTTAAGGAGCAACATACTGATTTAGAGAAATTAAGCATACTATAACTTGGCCCCTTCAACAGGCACAATGGCTTGAATTCTGGGAATGAAGCTGATTTATTTGGAGGGCACCAGTTAATGAGTGCACTAAACATACTGGCATAACTAAAATTCAATTTAACTTAGATTTTACCACCTCCTCTCCATAAAAATAATTTTCTCCCCTCTTGAAGAAAAATAAAATCATTTCCTTTTGTTCAATATTGTCCTGTTTTGCTCATGTATTTGATAACCTTACATAGCATTTTCTTCGTTGCTTTGATTGCACTATGTTTCATTTCTACTAATAGAAATGGTTAAGAATGTTCATAGGGTTGACAGAATATTGTTTTGCTCCCATTGCTGATGTATTCAATCCAGCAGCAGTGGGATTTGAGCATACACTCTGCATTCTGCATTGACCAGTTTAATTTTCATGACTGCCTCTTCTCAAATGTTTTCCAAACAAAGCTGTGGGATATAGGAAGTGGACCTAATGCAGAATACCAACAGCCTATGAACTTAGATCTCACTAAATCCATACCCACAAATGAAACTTGGGGATTTATGTGCCATTCCTTAGTATGGTTAGTGGTCCTTCAGACTTTGCTCTCTTCTCTCCCTTCCTGCTTTTGCTATGTAAATTGGTACATAGCAAGAGATGCAGTCATTGGAGCACATTATAAATACAATGCCTCTGATTCACTGAGCTGAAATTTTACTGACTTGCCAAGCCTAGCATGTTTATAGAACCTGAACCACTTAGAACCTAAGGTACACCTAAATACCCAATTCTTTCCTCATCCTAAGAGGAAAACCTCTCCAGATTGACATCTGCTGTTCAATAACTGCCTAATGAGCTGCAAAGAAACTGTTACCAAAAATTAATGAGTCAAGTCACAGTTACAATTACCGTACTGCAGATCACCTCATTGTATTAGACTGCTGTAGATTTGTGTCTAGGGACTCAGCTATCCCACAAAGGCTGGTTAAGCTGAGCTCCTGTATTCCAGGCGACAGCATTATCTCTTGGTTTGTGAATTGGCAGGGGGCCATGAAATGCCACCTCCTCAAATGTAGCACATCACTGTTTGAAGTATTGTCAAAGAAGTTACTATGGAAAGAAAAAAAACACACAACTTCCAAACACATCATCTTCCTATTTGTTTTACTGTAGAGGTTCTCCTTCAGGTGATATTGAGAGGCTGTTGTTTTGCTGGTTAGAAAACCTCTTTTCCCCATTTTGAGGGGTATATAGTACATCACTTTTAGGGTTTTTGCAGTAAATGGCCAACACAGCCATTTGTTAGTCTAATGACTCTTTTAAAATAACCAGTTTTTCTTATTATTTTATTATGTATTCTATTCATAATTACTAACAATATGGACGTAAATCTCCTGCACATGAAAAAGCTATAAATAGTGCAAATAAGAACACATTGTGGGTCCTGGCCTTAGATTCTCACATTGGGGTCGATAGCTGCAGTGAAAACATTTTTTTGCTGAATATTCCTTTATTTTGAGTTTTATTAAGGGTTCAAGGCAATATACAGAGTTCCTTCCTCCTCCACAACATCCATTTTATAAAGTAGGCTGGGCTGAGAGAAAGTAATTGACCCAAAGTCACCCAGAGGGAGTTACCTCCAGTTCACAAATTACAAATTGCTTTGTGTGTCCCCAAGAACAGATTTCTAGCTGAATGGAATGCCTTATTGCAGGAGTCTCCAGACTTGGCAACTTTAAGAATTGTGGATCTCAACTTTTTTTGAATTCTGGGAGTTAAAGTTCACAAATCTTAAAGTTGCCAAATTTGGAGATCCCTACCTTATAGTAATAATTTCCCTTACCCAGCCAAACTGTGGGGACTCATAGGCTGACCAGGCACAGAAACCATGGGAGCAAATGCCTTTAATTGTTCAAGAGATAGTTCCACTTCATTGTCATTGAACAACATGGCAGTGTAAGCAAAATCCTCCCCATCATTCCACCAGCAGAACTGAGAGTACTGAAAAATTAGAGTGGCTGCTTGCCTTTTCTAATGGCTTGAACTAGGAGAAAAGGGGAGGGGAGGTCTAATCAAGATCAGGGTCCTCTGCATGGGCCAGGAGAAATCTAATTCTTTCCTCTATATCATGAGTGTCAAACTTGTGGCATCACGTTGCCATTAGGTGACATTTCATGATGTTTTTCCCTTTGCAGAGCTGTGGTGGGCATGGCTTGTGCATGATGCATTCGGTCTGCAGGCCGCCAGTTTGACACCTCTGCTCTATATCTTTTAAGCATGCACACTGCAATGGAGTATCTATCTATCTACCGTGTTTCCCCAAAAATAAGACCCTGTCTTATATTTTTTTGAACCCTGAAATAAGCACTTGGCCTTATTGCCATGCACTCAAAAGCCCAATTGGCCTTATTATCAGGGGATGTCTTATTTTAGGAAAAACAGGGTATATATCTAAATATCTATCTATCCATCCATCCATCCATCCATCCATCCATCCATCCATCCATCCATCCATCTATCTATCTATCTATCTATCTATCTATCTATCTATCTATCTATCTATCTATCTATCTACAGTATCTATCTATGTATCTATCTATCTATGTATCTATGTATCTATGTATCTATCTATCTATCTATCTATCTATCTATCTATCTATCTATCTTATTTATCTATCTATCTGTCTCTGTCTCTGTCTCTATCTCTATCTTTATTTCTATCTCCATCTCCATCTCTATCTATATCTCCATCTGTATATGTATATATATAAATATTAAAAATAAATCTATGCAGCCAATGGATACTTTTTAAAGTGAATTTTTAAACTAGTGATTAACTTCAGCTGGGCTTGGCATCCTAGTAAAGTTAGGATCTATAAGTATGTGGATGAGGGGCTATCAGAGATTTATAGGGCTAGACTCAGAAAACATCTCAGAAGATGGTGACGGCAAAGCACATCCACCTCATTGCCAAGAAAAATGTGTGGATATATGTTCAAATAATCATAGGGTGTTGAGCTCTATAAGTATGTTTCCTCCTTTACAAAACAAAAGGAAGGGGCAAGGAGGAGGTCTTCCTTCCAGGTCTTCCCAGAATGTCATGTTTCTCTATGCGACTGTGGGCCTATATTGTTTGGCCTTGAGATTCTGACTCAGGTAAGAGCTGTGAGGTTGAGATAAAGTCCAAGTTAGAGACCCATCTTTCTTCTATCCAAATCCAATTGGAGTTGATCACTGAGATTATGGAGAGAGGAGAGTAGATGGTAAAAATGCTATTACTATAGCAACAAAGCTTCAGAGCAAAACTGGAAAACTAATAGCAAGAGGAAATGAATTAAGGTCGGGTGCACTGTCTGAGGCATCCATTTCATCTTACCGGTATCAAAAGCACAGATCTTTTTCAGGTCACAAAAACTTCTTGATCTTAGAGTGAGTTTGGGATAGAGTTTAACTATAGCCACCAATAATGTTCAGCATTTGTTTTCAGGTATCAGGGTGTGAAAATATAGCCATCCTTTGAGCAGCCTAGTTGCTGTACTCCGGGTGCTGCTTTTTAAATTAATGTGTAGAACTCATAACTCCTTGTTTTTACTCATAAAGCAACCCCAATCTGAGGAGATGAACAAGCTCAAGCAATTTATGGAAAAACTACTTTACATTTTTTTTAAAAAAAGAAATCCTCTTAAAATCATATCATCAAACTAAGCTAACCTGTTTAAATACTTGTAACACAGGACAGAGTGACCAGATCATCTAAAACAGGGGACTCCAAACTTGCCAACTTTAAGGCTTGTGGACTTCAACTCCCTGAATTCCCCAACCAGCATAGCCGGCTGAAGAATTCTGGGAGTTGAAATCCACAAATCTTAAAAGTTGCCAATTTTGAAGAATTCTGATCTAAAATAAACATAAGGCTCGGCAAGATATATTTAATTAAAAGCCTGGGAAACAAATACACGTTCAGTTTCAGTTTGAGTGGTTTCTGCTATCCAATATATAATTATGGATTCTGTTTCTCATCTGTTCTTAATAAAGTGATTCTTTGCAAAATTTACGCATATATGGCACAACATATCCGTATATCATCCTCCTTCAGTGGATAGTAAATAAAGTGACTTAAAATAGTGGTTTTACCCCTAATTTTTAATCCTTATGTCAAAGAATTACAGAATATGTAATCTTCACAAGGAACCTTAGAGAATAGACTCCACTATATAATGCAGGAATCTATTTTCTAAGCATCCCCAATGACTGACTTTCCTTTCTCCAAAGACAAATTTTCTGAAAGGCAAGAATATGTTCTTTTACCATGATATTTTGTTTTGGAAGGAACCACAGGCCAAGTCAAACATAGATGGCATTTTTTTAAAAAAAATATATAATTTTGTTTAGAGTTCAAGTATTTCTTTGTAACAGTAAAGCAGGATAGAATAGTTAAAAGCTCTATGATCTTCAGTGGCTTTTATTTTCAGATGAAAGGCTTTTACATTTTTCTCAAGGGGATACTGGACATTTTAAAAGTGTATTATTTCAACTGTTTATATTCCCAATGTAGATAAAATCAATTCCTTGGGAGAGTGATTTGGAGATGTAATACTTAACAGTGACTTCAGTATGGTCCTAGGTAATACTATAGAACAGGATGACACCAGGCCTGGAACTAAATGTTGAGAACAACAATGCCAAGAATCATTCATTTGCTCAATCATTCAATTTTACCTGCCATTTATAAAAATATTCCAACATGGGCAATAACACTATAAAACAACCAATGTTAAATTTAGTAGCAAGGAAAAAAGAAATTGTAGATCCTATCAGTCAGAATTGATCTACTCATATTGTCCCAAAATAATTTTGTCAGTTATCTATTACTGTGTTGTACTTAAGATAGATACTGACATTTGGAGTCAGTTAAGAGTCTCCTTTTAGGCCAGGGATTTCCGTAGCAAGTCAAGTTTCTGTTGTGACATTATAACAGATAGCTGACACCCAATGTTTAGGATAGGGTTGGCAAACTTTTTCAGTAAAGGGGACAGACTTTGTTCCTCCTTTGTCTCTGTGAACGTGGTTGACAGACTGGCAGGCAGGGGTGCTATTCAGCAGGTTCTCACAGGTTCTGGAGAACTGGTAGCAGAAATTTTGAGTAGTTCGGAGAACCGGCAAATACCAATTCTGGCTGGCCCCAGAGTGGGGTGGGAATGGAGATTTTGCAATATCCTTCCCCCAGGAGTGGGGAGGGAATGGGGATTTTGCACTATGCTTCCCCTGCCACACCCACCAAGCTACACCACACTCACCAAGCCACGGCCACAGAACAGGTAGTAAAAAAATTTGAATTCCACCACTGCTGGCAGGCCAAGAAGCATGGTGTTGCCATGCTCCATGGCTGTACCTCTTATATCAGGAACTCAGCTAAGACTTGGGCCTGATGATCTGCTGCCTCTCCAGCCATTCATTCTTAGCTGACAGGTTATACCGACACAGGTGTCAGGTTGGATTTGACCCACAGGTCATAGTTTTCCAAACTGTTTTATGAGATTGTTGTCTGGAAAGAATGCACATAGTATGAATTTGTCAGCCAAAGTTTATACAGTAGATATAAAGATATGAACACTTTGTTCTATTTCTGGTTGAGAAGTAATGTTACCCATATTCTATTCAGTACTGTTTTTATTTTCTTCCTTCATTCTCTCCCTCTTTGTGCTGGTGATTGATCTGAAATCCAGTTATTTTCTCTCTGTCCAACTTCATGTATTTGAGTATAAAGATAGAAGCACTAAAAATTCATAAATGCTTAGCAGAAAATTTGGACCTTCACCAGACCCTAAAATATCCTCAATTAATACCAGATATAGTTCTTAGAGAAATAACTCAAAATATTTGCACTAAGAAGCCACCATCCAATATATTTCAGCCAATATGGGTGAGATACTTTTCCAAATCTAAGAAGACAGATGGGTTGTTTGAGGAAGAGCTATTCCTTGAGATATGAGATTCTAAGCCCAACTGGAGCTTCATAAATACTTTGAATGTTGCCTAGAAATAAATATGCACTTAATGCAGCTCTTCCAGCTTCCTTATCTAAAGGAAGTTATGAGGTTTATCTTGGATATTTTTAACAGGATTCATTTGTCTTAACTGGGCCAAAATCTTAAATTCCCCTCCTGGAAGAAGTACATTTTTTTAGGTCAAATGAATAACATTTACAGCTTGCTGTGACCCCCTTGCAATATTAGACAGGCAGACAGCTGATCAGACCAGACTAAATTAACCCAATCCAGCCCAATCCAATTGTCTTTTATGGCCCTAATCTGACTGGCAGCCCACAAATGGTTGAATACCTCAGGCTTATCTTGAACCCTTTCTTTTCACTGAAAAACCTGGGCAGATATTTTTTCCAAGCCTGAACGTTTCATTTGTTCCATCTTTGCAGCTTAAGACACCAGTTCTTTCAACTGAAATAAAAATGTGAGAGTCTGCACATGATCTGTTTGGGGAAATCTATTCCCTGATCTCCCAATGACAAATTTCTGAGCTTTCTTTTGCTTCAGTTATTTTCTTCGTCCCAAGGAATGGTCTGTTAACACAAACAAACAAGGCATATCAATAATATCCAGCCAGATAGACAGGGATCTATTGAGCAGAGGTGGGTAGATAGCAGAAATATTACAGGTGTTATCTTTGTGCAATAGTCATTAGCTCTCCATTATTTACCCAGTCATATAAAGCCTGTGCCAAGCACCAGCCCCATATGTCACATTTGAGGAAGTGGTGTTTTTGTATACAGTATGTGGATGAGTGGTTCATAGTGTTAACAGACCTAGGGACTGAAAAATCTTTGACTCAAGGCAAATATATTTTAACCTCCCAGACATCAAAAATTTTATCTCATTTGACTCAAGCAGCAATCCACTCCATCTAACTAAATTAGATGAAACAATATATAACTGTTCGACATTTGTTTTTAATGTAGGTTTTATTGCTAAATTGTTGTTAAGTGCCTGAGTAAACTGAATCATAAATTTTTTTGCAGTTTATGCAACCTGTTAGATAACTGTTGAATAAACTTATAAATGTGTTTTTTAAAAATAGCTTCGCAATTTAAGGCACTCTTAACCTTTGGAAAAAATATTTGCAGATTATCACCTTCCAAGCTAAGTCAGTTCTTTCCTGAAAGAAGAGATGTTTGTAGGCTTTAATCCATCTTTACAAGTGGATACTTGAGGCACAGAAAAGTTGGTGAAGAATTGCTGAAAATCAGCTCTTCTTCCTGATCACTCCTCCCAACACACATATCCCATGAGATCCATGCTGCTGGACATGTACTGAGTGAGTGCAACGAATAAAGAGCTTTTGTGGCTGAATTTTCTTCATCTTGCAGTGCTGGTCTGTCTTTCTCAACGGTCTGAAAACTTATAAATTGTCAGAGTCATCTTGGTAACTGTTTTGATAGCTATATCATTTGCTACTTGATCCCAGGTTGAATTGGCTAAAATAGAAAAGGTTAATTTACTCTTTACACCTGGTCAGAAAGGTGAATATCAACCAAATAAAATTGGGAAATTGAAAAATAATAGGAAGAAAGTGATTTAAGCCACTTAAGGGAGGATGGGAATAAGCAAATAAGCAAGACTAAAACAGTGGTTTGCCCTTGGCTTTTGAGAAGTGGAATATTTATGAATAAGAATAAGGAGATAGATTACATGTACAGGTTCTTTGTATAATTCTGCACGTGTCTTAGTCCAGTGAATTTCTGATCTGCAAGCAGGAAACGTACCTATGTTAGCAGGATGCTCTCTATTGTGCTGTATCCTAGATGCTGTAGCTTTGTGTGCATTCGCCCTTGGTAGTGAAGGTACTGATGCATTTGCATCCAACAATGGAAAGTACTCAGGCAAGATGGTTGAGAATTGACCCTTGGAATCAGAAGCAGTCAGTGGAAATATTACAGAGTATGAAGGCTGAGTGGATGAAAGATTTTATGATGGAATAAAGGAACGGCTCTAATGGGAGAGCTGAAAGGTGCTAGGTTAGCTTCAAATCTGAAAGACTATTTCTGAATCATTTTTGAAGGGTGCATAGTCCTACAAACAATTTAAATTAAACCCAAGCCAAATTATTTATCTCTCATTCTAGTTCTTTCCCTATCCATTAGTATTATAAACTTACAAAATATTAAGTGGATACTTGTTCCTAAAGCCTTCCAAAATATATAATTGTGCTGACTTATTTATTATTATTCCATTATTTCATAATTTGTTTGCTAGGAAATCATTGTCTCCACCCAAGTTGTCCATTTTTCCCTGTGCATTTCCAGTGTTCCAGCGTTTTAACTTTCAATATCCTTTTTAACTGTCCAAGAACAAATAAAATTAATTTGCTTCCCAAATTCTCATTCTAAAACCGATTATAACAATTACCTGCCCAGTCAGTCTGTGTCATTGAGTACAAACAAGTCTGGCATAAAAATCAATTTTATTATCCTTAATTTTATTTTAGACACCTAATTTGTTTTTACATTTGAAACCTTTAGGCAAAAACATAAAAGACTGCTGATCTCTTGGGTTTTTCTCCCCCTGCAGGGAATGTAATTGGACACTATCTGATCCATAGCACCGCTATTCCAAATGATACCAAAAAGCAAATGAAGATGCTAAATTTTCCTCCTCCTACTCCCCCCCCAAAAAAACCAAGAATGAAAAAAATGGAGCTATTTAATGTGTTTGTGGTTAACTCTTGACTATAATCAGCACTAATACATGAAGATAAGCATGTGAAAGAAAGATTAACAAATAGCTTTATCCAGAACACAGTTATACTGATGCTGTTAGGTTTGTATAATTGCTAATTGCACTGATTTCAATGTGTTTGTCAAGGCAATTCCCCCGCTTACTGGTTAATACTACAGCAGCAGAGTTTCAATGCAATCTTGCTGCGTCCGACTCTTCATGACCCCTATAGCATGCCAGCCCCCCTTATCCTCCATTGTCTCCTGAAGTTTGCCCAAATTACTGTTCATTGCATCAACAATACTATCTAACCATGCTCTCTAACCTTTCTCCTTTTGCCTTCAAACTTTCCCAACATTGGGTCTTCTCCAATGAGTCCTCTTTTTTCATTAGGTGGGCAAAGTATTTGAGCTTCAATATTTGCCCTTCAAGGAACAGTTAGAGTTGATTTCCTTTCGAATTGATAGATTCTAGTCCAAGGGACTCTCAAGAGCACCACTCCTCGAAAGCATCAATTCTTCAGCATCAATGTGACCTGCACAGTACCAAACCTAGATATACAGTAAATATATCTAGAATTTGTTGGCCTTTAAAAGTTTGAGGATGTGAGCATGTCTTCACTGCACATTTAAGCTGCTGTTGTCTTGTACTCATGTTGACTTTAAATGGAAGATAGTTTAAGAAAAAAACCTATCTAGATTGAGATAATTTGGCAAAATTTTGGAAAGGATTTAGTTTGCGCTGCAGGCTGCCATGTCCTTCCATCTCTTGCTGCTGTGCTTTCCAATTTTCTGTTCCACAAAAGCAATTATTAAGCACCTTCCTTCCTATCTTTTCCTGGACATATATATTTCATGGTACAGATTTAAGGTATAGATAAATGCAAAGTTAAATCAAGCTATACATAATTAAAGCATTAAAATGTTCATACATGCAAGGGATAACAAACAGCTGTTTCTTTGGACCACCCCACCAACACTGAAAGAGCAAGCAAATTTAATAATTTAATTTAATATTTAAATTTATATACCGCCCTTCTCCCGAAGGACTCAGGGCGGTGAACAGCCAGAAGTAAAAAACATCAAATACAAAATATAAAACAATTTAAAAATGAATTAAACAATTTGGCCCGACAATTAAAATCCCCCATTAAAAATCCAAATTAAAATACACAATTGGAGAGATTAGGCCAACCCGACTTGATGAAATAAAAAGGTTTTGAGGGTGGAATATAAACTGGAATGGAATATAAACTGAGAGCAAACCCAAACCCAACTCCTTACAGGCACTGATGATGTTACCTAGTTTGTTAATGAAACATCTTCAAGAAAATAACCAAGTTCAAAGAGTACCAAGGACCCTCATTTCAACCCTGAGCTACAAATATTCTCCTTTATTAATTTACTCTTTCTTTCTTTCTTTTCTTTCTTTCTTTCTTTCTTTCTTTCTTTCTTTCCTTCCTTCCTTCCTTCCTTCCTTCCTTCCTTCCTTCCTTCCTTCCTTTGTTCCTTCCTTCCTACCTTCCTTCCTACCTTCCTGCCTGCCTTCCTTCTTTCTTTCTTTCTTTCTTTCCTTCCTGCCGTCTGTCTTTCTTTCTTTCTTTCTTTCTTTCTTTCTTTCTTTCTTTCTTTCTTTCTTTCTTTCTTTCTTTCTTTCTCAAAGTGTTTTTTGCAATGTTATTTTCATAGCACAGCAGTTGGAAGACTTGGTTCACACATTCCATGTATTCCCTTGGTCTTTTATAAAAAATATGTCCAGCAGTGGACTGTTTCATCATTTCTACAGAACCTTGGTTTCCAGACACTTGAAGCAAATGGTTGCTGACTTGTTATGATCAGGCATCCAGGCCTATTGATATTTGTTGCCTATGGTTTCTAAGTTCTCATGGACTTCTGTAGATGGACAAGGGTAATTTGTATTTGTTTGCCCCAATGTAGTTCAAGATTCCAAAATCATTTGGAAGTGCACCAGGCAAAAAACACAGCAGGGGTTGGGCATTTGTGGAAGACTTACAAATATTTCCATCTGGAAATATCCAACATTCAGATGGTGTCAAAGAACCACCTTGTGTAAAGATCAGTCAAACAAAACAGAGCTGTGCATCATCTGCAACAGTCTTGTGTACTTGTATCAGCATTTATTTCTTTTCCTGGCTATCTCAGGTTTTCCATCTCCTTAGGGTTCATTTCAAAACAAAAATAACAAATGGTTTTCAAGATGATGATGATGATGATGATGATATAACAACGCATTGCAATTTCAATCAATAAGATTCTTAGTTTCAGGAGCATTCTTAGCCTGCATTTTACTGTAGCAATAACATGACTCCAAAACAAACAGCCAGTGGCATAAAAAAAGTAAGAACTTTTGGTGGATTGTTTAAGGCAGTTATACTTAATTGAGCAGATATAATAATGTGCAATGGCAACCCCATTGAACTGGTGACACATCAGTAAAAATCAAATATTTTTTTTTAAAAAAAATCTAAGCTCAGTCATTGCACTTCTATTTATTATTAAAGAGAGTTGTTATCTTGGTCTGTAGCCAGAAGGCATGGTTCTATTCTATCAAATTTTTCATGGTTATTGAAATATTTAAAATCTAAAGTTTCGATATCTTGTTTGATGAAAAAATTGAGTGAACCAAAATGAATGCAATTCTTTAGGACATAGCTGCTGGGGGCAAACATGAAATTTTTTCAGCTTTTTTTTCTATTTCTTATGCGTGGCAAATGGATCAATACAATCTATATTTAGCAAGGGGAAATGTGCTTTTTAGTCATTAGTTTGGTTCAGAGTAGTATGGATCTCTCTCTCTCTCTCTCTCTCTCTCTCTTTTTTTATGTCTTCCCTTTTGATTTTTGTGTTTTGTACTTTTGCCATTACCACTCCCAACCTACATCTTAAGTTCTGCAGCTTTGGTAGCAATATTAGATCACTGATAATGACATATCATCACAATCACAAAGTGCATTCAGAAATTAGGTGACTGAATGCAGATTTCAGCAGCAAGGTGGCTGTGAGCTTATGCTTTCTAGGTGAAAAGTTTCATAAGATGAACAACCACTGTAAAAATACTGAGCTTTTAACCCAAACACAAACTTTTGGAGTTTTACTTGATGTTTCAAGAAACAGGAAGCTATTATCATTTCCTGGATTTTCCATTTTATTATTGTAAGTGCAGATACCTCAATTTGCCAACATGATCATTCAGTTTCAACAGCGGAATCAAGTTCATTATGATGATATTATGCCACAAAAGAAATAATGAGGAAGCAGAAAGAAGGGAAAAAAAGTTTTCCCCCTATTCCCCTAAAAATAGTTTTTAATATTGAAACTGGTCCAAAAAAATATTGATAGGATATCCAATCAACACATCTGTTCATTCATGCATCCTTTGTATAGATTTGCAAGTTATTACCACTTTTCCAGGGACAGTTATGATAGCAAATTGAATTCCCACTTTAAAAGCCTAAATATTCATTATACCTCTTGAGGACTCAGCAAACAGAAGCAGGAAAAAAGTACCACCCTTCTCATCTACCCTTTGGGTAGACTGCAATAAAACACATAGCTTCATTATATTCCCTGCAGTCTTGAAATGTGTATGCCTGAAACAGAAGCGAATCCATCCTTGTGCCTACAAAATTATCTCGCAGGGTAGACAAGAATCTTTGTCATTTGGTGTCATTGTTAATCAGTGGAACATATGTGCATGGGGAGAGAAGACCCCTGGGATTGGGCAAAGGAAGGGAATTATTAGAAGATAAGACACAAAGACTCCCCAAACCCTTAAAATAATCTTTCATTCTACAGAGTCTCCCATGTAAATCTGTGTGACTGTTTTTGTGAAGTATCAAATAACTAATGTTTGACTGAAGAAATTCTAGGAGGACAGCTATGTTCGTCTAAACATGGCAAAAAAATGTCAAAAGCTTTTGTGAGCTGCAGCTCATTTTAATGAGATGCATAGAATGGCAGGATTTAAATGGAGGTGGATGGAGGTAGAAAGAAAGGAGGTGGGGGAGTCACAGAAACATAGAATCAGAGGGATGGAAGGAACCTTGGAGGTCTTCTAGTTCCTATTCCATCAGTGATGGTGTTCAAGAAAAGTTGCACAGTACATGTGAGACCGATTACAAACACCTTATTAGTCAACAAATGTAATGTGTTAAAACCTATTATATTTGAGGAGACCTTCTGAGATGGCCTGAGACTTTGTATGGGAACTCAACTGCGATGGTGATGTTAAAGTGCTGTTTTTCCAAAGTGGGATATGTCAGACTTCAAAGTTACTGCAGATCGCAAAAGGTTTTTGTGAATGAGGTTCTGTGTTCAAATGGACCGTGACCCGATACGCACACAAACGCACCAAAGCATGGAAGCTGATAGAGGAGTCTAGAGAAACTATTTTGTTTAATAAAAACAAAACCTACAAGAAGTTACCAAATGGCCTGAAAGATTCTCCTCTTAGCAAAGTCCATCAGCTCTTACCTCTTCCCACAGCGTGGGAGGCTCTCTGGGTTCTTTCTCTGTCTTCCAAGGAGCAAGGCGATGACTCAGCTCTTTTTGAGTGATCTCAGCATGATCTCAGCAAGGTCTCGTCTGGTCTCTGAGTAGTCTCGGAGTTGGGTCTGACTGCAGTCCTGCTGCTGCTTATATGCGGGCTAATTGTCCATTGGAAAAGGTGGGAAGCTCAGAGCCAGAAAGCTGTGCTCTGATTGGTTTATTCAAACTGTTCAAACTGAAAACCAATCAATTGGCTGCAGCAATATGCTGAGAGATTTTTCCTCTCACAGTTTTGCCTTTTCATAAAACATGTTAGTTGGAACACGTACTATCAGATTCCTTCTGACTTTTTAACTGAAGAAAGGAATCAGAGCAGAAGATGATGGACATTAGAACCTGGCATCAGGATCAGTACTGAGGAGCACAGTGTCACAGTATGAGTGGCAAATTGTGACTTTACAAAGTGATTGAACTGCACATTTACTTCCATGATTTTAAGGATTTCTAATAACTATGTAATCTTGAGTTGTGTGCGATCCATGAATCATCCTTTCCTTTAGACAATTATAGAAATTGTCTTTTATCAGAGGTTTTACCTTTTCTCACCCTCTTGAGGCTCAAGGAGCAATTATTTCACTGTTGGCAATGCAGTCTCTCCAGAGCTGATGGGCAAAGTACTTGCCTGTGAAAATGATGGACAGTCTTAGGATCTCATTCCTTCCATCTGTCCACTCAGTCATATTCTACATTGAACTATTGCCCTCTTTATAGCTCTGTTTCAAAATCTTATAATAATAAGGCATAGATTTGTGTTTATCTATCAAAGCTAGAGCAGCCTTAGAGGCAGTGGTTTTATAATTCCCCTAAAGGTATATAGAAATATGGATTTAACCCAGGGGTGGGTTCTACTTACTTTTACTACCGGTTTGCAATGGGAGCGCTCGCGCGCACTTCTGCGCATGCACAGATCGTCAATTATGACATCCGGGCGGGTGGGCGGAGCCTCCCGCCACTTTTACTACCAGTTCTAAAGAACCGGACAGAACTGGGAGCAACCCACCACTGATTTAACCACACATACAAACATAAATAATTTTACAGAGTCATTGTTGCTTCTTCATAAACACTCTCTGCTTAATTTACAAAAACACATACTTCCAGGGTTTCACTTACATTTTTTGGCACCACCTGAAAGTGCTATCAACTCTTGGATCATATCCTTTCACTTCAAGAAAAATATTTAAAACAGCATATAATTTATGCTTTATGTATTTTATAAATCCAGCTCTGGTGATTTCATGATGTTTTCTTCTATAGCTACCCTAGAGCTCTTTGCCACTATTAGATGTGAAAGACTAGGTCCACATATGAAGGTTCAGTTAAACTGATTTATTGCTAAAATGTATGCACAGTAATCTTCTCAGCTAATGGCTGATACCAGGTAAGAGTTAGATAAGGGCCAACAGGAATCGGGAGGGGGGTTGGACTTAGTTTGCTTATGGCTACATAACAGTGGTGGGTTCCTCCTGGTTCTGTCTGGTTCTATAGAATCGGTAGTAAAACCAGCGGAAGGCTCTGCCCACCTGCCACAATGTCATTATGGGTCATCTGTGCCAGGGGTGAGTTCTACTTACCTTTACTACCGGTTCGCAGCAGTAGAATAAATTTAGAACATTTATTCTAAAACATTCATATTTTAGACCATAGCTACATCAAGTAAAACCTATTAAGCCACCATACTGTGGAGATAATAACTCCATTGTATGGAGCAGTGAAAAATAGAGTTAGATTCTCTTCCTCACCCTTCCTATAATCAAATTAGTATTAGATTTAATTATACTTCTTTTGATATAATAAGCTCTCTAGATGTACATGAGTTTGAAGGTAATGTTTAAAGCATTCCAGCAACTAGCAGCGAACTATTCATAATTCAGCTGACTGTCATTACTAAGAGATTTAAGATACCAAGGTGCGGGGTTTAGTTTAATTCTATTTATTCTGATAATTACAGGTGAAAAAGGTGTTCTCTTCCTGACATTCCCACTTTAAAGAATGTCTTTTTGAAACTTCAACAGTAGTGAGATAAAGGATTTCAAGCTCAGTGGCATTTTTTTCCACCAAGTGTGCAACCTTATGATAAGTAGAGACTTAGGGAAATACTTACGTTTTGGGGACCAAAAGTATCCTCAAAAGACATAGTGCATGCACATGTACACGTGCACACAACAGAAGAGAAAGATAAGAGTTCTCACTTTATGATCCCACATCTTTGACACCCATTCTAATGCATCTCAGGATCAACACACAATAAAAGTGGTGGGAGATATTGTAGGAAAAATGCCTACTTAATTAAAAAAACCATATGATAAGAAGGAGGGAGGAAAAGAGATTCTTGTTTGAAACAGCAGGGATTGTTATTACATTTTAGTTGTGTGTCCACAAAATTAATGGACGTCTAATTCGGGGTGGTATTCGCTTACCTTTGCTACTGGTTTGCAAATGTGAGCATGCGCAGAGCATCAAAAACAGGACGTTATGACGTCCAGTCGGGTGGGCAGAGTCTCCTGCAGCAACCGCTACCGATTCGCCTGAACCGGATAGAACCAGCTGAATACCACCACTGGACTAATTTTCTAAATCAATGATTTCTATAAGCATTTAAATACATACATGTTAGTTAAAGGGCGACTTAACTTCAAATCTTTGTCAATTTTATTGTTGGGGTACTATGGACACCATCTAACATACTATTTACCTCAATATTCCTGTGAGGAAACCCTGACAATCAGAATAGCAAGAATCTCAGAAAATCCAGTCAGAAGTCTTTTGAAAAATATTATCTTGCTAATCTCACAACTCACAAGTGTTTATCTAAGTGGGTCATGAGTCTGCTTCTAAGAATGTGTTGTTAAATTTTTATATGCCTTAGAACAGCTAAATCCAAAACTTGTATTTTTTTCATTTTTGCAAAGTTAAAAAAAAAAAAAAAGGCCTCGAGTGTTATCTGACAAGGATTAGGCTTCCCTGCATAAACACTGACAGAAACATATTCCAGACTCACTGAACATTCAGCTTCCCCAGCAGAGTCTGAAAAATGTGAATTTATATCTTACTATCTTAATTATATTTAAAATACTAAGATGTAATGATCTGATGCAGAAATTAATGTATATTGATTTCCTTTTAATAGAACTTGATTTATAGATGAAAATTTCTCTGCAAAATTTATAATTAAATATTGCTATTTAGAACAGTAGGTTCCTGGGCACAGAACTGTACCACAGCAACCCAGTTCTAAACTGAACTGTAACCAGTGAGTTTAGGATTGCAGTGATCACTTTTAACTAATAATGCCTTTAAAACTGTTTTAACAATCCATGTACCATTTTATCCCTATTAAAATAGAAATGAAGAAAAAAAGTCACACATTTTACCACCATTTAGTTGATGTATCAAGTTATTTCTCTTTTTGTCTTGAAGTGTCTTAAATAACCAGAATTAAATTTTCTAACTTTTTATTGTCAAGAATTGATATCCAGCTCAAAGGTAAGCTTCATGTGGAAAATATTTTTTGTTTGACTTACATTCCCAAATTATTGCATTTCCCCAAGTTTGCCTATTGCAATCACAAATCTTAGCAGCTTACAATAAAGAAGTTTTTAAAACAAAAGTTTATAATAATAAATCTTGCACATATATTCAAAGGTCCCAAAATGTTCTTTTTTATTATTAAATGTTTTTTTAAATATTTTTTATTTCTTTCCAGGATGCTTCTGAAGGAAAGGCAGGATATAATTCAGTTGAATATCCACCAAATTATAATGTAACAAACAAGCTTGTAACACTTCCGTGTACAAGAATTAAATTTAGCTGGAACAGCATTACAGTATAATGAAGGTTCTAACACTTGATTAAAAACTTCTGCCTTAATTATTTGATCCATAGCTAAATTATAAAAATATAAAGATATTTAGAACATCAGTGTAAAATATCTGGATGTTCCTTAGTAGAGACATAGCAATTAATAAATGCAATATAGTTATTAAAACTGGTAATCATGAATTTTAACAAATATCTTTCCTTTTTTGCTTCACTATACACATTTTGGTAACTTATAATCAAAGATGCAAGTTAGTGGCTTTTATTCCCACTGATACATATTTGACCAAGCTATCTTCTACATAAAAGATCTTTCTTACATGCAATTTAGTAAGATATCTGGCTCCTCTCAGATGAACATCTAAGGCATTTTATATTCTAGGGAAACTTTTTTCCATATGAAAGAAAATGGAAAGAAATGATTTAACTGGGACAGACTTTTTAAAGAACTATGGAAAAACATGAAAAATCACAAAGAAAAAAGATCATTTATATATATATATATATATATATATATATATATATATATATATATATATGTAGGTCTTTGGTTATTCGGGTCTTCTCCCACGTAAAATTGGAAGTGTCTTGGCGACGTTTCGACGAAGTCTCATTCGTCATCTTCAGGCTGGTGTTCTCGGCTTCGTGCTTCCAGGAGCTCCTGGAAGCACAAAGCCGAGAACACCAGCCTGAAGATGACGAATGAGACTTCGTCGAAACGTCGCCAAGACACTTCCAATTTTACGTGGGAGAAGACCCGAATAACCAAAGACCTACATATATATATATATATATATATATATATATATATATATATATATATATAACGTATAACCCCCCCCCCCCCAAATTACAGAGAAACAAACTAAAGAAACAATTGTATATGTAATATTACTGTAGGGACTTCTGGAAACAATACTCTAAGCTTGAAAAAATTTCCTAATGCCAACATCTACTTCTTCAAAATATGGGCATATACAGTGGTGGGATTCAACCCACTTAACAACTGGTTCACTGAAACTGGGAGTGTGCGGGTATGCGCATGTGCACGGCTTCCATGTATGCTTGGCTTCCGCCATGTGGTGAGGGTCGACCGAGGCTCTCCATGTTCAGTAGCATTCAGCCATGTTGAATGCTGCTTCTCTGTACTGCACATTTTCCAGATGGGACTTAGAGGAAAGTGGCAGTTCATAGCTGCTAAATTGCACAAGAGACGCTCTCTCTCCCAGCAAGACCAGCAGTGGAGAGAAGCAGCTGCTGACCCGGAGACCACATGGAACGTCTCCGCAAGCAAGTGAGCCTCAGCAAGGGACGGCTGCAAGATCTCTGCTGCAGCACTTTAGGTAAGAAGAACCCGGACATAGTTTGAGGCCAGAGGGGGGGCAGCAGCAAGCAGGTGGCGGCTCTGGGGCAAGGCTGGAGCCAGGGAATGCTGCATTCCCCAACCCAGCTGAGGTGGGCAGCAAGCGGGTAGTGGCTCTGGGGCAAGGCCGGAGCCAGGGGATGCCATGTTCCTGAGCCCTGACCTGAGGTGAAGGGTGAATGGGTAGCATGGTTACTTTTGGTGAGCAGAGCAGGCGAGACCTGGAGGCGAGGCCCGGAGATTAGCTGGACCGCGTGGTGAAGGGAAGATAATATATAGGGCAGGGTAGGGCAGGGCAGGGTGGGGTGGGTAGAGCTAGGCGATGATCGATTTTATTGGTTCTCCGAATTGCCCGGTTCTCCCAAACTGGTCCGAACAGGTTTTGACCAGTTCTGGAGAAATGATAGTGGAAATTCTGACCAGTTCGGAGAACTGGTAGTAAAAATTCTGACTGGCCCCACCCCCATTTATTCTCTGCCTCCCAAGTCCTGGCTGATCGGGAGGAAATGGGGATTTTGCAGTAACCTTCCCCTGGAGCGGGGTGGGAATGGAGATTTTATAGTATTCTTCCCATGCCACGCCCACCAAGCCATGCCATGCCCACCAAGCCACACCCACAGAACCGGTAGTAAAAAATTTTGAAACCCACCACTAATATATATATACACACACACATATATATATATATATATCTGTATATGTATATATGTATACATATGCATACACACACACAAGCAAATATGCATTAAAAAAGACTGTTATTTCTTTACACCACTGATCTCACACCATTATAGTTTTTGCAGCCTCAGGTTCAAAACACCTCATTCCTGTAGTGAAGGAGAAAACATCCCAAGAGGTTTAGACACAAAAAAATAAATCTGTTAAATCTCAGCCCATCAAAATAAATAGTGAAAATTCTAACTCTGAATGGTGAATTAGGCACAGTAAGCTTAACTTTCATCTATATAATAAACAAGCTGAATCTTTTTGAAAACCATTAGGCATATTCCGACATTAGCTAGGTAAGAGGACCTAGAGGAAAGGTGTAGAGAAAGTTTTTCTTTGTAAAGAGTAGATGATGGCAATGGTCAAATGGACTTTCCCAAGAATTGTAGGAAAGTCCAACATCAGAGACTGTGGGTGAAGAGTACTTGAGGAAGTCAAGCCAGCACAATGCTATGCATATATATGAAAGCTAACAAGTGATTATGTACTGAATAGCAATGAGACAAGTTACATGTAGACCTCGGCTTACAACCATTCATTTAGTGACCAATCAAAGTTACAATGGCACTGAAAAAACAGCACTGACTTATGACCATTTTTCACATTTACAACCACTGTAGAATCTCAAGTGATGGTCACGTGATTAAAATTTGGATGCTTGGCAACTGGCTCATTGTTGGATGGTTGCAGTATCCTAGGGTCATGTGATTCCCTTTTGTGATCATTTGGCATTGGCATTAACAACTGTATTACTAACTGAACAACTGCAGTGAGTTGTAAAATGTAGCAAAACTCCCTTAACGACTCTCTCACTTAGCAACAAAAATTTTAGTTTAATTGTGTCATAACTCGAGGACCACCTGCAGATTGCTGTTTCATCAGCAAGCCTGAATGAATGAGAGGGAGAACTTCTTTTTCTTGCTTGGGCCCTTTCTCAAATCTCTTTTCGTTTCTTTGGATATAGTTGTCATTTTCTCATTAACAAGTTTCAATAATTGTATTCTTTTATCCTACTTTCCAATAGGACAGAGGAGGGCAACCCATATTATAAAAAATATCCAAATCACAAATAATGGACAAAGGAAGGTGTCAGGGTTCCAAGTAACATACCCACAGCAAACAAAACTCCGAGGCAGGTAGATTTCTCAAAGAATAGTTTTATTGGAAATGTCATATTGGCACGGGCTGGTGAAAACCGACTCTAAACGCTCCCGCAGTTTTCACCCAATTAAAAGTAAAAAAAATTTCACTTTCTCAAAACAGTCACATGGTCCAATCAGGATACAGTCCAGTTGCTAGGTGATTTAAGTCCCCTCCTTCTGAGCACCTGCTGGAATGTCCTTGATTCCCAAGAGAAAGTATTTTGTTTTGGCTACAAACCCCAGCTATTTCTACTCCCCCCTCCCTATCCCTTAACTTCAGTTGTGTCAGCCTCAAAGTGGCCTCAGCTTCAGGGTAGACAGAAGGCGCATTATGGAAACATTATTTACATCTTTCCATCCTTTTCCAAAGATCATGCTTGCCAAGATAAATGCAGATCTAATTTTGTATTATAGAATTTACAAATAAGACCTACACAGATATAATCCTACAAAAACAGTTTTGAGTCTCCATGCTAAATGGAAAGAGAAACCCACACAACAAGCAGTTTCAATTACCACTTGCATTTTGACTGTGCTGGAAGAAAAGAAATATCTTGTTTAAATTTGTCCATAAATACTGAAAGCTCTGCTTCTGAGAAAAGTAGAAGGAAAGAGAAAGAGGATGACAACAGCAAGGTGGATGGACTCAGTTATAGTGATGATAAGTCCACCATTGGGACAACATGTTAGAAATTGATCTTCTGCATATTCCCACAGGTGTAGGTTCCACTTTTTGGATTATTGAATGCCATTTTGTGCAGTCGACTGTGTCTCCAGGGTGCAGGCCTGTAGCTTGCATATCTTTGTTGATGGTGTCCTGCCATCTCTGTTTTGGACACCCATGAGGTTGCCCGCCATTGACTTCTAGTTGGTAGGCAGTCTTATCTGCCGGCCTGAGGAGAGGGGGGTTCATCCAGTACATTGTTCCAGGGCCCATGGAGCTCAAAGGGAGCCCATGAAGGGGAATTTTTTTTAAAAAAATTACAAAACCAAAATTTTTAAAAAGAAAAACAATATTGGATATATACGTCATACTCTATACTTTGTGTGTATAGCAAAACCGCCTTGCAAACCTTGTTTGACATAACCTTTATTAATCTGAAACTCAGTGAACAGTCATTTATATAATTTATTGAATTTTAATTTCATTACTTATTTAAGTTTGCAAGTTTACTTTCATTTCGTTTATGAATATATTTTATATTTCATTAAATTCAAATTCAATTCAAATCTTTATTGCCAGTGCACAACATATGTACAATGAGATTGGTTGCGCTCCCTCATTGTATATATGTACAGATTCATTTCAGTTTATGAATGGCTATGAACATCTATTGGAGGCATCAATTGAAAGAGAATCTGTCAAGTGGTACAACATTATGAAACAAATCATTGATGTTGTACTATTCCTTGGTGCACAAACAAGAATACTTGAGCAATGTGAAAGAGCTTTATTTTCACCAATTCAATGTCACACACTTAATTTGTGTGGAAATGGTCTTCAGGTCTCTGCCACGCATGCGGGGGGTGCATGCGGGGGGGGGGAGGTATATTAGTCTTGTACCAGCACTTAATAATCCTCTTGGTGGCCCTGCTTAGCCATGGTGGAAGGTACTGCTCTCTGGGCATGTCCATACCAGCAGAGTTGGCCTTCTCTCACCTTCTCTATAATTGGTGCCACACCAAAACATTTTCGAATGGTGTTATTTGTGATGTGTTCAAGAAGGGAGATGCCTGATATCCAATAGAGCATTTTCATTTCTATGGCATGGAGATAGCTTTCGGTTCCTGTTGTTTCTACACAGCATTCAGTGCCATATAGTGCAACAGGGCAGATGGTTGTCTTGTAAATCTTAGATTTAAGACGTGTTGGCATTTAGAGATTGATCACCATGGAGAAAATCTATGTGGTCACTAGGAGTGAAAAATGATTTAATGCACATAATCAATCAAACAATCAATCAAACAATCTAACAATCAAAACTAATCTTGTTCAGCATCGTAAGAAATATTTTGAAACTGTGAATTATTGATAAAAGCAAACTTGGCAAACTGATCACTTCATTTGAATAACTTTTTAACTTTTAGCATTGTCTCAATATCTGTGGCATGCTGTTTATCCAAGTTTTCCAGCTATTCTTTTTCATATGAAATAATATGCTTAACACCATCATTTTGGGATTTAGATCACCAAGCTCTTCCTGATCTCAAAAAAAAATATGCTTCATCTCATCTGCTTCAGCTTTTTTTTTTTTTTTTGCACAAATTCAATTGTACTACATGAGCTTTAAAAACAAGATCTTTAAAAATGATGAGCAATTCCGCATAATTTTCTTTATGTATAACTAGTTTCTCTTATAGGTCAGGATTAAATTCAGGTTTTTGGTTGCTATTTTCCAAAGATGAGGAGATAGGCTGTTGAACTGATGAAGAACTAAGTCATAAATAATAACATAATCATAGCAAACTCTTTCACTCTCCAGAAGTAGAAAGTAATATTTGATCCAAGTGAATATTATTTCTTCTGTAGCCCGCATCTCTTTAAATCTATTATATAAAGCCTGGAACAAATTGAAAGTTAAGTATGGTTTTATTAAAAGGAAACACTGAGGTTTGAATTCCATATTACTGTTAAAAAAATCCTTGAAGAACTCTTTTTTAAAGATATTGATGTTAAGGAGTCTCTGAGGCATTAGCTTAAAACTGGAGGTTTTATAACTCTTTCTCCAGTCGCTCTTCCCCCAAGCCCTCATATTTTTGGATGAATTCTCTGCTGGAAATTAGACAAATAAAATTATGAAAGGCAGAAGAGAGAGCCAGAAAAAAAATGACCTCAGAATTGTAATTTTCTAAACCATCACTTTAACGGAATGCAAGTTATGGCAGCAGGGGTGAAATTGTAATACAAATTATCATGCTATGCCAGATAAATTATTCTCTTCAGTATGGTTATTACGTGATAGATAAATAAATAACACCGTAGGACTGATTGATAAAATATAAATGATTGAGAGCTAGGTGGAAACACAGTATAGCAACCTACATTTTAATTCTGAAATGCAATATCCCACAAGAAAAATAATTTAAAATAGTTCATATTTAGGCTAGCAACAATTTAACATAATATAACAGCTCCTTTAAAGTTGAAAGGCTGTGCAGCACAGTATTTCATTCCACTGAAAAAGGCTAATAAATGAAAAAAGAAAGAGAATTAATTAAAAATATTTCATATTCACTTGCAATTTTTTTATTGCCCCAAAGTCAGTCCAACAATAAATAATAGTCATGGATCTGGATAAAATTAAGTAGTTTTAAGTCCCACTAACTTCAGTGGGAAAATACCCCTTGAAATTCAGTATTTAATTCTGATTGAATTGTACCCATTAATTTAAATTAATGAATATCAGAGACAGAACATATAGCACATAGGAATATTTATAGCACACATTTTAAATAAGTAAGAAACTCTAAGTCACTGATCTACTAAGCTGTATTTTATTCTTAAAAATAGATGTATGAGAAGAAATGATGACATCATAATGTCTTGAATTCCAAGATGAACATAAGAAATCCAGAAAACTCACTTCAATCTATTATAACTAGTGAATGAAAAACAATACTCAATATGCTAAAAAAAATCCAAAATTCGTATTTTCAATCACCCATTATCATTAACATGTGTTGCCGTATGGATTGCTTCACATTCCAGTCATTGGAGAACATCAGTATTTATCTAAGGCACCATTTATCTTCTCTCCAATGAATTTGAATGGTATCCAAAGTCAGAAATGATGCTTACTGTTTACCATGGAAAATTACCTTTCTTCATCACCATTAACCCAGCACTTTGGATTTATTTTTGTTTTGTTTTTAGTCGGCAATCTATAAGGTGTTGGCAGGGATGACACATCAATGTGGAAGAAAATGCCAGATACTGACAGCAAATTCAAAGAAGCTGGTGAAGATGGCTCTCTAGAGAAAGAACCTTGTCAGACTTCAAGAATGCAGGAAAGAAAGGCTTAGAGAGAAAGCAGCCTTAAGATTTAGTTCTGCTCTGCAGAGAATAAAATTGTTCTCCCAGGGAACTCTAGAGCCCAGCAGATTTAGAGAGAGTATAAAGGAAGAGTATGAGAAGAAAGAAACTGGGCAGCTATTTTTATTTCACATACTTAGAACTCGTGGAATAACCTAAATTAAATACTCACTGTTTCATTCTGGGGATTCTTTTGCCACCAATGTGCTAATACAACATCAAAGAAAGCTGCTACATTTTTGGAAGACTTTATAGAAGGTTTTGTTTTGTTTTGTTTTCTCACTTGGCATCACTATAGCACATAAACCAACTAAAGCTCTCCAAAATATCTTAAGCAAATCAAAAGACTCAGTAACACAAGAAGAAAAAACAGGACTCACCTAGATTTTACATTGCAATATATAATACAATGAGTGTTGTGTATGACAGCCAGACAGCCAGAAGATTGGCAGAAGGCACCCAGAAATATCAACTAGCAATCAGAAGACATAATAAAAGCTCCTTAACTTCAAATTGAGGTTGAGGACCCTCAACTGGCTTGAGGACCCAGTTGTGGGGGCAATAAGCTGACTTTGTATAAATATACAAAAGAATGAAGGCTATTGCTTAGCGCATTGTAAGCCGCCCTGAGTCTCCGGAGAAGGGCGGCATATAAATCAATTTTTTTTAAAAAAAAAAAAATAAAAAAAAAATCATGGATAGACTTAACTATCATTTAGTACAGAAACTATTAGCATTTTAAATCACGCCAAATCCAAAAATGCTAGAGAATTCCTGGAAGTTTGACAATCAGACAAATCAGCCATCAATAGACACATAGAGATAAACCACATTTATGCACTATACTTCCCATAAGAGTCACTTGTAATCAAATAAAATAAAAATAAAAAAAATTCAAAAGAGAGAAGGGAAACAAAAAAGAAACAAAAACCCCACATCATCTTTAGCAGCTAACACTGTTAGATCAGTGCCCCTCCTGGCTGGTCAACATCTTGTTAGTAATGCATGTGGTTGGGTTCACATTGTGGTGAATGCATCCTTAGGTATGGGGTGGTTCTACTCCCGGCTCAAGAATCAGCCCTGGACCGAACCATTCTAGACATTTTCCCTTCCGTTTTCAACCTAAACTTCTTGGGGAAGGTTGTTAAGAAGATGGTTGGATTGTAGCTTAACAGGGTCCTGGGGAAACATAGATACATACATGCATGCATGCATGCATGCATACATACATACATATTCAAGGTATTGCTAGTTTGAATTTCTTTCTCATGGGTTCCACTTTCACAAATGTGTATTGTTGAATTGTTACTTCACCTTCCTCAACAGCTTCTCTACTCCAAAGTCATCTTCATATTCTATGAGAACAAATTTCCCAGTGTCATTTAAGGCACTGTTTGTGACTAGAAAGGTGAAGAGATTAACCAGCTAATATAGACACATCCAGGGGGAGGCTGTGAGGTTGAATACACTGTGCCTTTCACTTCTGGCTTTCATGCCCTGAGGGTAAGTGGGGAGGGACCTACTAATTCTTTACATGTTTTCCATCAACTGCCACCTGGCTCAATGGTCAGTTCAGACTTGGAGAAGGAATATTCCTTTGAGACAGCTTCACTGTCTCCTCTGCCAAGGTTTCCATGAAAACTCAGTTTCCAAAGAGGCCATTTAGAAAGAGGAGAGTGACTGTGAAAATGCAATGGAAGTGGGGGAAGGGGGAGATTGAAAGGGAGGGTGATATAGGAGAAGGAGAGACAGGATCTGTGGGAGGAATCAAAAGAGGAATCAGCCTAGAGTCTGTACAGAGTCACAACCCGACTAAATCTAACTCTGATTGAATTCTGTTGATCCTTATCTAGCACCAAAATAGTGCTAACATTAGTTTAGTACAGGGGTGGACAAATGTGGCTCTTTTACAACCTGTGGACTTCAACTCCCAGAATTCCTGAGACAGCCAAGCTGGCTCAGGAATTCTGGGGGTTGAAGTCCACAGGTTGTAAAAGGGCCACATTTGCCCACCCCTGGTTTAGTAGATTCCCGTGCGTAGGCATGAATAGTAATAAATCAGTTCAATTGAACTTCACGTGTGGTCCTGATCTTTCACACCTGACAATTTAATTGCATTGGGTTTCATTGTTAATTTGTATGGCACCAAGGATAGTTGAAAGTTGGATGACTTTGTAAGTTTGATTTTTAAAATAAATACATTATAATTCAGCTTTTGGAGGGGCTACATGTGATCCTGAAGGTTTCTCAACTATAGGGTCATTATCCCCTGAACCTGTGATCCCAGGATTTACTTCCATATCTGTTATCTCCAGGTACATCTGCAATGAGGATGGGGAGAAAGCAGAACGGTGGTGAAATCACTGCAGATCAGTGTCCCATTACTTTATAAATGTGTACAGTGTTGACACCTATGAAATTGGGCAGGATTCCATCTATCACTATGCTTGCTCTTTTGACACAATTGCTTTTTTTCTCCATGACAATCATTTCTGGTTCTGAAATTTGTACATAAACCCTTCTCTGCAATAAGTAGTATGTTCATTACAGTTAATCAGAGTTGGCATGTTCCTGGTGCTATTGATAGAATAGAATAGAATAGAATAGAATAGAATAGAATAGAATAGAATAGAATAGAATAGAATAGAATAGAATAGAATAGAATAGAATTTTTTATTGGCCAACTGTGATTGGACACACAAGGAATTTGTTGGTGTGTATGCTCTCAGTGTACATAAAAGAAAAGATACGTTCATCAAGAATCATAAAGTACAACACTTAATGATAGTCATAGGGTACAAATAAGCAATCAGGAAACAATCAATACTGTTTAAACAGAATCACTCGATGGGACACAGAAAACAGATCTTCTCTGTTGCTATGTCTGTCCTCTGGTATAACATTCCCCAGAGATCCAAATGGCTCCTACCTTCTCCTCATTTAAAAGGTCACTAAAACATCTTTTTTCCCCCCTAAGCCTTGGGTTAAGCTGATAAACCATTTATTCATATATTATGTGTGTTGGGATGGACGTTTTTAATCTGGATATGCATTGTTCTTTCTTTTTGTTATATGGCTTCTGTAGTATTTTTATTGTTGGAGGCCACCCAAAGTCAAGGGGTATACATTTTATATAAATAAAAAAATGTTGATTCTTACCATAAATTTTTCCACTTGTCTTTTGCTGATAAGGTAGCATCTGCCTTATTCTTGGCAAGATAAAGGATTGCGTCTCACATTTTTCAATCTACTCTTGAGAATGCACAATATCTGAAAAGAGTTGCCAGAGGAATTGCATATCATGCTAAATCTGTCAGGCACAAAGAATCAGGATCACATGTAAGTTTCTGTTCAGAAGATGTATTGCTCAAGCCTATACATAAAAATTGGGTCAACTAATGTTCAGCACTAAATTAGTGCTAGAGTTAATGGCATTCGAGAGAAGGCTGTACACAGAACATTTGTAGACCCTTAAACTGAAATGTTAATATATATACGGCTAGTCCATGTATGATATGCCATACGCTAAATAAATAAAATATGTGGACCCACATGTAATGATTCTAGGCTGTTCTCCCTTGACTCCACCCGCAAAACCACATGTAATTTATTTGGTTTAGTGTGATTTGAGAATCTTCCCAAGGCGTATGAACAAACTAAGCTATTATGGTTTGTTTAATAAATCATAATTTAAAATATTGGCTAAGTTATGTGGAAATGTAGCCATGGGGGATTAGCTAATGGTTTTTATAAACTGGAAAGTACATGCACTGCAATAAAATAGGACTGATGTTATATAACATAGCCCATAGATTGCCTTTAAACAATTAAGCTGTAAGACTTGTAAGAGGCCTCGCCCTGTTAGTAGTTTTATTATCTATAGCTCTTGTCGTACTATTTCGTACAGGGTGTTGTAAATGGGACTGCATTGGTATTCTCAGCTCCAACCACTGTGCATTTCCTGGCTCTATTTTTTATTCTGTTTTTGTTTTTAAGCTAACATTTGTTCACTCCCTCTTTTCTGATAGCCTATGTATTCTCAAAAGGATAAACATTGCTTGAAATAACGGACACAAGTTCTTTCAAAGACTGAGAATACAGTTCATCTAGTCCTGAAGATCAGAATTCCTCCTGCAAGTTATTCATTACATCATTTTTTTATTTGTCCCAAATTGAACACAACTTTAGCTCTGGCAGAAGAATGGACCAAAATAGCAGTTGAGCAATTGTTTTTCCATCATCTGTTAATAATTTATTCACTTTATTAATGTTCTTATTCCTATTCTTTTTATTTTTAAATCCCTTCTGTTCACTTTGGGTTTTAGATTAGGGCCAGGCACCATCCATACAAGCTTGGCCTACTTTACCCTTTTAGTTGTTTATATGTTTCTCCATCCATTTCCTAGATGTATTCCTTTTATCTTCATGCTGATTGAGAGCTTCTTGGATTATTTAAAAGTTGTCCTTTACCACCCACATGAAATAGTTTATGAATCTTCTTCAATATTCCATTTTCAGTATCCCCCATTCCTTTTTGAACACTTGATTTTTCCTTTCAAATTCAAGCCTTTCATTCTTCCATGAACTTTAGGTCATTAGCCTTTGTATCCCAGATATTTTAGGCCAAGCAACCATGTGGTACAGATCAGGGGTGGGTTCTACTTACCTTTACTACCAGTTCGCAACGGGGCTGCACGCTCTTCTGCGCATACGCAGAAGCATTTTGATGACGTTGGGGTCGGTGGGCAGAGTCTCCAGCTGGTTTTACTACCGGTTCTATAGAACCGGTGCGAACCGGGGGCAACCCATCACTGGTACAGATTACATGATATAACACTTCCTAGGGTTGTGAAAAGCATCTGAAAGGGGCATTTTGCATAGTTTATTAAGGTCAATATCCTCCTCTCTCCCCTTTGAAAATTAAGGCAGTCACCTCCTCTAGAAAAGACAGCCAGGAGGCTTTTGAGGCAGCCATGCTGAACTTTCCTAAGGAGGCAGTTGCTTTAACACTCCCCCCCCCCAAAAAAGTATGTTCACCCTGATGCTCTTTGCAAAGCATCATTTTCAAATGTTTGACAAGCTCTATTATTTATTTCCTCCAGCATTCTTGCAACTGGCACTTCTCAACCAAGTTCTCCCTGCTTGCCAGAATTAAAAGTGAAGATAATAAAATGAACAGCTCTTATTCTATATAGGACCATCTGGTTGCCCCATGACTCCGAAATGATCTATAAAATAAACAAAAGGAAGGAGGTTGTGGCAGCTCATGCCCTCCTGCCTTGTTGGCTACTCCACCACCATCACCTGCTGTTGCCTGGGTAGCATTTTAGAGCTCCTGACCCATAAGGCCTTGGACTTTGGCACCAGGGTCTAAATCCAGTCACACCACTGAGAGGAAATGAAGAAATTGACCTGAGTTGGGATCAGTTTGCATGTGCAAGTTTCAGCAAGAAGATGAACTGCTCTGCACTGTGTATCTGCCAGGACCAAACTTTGTTTCTGCCAAGACTGAAGGTGGGAAATATTAATGACATCAAGGATCACCACCAGATACAAATAGCTAACTGTAAAAAAAAAAAAAAAAAAAAAAGCTAGTTGGGCTCAGCAGGTGTTGCTAATACACACCTGATAAAAATCATTTCCCCCTCACTGTGAGTGGCCACTTTTATTAACCACTGATGATAATATGGAATGACAGTGGGAGGGAGGTTTAAAATAATAAAAGAAACCCTGCAGGTGAGCAAGATTGATTGTAATAAATGCTGTGGCAGAAATAAATCCCAAGTACCCCTCCTTTCACTTCTTTTTTCTCTCTCCCCCCACAGTTCAACAGCAGAAGAGCCTGAGTATGTCAGTTACACCAGCAGGAGGCCGATGACAGGTTGAACAGTATGGCTGACACGAGTAAAATCAAATCTCAGGGAAAAGTAATATCATGCAGAACGCTGGTATTATAGATTATAGAGAGTGGGGAAGATGAAATTCACAGGGGTAGTACAAATATCATTATACACAGCCAAAACACAAGCTAATCGGAATGACAGTTCTGCTAAAAATCAACAAGAATGCAACTCTGTGGTTTATCAAATTATGAAGGAAAGTGTTGCTAACAATTGCAAGTACCTACACATTAGGTTCTCTACTCTGAGACAGTTAGTGCATGGGTAGGATAGGCTCACAAAATCCGTTTTGTGAAACCTCTTCCCAAATTTATCAGTAACACGAAATAAACATTTGGCTTAGAAAAGAAAAATATATTTGTTTGGCTAAAACTGAGTTCCCAAGATCATGGATTCACCACGAAATGTATGAGCATTGAAACTAAAAAATTTTACTGTGCCAAAGTTAATAGCAATATGGTACATTGGACAGCCATATTGAGTCCCCTAGTCTAAATTATCAAGAAAAATCTGTGAACAATAGGTTTCATAGCAGCACGTTATCTTTGAATTAACTTGCTGACTGCCTGTATGGATATTAATGGAGAATTCTATGTTATGAGAAGTTAGATTCTTTGGGATTGAAATAGATTTTTCTACCCTATTTAATTATTCTTTTTATCCGTTAATAAATCCATTCTGCAAATGTACAGTATAACCATAAATAACTCTAGTGGGCTAATAGGAGATACAAGCAAACATACATATAAAAACAGTAATAGATGCCAAGTGACAATAGATTCCTCAAGCAACATGTAATGAAACACACAGACTGGGCTCTGCTAGTATTCTGGCTACATACTGTATAGACAGACTAACTTGGCATACTGAGTGATTTTTTTTTTACTACTGTAAGCAGAGGTGGGAGGCACATGAATTAACAACCGGTTCGCCCAGCACTGAAAATGTGTGTGCAGCCTTCCACACATGCGTTTTTCTCGCACGTTCAGCTTGCGCGCATGTGCGCATCTTTAAAAACATGGCTAAATAGGACAGCATAGTACCAGGGCGGGCCCGCGGGCTCACCCGCAAGTTACAACTACCGGTTCACCTGAACCAGTCTGAACCGGCAGTAGCGCACCACTGACTGCAAGGCAGTATGGACTTTTATGACTCTTAGATTAGATATAGTTAAATATAAACAAATTAACAGTAGTGCCTTACGTGTTAAACTGGACATCTCACCAATCAGAAAAGTATACATACCTGAAAATCAACGTATGTGAGACTCACTCAAAGCCTGCCCCAAAGAAGAAAAGATTCATGTTAAGTACTAGCATTAAAAACTTGAGGAAACTACAGTAAAATGTGGTCCCCCAAATTACATGCACTGTACCTCCATGTCAATGGGATCAGCAATGTCACTCTGGTGGGAAAACATCAAGAGGTATGAGAGAAATATCAAAGTAGGATGGGCTGAGCTATAATTGACTATCAAAGCCTTATTGGAAAATATACAGAATCTCTTGCTCTTGGGAGCCATTGCGCAGAAGTCTGTCTTGATACTTTTTAAATTCAAAGTTTGCCTGACCAGCTACATTTTGGGGTTAGGTAATACGTGAAAATGTTTAATTCAGGAAGTGAACAATAAAAATTATAGCCTGTATCCATTTCTGTGTATTTGAGTCACTGGAGAGAAAAAGAACAAGGAGCATTGGAGGTGTTTTCCACATCTCAGCCCTACCCAACTATTCCTACTTGTGCAGCAGCAAAGGGAAAAGGTGATATGGAAGAAAGTAATAGAATTTATCTCTTTCTCCTGCTTTATCTTCTATAGGGGTCCAGCAGCTGCAAAGGACCAGGAAGCTTTATTGTTGCTTTCTCCTCTAAGGACTACTTTATGAAGTGATGGGGGAATGCTAACAAATTCTTTTCTTTTTTTGTGTATGTGTGTGGGGGTGTGATTTTTTTTCCTCTGTCCCCTGCAAACAGCCTCCAGTATCCTGCTTAATACTGAAACTTGATTCAGTATTGGGAATGCAGTAATTGAGATAATTGCTAGTATGCCATATTTTCATTGTTACAACTAGCTTTTAAATTCAACAGAGGAATGGTGACTTGGTGGAATTGCAGCTACCTCTTAGCTGTGAAATTAAAATGGCTATACAAGTATAAACATTATGTCCTGGAAATGTGAGGGGAGGGGTAGCACTTCATTTTTTTATGATATAATGGGTACAGGAAGAAACTAGGATCTGTAGCTAGAGAAACAACTGGTCATCGGGGGGGGACGGACACTGTCAGCTTTGTGGTTTCTGAATTGTGCTGTGAATTAAGACCATAATACAGCTAGCTTCAAACAGTTTAGAGAAATTGGAGAGAGGACATAGTGCAAACTCTTAAGTAAAGGACAATATAGACTACCAGGTAATGGGAGACAGTACTAACTGTTTAGGCACATATCTGTATTATTTGCTTGTACTAAAATATACAGAATGATTTGCTTTTCCTAATCAAACAGCAAATCGTCATAAAATCTAGATTATAGTTTACTATGTATTTACATTGTATATATTTTTAGATTTCATAATTCAAAAGAAATGGAGATAACTACACAGAAAGACTGAAACTTTCAGAATCGGATGAAAAGAGCCCTTGTATATCAGTAGGAGTTTAATATTTGGACTTTATGATGACCTTGAGTATAATTTCCATACACATAAAAAATTGATGGTGCCTTTCATTATCCATTCCTCTTTTCTCAGCCTGTCTGACTGCCTTTCCTCCATCACAGCCGCCACCACTGATTCCTGCCTTCTGCATATCATTTCATGGCCACCCTCGAGGGGGTCTCTGGAGGAAACTCTTCCAGTTTCCTCCATAAAAAAGCTGGTGTGTTTTGTAACTCAGTGAAGCTTATTGAAAAGCCACAGTCCTTCACTTACACACTTACGCTTATTCCTGGACATGGGAGGATATTAGATGAAAAGGGAGAAACTCCATTCTTCCTTATGTGCCCTTAAGATTTCTGAGAATTGTATATGAAATGCCAGAAAGTAATCGCTCAATACAGTATCAAAAAGTTTTCAGTTGCCAAATCTAGCTTCTGATGCTTTATTCTACATACCGGTACTTTGTTTTGTGTTTAATCTCTTTTTTAAAAAAAAGTTCAGCAATTTTATGAAGTAATTAAAAAGGCTAGTATATGGATGAATGTACAAGCAATTATTAATATTCAGTAGAAGGTAGCTTTTATATTGCAATTACTGCCTTTGTGTTTTAAAGCAGAACAATACTGAAGAGAAACTTCTTAGTGCTTAATAGCATGGCAATTTAAAATATTCAAGTTTTTTTTATTAAGGTCCTTTATAAAATGTTACCTAATTTGAGAAGATTAATTATACAATTAATTAAAGACAGAACTCAATTAAATTATATTTTAAAAACTCTTAAGTACACTGAAACCTAACTGAAGTGAGCCAGCTATTAAACTTGATGTTAATTAAATACAGATGATATAATGCAGTTTTTTAAATATAAAGGGCATTGAAAAGTTGGTAAAAATACATTATGTCCCATAGTAAGGCAAAGACAAAAGCATTTTGGAAATTCATTTTGAACACCAAATAAGGAAGACAAAACTGAGAATCAGCAGCAATTAATTGAAATTGGAAGGATTGATCCTGCTTGGCAAATATTGGTACCTGTTTATATGTATACACACACATACACACATACACATACACACACACACACTTAGTTAATACTGGTATCATATCACACACACACACACACACACACACACACACACACACACACATTCTATTGCATGAATTTACTTTAGAGATTTCAGCAAAGAGAATGGTTTTGATTGTTATTGTTAATTTATACTCAGACATAGTCATCATGTTAACATCATGGCATGTTTGCCATTAAAATATACATTGTATAGTTTGTATACTGAAAATGTTATATCTTTTCTCGTGTTGATTTAAAATAACATCAGGCACATTGCTGTATCTATCTGGCAATGATTAAAAAGTTAAATAAAATTGCCCAGCCACATTTCCTTTGGAGAATATTACACAGGATTCAGATTACATATATCTTGGGAGAACATTACACAGGATTCAGATTACATATATCTTGGCTGCAAAAGGTAACATGAGCATCAACACTTAGGTTGCATGCAGGTAGAGGAAACCTGTTCTTTAAAAAAAGAAAAGAAGAAAAAAAAAAAGAGAAACAAAACAAAATGAAATGAAACGAAACTAGAATAAAATCAACAATTGCCAGTTAAGGAATCTCAGAGGCAAAGTATCACCACCAAGAGGCCCCTGTCCAGTGGTGGGATTCAGCCAGTTCGCACCACTTCGGGAGAACCGGTTGTTAATTTTCGGAACAGTTTGGCAAACTGGTTGTTGGAAGAAATCATTAGGGCAGAGAACTGGTTGTTAAATTATTTGAATTCCACCACTGCCCCTGTCCTATATAACCATTGAATGTTTCAGATACTGTTAAGACACGGAACTGGTTCTCACCGAATCTAGATATTTGTGATAAAATCCAGTGGTACATTTCCATTAAAAAAGCAATTTCTACTGATAGAAAGGCAGGGAGATCATCTCTCTAAAAGCTCACGCATTGATGGGTTCTGCTCCAAAACTTCCCTCTAATACAGCGGTCTCCAACTTTTTGGGCTTGGCAGACTGGTGGAGGCAGCAGCAGCAGTGATGGCAGAAGAGGGAGAGGGGATGCTTTCCACACTCAGTCCGCTTTCAGAAATGCAGCTTCACGCATGCACTTGTTTGTTTACCACTTTTGCAGCCCTGTTCTGAACAGGCTGCAGCCCAGCACCAGGCCGCAAACCGGTAGGGGCGGGGCTGGGGGCCATGTTTTAATAAGCAGCATACGTAGAGTGAGAGGATATATAAGTAATCTAATATGGACAAGGGAAAGTCCCTTCAAATGAATGGATGTCGAATGAAACTATATTATGGAACAGCACCTTCCCAAGGATTCATGGCTGTGAACAATTGGCCTTTTGTAAGGTACTGAAGATGGGGCTGTTTCTTCAGACGTTTGGGCCAGGATGTTAGACTAGCTTTAGTATTGACTTGCTTTTATAACTGAATCTAGTCATGGTGCCATGGATTATTGTTTTTATACTAGGGTTTTTAACTTTCATATGCCACCCAGAGTCACCGTTGTGAGCTGGTGATCATATACATTATTTAAATGAATAAAAATAAATAAGAAATTGGATTTTACTTTGTATATTTTCCTTTCCATTTCTTGGCAATCATTTCTGACATCAATTATGCAAAAATGTGTTACAGGGCTCCGAGCCGAAAGACTTGGTCCTCTCTACTCTCTACGTAAGGCCCTGGATGAGATCATCTGACAATTTGGGGTCAGATTTACATTTCTACCCAAGTGATGCCATGGAAATGTCTAGGTGGCATTGCCTGGATGCCTGAGTGATGCCATGGAAATCCTGACCTTGTAGCTGTAGGGGCCTGGATGGGGTGCAACAGGCGTCAGCTCATCCCAAGCATGTCTAAGTGGTACTTAGACTTTCTGGTTCTAGTAATATTCCATTTTTGGTTCTGGGGTGGGGATGGAGTGGGAGTGGCTCAGACAGAGCCATTATACCAGGAGTGGCGAATTATGGCCTTTTTATAATCTGGTAAACTTCAACTCCTAGAATTTCTGAATCAGCAAGGCTGGCTCAGGAATTCTGGAAGTTGAAGTCCACAGGTCAGTATAGGAACCATAGTTCTCCATCCCAAAGTATACAAACAGAATATCCTCTTGAACTCACTGCTCCTGTTGGAAGAACGGGTGGCAGCTATCAGTAGGAAAGGTCTTTATACCCCTTTGGGATGTGTACCAGTTGTACCTGTTCCTAGACCTGGGGGACCTGTTTCCTGACATTTATGCCCCTATGACTTCCCATTTAGATTACTGTATTGCATTCTACATGGGGCTGCTTTGAAAAGCATTTGGGAGCTTTAGCTTGTACAGAATACAGCTGCATGGGTACATTTAACATTACTTTTGAGCATTGACTTTTGAGCTGCATTTGAACTTCTGGGTACAATTAAAGGTGTTGGTTTTCACCTTTAAAGCCTTTTATGGCTTGGGACCTAGTTACTTGAGGGATCACTTTTTCCCAGTTGTTTCTATCTATCCAGTAGGATGGGCGTTCTCCAGGAGGTGAGTTTTCTGCCATAGTACCCAGCTATGGAACATTCTCCCTCTAGAGATTAGCATGGCCTTTTGTGAGAGTTTAAGAGCTGGTCCTATGCCCAGGTCTGGGGTCTCAAGTTTGTGAAAACTACTGCATCCTGGTTGTGCTACAGACTGTTGATTGTGATAGTTCTCTTGTCTGTTGTGTATTTTAATTTACCGTAATTTTTTTTGTTTGATTTATTTGATTGGAATTATTTTAAATTTATTTTGAGATTGTTTGCCATCCAGAGTTACTTGTTGAGACTGGTGGCCAAACAAATTGAATTTAAAAAAAAAATCTAACTGGAAGGAGAAAAATATCCTGCATTATGACATAACACAAGTTCAGACCCTTATGTATTAGTATGCAACATCTTGACACAAGTATAAAATGTGTAGTGTTTACATCATAATGTTATAATACATATTTTGTCTCTTTCTCTTTTTGACTGCTTTCTGCAAAAACTTGTATTTCTGGAAGATATTTGCATTACAATGTCTGGCTGGCTAATTACCATAAGGACTGGATTTTGAAAATGTCTTGCAATTCTTTTGAATAAGTAATTTATTGTCATAGCCATTCTTCTGTCTGTTAAGCTCACTTAAATGGTTTTTATTGTCATTTTCAGTGTTTTTATATAGTTTTACATGTGCTGTGAACTTTTTATAAACCACTTTGAACTTATAAAGAAAAGCAGATACTGTGTTTTTTTTAAAAAAACTATTAACTATTAAAAAAACTATTAAGAGCCTTGATAGTACAGTGGTCTAAGCACCCTGTTATTAACATAGCTGCCTGCAATTACTGCTGGTTCGAATCTCTCCAAGGCTCAAGGTTGACTCAGCCTTCCATCCTTTCTAAGGTAGGTGAAATGAGGACCCAGTTTGTGGGGGCAATAAGCTGACTTTGAATAAATATACAAAAGTATGAAGGCTATTGCTTAATGCATTGTAAGCCGCCCTGAGTCTCCGGAGAAGGGCGGCATATAAATCAAATTAAAAAAAAAACAGAGGGAGAAAAGGATATATAGAGTTTGATGCAATGATTCCTGTTAAAGTTGCTTCCTTAGAACTTGACTTTACCTTAATTGGATTAGAGGCAGAAAATTCCATTTGTTCAGTCTCTGTTCATCATAGATGGTAACTCTGAGTGCTTATTTTTATGCTTGAAGAGTATTCTGCAATTCAACATATCCCCAGTATTATGCACGTTCTGTTTCTGTTTGCATTAATTAAATAGCCAGTTTTAAGCACATAGTATTACTTGACAAAAATTCGTTCCTAAGTGGATTTCATAAAGTGTTTTATTTATGTTATTAAACAAAAGTACTGCTTACAGAAAGTTAAGTCCATTTGGGAATGGCTGTTAAGCATTAACTAACCACTACAGCAAGGCACTCTTGAAGTATCTGAAAAATATATGGTAATTCTTCCAGAAGACCTACCTTCTGAGAATGAATTCAAGAAATCAGGATGCTACAGTAACTCACTGGCAGTGTGATCTGAAGCTGGCAATGAAGCGCATCCAAAGGGAAGCCTCTCCTGCTTCATAACAGAAGGAAGAAATTGCACAACTTCACTGATGGATAGAATTGGTTTAATTGGGAATGGGCCGTTTGCCTGAGGGAGGGTAGGTGGTGGATTTGATTTGAGCTGCCTTTGTCGCATATGTGTGTATGTGTGTGTGTGTGTGTGTGTATGAATGTTCTGGATGCTGAATCCACTGGCTTTTCCACTATAAACCCTATTTTTTGGCTACCAATAAATAACCAATAAATAACTCCCCACCTGAGTATTTAGGGATTCCTGTGATGTGATGGGTAGGGTTTTTTTCCCCTTTGTAAATTTTAGCCACAATGCTTTAATTTTAAATTTCTTCTTGGTATACAAAGCTATTTTTTTTTTCAATCTAATAGGTGGAACTTGTTGAACAGAGAATATTAGTAGTAATGCTACCAAGCATTACTTATTTTATATAATGTTATTATTTATTAGCATTAAAACACTCTCTAAATGATATAGTTCTAGTACATCTGTTTCCCAGAATTTTATTTTCTTTCCTTTCCCTTTCCCTTTCTCTTTCCCTTTTCCTTTTGATAATAAGGTTCTTCATCACAAGTTAGAACATAAATACCATGTAGAATGTAGTTCTTTCATCTTCTAAGTCACTTTACATTTTACATTTGTTGATTTGGGATATTGGAGGATAAGCTTTCCCAATACTGTGCTGGCTGAAATACTGCATCACCTGTTGGGAGAAGATAGTACCCCTTGGACTATAAACACAGTTTCTTGAACTATTAACAACCGAGGGTTGTGTTTAAATGAGTAATTGACATTGCAACACCAATTGTAACTAAGAGTAGCATTTCCAATAGATGCTGTAAGCTTTCAACTGTTAATGCTTTGTAGAGTACTTACCATGTAAAGACTGCAATATGCCTCTACATGCAGGAGGCAGAATGTTTTTAATCAGCCCTCAAACTCAGTTAATTAATGAATTAATTCTTGTAGCTCACTTAATTAATTCCATAGGGATTTGAAAGCATTCCCATCTATCTGAATCATTGTGGAATTGTTTGGGAAGCTGCTAAAACAGTATCAAAAAAGCCTCAGATTCCTTGACAAGACCTAGTTATGGCCCAGAGCTATCAAGAGAGCTTATATATCTATAAATTATTTGGATCACCCCAAAAATATCAAACTTGGCATTCTCTGAGAATAAGAAGAATTGAAGGCTTCCCTGAATGTCTTATGGATCTATTACTAACCATCAAATGCTTTTCCTGGTATTATCCAGATATCTGTTTTATCCCTGCCACTATGTTTATTTGTTTTTTCCTCCTATAGATTGTTCCTTGGTCTTGAGTTGTCCTCAAATTCTGATCAAGACAAACATGTTGATTGGAATTTGTGTGCCTTTTTCTCCTGTGCTAAAATTGTAATAACACTTAAGATATGGATACAGAGCTTCTGCAGAAACTGAGATAAAGAAATAACAAAATGTATGACTTGTACCTTGGTGATATAATTAACATGTTACTCTTTGAGAAGTATTTCAATTGACATCTTCAATGATGAACTATAGGAAGGATAAAGGAAGGCAAATATACATGTCCCAGGATAAGGTCGCAGGAGCCAATCGGGGGGGGGGGGGTGTCACCAGGACCAGAGATTTAGTCTTCTGAGCTTTCAGAATGTATAAGAATGAAGAATGAAGGTATCTGGATAGCTCATGATTATATGATTTGTCTGGAATTGGCAATTCCAATAATCTAGGAATTTTATATTATACATAGTTAAGTAGAACTAAAATAAAAGTAATGTAACAGATAGATTGAATTAAAAAAATAAGCCAAAAAAAATTCAGATTGTGATTTTAAGTAGTTTTCAGGTATTTGAAATCCTACCTAGAGTGAGAATCTATCTCTAGAGATATTTAATGGTTTAATCTGTCTATGGAACATCAATATCACTTCCCAACAGTTTTTTAAAATTTCAATTAAAATCCTGGCACCATAAAAGACAACAAGTATCATTTCATATTCCTTCTGGAGCTCTGATTATTTTGTGGCCAAAAGCCTCTTCTGTTTTTTTCTATGTGCAGGCCCACACAAGCCCTTTTAATTAAGTTCCCCCAGATGTTCTCTTTTGCAAGAACTAAAAATGCCCACAGAGGGAAATCCTTGGTTGCTATTTCAGCAATGGGGCCCTTCTCTTTGTAACAATTGGGGTGTTTCAATGGGGAAATTATGAATCTTATGAGCTACATCCTTCACAGTAGACATTGGGGAAATTCCCTCTGTTTTATGCAGAAACTGGGTTTGGTTTTGTCCAGGGCTTATTGGTGATACAGGAGAAAAGCTCATCTGGATATACATTTATTATGTGGGTAAAAGCCTTATAATGAGTTTTCTGAAGCTTAGGCTTTGGCAGTGGGTTTTCCTAGACATCTTTGAGAGCTTTTCTCATTTAAACATTTGCCCGAGTGCTGGATTGATTAAAATGATTAGAAACATATCAATTATACTTTGTGGTGTGTGCTTGTGATTTACATATTATACTCAAATGATCCTAAAAAACAGTTACACTGCCTTTCCACTGGTTTTTAAATATGACTTTGCTGACCTTGGATGATCTCAGAATCTAAGCAGAAAATTCCAAGGATGCAGGCCAGACCGAGAAGTTTTTTAAAAAAAAAAAAAAAATCATGTAAAACAGTGACAACTATGAAAACTGCATAATTTCAGTCACCAGGAGTTAAACATAACTTGAAGGGGATTTGACTTCACATTATTCAAATTCTACTTGATATAAAATTCAGTTAAAAGTGTGAATTATTAATGATTATGGATAACTGAAAGACTATTTTTCTTATATAAATATATCAATTTATTGAGCTCCTCTTTGGAGGTCTCCTCGTATATTCCAACAACTCATGAAATAAGCCTTTTGGTAACTAAGTCTTCCAAGGAAAGTCCATTCCCTTCCCTTCCTGAATTGCAAAAATACTGCTTGATATAGTTACAATTTTTTGGATGCTGCTATGTCAGGCTATGTCAGGTTATCATGTCTTAACCATGTCGTATCTTAATCATGCTTGTTGCTGCTCTAATAGTTACCTGTTGTTTCATTCTTCTGAGTTATTTTTGGGAGTGCTACAGATAGTTGAGATATAATGTAAATATAAATGAATAGAAAGAGAGGAAAGAAAAAGAGTTTATAAATAATATGACAGAAGCCTCATCAATCATAATATCACAGAAATGTGAATGAAGTAGCAACAGGCACACTTTGAAAATATAAACACTGTGATTGCTATTATTGTTACTAGTCATGGAAACACAGAGTTCAAAGGCTGAAAACTGGAATGATCTCAACTCCTGAAGGGATTAAAAAAAAGCCTATTGCCGAGATTCTAGATTAGACTGGGAAGTTTAAAAGAAGATGGAAGATAATGGCAAAACATCACTGTATTTTTGCAAGAAAACAACATATGATTGACCGTGTCGTTTCCAGGAGACAAAAGAGGCACTTTCTTATTATAGTGATAGCCTATGATCCTATTCAATATTATAGCCATCTTGGCCAGTCATAATGAATAACTTTCACTTTAAAAAAGTAGAAATTAAAAAGGTAGGAATATGATTAATCAACCATACCAGTAATTTGGATCAGCTCTTCATTAAACAGTCTTTTGAAAAGTATGATGCCCTGCAACAAAAATCTTTTGTTTTTTTTAACTATACAATTTGATTCTGACATAGCACCATCCAAAAACATTAAACTATTATTGAGTAAAGGTTTGGAGATTCCCAAATGGAAAGTTAATTTTTATCTACAACTGAAAGGTACTACTAAGATAGATATGGATAACCTGCAAATCAGGAGGTTCGAAGGAAGAACTGAAAAATCATCTTTTAACAGATCAATGATCCTGGAGTTTTTAAGAATCTGAAATCTGAAATTTGATTAATAGAACAGAAGATTATTTTTCAAAATTTTTAAACATCCCAGAGGACATAAAAGTACAGGATGGGTTTTGGGATACTTCAGGATACTATAAATATAATATTTGAAAAAGACATTGACTCAGGCATCTGGACTAGTTTTATAGTGGCACCATTTTGTTTTATTATTATTAAGATTGTGAACAGGGTGTTGGGAGAATAAATGAGTTAAAGATGTGAGTTTGATATTAAATTATATTCTGAAACTTTGGATTCTATCAAAGTAAAATGAACTATGGATTTACCTTGAGTAGGCTCGTCCACGAAGATTTTTTTCTAGTGGAAAGATTCTGTTCCATCTGATGGGTGGAACAATGAATTCATCTTCTACAGATGAACTGGCTTTTTCTTAATCTTGCAAAATATTATTATATTATTCCTTGTGATCAATGCTTAATTAAGTCCTGGTCTTTTGTTTGATATGAATTTTTTTCATTGTCTTTCTTTGGAAGGGTGTGTGTATTGTTTAATATATATGTATATACCCGTGTATGTATGTATGTATGTATGTTTGTATGTATGTATGTATGTATGTATATGTATATGAATAAATATGTATATATGTATATAAATATGTATACTGGCAGGGGTGAAATTCAGCAGGTTCTGACAGGTTCTGGAAAACCGGTAGTGTAAATTTTGAGTAGTTCGGAGAACTGACAAATACTATCTCTGGTTGGCCCCAGAGTGGGGTGGGAATGGAGATTTTTCAATATCCTTCCCCCAGGAGTGAGGAGGGAATGGGGATTTTGCAGTATCCTTCCCCTGCCACACCCACCAAGCCACTCCCAAAGAACCGGTAGTAAAAAAAATTGGATTTCACCATTGTATACCGGTATATACATATGTATATACATATGTATGTATATGAACGTATAAAAAAATATTCATGAGAAGATCATGATAAATATTCATGAGAAGTTCTAGAACAATAAAAAAGAGCTGAGAATATTGGGATTAAGCTAGAACCTGCAGTCCTATTTCTCCCTCCATTTGTTTAATTTATATCAACACATCTAAACAAGGATTCTTTTATAGCTATTCTCCCTTTTTGAGAGTATCTACAGAGCACTTTTTTGGTTTTGTTTACCTTGTAAACGTATACTTTCAGCTAATAAAAATTTTGCTGCTATTGTTTCAGAGAAAAGGCTACTTATTTTCAATACCCATCTTGCTTATTTAACTAAGACTGTAAGCTTAAAAAAACCTGCTGTGTTTAATCACTCCGTGTGAATTCAGACATGTGGTGCCTTCTAGCACTTAGGCTCTAAGGCACAAAGGAGCAGTAAAGAAAAATACTACAGTCATAGAAGTAAAGCTGAAGATTAATTTTAGATGACAGACATAAAGTCAATAGAAACCAAATTGTGTCCTATTAGCTGGTGGTTGGAAGGATATATTATTTACCACTTAGTTCCATCAACTTATGGGTAGAAGGTCACATGCCTGTGGTTCAGAGATACCTTCAGGGATGGGGAAAATGTGATATTGTCCAAAGGACTCAAAAATGTAAACCATTGCTTGACTAAATTCATGGGATTCATTTATCTAAAATTTTGGGAATATACACATACTTACTTAAACAAGTGTTTATGTGTAGACAGGGCATGAACCTGAAGTGTGAATAGCCTCTTAGAAATAGGTATTTTAGCCTGTAAACACTCAGCTTCATCTTAAGCTTTAAGACTAACAGGATATATTAAATCATCTCCCACTAAACCTTCAGACTCTAAATATGTGAAAAAGGTTGAATTTATCACCTTATATCACAGCTTTCTCATTTAACAATCACAGCAGTTATTTAGCAGGTGAAAAGTCTATTGATGTAGATAAAAGAAGATGAAGGGTATGGCTGGAGTCAGAAATTGTGTGCAGCCTAAATTGTCAGTTACATTTTATGAAACTATTTTGGACATTTTTATCCACAGTCATCAAAATTCTCCAAAATTCTTTTCACAGGTTTATGATGATATTAGCACACTTGTGTTGAGCCACAAAATTTGATAGATAGGCACAGAAGCAATAATGATTTTTTTTCTTGACTAAATAGAGCATATAAAGTTCCATAGACATTCTCTTTAGCCTAGATTAGGGATTGCAAGTGAAACTATGCATGCATGTCTAATATTCTTTCTCTAAAATAATTCCAAGGTCTTAGAAAAGATATTAAAATGCTTCCTTTGACCTATAAAGAATTCTGCAGGCAATGATTTTCCCTATGATACTATATGGAAACAAAAGCTGCACTTTGAAGACACAAGATAGAGAGAATATTCATGTCTTTGAACATTGGTATTGGAGGCGATTCCTAAGAGTACCATAATTAAGAAACCGTCCAGATTTCTCACTCAATGTGTGAATGTCCCAGCTCAAATGATCATACTTTAGATATATTATATGAAACTTAGATCTCTGGAGAAGTCTACGTTGTTGGGAAATTAGAACGGAAGACAAAAAAAGGATGACTTCCAATAAGATGGACAAACTAGATTACAGAGACAATTGAAGGACCAGTTGGGGACAAATCCTCTTGAAAATGATCTTGTAGCTGTGGTTGCTAAGACATGGTACAGACATGATGGCACATAATCCAACAGTTAATCAAAATAACTCCAAAATAATAAAGACTCTCACTGCAATTTCATTTTCTTCATTATGGTATATTTTATAAATTCTTCTTTCTCTTCCTTCAGAGTAGATAGTGAGTGATATCTACAGATACCATCAAAAATACCCTTTTTTGTTTTAATATTTCTCAAGTGACTGGCATCGTGCACAGCAGATTTAATATCTCTTCTCTTTCTGTCCATCTCAATACTCTTTCCATACCAATCTTTATATTCAATTAAGAGTAAAACATAAGTCTTTTTAACATACTGTAAACACCATACAGATGTTAGATTACTCAAGTATTCTATTAATATACTGCAAAAATCATTTTTATAATCCACACGTGACTGTAATTGGTCCATTATGAGGGTCCCAATATATGTACATCCATGTCAGGGTTCCAAGTAACACCCTCAATGAAAGAAAATTCAGAGGCTAGAAGTTCTTCAAAGTTCCATTTTATTAGAGATGTCATATTGGCACATCTGGGAAAACCCCAAATCTGAAAGCTTCCAGGTTTTCCTCACCCAAAAGAAAATCCACGTCCATGTCCCTGCCCCAGTGCCCACATGTCCATCACATGGTCCAATCAATGCACCGTCCCAGCTGGAGATGCCTCCAGGTGCAGGGCAGGATGTCCTTGACTCCCAGACAAAAGAATGTTATTATGGCTAGATATTTATTTTATTTATTTTATTTATTTATTAAATTTTTATACCGCCCCCTCTCCCGAAGGACTCGGGGCGGTGAACAGCCAAAATTAAAAACACACAATACAAATATTAAAATGCATTAAAACAGAATTAAATTATCTTAGGCTTCTCCAATTTAAAACCCCGTTACCCATAAAATTCACCAATTAAAAAAATTTTAACCCAGCCCGGCTTGCTGAAACAAAAAAGTCTTCAGGGCCCGGCGGAAGGTCCGGAGATCCGGGATTAGTCGTATCCCTGGGGGCAGCTCATTCCAGAGGGCGGGTGCCCCCACAGAGAAGGCTCTTCCCCGGGGGGTCGCCAGCCGACATTGCCTGACAGACGGCACCCTGAGGAGACCCTCTCTGTGGGAGCGTGTTGGCCGGTGGGAGGTTATCGGAGGCAGAAGGTGGTCTCGTAAATAACTGGGTCCTAAGCCATGGAGCGCTTTGAAGATGAGAACCAACACCTTGAAGCGCACTCGGAAGACCACTGGAAGCCAATGCAGCTCGCGCAGGAGAGGTGTCACGTGGGAGCGCCATGCCGCCCCCATAAGTACCCGCGCGGCCGCATTCTGCACCAGTTGGAGCCTCCGAGTGCTCCTCAAGGGGAGCCCCATGTAGAGAGCATTACAGTAGTCAAGGCGGGAAGTAACGAGGGCATGAGTGACCGTGCATAGGGAGTCCCGATCCAGAAAGGGGCGCAACTGGCGTATCAGGCGAACCTGATAGAAAGCCCCCCTGGCCACGGCCGTCAAATGCTCTTCTAAGGACAGCCGTGCGTCCAGGAGGACACCCAAGTTACGCACCCTCTCCATGGGGGCCAATGTCTCGCCCCCAATAGTCAGCGATGGCACCAGCTGACTATATCGGGACGCCGGCAGCCACAGCCACTCAGTCTTGGAGGGATTGAGTCGGAGCCTGTTCCGCCCCATCCAGACCCGCACCGCCTCCAGGCACCGGGACATCACTTCAAGGGCATCGTTGGGGTGGTCTGGGGTGGAGATGTACAGCTGGGTGTCATCAGCGTACAGATGGCACTGCACCCCAAAACCACGGATGATCTCGCCCAGCGGCTTCACATAAATGTTGAACAGGAGAGGCGAGAGAACCGACCCTTGTGGCACCCCACAAACCAAGTGCCTTGAGGTCGACCTCTGCCCTCCAGCCAACACAGACTGCGACCTGTCGGAGAGATAGGAGGAGAACCACCGTAAAACAGTGCCTCCCACTCCCAACCCCTCCAACCGGCGCAGCATGATACCATGGTCGATGGTATCAAAAGCCGCTGAGAGGTCTAATAGGACCAGAACAGAGGAGCAACCTCTGTCCCGAGCCCTCCAGAGATCATCAACCAACGCGACCAATGCCGTTTCCGTGCTGTACCCGGGCCTGAAGCCGGACTGGAACGGATCTAGATAGACGGTTTCCTCCAGGTACTGCGGGAGCTGTCGCGCAACCACACTCTCAACAACCTTCGCCAGGAAGCGAAGGTTGGAAACTGGACGATAGTTTGCTAAAACAGCTGGGTCCAGAGAGGGCTTCTTGAGGAGGGGCCTCACCACCGCCTCTTTCAAGGCGGGAGGCAAGAACCCCTCACTCAAGGAAGCATTTATAATCCTCTGGAGCCAGCCTCGTGTAACCTCCCGGGTAGCCAGCACCAACCAGGAGGGACACGGGTCCAATAAACATGTGGTTGCGTTCAACCTCCCCAGCATCCTGTCCACGTCCTCGGGAGTCACAGGGTCAAACTCATCCCAGATAACGGTCTCAAGACAGACCTCGGACAACCCGCCTGTACCTACCCAGTCGGAGTCCAAGCCTTCCCGAATTTGAGCGACTTTATCGTGCAGATAATGCGCAAAATCCTCAGCACGACCTTGCAAGGGGTCTTCCCGCGCTCCCAGATGGAGAAGGGAGCGAGTCACCCTAAACAAGGCAGCTGGGCGATTTTCTGCCGACGCGATAAGAGCGGAAAAGTAATTACACTTCGCCGCCTTTATCGCCACTAAGTAGGTCTTGATATAAGACCTCACTAGTGTACGGTCAGATTCGGAGCGACTGGCCCTCCAACTACTCTCTAGGCGTCTTTTCCGGCATTTCATCCCCCTCAGCTCCTCGGAGAACCAAGGAGCTGGGCAGATTCGGCGCCGGGTCAGAGGCCGCAAAGGCACGACCCGATCTAAAGCACCAGCGGCCGCCCTATCCCAGGCGGCCACCAGGTCCTCAGTCGAGTCGCGTGCCAGAGTCTCAGGAAATGGCCCAAGCTCCATTCGGAACCTATCAGGATCCATCAGGCGCCTGGGGCGGAACCACCTAATTGGTTCCGCCTCCCTGCGGTGGGGCATAGCGGTCAGGAAGTCAAGTCTAAGGAGAGAATGGTCTGACCATGACAAGGGTTCAATAACTATATCCCCTGTATCTAAGCCATTCAACCACTGACCAGAGACGAAAACCAAGTCCAGCGTGTTTCCTCCTATGTGAGTGGGGCCCTGAATTAACTGGGTCAGGTCCATGGCCGTCATGGAAGCCATGAACTCCCGAGCCGCCTCAGATGCTTCACCGATGGACGGCAGGTTGAAATCCCCCATGACTAAAAGCCTGGGGGTATCAACCACCACCCCAGCTATAACATTGAGGAGCTCGGGCAGGGCCGCTGCCACGCAGCAAGGAGCCAGGTACGTAACCAGCAGGCCCATCTGCCTCCCATGGCCCCACTTCACAAGGAGAGACTCACAACCGGCTATCTGAGGTACAGTGGCCTCCCTAGGATCAAGACCTTCCTTTACAATAACCGCCACCCCCCCCACCCCTACCCTGGGCCCTTGGCTGATGGAATGCGCGGAAACCCGGTGGGCACATTTCTACGAGGGGGACCCCCCCCTCCAGGCCCAACCAGGTCTCAGTAATACCCGCCAGGTCCGCTCCCCCCTCCTGAACCAGCTCACAGATGAGGGGGGCTTTATTAGCCACGGACCTGGCATTGCACAGCATCAGCCTAAGACCCAGGCTCTGAGACTCCGGACAACCCAGGAAACGAGAAGAGCACTGGGGGCCGGAGCATGTCACCGCTTGAAGACAGCGGATACGTGCCCCCACAACATGATATGGCCCCCTGCTCCCACCATACCTGCCCCTCCCACCTACGGTCCTGATGACATCGCCCTCCTCCCTACCAGCACCAACCCCCTCCGATCCCCGCTCCGCACCTCCCCTAGCGCGACCCTGTGCCGGGCCTGGTCCCCTCCCCAACAAATCACCCTCCCTATTCTTTGCCAAACAACCCTCCCCCCTCCCAAAACCCCTTAAAAGATTGGCAAATGACAATTTTAAAAAACCCCTCAACCCCCTCTTCGCCGCATGCCACCTCTCGGGATTCCAAAATCCGTCATCGAGGTAGGCCCTCGATAGAGTGGAGGGCCAATCCTGCGAGAGGGGGGAGTCTCGCAGAACAAGAAGGTCAGCTGCCGTATACATCTTGCCGTATACCGAGGATAAGTGCCCATGTCCCAAGGGTCAGATGGAAAATAAGAGGTCCAAAAGGGAGCAAATAAAGTGGGGGCATCCAAAATATCTCCCCAACTCCATACAATCTCCCCTCCCAGTTTCCCACAGCACTAAATGTGGCAGCCCTGAAGATCCAAAGTAAGAGATGGCTTCCAGGGCTGACAATCCATTCCTTTATTTGAAAAGGTTTGTAATATATTAAAGTTGATCAGCTTTACCCTAAGTCCAGCTGATTGCTTGTGACAGCAGAAAGAACTTATCAGGAAGCCGAAATAACAATATGAGAGAGTATTACTTGATAATCCAGCCTTTTAAAACTATCTATGAGATTGGCCAAAATGTTCCCAAACACATCACCAGATTGCTGGAAATGCAGACAAACTCAAAGAACGTACTATCATATGTGGTGGACATGTGCAATAGCAAAACAATATTGGATTAGAATAAGAAAGTGGCTTGAGGAGATAACCAAAGAACAAATAGAACTGAAACCAAAATTATTTCTATTAGGCATACTTACAGGAAATTATGATAAAAAAACACGATACTTAATATTACATATCATAACTGCAGCCAGAATTGTGTATGCCAAGGGTCAGCAACCTGCAGCCCCGGAGCCTCATGCAGCTCTTTGGGCCCTCTGCTGTGGCTCCCTGTCAAGTGATCCCACCACTGGCTGGCCCCACCCCTCATCCTCCCCTCCCAGTCACTCCTCACCTGGCCTGAGAAGGTAAGGGCGATGGTGAGGGATGGAGAAGTGGCCAGGGCAGAGACAGAGAGATACAGAGAGAGAGGAGGGAGTGGGGGGGAGAGAGGGAGGGGAGAGAGAGAGACGTCAAGAGGATTTTGTGGTTCCCGGTGTTTTTTAACAACTGGTTCTCTGCCCTAATGACCGGCTGGGTAGGCACGGCTGGGGGGGGTCATGTGACTGGTGGAAGTGAGTGACATCGAGTTGGCCACACCCACCCAGGTTTTGTGGCTCCCTGTGTTTTCTTTTCTGTGGGAAATGGGTCCAAATGGCTCTTTGAGTATTTAACGTTGCAGGCCCCTGGTGTATGCACAAAACTGGAAAAATAATATTATACCATCAGAGGAAAGTGTGATAAGAAAAGTGCTAGAGTGTGCTGAGATGGATAGACTGAAGAAAGAAATAAAAGGCAAAGAAGAAACAGAAGTACTATTTGGTATGGAATGTATGGTACAAATGGTTAGAGGATAGGTGTAAAAATCAAGAAAATGTTAAATAAAGAAGACTTAGTAGTTAGAAAATAGTAATAAATCTGTATAAATATATATGACACAAAATGACTCTATTCACAGGCCCTACTTCACACAGGAATTGAATAGAATTGTAATATTAATCTCCATTTCCTCAACAAAAGATAGGGTATGCCTTCCAAAAGGGTCTTCTTTGGAAATTATTTTTGGAGAAAGTCTGAATTAATATATAAAAGAATCTAGAAGTAAAATATTGTATTCTTAATAGTTGAGATTCAAAAAAAAAAAATTATCATGAAGAAAGCACACTGCGATACATTTTAATACCTGCTTGATGTATTGAACTTTTTGGAAAGAATCAGTGTCCTTCTCAAGCTACTCTACCAGCAGATACAGTATTTCTGTACTCTAGAAGAAGCAGCAGGCAAAAAGCAGCAGGCGATTTTTATAATAGAAGGCTTTTTAAAATTTCCTGAAATTCAAACTATATTTAGAGTAGGGCTTTTTAAAAGAAATGAAAGAGCTTCATTTTCCTATTTTTTACTCTTGAAAAAAGTTTAAAATACTAAGTACTAAGGTACAACTGAAACAGAAGAATTGGGTTTGAGGTTGTAAGAATCCTTCTCCATATGTATAGTGTTAGTATAAATGTAATTGTCTGATACTAATGATTTACATTTTTTACTGGGTGCTAGTGTCTTTATATATCCCACATTTTCAAAATAATACCCATTTAGCTTATTTGAAAGATCTATCAATTTTAAAAATTCCAGCAAAGTTATCGTTGTAAAATAAATTGGATCTCTTGTTGATATTTATCACTTTTGGAAGCAAATTTCAAATCATGATTTTCTTATACTTACTATCCCAAAACTGTCATGTCAAAAATCTGAATTTTTCACTAACTCTAGTCACCATACAGTACAAGCTTTGTTTTTAATATCCTTGATTTAGTTTACTAGATGCACCTCAGATTAACAGCAGTGAGGCATTTCAGCTGTCCATTATTCTGTCCTTATGTTTCAGGCCAGCTATTGTATAATGAACTAGATGTTTTCAAAAGTGTGTGTTGGATGAGGAGAAGGTATCCTTCGTTTTTTAAAATTGAAGTCACATTCTAATCTTGTAGGCTTTACTTCTGACTGGGCAAAATCTGCAGGACTTCCCTTACTCTACCTCCTATTCCTACCATAGCTATATTTGTTCAGATGCTTCATCAAAACCCACTAGTCAATCATATACACTCCGTTTTGGTTTTCATCCCTCTAATCATTATATAAACATGCCCTAGTAACCTTGTTTCATTTCAAGCTCACAACTAAATATTGTATACTTAAGCCCACAACTAAATACTCATGTACATTTAAGACAATTAAAGTCGTATTTGGTGATTACAGATCTACAGGAGTATTCCATCTCTTGTTCTGACACAACTTCGTCATGTACACTTTCCAGCAGTCTCCACGGAGAGTGTGGTTGTTGACACAGTTAGTGTTGGGTCCTGCCTAGCTTCTATTGGCCATTTTAAACTGTTGCAAATTTGCCCTTTCCATGATCATTTTTTGGATTGCCAGGGAGACCAGTCATTGGCTTTCATGGAGACATCTATCTACCTGATGGCCAATGTATCTTTCAAAAGAGCATGGCAAGTTTTATGACGGCTTCTTATATAGATGGGTTTAATGGTCTTTTGCACAGTCTTCAGAGAGTGCTAGTCTTATGCTGCATAGAAGACTTGGTTAAACCATGAAAGGCAGCTTTTACCAGCTTTGTGTTGCTTTCTTCCTCACAAGCAAGTGCACTGCAGAATGTTAATCATTTCTGCTGACAAAAAGTTTATGTAGCAATACTTTTTACTGTTTTTATTATCTTGGGGTGAGGTGCCATTTTGTCTATATAATTAGTCTCTCCATAGGTTACCTCCAGTCAGAGTCACTTGCTGCCAGCACTGCTGTTTCCCGAGGGAAGAACTTGCTTATTGCTAATACCTCCTCACTTCATCCTATACCTGTGACCGGTCAACCAGGCTACATTTGGGCCCAGAAGAGGATTAGTCCCATGCTCAGATATTGATTGATAAGCAACAGCCATCCAGCACCTTTTCATACCTGCAATCTATTACTCAGGCAACTGAAAGCAACTGTTCCAAACCTCAACCTGCCTGTGCTTGTCTCCACTTCACTACCTGTAGTGGATGGTGAGTTTTGGTTCCCCTCCCCACCCACTTGCAGAAGAGGCTCAGTGGAAGAAGAAAAAGCTAGGGAAACCCACCAATCATTTTCTTTAATCTGTCCTGCATTAAAACAGTAAAGCAATATGACTCATCAAGTTCATGATGAAGCAGAATACCAATTGTCAGTTCGGACAATGAGCTTTGTATCAGCTCAAAGAGAGGAGGACAGCATTTTAATATATTTGTCTGGTTGTTCTTATGGCTACTAGAATTGAACTGTAAAAATCTGCATGAACCTTAGGTGGCAGTAAAGAGTTATATGGATATAATGTCTATGAGGGACCAGATCCTATATTTTATGAAGAACCACAGTATTCTGAAGCCGTTACAATTTGAGTCTAGAGTAGAATGTCTCTTTTTTTCTGTATGTGTGTCTGTATGTGCATGTGCGCACACACATCTTATATTCAAGCCATATTAGAATTCATCCCTTCCTCCCTTCTCATACTTCTGCTTGAATGTGCTTATTTTACTTAATTATATTTTTTTCCTGATTATTTGTGATTTGGCAAGTGTTCCTCTAGGCAGTCAATAGCAATTATACTCAATGAGAAGAACATACAATGCAAATTAGAGTGATATAGATTTCCTTCTATCCCATCCTTGGTTATCTGAATGTTTAGTTACCCTGTTAGATTAAACTAAGTACATAATGTCTAATAAATTGCTTTCATTAAAACCTATTAAGTGACAGTTAGAAATAGCATTTTAATCTGAAGGCATGCAACAAAACATTACTGCAATTAAAGGGTACATTGTTCAAAGAGTGAAAACTCTCCGGTGCAAATGCAAGCGATAGCGGATGGTTTTGTTTTCGGATCATGAGATAAGACTATGTTCAAGCTGTTTAGTGGGAAGGTTTGACACAAGGAGGTCACTGGTTTTGTTGTTAGTCTCTTGGGCTTTTCTAATCTGAATCTGGGGTTTGTGTATGGAAGAAAAGATCTAAAGCACAATTACAGCAGCATCTTCCTTTTGTTTTCTATTTCATTTTGCGTGTCCTGGGTTGATGATTGGAACCAAATTCTAACTTTGCAGTAAAAGGAAGGTTCAGTGGTAGAGAATCTACTTTGCCTGCAAAGGTTCCAGGCATTTAAAAAAACAAAAAAACCCGCAGATAATAGAACAGCTTTCCTCAACTGCTTCCACTTCGCTAGAACATTTTGAACTCATAGACAAAGAATCGCAGCACATAATTTTCTCCGCATTGGGCCAGACTCTTTGCTTGCAATGTGTTAATTCAGTATCATAAAATAGATTAAAGGATTGTTGGAGATAGTTGCTGTTTCTTTCATTCCAGCTCTCTTCCCTTCTGGAGAAATTGTGTGGAAGCAATAACCAAATTGGAGAGTCAGTATAAATTATTCGCTCCCCCTCCTGTTTTCTTCGTTATTGTCTGGACAATTCTTCATGAACAGTTGGAAGCAAAGTTTGAATAATACCAAGCAACCAGAAATTTGTACACTGTCATGAAGAAAAATGTATGGAAAAAATGCAAGCTTCATTCTCTTCCGTATGCAAAGAATCTTAGTTCATTTTTCAACAAAGCACAGGGTTTATTAATCAATCTTCTGTGATAATGGTCTTTCTCTCGCTCTCTCTCTCCTTTTTATTCAAAGTGACCTACCTCTAATCAAAGCTGCCATCCAGCAATTTATAATGATTCAACATCTGCAGGGATCTGTAGCAAACCTCAGAAGTCCCCAGAAGTCCTGTCTCCACAAAACAACTGCAAGGGTGGAATAAAAAGTAATCCCTCACCTTCATAACTTTAGTTTAAATAAGGATATTTTGGTGAATGGAATTGTGAAATAATTCCTGAAATGACATCTTTGGTTCCCTGCATTTACCTTTCCACATAAAGTAATTGTCACCATTAATAGCACACTTCTACCAAGGATAGATAAGTTTCTGTAAGTATCACAAAAGGACTTTACAACTTGACTCTCTCCATCCAGGTCCTGTCAGTCTTTCTACCTCTTCATTTGAGTCAGACTGATGTCTACAAAGACATTACCTCAATGGTGGAGAAAAGCTGGAAATTTCATAGTACCAAGTCTGGATTGTATAGTGGATGGAGTAAAGGGTGAGATCTAACTTAGCAATTGTCCCTTGTATTCCTCATGAGGTATGAGGTCTAGCATCATCAAGTTGCAGCAAATGCCTCCAAATTCTGCTTAAGAGTTGTTTCAAAATTTTGAATATTGCAGTGCAACAATCTGAGTTGACAGTGGTGCAGGGGTGCTATTCAGCAGGTTCTGAGAGGTTCTGGAGAACCGGTAGCAGAAATTTTGAGTAGTTTGGAGAACTGGCAAATACCACCTCTGGCTGACCCCAGAGTGGGAAGGGAATGGAGATTTTGCAGTATCCTTCCCTCAGAAGCGGGGAGGGAATAGGGATTTTGCAGTATGCTTCTCCTGGAGTGGGGTGGGAATGGAGATTTTGCAGTATCCTTCCCCTGCCATGCCAACCAAGCCATGCCCACCAAGCCACACCACGCCCACCAAGCCATGCCCACAGAACTGGTAGTAAAAAATTTTTGAATTCCATCACTGCAGTGGTGCCAGGTTCAAGGAAATCCATGTTAATAACACTATCCACATTGTCCCAAATTGTGAGTTTTCCTTCCAAAACCTGTTTTTTTTTATTTAACCCCCATTCCCCCACCACAGATAAAGCTTTGTGATAGTATTCCATAGACTGATTTGTTTCTGGATTACAATGGCGAGTTCGTGTCCATGAAACTTTAAAGAAATTCCTCATCTTGATAACAATTGCAGGCAAATTGCAGCTCCTGAAGCTTTCATTTCTGCTATCATCATAGAAGGAACCTTCTTGCACAAATCTTCTCTTATTGAAGAACTTCAATAATGTGACCCATATGCTCCTTTGAAATGCCAAACTTGACAGCAATTTCCCTTTGAGTGATCCACTAATTGTCTTTAATCAGTTCATCAACCTCTCTCATGTGAAACTTGTTGGTTGCTGTCACAGGTTGTCCACTTCATTCTTGATCAAGCAAAGCAGCTCTTCCTGGTTCATCATATTTATACGTTTTGGTGGAGAGACCTACAGTACTCATGTCAACATTGTCATCACTGCAAACAACCTACATTTGCTAGTGAATTTCAAATACCTTTAGCAGTAAAAAAAATATATCAACCAAATGCACCTTACTTGAAATGCATTGGCAGGCTTCTATTTCCAATAATGACACAAGCTTTTCTCAAAGCAACTTTCCATCAATTGGTATGAAAGAAAAAAAAATGCTAAAAAACACATCATAGCTTCTAGTGAGTTGGCTCTGCTGTTTATGGGAGATTTATCACATTGGAGGTATTCCCTTTCATTTAACCTTCATAGAAGCTCTAGTGCTTTGTAAACTATATAGCTGAATTCCAAGCTAAAAACTCTTCATCAGTAAAGTCATCCTGACACTGAGATCTTCCTTAAAAGTCTGAATTACCTCTGTTCAGTTCAAGCAGAGCAAAACTTTTAGTCTGAAATGGACTAGAACAGGGATGGCTAACCTTTTTGCCATCGCATGCCAGGGGCAGGGGGGGTGTCGTGCGTGTGCATGCCCACATCCATAATTCTATGTGCCCTGTCCCTGTGCATGTGTGTGCAACCCCCCCCCACTCCCCCCGCTCCTGGCACACAAGGAGGCCTGTTTTTTGCTCTCCCCAGCCTCCAGAGCCTTTCTAGGAGTCTGGGGAGGGCGAAAATGGCCTTCCCCACCCCACAGAGGCCCTCTGGAGGCCAAAACCAACCCATTTGCCAACTTTTGGTGGAACTGGAAGGCCCATTTTTTGCTCTCCCCAGCCTCCTGAGCCTTCCTAGGAATCTGGGGAGGGCAAAAACAGTCTTCCCCACACATCCCCGGAGAGGTCTGGGTTGATTATATTTGCAGGGCTCCTGTTGATTTTTTCTTGTTCTTAACCTTTATTTATTCTTTACTCCATGCAGTTTGTGTTGTTTTATGTTTTCAACCCTTTTTTATTGCTTCTTGGATTTTGTAAACTGTCCAGTGGGCAACCATAACAAATTTAGCAATAATAATCCCCATAACTTTCTCACCAGAATTGGAACAATAAGACAATGCCTATAAATTCCCAATATAAAGGGGAAAAAAGACAAAATAAATGTTTGTTTTTGAAAGTAAAACTCTTGTCTTCTTTAGGTATTTTAGGACAGATGAAAAGTCTGATGTCGTCTTTTAAATCTCCCTATTATAGGTGTAGCACTTAGAAGCAGGTAGATTATGCATGACCGATATTATATTAGCTTAGAAAAAGTTATCCAATCCTCAGATTGGAAATATAGTTATCAATAACAGTGATCATTTACAAGTTTCAAAATCAATAGATACTGCATTGCCACTATTAACTGAAAGCCTACAGATAACACCTAGTCCAGTTCTACAAATATAAAAAAGTTTTGCCTCTTAAAAAGAGCCAGTAAAATCAATATAAAAGCGCTTCTATGAAGTTAGCTAGCAATATCTAGTGATTTTCTGGTACAAGACATAGCCTAACTTATACAAACTGACAAGAATGACAGATATGAATTGATTTTCTGTATCCTTGTCTATATATTGCCATAAAATCTATTTTTAGTTAAGGATTTTCTTGTTGTTGCTTCATATCAGCCATACCTGGATGATTTTCATGATTCTTCCCCCCACAAAGAGTCGTGATTACACTTTTCCACAACACTGGTTCCTATAACCCCAAGGGGCAGCCTAGCTTTACAGAAGGATTTATTTTATCACCAAAAATAAGGTCTTATCTTCTGAGTAGGCCATTTTCTAAAATGCTTTGTTGTAAGTATTTATTGTAAATACCCTTACCTACAAGCACTTTTTACATGTCTGGGAGAAATAAATAGCACTAATTTTTCCATACAAATTAATAGATATAATTAACCTTCCCTCCCCTTTGCATTCCAATTCCTTAAAAACAGGGAGTGGATAACAGAAATCTGCTAGCAACGTGTATCAGACTAAATAATATGTTGTAGGCCAGAATTGCTGTTATTGGAACAGTCAGAATGCCAGAATCTTTTAAGTCTTAATGTGCTTTTCCTCTCCCTAACTTTATCTTCATGTGGACAAGGAGCCTATATGATATGTTTACTCATCTTACTATTTGATCCAGGCTGAGACCTCTTTTATCTGATCATTGCCTTGTTAGCAGCAAGATGGATTACTAGAAGTAAGAATCCTCTGGTCTAGATCCTTCTATAGAGCTTTCCAGGCAGGGGACATTAGAAATTTGGTTTTTCCTCACAGGTTACATTTGGAAGCAAGAAGAATTTGGAAGAAAATTCTAAGTTTGGAGAATGGAAATTACAGTTGTCACATGATATTTGTTATGATCCCACATATCAAATACCCATTCAAAAATATTAAATTGTAATTATTTAAAGCACAATAATTCAGAACTGACACTGGGCAAATATTTGGCCAACTGAGTTTTAAATCTTCTTCCTGCCAATATTTGTGCTAGTAGAACTCAAATGTTTGAGAAGGGCACAAGCCAAATCCTACTGAAATTTACTTTTGATTTCAAATAAATAGACATGGGCAAGTTCTCCCTTTCTTCCTTAGATAAAGCAACCAAACAAGCAAAAGTTATTAATAACTCAGAATCAGAGTTCATGCAGTTATTCTGGTCTTATTTAATGTGACATCTATAGGAAATTGTTTTAAAAGTGTAATCAGAGAACACAGTAGTAGGGGCTTTTTTGTAATGTTAACAATACTTGATAAGGCCAAATTTAGAAGCCCATTAATATTAGCATTAATCTCACAAGTGCATATAGTTCTGCACAATCTTCTTCCTCTATAGAATTCAAAAACATCTGGGACCCTTTTAAAAGAAATGTTTCATATTCACAAAATGGTTTCCATGATGGACACAGTCTGTCACAAAACACCTCTTTCCAGAAGATCAACTAAAATAAAAGAAAAAAAATCAACTTGCCTCTTTGAGATGGAATCTGAGTTCTGAATACTAGATGAGATATTTGTCCCTCAAAGCTTAACCAAAAATTTCTTCTGCAGACACCAATTTATTTATTTATCCATTCATTCATTCAATTGTGTTGCAGCCCTACTCCAACAAACGCCAAACTATGATATTGCCATAAAGCAAGCAGGTTAAATTCTACGCCTATACAAAAATATTAAAATATACAAATATCTTTATCTACATCATACTAGAGCAAAACAATTTGTTTTAAAACATTACCTCTCAAATTAAATGTAGCCAAATACACACAGATTCACATCAAAGGAAACACGTACACACTGTGCCACACTTCTTCAATTAAAAAATAAAAAAGCAAAATAATTTCCAAAATGTAACTCCTGGCCTTCATATAAACTAAATCTATATGACTTTACTTTTCTCCTTGGAAGATAAACCAATTTCCTCAGGGATAGCTAAAATTAAACTTTATTTAAAAAATAAGAAAATATAACATGTAAAGGTGCCTCAACTTTAAATATTAAAATGAAAATCTTCAGTGTTGGAAAAGATAAATAAGGGAACAGCAACTTAACATAAAATTATGAATAGGAAACACAGTGCTTCAAAGCAACCATTGAATGTTTGCAAATAGATAACAGAGCAGCAAGTTATGCTAGAAGAAAACTTATCGTCTGAAAATGTTAAAGCAAAAATGAGAGACATGGCCTAAAAAATGAATAAAGTTACTCACAGATCATTAACATTACAGAGTAATAAGGAACATTTAGACTTTGAGACTTAACATAGCATCACACAGAAAACAAATTAAAATCATAAGGCAAGTTCCTAGCTAGATCTTTACCCATTTCTACCAAAGTAGCACTACCCAAACATCTGCTACTCTGTTTTTCTTAATTCCCCAGGTTTTTGGAAATGCTAAACTTTAAATAGAAACTGCTAGGAAACCGCTCCTTTCCAGACTTGGTACACAAGTTTCAGCCCTTGAAAAGGTCAACCTTTTTTTTATAAGTTTGATAATAATTATTGCTAGCCAATTACTACTTTGCCTCTTATTTGTTACTTCAGAGAGTTGTTTTGATTATTACTAGCAATGCCAGCTATTATAACAAAATGATAACCATCATTATATATTTTAATAATTTAATCATTATATATTTTAATAATTTAATTGTAAATTCTGTTTTGCAAATACTATCCTTCATATATTCAAATTTTGCATTATTTGTGCACAAATGAGAGTATCAATAGACTCTGGGAATCCCCACGTTTTTCAGAAGTGGGGAAAAAAAAAGATTGGGCAAAATAATTCAAGTTCGAAATACCCCAGCTAAAAACACCTATTTTAAGTGTTGAGCATAAAAACAATATACATGTTGCAGGGAAGAATACAAAGTACATTCATTTGCTCCATATTTGGTGTTCAGTATTAATTTGTGTGTTGCAATTGGAGTTTTATTTTGTGTTTTCATTTTTAAATACAGCATAGCCAGGACAATGATAATAGTTAGCTATGTCTCTGCTGCAATTACCGGTAGTCTGAATTGGATGGAGAGACATAAGGAAGACAAAAATTGTTTTAACACAAAACTCAGGTACACCCCTTATCTTTTCCAGTCACTGTAAGTATCTTTTCATATGCTTTTATTCCAAAACAGAAAAGTGAGCAAAGAGAAGAAAAGATTTTTTCTGATTGCAGGAAACTAGGGTCTAGATCCTCATCTCACCATTCAGGTCATCTGGTCCACAACAATAAATGTTCTAATAATGACCATTCCCATAGTCCATAGTTTTGCCTACTCTGTACCTTTGGTTTTTCCTGTCTAAGTGTAAAACCTTGATTTTCTCCACATCAAATGTCATATTGTTGTATAGGGCCCTTTGTTCACGTCTGTCAAGTTCTTTTAGGTTCCTGAGCTTGTCTTCTTGGGGTGTTAGCTATTTCTGGCAGCTTAGTGTCATCTGCAAATTTGATGAGTCCCCCTTCTATTCCCTCATCTAAGTAATTTATGAAGATATTGAAGAGTATTGGCCCTAAGACAGAACCTTGTGGTACCACACTGCTTCATTCCTTCCATGTAGAAGTAGTACCATTAAGGACTATTCGTTGAGTATGGTTTATCAGCCAAATAAATCCAAATAACCAAGATAGGAACTTACAAAGCCATTTGCTTATCAACACTTGGAAATGTTGATTGAGCTTTGACTCTTCTCTCTTGTTGATGTGAACCTCTGGAGGCTTTGAAAAATGGAGATATATTTATATAGAATGGACTTTGCTCTTGTACTGTCTGAAAGTTGAGCTTTCAGGATGCATTGTCACAATGCAAAGAATATCCTGTTTGTTGAGCTTTGGAGTGTTCATGTGTTCTGTGCATCAGTCCTTATTGATGTAGAAGATTGGGTTGCCTTTAATCTTGGCAAATGCAGTTGTAGTGTTGTGTTTTATTGGGAATGTTAATGTTATTATTCATGCTGCACTTTTTCAACCATCTCTACAAACACAAGCAGGGAGGCAGGCTGTCAAAACAGCAACAAAAACAAGCCAGCGAGAAACCCACCAAGTAAGCTTATTCAAGCAAGCAACAAAACACAACATGCCCAAGTAAACACATACCCTCCCCACCAATCTTTGTTCAGGCAGTACCTTAACATAACATTTAAAACAGCATGTAGTACTGCTTTACATAAGCGGTTCATGAACAGGCTGTCTGCTCTATGATGTTGTCCTCTGCCAGTTGTCCATGAGTACAGCATGAGATTCTGCAAAAAAACAGTTATTTCCTCAGAGGTCATCTTGTTCCAACACCTTTTACATTGTACATACGGGCTCCCATATGAATCTTAAAATCTCAGGTTCCAACTCAAATGGAATCTTTATTTGGGGGTAGGAACATAATAACAGAGATTTTCTTCATTCATTCAATCAATCATTTCCTTATACAGTATATCCCATCTTTATTATTTTAACAGGTAACTCAAGATGGTGAACATATCCAATCCTTTTCCGTACTACAAGCAATTATGATGTGCACCTGAACTATGGACAGCACAGCATGATATATCAGGTGATAAATTGCTCATCATAATTATTCCATGTGAATACATAGCTCCTAAATAAAATTATTGTTTCTTTCAATCATCAGAAGTTTGTTTCAACAGAATCAACAATCAACTTCTAACATTCCAAAGAAGACTGGGATTTTTTCCCCAAAAAACCCACAATTTTTGTAGATCCTTTAAAAAAAAATACAAATCTAGCCAAAATTGAAAAGGAGTGCGTGTATGGAGGAAAGAAGAATAAATATAATGTTTTTGAAACAATAAGGTGGATTTTCAGAATAAGAGCACTTTCTGCTCCATTTTGTTACAAGCCTCACATATTCTATAAAATAGCCAGTGTCATTGAAATGAATCATTAACCCCTGCATTCTAATCACTATTAATACACACTTATTACAATATTTATAGCAGTGTGATTTAATAAGTGTGATTTATCTAATTGAACATGCATTATGATCTTTAAATGATTTATGATGCCATAATAATTTATTGAGTAAATAGAATGGACAAATCCTGCCATTTTTGGAATATGTTTTTCTGACAGATAATTTTCCATCATGTTTCATCTTCCAAGTTGCCTCTTGACTCCACAGGTAACTGCATTTGCATGTAGTGAAATTTTACAGAAGGAAGGGTAGCTGAATATTGTACAGCTAAATTCATGTTTCATACCAGAGCAATTTAGCTGTTATGAATTTTCATTGCACTAGGGCATTAACTCAGTAGATATACTAGCAGCCTGCACAATTTTACTTGAAAAACCTCACGTGGTGACTGATACAATTTTAACCACAATATCTCATGTTATATGAATATGTGACAGTATTATGGAACATCTCATTTTGCCTGCATATTTAAAGCTTTCACTTGAAACCACATAAAAATAAAGCTGTTCTGTTTACATCTCTTTATCAATGATGAAAAACTTCACAATATCAATATCTGTAGGGGTTTTTTAAAAGTATGTAAGTGCTGAAATGAACAATATCCTTGTTTTCTAACAAAATAGTTTTCTGCACTTCTGAATCCTAAAAATCTCTCTAAATGAATGGATGGGGAATCAAATTCAATAATTAAACAACCCGTGACCCATTGGGTTATCCTTCCAAAGATATTTCCTTACCTAAATAGAGAAACAAAATGACCATCGGAGGCAAAAAAGCAGTGAGAGTATGAGGGACTTTCATCTTTCTGACAGCTTCCCCATTGATTCTGTTTGTGGGAAGCTGGCAGAAATAATTCCTTGCCCTCCTTGCGTCACACATGGAACTGCCTGCTTACTTTGTTGAGGGGAGGGGGAACAAAGTAAACCATGGACCATAAGGAACACTGCATTCAGACACCTCATCTTAGTTTGTTCCTAAGATCCCCTCCCTCCAGGGAAGAAAAAGTCTCATCTGTTGATTGCCTGTGTCCCCAATTATCTGTACATCACCAGCAGGCATCCAAGTCATTCTCTCTTTCGTCCCACTGCCATTAATTGACTAAAAATGTCAGCCTTGGTTCCAAAAAAGCCAAACACCATTCCCTGTTAGGTCTTGCTATCGGTTTTGATTCCGACCCCCAAGCCCGTCTTATCGGAGGACTCTGAAAGTGAAGGAGAGGAGTTGGCAAGGCCTCCCTCTCCAGGACCCTCCTTTCTGGCAATGCCTCAGGTGTCTCCCGAAGGAGAAGAGATAGGCCAGGAGCCAGGCATCTCCAAGCAGCCGTAGTTAAACAGAGACGGAGATAAGTCTTGGCTGGATCCCCACCACCGTCGGAAAGACAAGTGCACGCAGGAGAGAAGGAGGCATGCCAGAGATTAAGCTGAGTCACTGGACCACACCCCACAGGGGATAAAAGGGGGTGTGGTGGCCATTCAGACTTTGTGACGGACAAAACTGAACAGCTAGCAAGTCATACTGTGTCTCTGGAACTTCGTTATCTGCCTTCTTTGGATTTATTATGGACTGGACTTGACAATTATTTGGCTTTGTGAATTTATTTTGGTTTATCTGATGGAGGAGGAACACCTCCCTTTGTGAGTAAAGTTTTTGGCAAGCAGCTACTGGGTTGCTGCCAATTCTGTTATCGAAGGAAATTATTGTCTGCAAGTTTATTTTAACTCCTGGCTGACTGTTTGTGTGCGTGTATGAGACGGGGACAGAACACTATCAGTTAATTGGGTGCAGGTTCCAGAGAGGTGGGAAAGAGGGCAGGTATACAGTTTCCCATTTTCTCTTCTGTTACATAATCTATGAGTTTTTGGGAAGTATAGTTGGAAGTCACTGAAGTGACTACAATGTTCCCAAATTTCATTCCCATGGAAGTCATGGACCCAAGTATTCTGTACCTTATTTAAATTACCTTGGTTCAATAACCATTGCAGTATACTAGTGATGGCTAGCCTTTTTGTCGTCGTGTGCCGAAAGTGCCTGCACCCATAATGTAATGCAGGTGCGCCCCCCCAAGCCCCGTCCCACTGCACAAGCGCACATGATCGCCCGTGCCCCCCTACCCCCCACGCATGCACATGCACATGACCCCCGCGCTCCCCTGCACATGCAACTCCCCCTCGGCCCATTTTTGGTTCCAGGAGGCTGCAGGGAGGCCTGCTAGGCCAAAAACAGGCCATGGGGGTTATGGCCCCTGAGCATGCACACGCATCTCCCACATGCGCCCCAGTCTTCCGTGCATGCACAGCAGAGACCCAAAAATCAAGTGGCCGGCAGGAGGCACATGTGCATGTGGAATGGAGCTGAGCTGGGCAACCGCTCATGTGCCCGCAGAGAGGCTCCATGTGCCACCTGTGGCACGCGTGCCATACGTTCGCCATCACAGCCCTATACTTTCCAATTTTACTCACTTAAAGAGTACAAATGGGAGCAAGAATTTTAATAATATGTAGATTCTAAAATCTATAAACAAACAATTTACCATATATTTCTCTCATTCTGTTATATTATGAACTCTGGATTTAGTTGTCCCTGTTTCTGCCAAAGAGTATTTGTCACACTCAAAAAGTAGTACGTATGAGGCCCCTTCTTTCATCCTTACCAGGAGGTTTGGACTTCTTTCCCAATGAACCATCCTGAGGGTACCACACCACAAAATTCAGAAATTATTATAATTTATGTTAATACTTTGAAAAGATGTGTTGTGATAACAATTGTAACATTTGTGTCTTTCATGGAGTTGAATATTGTATCTTTCGCATAGGTGCCATTTCCAATGGGAATTCAACTTCACTCTGAATTCTAAAGGATGCTTATTCCTGGGGCTGCTATTGCACCAGCAATAACCTATTTTTCTTTGTTTGGATAAAATTAGAATGCAAAGATATAAATATAGCCTTGAACCCAACTACCATATGTCTTCAGGCAAGGCCAGTCCTCTAGGTTTTTTTTCCAATAATAGGAGTTTAACAGTACGCTATCTCTGAACTCAGATGCTCTTATGACAGGTGTAGCCAACATAACACCTGTGGGAATCAGTATGCTTGCAGACACCTCTCTTGATGATCCCTCAACTGTTTTCTTCAGGTGACATTTTTTTCTTTTTAAAGTTTCTTTTAATATATGTAAAAAAAAGAAAAGCTGACATATTGCAAAACAAAACACCATCCGCAATTCTTGCATCCTGAGATCCACTGATAGTGATTTTTTTTAGAAAATACAGTTGGAGTAAGGCGGCAAGCCAGTGCTTTATTCTGAAGCACAGTAACCTGTTAAGGTTCATACTGTCTTCTAATAATTTCTGTCTTAAATGCCATGGTCTTCTCTGACATGGAGGAGTCTGAAGCTGAGGGCTCGTCTCCAACAAGTGACCAGCTTTAGAAATCAAATAAGCAGTCAACTACTAGAGGCTGACTTAGCCCACAGTCAAATGGAGCAGGTGGAGAAAAAGTCAGGAATAAATAGCCCAAGAACACATTGTAAAGGCTGAACAGTGGAGGTGCCCCTCAAGAAGCAAAGATCCACACCTTAATTGAGCTACACTTGCAGATGCCTGATATTAGGTACTAGCTGTTGTCCTCTTTGTTGGAAACAAGCCCTTATGAAGCAAGCTTTCATCACTGTTTGCATCTAGAACCTTGACTCTTCAAACCTAGTCTGGTTTACTAACCTCCTTGGCAATGGGATTTCTGGATTGGATTATCCAGAATTATACTGGATTATACTTAACCATGTTCTGTTTTGACTTTGGACAGAATTCTTTCAGGCAAGATATAATAAGTGTTGCTGGAGCATGTGGGTGTTTGCACCCATCCACCTTTTCTGTTGTGTGTACAATTGCTTACTGCTCCCTGGTAAACTTGTAAATCAATTTGGTATAGACTTGTTCAGTCTGAAACATAACAATCACTATGACGTTTCAGATTAATGCCTTTTTTTAGCAGATAGATATTCCTCCACTGTCTCAAAGGAATACTTTTGGCCTCAACTAATTTGGCCTAATATTTTGAATTCCACATTTTCCCAAGCTGGGAAAAATCTCATAACATTGAAGTTCTAGAAGTTGTCTCTGGTAAAACTTTACCCAATCTGGTGAAGCATGTTATGTGAGTAGATTATATAGCCTTTGTTTTCCAATAACCAGAATCCCAAAATTATTTGTCCCCTAATCTACAATATGCAACAAACAGGGTAGGCAAGGAGTTTTCAATATGATGAGGATATAAATAGGAATCCTTTATATATATACATATATACATACACATAAAAGCCTATGAAAAAAGAAAAAAGATACATTATGCCTTTTACAGGGAGGATAATTGGGAAGTGGGTGTGGCCCACTGATGACGCCTTAAGAGGTAGAAATAGCTATCTGGGTCTCCCAGGAAGCAACACAGAGTTGCAGTTTGTCAGCAGAAAAAGGGCCCAAGAACTTGTGAATGAGATTTCACAGAACCTAGGGCTGAAGAACAACTAAGTTTACATAGGTAATATCTCAGGGGATGCCACAAAGAAGAGGGGGTCAACCTATTTTCCAAAGTACCAGAAGGCAGGACAAGAAACAATGGATGGATACTAATCAGTGAAAGAAGCAACCTAGAACTAAGGAGAAGTTTCTTAACAGTAAGAACAAATAACCAGTGGAACGGGTTCAGAAGTTGAAGGCTTTTAGAAGAGGCTGGGCAGCCACGTATCTGGAACAGTATAGGGCAGTGGTGGCAAACCTTTTACTTACCAAATGCCGAACAGGAACGCGCTTCGTGCCCTGCGTGCGCTCACGTGCCATTCGTGGTAACACGTGGCTCCTCCCCACATGCTGCGTGCACAACTGGACCATCTGTGCATGCGCAAGCTTTCACGCATGTGCACTAGCTCATGCTGCATGTGCAATCTCACCATATGCGCATGCGCACAGCTTTTGCATGCACAATGCACGCATGCAAACTCTGCGCATGCACAATCTCAAGCGCATGCGCAAACACGCACACATGCGCAGGAGAGCTCCGAAGACCAGCTGGGTCCCCTGAATTGTGTGCATGTGCACCAGAGGCCTGAACACCAGCTGGGGCGCACGCGCATGCACAGTTTCAGGCAAGCTTGCTGATGGCTCGCATGCCCGGGATAAAGGCTCTGCATGCCACTTCCGGCACGCGTGCCATAGGTTCGCCAGCAGGGGTATAGGGTCTCCTGCTTAAGCAGGGGGTTAGACTAGAAGATCTCCAAGTCCCTTCCAACTTTGTTCTGTTATGCAAGCCTACACATTAAAAGGTGGGGAGCAGAGTTTTTATGTCTTTAACTGTGGCCACTTTCTTGACTTTTTGACTCAACGTGAAGACATCTCTATAGGCTTAATATTCATGCTGATCTTCACATTTCCCAACATCTAAGCAATAAGGGAATCATACATTGTCAAAAAGATAACGTACCATCCCTTACTTAAAATATGGAAGGACAACTGGGGTCAGTAAGGATCAGTGGTTTGTTTCTACTGGTTCGCCCTGGTTCCCGCAAACTGGTAGCAGTGGCGGTGGGAGGCTCCGCCCACTCGCCCGGATGTCATCACAGTTGGTCTGCACATGCACAGAAGGTTCTGCACATGCGCAGAAGCGCTGCATGCACGCACAGTTACAGTTACTTCACAGGTAGTGAAGGTAAGTTGAACCCACCACTGGTAAGGATGTTGTTGTTACCCTGGGACAATCATTTCCTGTTTTTCAGGATTTCAGAACTACAATGTAGATGCCATAATTAAGAAGTAGCAAATTTGGGGGTTTTATTATTATATACATTAACTAAGCATTGCACATCTGCTCTTCAGTATAGGCCTTGTTAATTGGGTGACATACTTTTTTTATTTGAAATCAAGGGCCATTTGGCTATATTTGAAGGTGAAGAGGCCACAACACTTCAGGGAGAGTTTTCAATTTCATGTCACAGCAACAAACCTATCCAGCTTCAGCTTCCAAGAGGGTTTTTAATAACATGCCACAGCTGATGTCAATATGACATGAAATGATAATTGGTTCCAAATCAGTTCATTTTTATTTCTTTCTCATTTTTCACAGTATTTTGGCTTGGCTTGGCTTGGCTTGGCTTGACCTGACAGACTGCCACTACAGCAGCTCATCCTGAGTAGTTCACATTGATTTGAAAACCTGAACCTTTTCTGCTGTCCCCCAAAAGCTGACATTTTCAAGGGAGAGAACAGGAAATTCTCATTTTAACTGGAATAAAAAGCTCCCATTTTATAAAATGTCTTCTGGTTCAAGATCAACTGACTTTTTTAAAAAAAGGATAAAAGTATAATACTAAAATCTGCACTTAGGATCAAACCTCATTTCAATACCAGTCAAAGGCATTTTGCAGAAAAGCATAAAAATGCCACTTCTTTCCTTTTTCCCCTTTTTACATACAGTTCATACTTGTGAATTTGTGAATACAGAAGAAAACTAGATTGGCAAATTAACATAACTTCAACTTTTGCAGTGAAAGTCTAGCTTCTGGTTTCAGTAGCTGTCTTTTTTGCTAAAGAAAATATAGAATTAATTCATAGTATGGTATTCTTAAAGGAGGTCGGATATCTAGTAATTGTCTTTCCTAATCCAACTCAAGATTACCTTTATTTGATGACCTGTTCAATCCTTTCATTCCTTCTGGGCATCATTTCTCACTGACTTTGTCAGCTACCATGCTATTTCTTTTGAGTATGATTTTTACCAAGGGTCCTACCTTTATCAACTGATGATGTCAGTCTTTAAAATATTCAAGAACTGAATTCTGCAAAGCAATTTCTTCTGTAAAATAGCCTGCACATAATTTCATTGGTAGAAAAGATCCCTTAGAAGGATCAAAATAGATTTTTCCTAAGTAACACCCCCAAATGTTATTAAGTAACACCCCCAAGATCATAAACTTCCTAACAAACAGGAAGCAGCAGGTGAAGCTAAGCAGAATCACATCAGATACCTGTACAATTAGCACAGGGGCCCCCCAAGGCTGTGTGCTCTCCCCACTTCTCTTCTCTCTGTGTACCAATGACTGCATCTCAAACGATCCATCTGTTAAACTACTGAAGTTTGCAGATGACACAACAGTGATCGGTCTCATTCGAGACAATGATGAATCTGCATACAGATGGAAGGTTGAACAATTAGCCTTGTGGTGTGACCAGAATAATCTGGAACTGAACACACTAAAAAATGTAGAAATGGTGGTGGACTTTAGGAGAAACCCTTCCATACTTCCACCTCTCACAATACTAGACAACACAGTATCAACAGTAGAGACCTTCAAATAGATTCTACCATATTGCAAGATCTAAAATGGACAGCTAACATCAAAAATGTCATTAAAAAAGCATAACAAAGAATGTTTTTTCTGCGCCAACTCAGAAAGCTCAAACTGCCCAAGGAGCTGCTGATCCAGTTCTACAGAGGAATTATTGAGTCTGTCATCTGCACCTCTATAACTGTCTGGTTTGGCTCTGCAACCCAACAAGACAGACACAGACTTCAGAGGATAATTAGAATTGCAGAAAAAACAATTGCTACCAACCTGCCTTCCATTGAGGATTCCATTGCATTAGTCAAAAAGAGGGCTGTGAAAATATTTACAGACTCCTCGCATCCTGGACATAAATTGTTTCAACTCCTACCCTCAAAACGACACTATAGAGCATTGCACACTAGAACAACTAGACACAAGAACAGTTTTTTCCTGAACGCCATCACTCTGCTAAACAAATAATTCCCTCAACACTGTCAAACTATTTACTAAGTCTGCACTACTATTAATCTTCTCATCGTTCCCACCATCCATCTCCTCCCACTTATGACTGTATGACTGTAACTTTGTTGCTTATATCCTAATGATTTATATTGATATTGTTCCTGATTGCTTATTTGTACCCTATGACTATCAGTAAATGTTGTACCTTATGATTCTTGATGAACGCATCTTTTCTTTTATATACACCGAGAGCGTATGCACCAAGACAAATTCCTTGTGTGTCCAATCACACAAGGCCAATAAAAAATTCTATTCTATTCTATTCTAAAAGTGTTTTTCATTGAAACACAGTACAGGTAGTCTTTGACCTATGACCACAATTAAGCCCAAATTTTCTGTTGCTAAGTGAGACATTTGTTAAGTGAGTTTTGCCTCATTTTACAACCTTTCTTGTCACAGTTGTTAAGTGAATCATGAAGTTGTTAATGTGGCTTCCCCATTGATCTTGTTTGTCAGCAGGTTGTAAAAGGTAATAACATGACCCCAGGATGCTGCAACCATCATAAATAGGAGTCAGTGGCTGCCTCGGCTCTCTGGAATCAGCTACCTCCTGAGGCCTGGACCGCTCCCACCCTACTGGCCTTCTGGAAAATGGCTTTTCTGGCAGGCTTGAGGCCATTGATCTCGCCACTGCGATCTTGCAAGATCCGGCCATGAGCAGTGTGTATAGGGTTTTTTTAAAACATTTTTTTATTGTATATTGTTCACATTGTTCTTGTTGTAAGCTGCCCAGAGTCCTCGGAGAGTTGGGTGGCATAGAAATATGAATAATTAATAAATAAAATAAATTTATTTATTAATAAATAAATAAATAAATAAATAAATAAATAATAGTTGCCAAATGTCTGAATTTTGATCACATGACCATGGGGATGCTGCAACGGCCTTTTCACACAAAAGTGTGAAAAATGGTTATCAGTCACTTTTTTCAGTGCCTTTATAACTTCAATTCAGTTCACTACATGAACTGTTGTAAGTCAAGGACTATCTGCATTAGGAAGGTATGAGCTTGGGGTAGAAATGTGGTAAAATTGCTATTGCAATTGTATCTGGTCTTGCACTCCCGCAGGTCTTCCCTCTGCTTGGAAAGCCTATGCTCGTAGAAGTGAGGTGCTTCTGCTGAGCCTCCTTCTCGGTCAGATCCAATTTGAACTGAGCTATTTTGCCAACTCTTTCTCGTGGTGGCTGCTTAGCTCCAACAACTGCTTCCTGTTGGGGCCCTAAGGAACCTGGGCGGGGAGGCAAGGAGTTGGCCACGCCCACCCAGTCACATGACCATCTAGCCACGCCCACCCAGCTGGTCGTTAGGCAGATCATATTAGTGGTCCACGAGATTTAAAATTATGAATTTAGTGGTCCCTGAGGTCCAAAAGGTTGGAGACCCCTGCTTTACAACACTCTACGGGTGGTTTACAATGGAGGTATTATTTGCATATTGCCCCAAAAAATCTGGGTCTGGCTTTCCAGCTGACAAGCCCAACATCTGTTATTGCTATTGCTATCTTAACCGTCTGTTAGGGCCCAGCCAAATATAGATTGCTGCTAAAGACAAAGCAGCAAATAACATTATTTACCCATTTGAGAGAAGGTATGTGTTACTCAAAATGTCTGCATACTTTAGTAAGTGAGGCAGAAAATCTCAGAAGGATCTCTCCCAATCCTAATAACAAGGGGTTGTTATTGTTAACAAACATGGGTTTGTATAAATGCAATAACATGTTGAATAATTAACAATTTACTGAATGTCATGATACCCAAATCTCTAACTGAGGTGGAGCCATCTCTTCCAGCCCTCTGGAACGACCTACCCCCTGAGTTACGCACGATATCAGACCTCCGGACTTTTCGTCAGGCCCTAAAAACACTCTTATTCCATCTAGCTGGGCTGGCTTGATCCCGTCCTCTCAGTTTTAATTGATTCGGTTTTAATTTGGGTTGTTTTAAATTATTTGGGCCAAAATTATTTAATTGTTTTTAAATTGTTTTTTAAATTTTGTATACAATGTTTTATTTTGGCTGTGCACCGCCCTGAGTCCTGCGGGAGAAGGGCGGTATAGAAATAAAATAAAATAAAATAAAATAAATAAATAAACTCCACACTCCTACTGTGAGTTGTTTCTCAAGTGGGAGGCCATAGAAAGTGAAAGATTGAGACAACAAATAAACTGTTACCTATGCATTTCTAGAGACAATTCATCAACATATCCATTTTTACCAACACAGCAACAATATAATATATTCAACTGAGTGAAAATATGCACACTGATCAGTTTGACTGCTCATCTGTAGTCAACCTATTTCACTTCTGTCCAGAATCCACTGATTTATATGCTGTGGTTTCTTACAGGGATTAGGGATTTCAGATTACAAGAAAAATCCATTTCTTGCTTGGACTTCCTCAACCCCTACCAGATCTTACAAGTAAGTAAGTCACAGACTGTGTTTGCTTGTTTGTTGCAGTGTTTATTATCTCACACTCCAGTTGCAAAGATTCTTGAAGCAGCTAGCAATCATAGAGATAATGAAAACAACATTCTTAGGACTAATTCTGTCAACTTGGCAGAATATTTATAAAATAAGTAGAAATCATTAACTTCAAAAACGCTGCAGAATTAGAATGCCTGAGAAAAACAAATTATCTTGAGCTTCCTTGAAGAGAAAACTTCTTAATCAAACTATGATTTTTATAAAATAACGAACTGCGAAAACTTTATCCCCTGAGGTCAAATCATCAGCTCTGAAGAGCCTTAGATAATTGTTGCGATAGGATTTCCTCAACTTCATCAAATTGCATGGAAACAGTAATCCAAGCCAGGAAGTTCATAACTTCAGGGTCTATCAGTGACTTAAATTAACTTTTTAAAATACAAGTTATGCTTTCTTTATTTCTTTTCTTTTTCTTTTCTTTTATTTATTTATTTATTAAATTTCTTTGGTAAAAAAAACAGAATGCAGTGAAGTGACTCCAAAGCTCCTGCCACAAATATCTTCCCTATCAGCTGTTAAAACTGAGGAATTTGAAGAAGGCACTCTGAATATGATGGAAAAGCTTGGCAAGATAAAGGTAAGATAAGAAAGTCCTCCAGATATCTTTATCCCAAAGTATTTAGGGCTGTAAAAGGAAATACCAGCCTTTGTTTTTGTAAAAAAAAAAAAAAAAAAAGGAGGGGGGGGCAATTGTTCCAGTCAATCCCACTCAGTTTATTGGTTTTGCAACAATTGAAATTTCCCAATACAGGTAGTTCTCAAGTATTATGACCACAATAGAGCCCAAAATTTATGTTGCTAACTGAAACATTTGTTAAGTGAATTTTGCCCCATTTTACAACCTTTCAAGCCACAGTTGCTAAGTGAATCACTGCAGTTGTTAAATTAGTATCCCGATTGTTAAATGAAACTGGCTTCTCTATTGACTTTGTTTGTCAGAGGTGATCACATGATCCTGGTACACAGCAAAGGTCATAAATAGGAACCAGTTGCCAAACATCTGAATTTTTGTCACATAAGGGATGCTGCAAAGCTTGTAACTGTGAAAATTGGTCATAAGTCCCTTTTTCCACTGCCGTTGTAACCTTGAACAGTCACTAAATGAACTGTTGTAAATTGAGGACTATCTGTATTCTTTAAAGAGGCACTTTTTAATCCTGTTTTGGACAATAGCAATAGCTTGAACTTATATACCACTTTACAGTGCTTTACAGCCCTCTCTAAGCAGTTTATAGAGTCAGTGTATTGACCCCAACAATCTGAGTCCTCGTTTTATCGACTTCGGAAGGATGGAAGGCTGAGTCAACCTTGAGCCTGGTGAGATTCGAATTGCCAAATTGCAGGCAGCCGGCAGCCAGCAGAAATATCCTGCTTAGAACTGCATTCTAACCACTGTGCCACCGCAGCTCATAGCTCGATGGGCAGTGAGATTCCATTTGCCTAGGTTTGATAGACGGGAAACGGGGAATTTAAAGCATGTTAACATTGTTACAGAATTTACCCTACCATTTTATTTATTTATTTATTTATTTATTTATTTATTTATTTATTTATTTATTTATTTATTTGTTTATTTATTTGTTTGTTTATTTATTTATTTATTTATTATTAGTTTGTTTGTTTGTTTATTTTATTTTATTTTATTTTATTATTTTATTTTATTTTATTTTATTTTATTTTATTTTATTTTATTTTATTATTTTATTTTATTTTATTTTATTTTATTTTATTTTATTTTATTTTATTTTATTTTATTTTATTTCTATACTGCCCTTCTCCCGAAGGACTCAGGGCGGTGTACAGCCTGATTAAAAGCACAAAGACAGACAAAATTTAAAAATAGTTAAAATTATTAAATAATTGGCTCAATTATAAAACCCCCAAATTTAAAATCCCACATTTAAAACCAATTAAAGAGCCTTGATAGTACAGTGGTCTATGCACCCTGTTATTAACACAGCTGCCTGCAATTTACTTCTGGTTCGAATCTCTCCAAGGCTCAAGGTTGAGTCAGCCGTCCATCCTTTCTAAGGTAGGTGAAATGAGGACCCAGTTTGTGGGGACAATAAGCTGACTTTGTATAAATATACAAAAGCATGAAGGCTATTGCTTAACGCATTGTAAGCCGCCCTGAGTCTCTGGAGAAGGGCGGCATATAAATCAAATAAAAATTTTTTTAAAAAAAATTAAAATCTTTACATTGATAGCCCAGCCTGGTGGAACAACAAGGTTTTGAGAGCACAGCGAAATACACGGAGATCGGAGATCTTACGCATTTCTGGGGGCAGTTCATTCCAAAGGGCAGGGGCTCCCACAGAGAAGGCCCTCCCCGTGGGTGTCGCCAGCTGACATAATTTGGCCGATGGCACCCTGAGAAGACCCACTCTGTGGGAGCGGACTGGCCGGTGGGAGGCTACTGGTGGCAGAAGACGGTCTCGAAGGTACCCAGGTCCAATGCCATGGAGCGCTTTAAAGGTGGTAATCAGCACCTTGAATCGCATCCGGAAGACCACTGGGAGCCAGTGCAGCTCGCGCAGGAGGGGTGTCACGTGGGCACAACAAGTTGCACCCATAACCAGCCGCCCGGCCACATTCTGGACCAGTTGGAGCTCCCGGTGCTTTTCAAGGGAAGCCCCATGTAGAGAGCATTACAGTAGTCCAGTCGGGAGGTGACAAGGGCGTGAGTGACCATGCGCAAGGTGTCGTGATCCAGAAAGGGCTGCAACTGGCGAATCAGGCGAACCTGATAAAAAGCCCCCCTGGCCACGGCTGTGTATCCTCCCTTTGAATGGCAAGAAACTCTGTCCAAATTTCAGGACCAGAGGTGGGTTTCAGCAGGTTCTGACCAGTTCTGGAGAACAGGAAGTAAAAATTCTGACTAGCCCCGCCCCCATCTATTCCCTGCCTCCCAAGTCCCAGCTGATTGGGAGGAAATGGGTTTTTTGCAGTAACCTTCCCCTGGATTGGAGAGGGAATGGAGATTTTACAGTATCTTTCCCCTGGAGTGGGGTGGGAATGGAGATTTTACAGTATCCTTCCCCTGACGTGCCCACCAAGCCATGCCACGCTTACTAAACCACACCCACAGAACCGGTAGTAAAAAAGTTTGAAACCCACCACTGTTCAGGACATGTTGTCAGAAAAGGGTCCAATGGCAAAGGAAGATGAGGTTGAAGCCACACAGGGCTGTCCATTCAGAATCAGATTCAAAATGGCAGGACTGATTGGCTGATGACAGACCAGTCTCTTTATTTAGCTCTGGACAGCTCTGGACAGCTTACAACAATCAAGGAGAGCCAAATAAAAAAAAAAACAAACAGATCTACAATCTTAATTTTCTTTTTTTTATTTTAACTCGGAACACCCTTAGAGCCACATCCAACCACTATAGGATCGGATTGCCCATCTCCTCTGTAAAAGGAGCCCCTTCTATGATATATTAATGCACTCCCCACACAGTAATATATTACCGAGCACATGAAATAAATTACCAAACATATGTAAACTCAACCCAAGCTATCTCTGCTACATAAATGAATGCAAATGCAGAGGGCTTTAATAGGTTGCACATCAGTTTCTGATTGAAGGAATATGACAATTTATTCCATTAAAGAAAAAAACCAGACACTCTCAAATTTATCTTGCTCAGTATAAGGATGCCTGCATTAGTTGTGCATTATTTGATTTCCTCTTATATTTATTGTAATCTCGCCATATGTATCATTCTGTTTAACGTAAGTAGACGTGATTTACAGCACTTCTCCTGGCAGTTCGTTTTGGTGTAAAATAAGCCAAGTGCTATGTAAAAATCATCCGTTCAGGAATGCAAACATGTTTTCAAGTGATTTATTCTTGGTTTTGTTTTGTTTTTATATACAGGCATTGGTGGCCTACAAGCTTGCATGTTTGTGTGTACTGAAGCTGAACTGCTAGAAATCCTTGGAGGCTTCTGGCTGTTCCTGCCTGCCCTTCCCCTCTGATCTAACTTTAGACATAACAACAAATGAAAAAAGGCTTGTCCGTAATTGTACTTATTTTCCTCTCCTTTTTCTTGGCACAATCCTGATTTATCATTATTTCCTCCCCCTCTTGTTTTCCCAGCAAACGTCGGTCAAGACTCCCTAATGATAACAAAGGCTTGCTGCCAGTTGCAACAGTACCTGTTGTAATCACTGGAATTCAGGCTTTTCAATTTTCACTGTTTGCCTTGGATCAGGTAGCTGTGAGCTAATGGAACAGAAGGTCACCAGATGAAGGGCTGATAGGAGAGAGGGACTATTCTACTTAACATGCATGGAGGATTATGCTTTTCAGGCGTCCTAGAGCTAATCTTTCAAGTTGTCCTTTTTTGACTTTCTCAGTTTAATCAGCTTAATCTCGCCTTCCTTTTTTTTTTCTTTCTGATTACAAAGATTTTCTGTAGAAATCTTACCTTCACAATAAAGACCGTATGGCAATTTATTTTCATATTGATCCTAAATTCACTTTCCCTTTATGGGTAGGGTAGTGAAATGGGAGGAAAGAGGAAATAATGAGAAAAGATACGAGTCCTCCCGTAGCACGGCTCCTTTGACACAAGACAGGGTATTTTAAAGCCTAATCACAACATGGGTCAGTGTGTGTGTGTGTATGTTACACAGACTAGGGGAGAGTAGAGCACACCTTTCCAGTAACAGTGCCCCATAACTGCTTATCCCTGGTGGTTTCTGCCCATCCCTCTAGGTCTGGCAGAATGGGCATGCTCCAAGTTCTCTTGGTGAAGTAGTGGTGCCATCTCCAACATTGCCTGATGGAATAGCTTCTCTCTCCCCTTCCCACAGATTTGAGTGACATCAGTCCTGTTGGCCTTCTGAAAAGCTGCAAATACCAAACTTCCCCTTCTCCCCAATGTTTTTATAATAGCCCCAACTTGGATTTTTTATTTGATGTGCGTATTCTGTTGCATCGTTTGTTCCCTGCTCAGATCTCCATTAGTGGATGGGCAGTTATATAAATGTGCAAACTAAATAAATACATTTAAAGTCCCCTCATACCATCTACTACACCTCAATGTGTTTGTTAACAGTTGCTGCATGTCTAATGTCAATGTGATTTTTAGGTCCGGCATTAATGGACTGAAAAGCAGTATTACCACTTGCATTGTCAACAAGGTCACTCACAATATGCCGCTCTGTCCCCAGAGCAATTAAATGGAGGTTGTTTTAAAACCTAGCTGTAGATGGGAGAGAGAATTTTTCAGGATGAGTCATGGCCTTAAAGAGGGAACCAGCAGCAAAAAGGTGAAGTCTCTCATTAGCAGCAAAAAGGTGAAGCCTCCAAGTTCTGCTCAACTCTTGATGACTACCAGACATATCCCTATAGTTTTCTTGACAGCAGAACAGATACAGTTTGCCCCTGGTTGTTTTTCCAATTATCTTCATGGTGGTCTCTCATCCATTCTAACCAGGTTTGGCCTGGCTTAACTTTTTCAAGGTCAGCATAAATAGACTAGGTGCAGCTGTTATCCATTACTAGTTACCTCTAGAAACTATTTTAAGAATGGGAAGATTGTGATCAGATGATCCATGTTCTTGTTGACCAGTTGCTAATTGTTTCTGGGCAGATTTAGGACTCCTTTCTTCTTTTAGCTTCTTACATAGTATTTAAACCCTTAAGGACTGCCTAGATTTGGAGGTATCTCTTGAAGGAGAGAATTCTTGCAAATACTGGGCTGTGGTTTAATAGCTCTTAAAGAAAAAAATGTTGGAAGAAATGTCCATCTGGGTTCAGTTTCAAGTGGGGAGAAGGACACTGGGAACATGGAGGCTGTTTGGAAAGATGTTTTAATGGTGGAGAGAGAGAGAGAGAGAGAGAGAGAGAGAGAGAGAGAGAGAGAGAGAGAGAGAGAGAGAGAGAGAGAGAGAGAGAGAGAGAGAGACTTTCTCTTGGGCCCCACCTTGGAGCTTCCTGTTTCTGTGTAAGGGCACATATTCTGATTGGTTGAATCTTGCTAACTTTCTACTGTAGCAGTCAAAGTAGCTCAAGCTGGCAGATATTTTAGATACAACCCTGTGTGTATATCCTAAGTGTGCGGGCGGGTGTGAGAGACAGTTGGGTGGGCAGAAAGAGAGGATGGAACAAGTTATTAAGAAAAAAAAACCAACCTCTGGCTCTTGTTCGATAATATATTTATGACTATAAAAGTAGAATGTTTTAAATTCTTCCCTAAGTTTTTAGTTCATTGGTTACTTTTCCTATTTGTAGTTCTGGCATAATGTTTTAATTTGCAATTTCATTTGAGCAATGGGATTTTGGGTTTTTTTAGGTTGAACTGATATATGCAACATATGGAAAACTACATCACTTGGAACTCCTATTTTTACACAACTACTGCTAGTACAGGAGCTTTTGTCCTTCTTTGCAGCTGAATACATTATTTTTAGCAAAGGTAACTGTATTTAAAAAAAATGTGACAACATGTTGCTGGCATGCTGCTATGTCTTGCAGGCTGTTACTTGAAATATGTCAAAAGAATAGAACAATATGCAATACTTTGCTACTGTGTTCTGGGAGTTTGTACCCCAAAAATGGCTAGCTTTATAGATGTGGGCAGACATTTTTCCAAAAAAAAAAAAAATGCCTCCAGTAATGGTGTCAATTGCCCAGGGACATTTGAAACATCCATTTGTGTGTGTTCTAAACAATAATGATTAAGGTTTTCCTTACTTTATATAAGATTAGTCAAATAATATTTATATAAGATTATGTAATCTTTATATAAGATTAGTCAAATAATATTGCAGCTTGTTGCTTGGCTAAAGAGAACAGGCCAGCTATGGGTTCAGTCCATATTTCCCTCTTTGGAAGAAGGAATTTCACCCAGAAATAGAGGGTTCAAATGAAAGAACCAAAAAATTGCCTCATTTGCTCATTCTTTATGTCACCACTGCTGCCATGGTAGTGGGAAAGCAGCCATAGACATTTTCTGTTGTGGCCCGCCAGCGGCCTGCATGGATTGTTGCTGATCCCAACAATGAGGAGGCTGGTGTGGTGCTGTACCAGCAGTCTGTGCAGCCGGCGCTCGAGTCAGATAGTGAGGAGGTTGAAGAGGATGTGGTGCCAGAGGCAGAGATTCAGTCAGGGTCTTCAGAACCTCCAGAGGCTCCTTTAAGTGCAGAGGATGAAGAGGAGGAGCCTCTTCTCAATGCACGGGCACGCAGAGCTGCCAAAAGGCAGGAGTGGTTCCTCAGGAGGAGGTCTCCTCGAGAGTAAGGCTTGGGGCTAATTGGCCACTCCCTTAGCCTATTTAAAAAAGAACGCAGCTTGCAATAAACTGCAGGAAACAACTTTAGTTCGCTATTCATTGCGTTGGGATTCTCTGCAACCTTGCTTCTGGGCTTTTTGCCAACTCCAGTAAGACTCTGACTATCTTATCTGTGGAACTCTGGCAGGCTGTTAAGAATGCTTATTAACAGCTGGCATTTCCTAAAACTGCATTATTTGAGTAAACTGAGTTTCGTTCAGACTTTGTGTGTGCTGTGTTCTTTGGGATCTGTAGCTGGGGCAGAACATTTCCTGTTTTGGTCAAAACAATGAAAGCCCCCTAGTCCAGGCTCAGCTTTTCATGTGTATGTGTGACACCATAAAGCAGTCTAAAAGATATGGGGATTGTCTATGGAGATTCTCAGTCATCCGGGTCATGGTTGTCCCAAAGGTGCTTTTTCAAGAGGCAACTGGATTTTCCAGTTTTTCTTTGAAGACATTTCACTTCTCATCCCAGAAGCTTCTTCAGCTCTGAGAGTGAAACTTCAGAGCTTCAGAGTCTTCAAAGAAAAACCAGACAGTCCAGTTGCCTCTTGAAAAAGCACCTTTGGGATATGGGGATTGGATCACAATGCTACTTTCATCCACCTGTCCTCTTCCCTCATCCAGTGATCCATCCAGGATTAGTTGACCATCCAATTGTAAAGGCATGCATACAAAAAAATCACCTATATAATAACTTTAGGGCAGGGCATCCTGATTGGAAGACATCTCTTCAATAGCAAGAAGCTCTGTATTGTATGAAAACTATGTAATATGGGTAGTGTGCGGTAGTGGGTTTCAATTTCGGCTGCTACTGGTTTCCTTGTGGGTGGGGGGTGCTCACACGCATGCAGAAGCTTCTGCATATGCGCAAAGATGTCCGGGAGGGTGGGCGGAGCCTCCTGCCACCACTGCTACCAGTTCGCCCGATCCGGGGCAAACCAGTAGCAACCCACCACTGGTAGTGGGAATGGAAAAGGAAGTTACATTTCCCTGGTACATCATTCCTAAAATGAGTCAAACTTCTTTGGACCATCACTGAAAGAGCAATGAATAGCAATGTCCAAAATTCAATCTAGATGAGAGGCTTCTGTTTAAAAACAATACAATGGTCATAATAGGAGGTCTGAAGGCACCCATAATGCAAAGAGAAGGCAGTGGCATATTCATTCTTCCGGCCTCCTTTTATTAGTTGCTCTGAGATTTCAGTCAGTCACCAAACCTCAACCTCCCACCCAGTGGTGAAATCCAATTTTTTTTACTACCAGTTCTGTGGGCGTGACTTGGTGGGCGTGGTGTGGCTTGGTGGGCATGGCTTGGTGGGCATGGCAGGAGAAGGATATTGCAAAATCTCCATTCCCACCCCACTCTGGGCCAACCAGATGTGATATTTGCCAGTTCTCCAAACTGCTCAAAATTTCCACTACCGTTCTCCAGAACCTGTCAGAACCTGCTGGATTTCACCCCTACTCCCACCCCATAACTTCTAGAAACTCAAACTTTTTCTCCTTATCATCTTCTTTTTTAACAACTGTTTCAACGATGAATAGCCTGTGAGAACAGCCTTCTTGATTCTAAGTTCCAGGCTTTGGAAACTGAGAAACAGGTCAATGCCTGGCTATTTTACTATGTTAGGGCTAACCAGACCTCAAATAATACAGCAAAGCTTTTAAAGAGAAATTGGATATGGTGATTTGTAAATTATTAGCTAAAATTGGTCTCCTCCACCACTCCCAACACCGCAAATAAACTAGATTACAAATTGCTTGGACTGTAAAATTGCTTGAAAATGAGACAGGCTGAACTTGATTCATACATCAAATTAAGGAGAAAATTACTTAGAATGTCCATTGCAAGACGTGGAGTTGAGAATTGTTATTTCATGTGGTCATGTTTATCTGACTTGAAAATCTATACATATAAAATCCTTCAGTGGTATCTGTTGTCTACACAATTTAGCAAAGCAAGGTACAAATTATATGGGCAACGTTAGCAAACACTCCTTGCTGTTCTAATTATATATTGGGCGAGGTATTAGCTTGTACATTTCAGCATTGCAATCAGGTTGAGTCCTAAGAAAACTCTATGCGAGGGTATGCAATAGTCACAATTATTCCTCCCTTGCCAGACATCAAAACAATAGTTACATTTATTTTTCTTGCAATTATATTATTTTTTGCCTACAAAGAGATCCACAAAAATTCTCAAAAAAGTTGGTTTTTTTAAAAAAATACGACAGCTAAGTAGTTATATAAGTTAACCTGGTTTATGACCAAACAATGAAGCAACAGATACCAGTTGATGATATTCTTACTATCCTAAAATGCCTTGAGGGCAGTGGTGGAGTTCAATTTTTTTTACAGGTGCCATTGCTGACTATTGGGGGTGAATCTTTGCCCCCCACGGAGAGGGCTCGCAATCTGGGTGTCCTCCTGGACGCGCGGCTGTCTTTAGAAGAGCATATGACGGCCGTGGCCAGGGGGGCCTTTTATCAGGTTCGCCTGATTCGCCAGTTGCAGCCCTTTCTGGATCGGGACGCCCTGCGCACGGTCACTCATGCCCTTGTTACTTCCCGGTTGGACTATTGTAATGCTCTCTACATGGGGCTCCCCTTGAAGAGCACTCAGAGGCTCCAACTGGTCCAGAATGTGGCTGCGTGGGTGGTTATGGGCGCAACCCGTTGTGCCCATGTGACACCCCTCCTGCGCGAGCTGCACTGGCTCCCAGTGGTCTTCCGGGTGCAATTCAAGGTGTTGGTTACCACCTTTAAAGCGCTCCATGGCATAGGACCCGGGTACCTCCGAGACCGTCTTCTGCCACCAATAACCTCCCACCGACCAGTTCGCTCCCACAGAGAGGGTCTCCTCCGGGTGCCATCGGCCAAGTTATGTCGGCTGGCAACACCCAGGGGGAGGGCCTTCTCTGTGGGAGCCCCTGCCCTGTGGAATGAACTGCCCCCGGAAATTCGTAAGATCTCTGACCTCCGGGTGTTTCACTGCGCACTGAAGACCCTGTTGTTCCGCCAGGCCGGACTATCAACATAATAGTTTTAAATTGGGGTATTTAAATTTTTTGGGGCTTTAAATCTGAGCCAATGTATTTAATTATTTTAAATTTTATATTGCTGTTTTGTCTGTGTTTTTAAATAGGCTGTACACTGCCCTGAGTCCTTCGGGAGAAGGGCAGTATAGAAATAAAATTATTATTATTATTATTATTATTATTATTATTATTATTATTATTATTAATTACTACTACTACTACTACTATTGGTTCTGTGGGTGTGGCTTGGTGGGCGTGGCAGGGGAAGGATACTGCAAAATCTCCATTCCCACCCCAATCCAGGGGAAGGATACAGCAAAATCCCCATTCCTTCCCCACTCCTGGTGGAAGGATATTGCAAAATCTCCATTCCCACTCCACTCTGGGGCCAGCCAGAGGTGGTATTTGCTGGTTCTCCGAACTACTCAAAATTTCCGCTACCGGTTTTCCAGAACCTGTCAGAACCTGCTGAGGGCCTTGATCACAGAAAGTATCCACAAATCAGGGAAGCACGTTTAGGATCCGCATATCTCTACCTATCTGCTAATATGCAAAGGTCCAGGAGAAAGGATATACAGTATATCTTAGTACAGCTGTACCCAATCTTTTTGGCACAGGGACGGGTTTTGTAGAAGACAATTTTTCCATGGACCGGGGTGGGAAGGGATGATTTCTCACACAACCTAGATCCTGTGTACACTCAAAAGAAGCTCCGCTTGCTCAGTTGCACAGAGCAGTTCCTAACAAGCCATGAATCGGTACCAGTCTGTGGAGTCGGGGACCCCTGTCTTAAGTACTTAAATGACCATAGAGATGACTCCGACAATCTTCCTTGCAGGATGCTTTCAAATAGTTTCAGTTTCAACATCCAGTCTCTATTTAATCTTTTTCAAATGACATTTCAAACCAGATACTTGCTAATATCTTCTACTTCTAACATGCCTATAAAAGCAGCATTATTACAAGCTGCCATTCAGTTGTCCACCTTCAAATCTTTCCTTAAATTAAAAATATCTCATTAAATAGCTTCTCATATGGTAAAAATCTGAGTGTAACATTGTGATTTGACCTTTTATTTTTATAGTAAATGTTTTATTAAATTAAGCATAATGAATACCGGTATATTTGCCAGTATATTTATATATATTTGCCCTTTAATAATATTTGTAGGCAAGTTCACACTTTTTCTCCCCTTTAGCAGAACTGGTTCTCCGTGAATGTTTGCTCACAAGGATCTAACCAACCAAAATACCTAGGATAAAAGTAGCACATAGTTTCAGCCTAAAACATTCCTATTTCACCTATGGAAAGAAGTGTCTGTGTTAACAGTGGGATGATGAAAATATGTATGGTTATTTGAAATTTAGGGAATTATCAAATTGACAACCCACATTTTTGAGCCATTTCATTTCAAAATTGGTTATTTGGTTTCAACCAGTCACATTTTGTGAAATGGGGAGGTGTATAAATTTGCTAGATAAATAAAAATAAAGTGCATTTTAAGAGAAAAGCTAAACTACTTTAGAACAAATATGATAGAAGCAGATATGGTAGAATCAGAGCAGATGTTACTTTGGCTTTCGTGAAAGCTCTGACTCTGCTTTTGAATCCTGAGAAACTCAAAAATGCTGCCACCATGTTTATGTATATGGTGATATAATGTCTTTGTATGTATTTGTATTTGTGCATATGAGTATTCACACAGGAAAATATATGTATACAGTATGGATCTTCCTTTGTCTCTATAATTTTAATGGACAGTTTAATGTACAAAGAAAATATAGGAAGAATTGATATCCTCCAGCATCTCATTGTATTCAAGTGATGTACTGTGAAATACTCCCACAAAGAAAGCAAAATAATTGAAACAGTGTTTTTTTTTTAAACCAGGTCACAACATGCCCTTCCACATAAACCTATTTTAAAACTGAAAATAGTAGGAAAATCCTGTATATGTCTATTGTGAATGCAATTTCTTGAAAAACACCAAATATCCTTTTCTAGGCTGATCCAACTAAATTGCTGCTCTCTGAGTACTATTCTTATTATATTTTAAAGTGAACTGTTTTTCTCTTTCCTCTTAAAAATAAAATAAATTCCTCATACAGATAAGTCCTCATTTAATCACCAATTGTTCAACAACCATTCAGCAACCATTATGCCAATGCTGAACAAGTGGTACTTACAACTATTACTCACAGTTGTACTCATAGTTCAGCATAGATGATGAACAAGTGATACTTACAACTAATACTCTTAGTTTGGATATTTAGCAACCAACCAACAAGCAAATTCTATGGGGAAGCCAGCAGGAAGTAGGAAAATACAATCAAGTGATATCCTTGCTTAATGACCTATGCAGTCTTTCCTTAATGCAACTGGCACTGCTAGAACCACTAGAATTTAAGTAGCATGTTCACATGATGTCATACATGCTGATGGTGCCACTTAGCAATGGAATTTCTTGTCCCAGTTATGGATGTTAAGAGAGGACTACCTCAACTCATATTGAGTTTTACTGAAGGCAATTTCTCATTCAGCTTTGTAAAAAATTATTAAGGGAATATTGATAAGGGGGCATGAGATCCAGTGGTGGGATTCAGCCAGTTCGCACCACTTCGGGAGAACTGGTTGTTAACTTTCTGAGCAGTTTGGTGAACTGGTTGTTGGAAGAAATAATTAGGGCAGAGAACAAGTTGTTAAATTATTTGAATCCCACCAATGATGAGATCTTATAAACAGCGATCTACTTTTTCTCTTCTTCATTTTTTATTTTAATTGTGTGGTCCATGGATGTTATGCTGTATCCCTAAAATTTGTAACAAAACAGGGAAGGAAATATATAGAACTACTAAAGCTAACTTGCCCAGGCTGGTTCCCTCCAGATGCATAACAGTTAAGAAATAATCTTCTTGTTGGAAAATATTGGTTCATTTTCCTACATCCATAAATATTGAGTGACCAAACATGCTTAGTTTAGTCAGCTATACAAAAATTATTTTGTGAACATAAAAATGGGGAAATCCCACATGCATTGTTCTGAACTCATCAGGGGGAAAGACAACTGTAAAATATATGGAATACTGAAATACTGAAAATGACCTTCCCTTTCTTGATAATACTGAAAAAATATAGGCTTGCTGCACTTTTCTACCTGATTACTTAACAGTAGCACGTTGAAAGCATTATACAAAAGTCCACTTGTAATTCTGTTTTGGATGTTATCACCAATTGGGTCAAGTACATGATATATCTCTGTCATTTATGTTGGAGATTGCAAATTCAATGGCACTGACTCTTCAGCACCTCATGCCTCTTGACACAAGGGGGTAGGAGGGCACAGACAGAAAGAGCCTTGATAGTACAGGGGTTTAGTGCACCCTGTTATTAACACAGCTGCCTGCAATTTCTGCTGGTTCAAATCTCTCCAAGGCTCAAGGTTGACTCAGCCTTCCATCCTTTCTAAGGTAGGTGAAATGAGGACCCAGTTTGTGGGGGCAATAAGCTGACTTTGTATAAAATATACAAAAAAGAATGAAGGCTATTGCTTAACGCATTGTAAGCCGCCCTGAGTCTCCGGAGAAGGGCGGCATATAAATCAAATAAAAAAAAATAAAAAAAATAAAATAAAATAAAAAAAAAATAAAAAAAAAAACCAAGAATGGTCTTTGTGTGTTCTCTCTTGTCTTTCCCTCTGTCTGCTCTTTCGAGGGGCCTTTGGTGAGGACAGTTGACTCTCCTTTTTTCCCTTTCTCGTGTTCCCATCTGTATTTGTTTTCTTTGCCATCTTTGTTTCTTTGTTTTGAGTTTGTTGTATTGTCTTGTTTTTAAAACTTTTTAACAAATTGCTTAGAGTCTCTGGGAGATGGAATTATTATTATTATTATTATTATTATTATTATTATTATTATTATTATTATTATTATTATCTTTATTCATTAAATATGAAACTCAGTCAACTGAACATTCAAAAATACATCACAAATACCATTGACTGATGCTAATGGTTGATATGGGTTGCTCCAGCGTCCTAGGTATCAACCAAGTACCTTCTTAAAACGTACGATGTTCCAAGTAGCGCAGTTTTTTGCAGTTCTACTGGTGTTATTGCAGGAAGCTGCAATTTGCTGATGTATCTTATAAAATTCTTGGACATGGTACCAAGTGCCCCGATGACAATGGATATCACTGTTGCATGTTTCATCCATAGCCATGTAGTTTCGATGGCCAGGTCGTGATATTTCATGATTTTTTCCAGTTCTTTTTCTTCAACTCTGGCATCTCCTGGTACCATGATGTCAATAAATTGTACGTTTTGGTTTTCGACAACTGTGATATCTGGTGTGTTGTGTTCAAAGTGACAATCCGTCTGTATTCAAAAGTCCCACAAGATCTTCACCTTCTCATTTTCTATAACTTTTTCCACTTTATGTTCCCATGACTTTTTGGATACAGGTAAGTCGTATTTTTTACATAATGACCAGTGGATTAATTTAGCAACTCGGTCGTGTCTAGCTTTGTAATCAGTTTGTGCAATTTTGCTGCATTCACATATTAAATGTGAAACAGTTTCAACTTTGTTGTTGCAAAGTCAGCAGTTTGGATTGTCGGTGGATTTTTGCATCTTTGCTTTCATGGCATTAGTTTGTAGTGCTTGTTCTTGAGCAGCCAGTATTAAACCTTCCGTTTCTTTCTTGATAGTTCCCATCTGAAGCCATGCCCATGTAAAGTTGTCATCACATTTTCCTTCAATTTTTTTCAAGTGCTGTCCATGCAAAGCTTTGGTTTTCCATCTATTTAACCTGTCATCCAGTTCTTTTTCCTTATATTCTGCCTTTGTTTCTGTTGTTTTTATAATGTTGTTGTTGTTGTTGTTGTTGTTGTTGTTGTTGTTGTTGTTATTATTATTATTATTATTATTATTATTATTATTATTATTATCACAAAATGCTAATCTGAGGTCACTTCTTTCTGCCAGTCTTCTCAGGCATGTTTGTTCAGAACATGGACTTAGACTTTTCTTGGAAGGATATAGCTAGCTTTGCTTACCTTTATAATATATTCCCTTTAAATAAGTCTCCTTTCTGTTGTAGCTACAAAAGCTGTTTCATTCATCATTGTTCAGATGCCTGCTTTCAGGAACACGGTCCTTCCACACCTACACTCAAATTCGGCTTCAACCTTGCAACAATTGAAAGCTCACCAGAAGGGGAATGAGATTTCAAGATGCAAGATAGCATAACCTGCATGCACAAGGTATGAGTATGCATGCCATCTAGAACATGTGAGACCCACTACATTTAAAAGCAGCTTGTAATACAATAACAAATTTCAGTAGAATCAATTTTTACAACTTACCCATTCCTAAACAGCAACCAAAGATGCTAATAGGAGCTGCCCTTTCCATTTTAATTCATGACCATACAGCAAACAGAAGGCTCTTCCAGATTAAGAGGCAGTCCCAAAACACACATGATTTTGTGTCAGCCTCTCTTTGACATCACCCGCTATCACAACCAAAGACTTTCAACTGCAATGAATTTCAATATATTCTTGTGTCAGCAGTACATCTGTGGATGGGGAATTGTCATTTCAAGGGATCAACACTGCAAATGTGTCAATGTATCCCCGTCGTATGCTGGAAGGGGGCTGTCTGTGAACTGGAGGGGACTTTGGACTTGCTTCCCTGCACAGCAACAATTTGGCATGAATAAGTGAAGCATCTCCGATGAAGAACTGTCAGTACACCAGCATTAGTTCCGATGGTAACAGAAGACTGTCATTGCAGCAAGCACAGAAAGACGGAAAAATTGAACCAATTCAATGTTTTATTTTTTGTGTGTATTATTGCATGGAGCAGAGAGGGGCTTGATAAAGCAGTCAGGTATTGGCCAACAAGTAACTAGTGACTGGTTGACAGTTTTGCCTAATCAGTTGTTGAACAGAGTGGGCAAACATTCATTGTTTGGGGTGTAGAAAGTTAGCACCCACCCTCTCCTAGAGGAATAAAATATTCTAGGAAATATTAAAAAGGCAGAATATTATATTTCCCTAAAAGAGAAATATGCTCTTGGAAAGCAGCCCTCACGTTTCTTAATAGCCCCAGCAAGACTGGGCCAACCTATCTACAAGACAAAAGTCTTTCAGCTCCAAGGTTTAAGGATTAAGACATGACCCTCCAGGACATAATAGGATCAATCCATCTAGCAGCTCACCACATGGCACAAACACCTGGGAACATTACATCACCCTCCAAGTTTCAACCAAACTTGGGAGCTCAGATAACCTATGACCCCTGCATGGCCCCATGGGAGTCTGACAACAACCAATAGAATACATGCCCTTACACAGGAACAGGGAGCTCAAGTTTAAAGCCCAAGAGAGGGTATAAAGACCTCTCACTCTCCACTCCATGTGGTCAGCTGCCCAGGACCTAAAACCCATGTGGTCCTGTTCACCAATAAACCATCTTTCCAATCAGCCTCCATGTTTCCAGTGTCTTTCTCCTTACTTGGAACTGAACCAGATGGATATTTCTTCCAACAGGGGTTTCTTCCCAAACTTTATAGACTTGTAAATATGTGAGCATGCCCATGTTCATAGTATCCTGATGTCTCAATAGATCTAATAAAATCAGAACAGCCCAAATCAATCTCAAGGATTTTCTAAAGGGATTCAGAAGATTCAGGGATGGAAAGGTTGAATGGCCCAGAATTTGCCCCATTTCCTCAGAAGGCACTCTGGTCCATCCTTGTCTCTCATTTACCTTTGCTAGTTTAGGATCCGAGTCCTGATTTGTAATGTAGGGGAAAAGTTGAGCTAAAGCATAGATAGACAACTCATCCATTGATAGCTTCCTCTTTTCTGTTTGTAATGCTAGGCTGCTGTCAGACATGATTGACTGCTTCAAGCAGGCACCCACAGAAAGCATGAAAGTAGCATAAATCTTTGAAAATCTCAGTAACGTTTTAGCACCTTTATCTGCAATATAAGAGAGGGGGAGAGAGAGAGAGGGAGAGAGAGAGGGAGAGGGAGAGAGAGCGAGAGCGAGAGAGGGAGAGAGAGTTTTAGGTAAAGTATTTGGTTGCTTGGGAAACATTTCACACCCCCTCTGGTGAATACACACAGTAAGGTGTGGACATAATATGCCTCAATGGTTTCTGCATGGAGAAAGCTAGGGGAATATTATCTCAAGTCATTCTCACTTCTTATGCAAAATGTCTCCAAGGATTGTGTGTGTGTGTATGTATGTGCGCATTCACACACTCTTTATTAGAGTAACTGAATATCGTTGCTCCTTTTTCCTTGAGAAAAGGCAGAGCTTTTATCTCCCCAGCACAGAGATAGCAAGAGCTTTAAATAATGCATTCTTGGAGCAATGTATGTGTAGGAAAAAAGAGTCAAGAGTGGTTGGCCAGAGAGGAAAATGAAATGTGGAACTCAAATGTCACACCTGAAATTGGTTGTGAAATGATCCAGGGCTTCCAAAGCTGGGTACGTAGCTGGAGAAATAAACATCACCCAACCAGACATATCCACCTAGAAACTGGAGGCAAATAAAATGCCATCTTCTCTTTCAATACACACACATGCAGAGACATCAAAAAAGGGTTACAAAGCAGGTCAAAATTTACATTCATACATTTGCCAAATAATTTTTTTGATAGTATCTGAAAAGCTTGTTGTGGCCAAGCTAATGGTGGGACAGGAGAAACCTGTCTCTCAACAGTGGGAATTGTCACTTTCTTCAAATTCCTTTGAAATGGCTACTAGTCTCCAGCCTGGGTCTTGAACAGATTTCCTCCTCCTTGTGATCACAACATTCTGATAGTTGGGGTTATAACTTCCATTAAGCCCTAGCCATTGGCAACATCCAAGGGCATGCTGTTGCAAAGAGAGGGGGCTGCCACTGAGATAATCTCAACTCCCAATCTATCTCAGGGCATTTTCTCTTCGCTAAAATATGTAGGGTTGGAAGATTCTAGCTAGAACAGACAGTCCTCAAAATAAGGGCCCTAATCATAAAAGTCTTCATAAATAATTACCAGTACTATTAGAACTTAAAAACCTATGGGTCAGTAGTGGGTTTCAATTTAGTTTGCTACCAGTTCGCTCGGGTGCACACGCACTCTCGCGTGCATGCACAACACTTCTGTGCATGTGCAGAAGCATCTGGGCGGGTGGGCGGAGCCTCCCACCGCCGCTGCTACCAGTTCGCCCGATCCAGGGCAAACCAGTAGCAACCCACCACTGCTATGGGTAACCCACGAAACTCCCACAAAAATGTGTTATTTTTCTGAGTTGTCTAATGGGAATCAACAAGCATGAAACCATATTCTGGGCCAGATTCCAAGTTCTCTTCAAGCACAGCTTCATATTAAGTAAATTTCAAGAAGTGTGAGAGATAGTAAGAGATATCTGTCACTGTCTTTAGCATCTCCTGGTCCAGAATGTAATCCTAGTGACAGGGAAGCTGCCAGATCAGGAAAGACTATAGTATTCCTTGAACTGATCAAGACTACAGAAGCAATAACTGCTTCTCTTTCTCCTCAAAAATATCCATGCCAATTTCTTTTATAAATGAAAAATAATTTCACTCTTTCCTTACTTACATTTATATTGTAAATCTTAATGGAATGTAGGGGTATATAGATGACAATATAGTTCAATGGAGTATGGAGTAGGGCAGGGGTCAGTAACCTGCAGCTCCGGAGCCACATGCAACTCTTTGGGCCCTCTGCTGTGGCTCCCTGTCAGGTGATCCCACCACTGGCTGGCCCCGCCCCTCTTCCTCCCCTCCCAGTCACTCCTCGCCTGGCCTGAGAAGGTAAGGGCGATGGTGAGGGATGGAGAAGCGGCCAGGGCAGAGACAGAGAGATACAGAGGGAGAGGGAGAGAGGGAGGGAGGGAGGGAGGGAGAGAGGGGAGAGAGAGATATGTCAAAAGGATTTTGTGGTTCCCAGTGTTTTTTAACAACTGGTTCTCTGCCCTAATGACCGGCTGGGTAGGCGTGGCTGGGGGGGTCATGTGACTGGTGGAAGTGAGTGACATCAAGTTGGCCACACCCACCCAGGTTTTGTAGCTCCAGGTGTTTTCTTTTCTGTGGGAAATGGATTCAAATGGCTCTTTGAGTATTTAAGGTTGCAGACATCTGGAGTAGGGTCTTCTAAAGTCTTCTTAGAATCAGCATAATTAGAATTCAGCCTATTTCAATATTTGGCCTTGGTAGCAGAAAGGGCTGAAAACCTACTGTCAAAAAGAAATGTGGAAGGAAAAGGTAATATAACCTTTAAAATATTTTTTCATTTAAAAGTTCTTCTCCAGAAACTTTCATCCAATCGTCTTCTAATGATGGGTGTATAAAATCATGTGAAATCATGTCTTGAAGGGAGTATCACCCAGTATTTCCTTTGCATTCAAAGAAAGAATGCATGTTTAACTAATGAAACTGAATGGCTCAAAAACCTTTTGAAACCTTTTATTGAAACTGGTGACCAGCAGAAGTCCATGAGACAGAGTTTGAAAAACTCTGATCTCAGAAATAATGAAATTCTTCTCATCTTCATGGCAGAGGTGATAAATTAATCTTACTGGAGAGTCAAAAGAAAGCAGGCTCTTGCAGCTATCTCATTTATTCTCTGAGACTTTGCTCCAAAAGCCACAGTGTTCATGCCAACATAATGTTTGCCATTGTTGCTGAATGTTTACTTGCTTTTACTTGGTTTATATTTATTCTAATTTTTAAAGCAACGTATATTGTATCGGGGCTTGTTTATAAAATATCTGCAAGTCATTTGGAATTTGTCTTTACAAAGAAATGCAGGTTATACATTTTTCAGCCAACAGATAAGATTAAAGATTTATATCTTCTGTCCCCCAAATACCCAGAAATGTCATCTTTCATTGGGGAGGGGGAGCGTATCAAAGGATTAGTCATATGACTTCTGCAGATCATATTTAGGAATGAAAAAATACAGTATGTCAGATTCCAATTTGGTCAAGGTTTTTTTTTTTAATTTTATCTTCTTCCACATTTAACTTCTTCCTGACCTGTTGTGAATATATTTTGTAAAACTGTCAGAAGAATGGTACCCATTTTTTATTCAAAGATTTGTCTGTACTTTTTCTAATTTTGCACATGTTTAATATAGTTTTATTACTTTAGAGCAAAAAAGGAATGTTTCGGGGGGAGGGGTTGGGTTTGGGATGAGACATCCATGGGCATCTTTTGTCCTTTTATTCAGTGCACTGCTTATTCATTTATTTTTCTTTCTTAGCAACATTACATTCTTAGGGAAATATGGATTTCACTACATATTTAGGTTCCAGTAGAAGTTAAGTAACCTTTACCGCATATGCCAACTGAGTATTTCTGCCTATTCCTACTTATTTATTTATCTATATCCCACCTTTATTATTTTTATAAATAAGTCAAAGCAGTGACCACACCTAATACTCCTTCCTCTTCCTTTTTTGCCCACAACAACAATCCTGTGAGTTAGGTTGGGCTGAGAGAGAGAGTGACTGGCCCAAGGTTACCAAGCCAGCTTTCATGCCAAAGGTGGGACTAGAACTCACAACCTCCCAGTTGCTAGCCCAATACCTTAACCACTAGACCAAAGTAGCTCTAATACTGAGCTCAGCTTTACCGATTGAACGTATCGTATACACTGGATATATGACTGCCACTAACTAGTGCACAGTGACCTCTGTTTATTATTACAACTAGCCTTCTCATCCCCACCCCCATGCCAATCCCCTATTATAGCTAAGATCCAATTTCACCTTAAGATTCCTGCCACGCTTGATTCCATTTGAGCCCTTCCTGTATGCCAAATAACTATGACTTTCTATGATTCCCATTGCTCGCTTAGGCTTTTAAATGGAAGGAGCTAAATGTCCTAAAGCAGAACTTCAGTAGAACTTTTCAGTCCCTGCATTTTTGATTGCCCCGAGTATCTTTATATTAATGAATGCAATTCCCCTTTCGCAATTCCTTTCTTGATTCTAGACAAGAAAGTCACACCCCAATGGAGGATGAATTTAGCCGCTGCACTCAAAGTATGCCTTGAACTCTGTTTCTTAGTTCAAAGAGCAGTGTTCCACCATCACCAAGCAGTGGCACTTTTAAATGGCCAGATATAATTGGGTTCAGTGAAGTTCAAAGCTGTTCTCCAGCTTTCCACATATCAAAGCCCATTGATTCTGTAGCAGCAGAAGTGCATTGAAATGCAGGCAGGGTGCGATAAGAAACTTATGAGCAAAGCAACTTTGGATCAGACGCGTTTAGGTTCCTGGGTACTGTACAGATCTAGCTTTTGATGTGGTTCTCTGGTGAGGAATATTATTCCTTCCTCTAATTGGGATAAAAAACATTCTCCCTGCATCCCAGCATTCTTCATGGCTAATACATTTGGAACACTTTCCCGTCCCTCTCCCTCCCCCACCTTAATGTCAAGGCTTTCTCTGAAGATTGCTCATTCATTCTATTTATTTTCTTGGACATGATTTTATAAACCTTCCCTGAAGAGCTCGCAGCTATTAACTTTGCCGAACAGTAGCTCAAGTGAGAGTTGAAGGCAAATGGCCTAACGGAAAGTAATGGGCTGAAGCGTGTTTAGGGTATTCATCTGTTCCCAGTCTCATTTCAATAATTCTTCCTGAAGCATTGAAAGGAGGGGAAAAACCCACAGAAGCAGGGGTGGATGCTAAATCTGTGAGACAGGGACGCTGTCATAAATACACATGCTGAATCCTTAGGGCATCTCTACCACCATTTATGACATTGACATGGAAGAAATATCCCACAACAGAAGCATTTGCTCATGTTGTATATGGCATTCCTTTTTGAGAATGCAAGTAGCGTGGATAAATATTTCAGCCAGTTCAGGGTTATGCAGGTGCCTGGTATATTGACTGAATTCCCCAGTTAAAGGAGACTTATTTTACCAAGCTATTTCAAATCTCTTCCCAGCCAAATGGTACTGATCTCATGCCATCATAAGTGCCTTGGAAACATCTATTTCTATGGTAATCCATGCAGGAATATAGGCCGGCCCCATTAGCAGAAGTAGCAAGTAGAGAAGGATAAGCCACCTATAAGTCATGAGGCACTGTGTTATCAATCAAACTGAGCTACTTCCTCCAAATATTGTATGAAATTTTGGCCTGTACCTTCAGGATAGCTTTGTGAGATAGATTAGTATCTTTCAACAAGACCATCACAAGCTTCCCATTGGAATGTGAGCCTTCTCAGCCCTAGTTTGACTTTCTGACCATTGATTTGACTAAAAGCAGCTTAACTTAAACCTAAGGTGAGGATTCAAGTTCTGCTCCCACCCTACAGTCATTCAACAGTTTATCTTTCAGCCTGTTCTTCATTTCCCATTTTACAACTAAACTATTTCCACCTTCTTTCATACTCATGAGGTGTTGAGGGAGACTCTCCATTTCAGAGAGCCCTGGATGAAGCTGGATGAACCTTGATGCTTTTTAGAATTCAAGCTAGGTAACAGCACTGAGACACCATTGGTGGCACTTATGGATGACCAGAGGTAATGCATCTGTCTTGACCCTACTTTGGATTTCTCAGGGTTGTTCAGTATCATGATACCTTCTGGACTGTCTCTAGGGTTGGGAGGGGGTTCACTATATTACGGTGGCTCTCTGTGGCAAGTTCCATCAGGGTTGAGGGAAGAGGTTAAGTCCTAGAACTCTGCAATGCAGGGTGCTTCAGGGCTTAGGTCTTCTGTTCTCCCTCTACCAATGGTGAAATTCAATTTTTTTTACTACTAATTCTGTGGGCATGGCTTGGTGGGCGTGGTATGACTTGGTGGGTGTAGCTTGGTGGGCGTGGCAGGGGAAGGATACTGCAAAATCCCCATTCCCACCCCACTCTGGGACCAGCCAGAGGTGGTATTTGCCGTTTCTCCGAACTACTCAAAATTTCTACTACCAGTTCTCCAGAACCTGTCAGAACCTGCTGGATTTCACCCCTGCCCCCTACCCATGAGACTTCTGGGAAAGATAATTTGATGATACTGAGATATACATCTCCACCCCTGGCTGACAAAGCAATGTGGTCCAGTGTTAGCCCAGGGACTGAAGGCTGTAAGGGTTTGGATTAAGAAGAACCTGCTTTGACTCAACTCTAGTTCTGGGTTCACCCAAAGATCTATTAGTAGATCCTTATCTCCTTTTTGAAACATCTCTGCTTCTTGCCAGGGTTGTATGCCCTCAGGCAGCGCCAGTACATTGTTTAGAGGGAAAAGGTAGTCCTGTACTTACAACATATAACACAGTTCATTAGTGACTGTTCAAAGTTACAATTATTGGTCAACTGTGGTCGAATGTCGAGGACTACCTGTATTCCTAGACCTTCCTTTCTCCTTGATTGTTGGTCTCCTTAGTAGTTCCTTAATTAGGGTATTGTTTTGTGGTACTTTGCTTGTTTTCTGTAATCCCTGTTTAATATATAATATAAAAAGTATACTACAGTTCTAAATATCAATACAATAATTATTAAAACCTGGAGTATCAAAATACACAAGATGCTTTGATTAAGAAAGTTAAATATTTCTGCAAGGACAGGCATCTTTCCTCATAATAAAATCACATGACTTCAAACTCACTGTTGAATAACAAATAGGAGATGTACTGAAAAAGATGTTTTACTCAAGAGGCATTTTAACTCCTATTAAGAAAGTATTTAAATAGTATGTATGTATTTGAAAAACTCACCTAAATACATTTATTTTCTGCACCTTCTTATAGTTAAATAATTGATTGGGGGAGAAATATGCTATTTTTTTTAACTATGAAAAGGACTTTTAAAAATTGAGAGAAATAACTGACAATATTTTAATAAAAATCAAGCAGCACTTTTGGGATTTTTTTAAATGCACCATATTGGATGATCGGCTAAGCAGTTCTTTGTACATCTTTGTGAAAATAATGATATACTACTGAAAGGAAATGTAATTTTAAAGGCAAAGCCATTCACTCCTCATTACACTCTCTTTTGTGAGGCCAGATAAATAATTGAATAATAAGGCCAGATAAATAAGATGAATAATTGAAACTACTGATTTCAACAATTATTTTTCTTTCTAGAACTTAATAATTTTGATATTCCAAGACTCTACAGAGATCTAAGAGTATATCAAGAATTGTATGTCCATTAGATCTAAGTAATACTTGGGGTCAGAGAAGTAGTAGCTTGACTGGTAGACTTAAATCTGGTATATTCTATATAAATGTTACTTTTCAAAATGCCTGTTGTATTCAATGGTCACCAGTTGGTCTGTATCTGAAATGCAAGAATCATAACAAAAACACATAAATGTCATTTTACATAGGTATAGTCTATGCCAAAGATGTCAAACAAAACAATTTCTATGAAAAATCTTTATCTTATAGGAAAAAAATGAGTCTCTTTGCTTGCAGAACGGGAAGAAAGAATCGCATCATTTATTTTTCCTTTTTTATTATTTTTTCAAAATTTTCACAGAGGAAATATTTCTCTAACTGCATCTGTTACAATATGGCTACTAACCTATCAGCAAAAAAATAGCATATTCCAATAGGCTACAAATGAATTGGCATATTGTAGACAGAGAGAGTGTCAAATTTAAAAATAATAGCTATAACTTAAATGGGAATAAAATATAATCAATCTCAATGATCTGGGAACAGTACAACCAAGGAAGCTTTGGGTTAGCCTGCTGCCTAGATTCAAAGCTATAATAGTTGCCTTCTCCCTTTTCATAGTTTTTGATCTTTATGTCAAAACTGGACCAAAAATCTTTACATAGGAAATAGAATATATGACAAGTTTAGCTGAACCTGATTTTATCTTCACTTACTAACTTGTTTTTGCTTCTTGACTGTATGTATTCCATGAAATTTTTAAAGTTATTTCTTTAACTTGCCCTTAGCGACTAATCTAATTGGCTGATTTAGTTGGGAGAATTCTGTGGTCTTAGGTATAGTGAAATCATCTGGATCAGTGGTGGGCTTTTACCGGTTCACCCTGGTTCAGGCAAACTGGTAGTGGCAGCGGCGGGAGGCTCTGCCCACCCACCTGGACGTCATCACGGACGCTCTGCGCATGGTTCTTCCGAACTGGTAGCGAAGATAAGTAAAAACCACTACTGATCTGATGCTGATCCCTGATAGGATCAAATCACCCACATGATTAATTAGGAGAACAGGAGCTTCTTGAAAGCCACCAAAGTGTAGGCAATAAAACAAACAAATGCAAGCAGAATATAACTGAACCAAACCAGAGAAACAATCTGTTTCCCAAATGGTAAGATAGTTGTTTCCATAAGAAACAAGACATGTGGAATTCATGCAAGGCTTTGAAGATCCCATCATTAATTCAGTTCTGCAAACAGATACAAATGCTGGTATATTCTGTGTCATTTTTAATAATACATGGTGTCTGTGGATGTGGGTGTGTGTAATCCATTTACTTTAGGTTACTACCTGGAATTCTCTGAAGTGATTTCCACTGATGGCTTGTGCAAACAAGAATGATCAACTGCCTACAATACCTGCTTTTCTTTGTCAGATTTCTTTCCCTTTTCATGTCAAATTTCTTTCCCTTCATAATTCCCCATCCTTCCCACGGGAGATTGTTATGATGTTAATTATCAAATTTGCATAGTAACTCAGCAAATAAACTCTTGCAGAAGTTTAAGGTTTTGCTTTAGTTACAAAACAGCTTATTTCTGTTTTAGAACAGAATTGGTATCTCAGACTCCAAGGTGATGTGAACACAGCAATGTCGTTAAACCAATCTCTGGGATCCAAATATGTATTGGTGGATAAAACTAACAAGAGATATCCTTAGCATGTTAATTATTTATCAAACAGCATACAATATATACAGACAATATACAACTGGAATTACAGTATATTGCAAAATATAAATTAATAATCATTACCATTGGTTGAATTAAATCCAAATCCTAAATCCTAAAGTAGTTTAAATTTTTTCAATAAGAATCTACAGGGATTCAATGCAACACCACAAAACATGCCTAGTGAAAATAGTGGGTGAAATAGTCATAATTTTGTTCTGTATATGCATTAAATTTGTAGTTTATTTCTAAGAAGGGCAGAGATCAAGAAGAATACAGAGTGCCATAACGAAAAGTTGTGGTATAAAAGAAACTAATGGGAGAAATAGTAATTGTTCATATTTAGTTTTCAAAACAATGCTGTGCAAGAAGAAGAAGCCTATTTTGGAGCTGGATCTTTTCTGAATATATATTTTTGTATGTACTTTATTTCTTTGTGTTGTTCTGTTAAAACAAAACCTCAAAAGAGAAGTCTGTAGTAAAGATTTTCAGTTGTATTCCAGGCAACTCAGATGCTTTTCAATGGCTTATCAAGGATTCCACAGTGAGGTTGATAATATCAACAGTGAAAATGAAGCTTCTCCAAATGAAAAGCGAACTACTCAATCCTCAAACCTTTCAGTGTAGGCTCCAGTAAACAGGAGGCTCCGCTTGCTTTTTCAGGGAATGAATAGCTATCACCTCTTCAGGGCCTTCTGAGCAAGAAGGTAAAGCCTTGTCACATATGGAGAGAGAATGAATCCCTAACACAGTGGGTCTCAACCTTCCTAATGCCGCGACCCTTTAATACAGTTCCTCATGTTGTGGTGACCCCCAACCATAAAATTATTCCTAAAACCATTGAAAATATGTGTTTTCGGATGGTCTTAGGTGACCCCTGTGAAAGGGTCGTTCGACCGCCAAAGGGGTCCCGACCCACAGGTTGAGAACCACTGCCCTAACAGAATTCAGAACAGTCTCTTCAATCTGAAAAAGATCTGGGTCTGCAAAATCCAATGTGATGTCCTTCAGGGGACAAAACTGAAGCACACATAACATTACCAGACTATACAAGGTAACGAGCTTTTGCTAAGGCTACAACCTGGTATAGTTGTTTCAGTAGGGGAAAAAAAAAAGACATCAACATGGAGGCCTTACTAGGAGCTATCCAAAGTCCAATTTTATTCATAAATTTAAAATGGCTTCTAGGATTACTTTGCAAGTCAAGAGGTTGCTTGAATACCCCTAACTGGACTGAGTTTAATGATTTGGCCTTGCCTATTGAGATATGGGGGAAGTGGTGGCTCAGTGGCTAAGATGCTGAGCTTGTTGACCAGAAGGTTGGCAGTTCAGCGGTTCGAATCTCTAGTGCCACATAACGGAGTAAGATCCCGTTACTTGTGCCAGCTTCTGCCAATCTACCAGTTCGAAAGCACATAAAAAATACAAGTAGAAAAATAGGGACCACTTTGGTGGGAAGGTAACAGTGCTCCGTGCACCTTCAGTGTTGAGTCATGCCAGCCACATGACCATGGAGACATCTTTGGACAGTGCTGGCTCTTCGGCTTAGAAACGGAGATGAGCACCGCCTCTAGAGCCAGAAACGACTAGCACACATGTGCGGGGGAACCTTTACCTTACTTTACTGAGATATTACTTTTGTTCACCCATTTGCTGTATTCTGGCTGCTTAGATCCTTTCAACTTCTGCAGCACTAATATTAGGAATAAGAACCATAGTTCTCCAACTGATTGTTGGGCTCAAACTTTCATTATCCCCCACTATATCTGAAGGGACACATGAGATTCTACAACATGGGATGTTTCCTGGCAATGTACAATCAGAGGAAGGTATCATTAACTTGCAATTTCCATAGAATACGGTTCAAAGGACTCGCCAATACCCTCCCACCCAGGGGTGAAATGCTCCCGGTTCGGACCGGATCATCCAATCTGGTAGCGATGGAGGCAGGTGGTTCGGAGAACCGGTAGCAAAAATCCCTGCCCCCCCCCCATGCCCAGCTGAGCCGCACAATCATCAGAGGCTTTTTTTTTTACTTTTAAAAGCATTTTTTCTACAACCTCTTCAGCCGAAAAAATGCTTTTAAAAGTAAAAAAAAAAGCCTCTGATGATCGCGCGACTCAGCTGGGATCATCAAAGGCTTTTAAAAGAAAAAAACCCTTTTTTCCTTTTAAATGCCTCTGACGATCCAAGCTGAGTTGCCTGATTGGCAGAGGCTTTTTAGAAAACTCAGCTGGGATCGTCAGAGGCATTTAAAAGAAAAAAACCCTATTTTTCTTTTAAATGCCTTTGACAATCCCAGCTGAGTTGCCTGATCGGCAGAGGCTTTTTAAAAGCCTCTCCTGATCAGGCAACTCAGCTGGGATCGTCAGAGCCTTTTGAAAGCATTTTTTTACAACCTCTTTGCCGAAATCTAAAATTAAACCTAAAATTTGTTACTACTGGTTCTGTGGGCATGGCTTGGTGGTGGTGGTGGTAATGTGACTGTGTGGGCATAGCCATTTTTTTTTTAACTTTTAAAACCATTTTTTTGGCGAAGAGGTTGTAAAAAAATGCTTTCAAAAGGCTCTGACGATCCCAGCTGAGTTGCCTGAGCAGCAGAGGCATTTTTTTCTTTTAAATGCCTCTGATGATCTAAACTGAGTTGCCTGAGGCATAGAAAAATAGCCTCTGCAGATCAGGCAACTCAGCTGGGATTTTCAGAGCATTTTGAAAGCATTTTTTCTACAATCTCTGAAGAGGTTGTAGAAAAAATGCTTTTAAAAGCCTTTGACGATCCCAGCTGAGCCGTGCGATCATCAGAGGCTTTTTTTTTAACTTTTAAAAACATTTTTTCGGCTGAAGAGGTTGTAGAAAAAATGTTTTTTTTAAAAAAAAAAAAAGCCTCTGATGATTGTGCGGCTCAGCTGGGCATGGAGGGGTTGGCCAGGGATTTTTGCTACCAGTTCTCCGAACCACCCGCCTCCATTACTACTGGATTGGGTGATCCTGTGTGAACCGGGAGCATTTCACCCCTGCTTGGAGGATATGAAAGGACAAACTTAGCATCTATCTGTAATTCTTTTAAACCAGTTGTATCCTTTCTTAAAACTGTGGAATTGTTCACTGCAGTTGCCACATAATCCTGGAAAACCTATTGCTAAAGAGCTGTACACAACTGCTAAATTATGCCTGCACCCATTGCAAAGCCCCTTTTAAAGATAAATCTGAAGGGCTTTTATGTAACACTATCATTTAATACAATATAAAGTACTTCACTATAATTCTCTCATTTATTCCCACTCCAGCTAAATTTTCTTGTGCTGAGCCAGACTATTTGTAATCCTGTTGGAGTAGAAATTAAAGTACCCTTGTTCACATTAAAACAGTGGGAAAAGGGGCCCACTTTTTAAGAGCAAGTATTGGGAAGGAAATCCTCAGTTGTGCTAAGTTTATTGCAGTCAGCCCATCTAACAAAAGAAATATTATTGGAAGGAAACACTGGATATGAGGTGCCATGAGAATATAATGTGTTGGACTGACGCTTCATAACAAACAGGGCCTTTTGCATTTTTGCCTTTCAAACAACCTTATCAATGAAAGCTGGTCAAAGGGTCAGGGGAGAAAAAACCCTCTTAAAAAACAGATGAGTTAGAATAAAGAATTCCAGAAAACCTGCCATCATTCATTTGCAAAAATCTGAGACATTCTGAAGTCTAGTTGTGAGATTATCCAATAGAGGGAGTCATGAACTCATGCACTGAACACAAGATAGTCATTACAGAGAAACATTCAAATAAGCATTGAGCACAAACTATATTAAATAACTTTTCCATAGTCTTGGTTACCCTTACAGTAAACATTTCTGGTTGATATTTTTTTAAAAAAGAACATGAATGACACTGCTAAATCAAAACTCTTTATTATCAGCTGTCAATTTTGAATCTGAATTCTCTGCAATTACGGTACATACAGCTAATATATAGAAACAATGTGTACACCAGTGCAAGATATCTTTTCATAAACCCTCTGCACTAGGATGGTAGAATTTCCTGCTTTCCATTCTATTTTTGTATCACGACATTCTGTTTTCCTTGGTTCTGCTTTTCTTAAAATCTGCATTGATTTTAATTCCAGAACTGATGTGTGCACAGTTTGTTCTACTTATATCTAAGCAGGGGTGGGATTGAAAAATTTTAGCAACCGGTTCTCTGCCCAGTTGCTGGGTGGATGTGGCCATGGGGGCATGGCCTACTTGGCCTCCTGCATCATGGTAGGGGGGCATTTTTGCCCTCCCCAAGTTCCAGAGGCTTTTCTCGAGCCTCCAGGAGGGTGAAAACGGCCTTCCCTGAGCTCTGGAGGCCCTCTGGAGGCCGAAATAGGCCTGTTTCAGGGCTTCTGATACTTCCGGTAGGCCCATTTTTCACCTTCCCCAGGCTTTGGAGGCTTTCCTCAAGCCTCTGGGAGGGTGAAAATGGCCTCCCCCGGGCTCTGGAGGCCCTCTGGAGGACGGAAATGGGCCTGTTTCAGGGCTTCTGGTAGGCCCATTTTTTATCTTCCCCAGGCTTTGGAGGCTTTCCTCAAGCCTCTGGGGGGGCGAAAATGGCCTTCCCCGGGCTCCAGAGGCCGGAAATGGGCCCGTTTCCAGACTTCAGGAACTTCCGGGAGGCCCATTTTTCATCCTCCCAAAGCCTCCATGTGGGCGCTGACTTACCTGGCATCCAAAATGGGCCACGTGGAAGCTCCAGAGAGGGGTGGGGAAAACTGGGGAGGGCCAGCCAGTCCTTGCAATTACCAGTTTGGCGAACTAGATGTAAATTAACATCCGGTTCACCCGAACCGGTCCGAACTGGCTGAATCCCACCCCTGTATCTAAGGCTAGAGATATCTTTCACATCTCAGGTGATTTATGCTTCACATACAAAGACTAGAATTTAATGTTAAAGTACCTATTTTTTTTACATGTAAATGGACCTAGGTTCTTCCCCAGTAGCTTCTGATAGACGCGGGCAGTCTAAAACTGGAGAATCTCCCCAAGTCATTGGAGGGATCTGGGACTTAGATGGACCAATGATTTGATTCAATAATAAGGTACTATTATTATTGTGCATGATGAAGAAAGATAGCATTAAAGAAATCACCAGGATACTAATGTACCGCAACACTTTGCACTGTGTTTGCATAATGCTATCTTCACATAAACATAGTTCAATTCAGTTATTGAGTTAAGCCATTCTCTGGGTTCACACAATACATTAAATCATCAATTAGTCAAAAGAGCTGAGTTTGCAAATCAGGCTAAGCTACAACAAACAAATAATCAGTCTAAGGTTAACTCTTCTTAAACTTTGTGAATGTATCTGCTAGGTCATTATCTGATTTGGTTCAACATGTTGTTTAAACACAGTTAATGTATGCATGTCTGTAACCAGCTCAGAAGAACTAATAGCAAGAAATGAAATTAAGATTGTGACTCTCAGTGTATGTCTAATAATATACTTTTATTTGAAATAAAAGCTCCATATGATCCAAAAGTCACCAATTTTGTCATTCAGGAAGTAATCTTCCTTTTGTGAAAATCCTCTTGCCCCAAACTTCTCAATATACTTATCAAAGATTATTGACAACTATTGTTATAGTAAAGATAGATTTCTTTTTACTTACACATTAGCTAGATTTATATTGTTCCAGACCCAAAGTGTCCAGACCCAAAATAGCACTCCTTCCTTCATTTATTTCCATGAAATGTTTGTGGGGCTAAAATGGTGACTTCAACTCTCCTAAGAATCCCATAATATAATGGAGCACTGAACCTGGGTCTCCAATCAGCTGCATCAAATTAGCCCTAAGTTTTGTAGTTTATTTTCTTCAGTTTCATTATTTCCAAGGTTGATAAGATATTTATGACTATGGTATTTGTTTCATTGTTGGGCTGATGCAGGGGTGAAATCTAGCAGGTTCTGGAGACATTCTGGAGAACCAGTAGCGGAAATTTTGAGCAGTTCAGAGAAATGGCAAATACCACCTCTGGTTGGTCCCAGAGTGGGGTGAGAATGGGGATTTTGCAGTATCTTTCTCCTGGGGTGGGGTGGGAATGGAGATTTTGCAGTATCCTTCCCCTGCCACGCCTACCAAGCCACACCCACCAAGCCATACCACGCCCACTAAGCCACGCCCATAGAACCGGTAAAAAAATTTGGATTTCACCACTGGGCTGATGGTTTGAATAAAAAGCTCTGAAGAGTGGAAGACTTGATTCAGTGGAATTAGTCATTCTTGGCTTCAATCGAAAGTTTTCGTCAATGCAAACAAGGAGATCCAATCAAGAAATGAAGATGTCCTTCTTTGTGAGTATCATCTTAATATGGATTAGTTCACTCACTCCCCCCCCCACATACATATTATTATTAGAAATAAAAATATCTTCATTCATTACTTAAGATGAAGTCATGAATATATCAGGTATGGATCCAATATTCTCTCGGCGTAAGAATATGATTTTGGTGGGAGAAACCGTGAGGAGAAAGAGAGTTAAACAGTTATCCCTGCTGCTTCATTGTTCAAAATCTCTTCCACTCCTAGATATATTTCTTCATCTAGAAAAAAATCTGGGGAACTTTGAGAGACAATTGCTAGAAAATCTGATAATTGTAATCCACACATGTTGCCTATGTTGGAAAACACAGAGCCAGAGTAATGGTGAGGATTATGAATACCATGCAGAAAGGGAGATCATTTGGTGACTGGGAGAAGCCTGATTAATGTCCCAAAAGTGCTTTTTCAGGAGGCAACTGAATGAATGATTCAGTTCTTGGATGAAGAACTGGAGGGAACTGAAGAAGCTTCTTGGATGAGAAGCAAAACATCTTCAAAGAAAAACCAGGAAGTCCAGTTGCTTCCTGAAAAAGCACCTTTGGGACAACCATGACCTGGATGACTGAGAAACCCCATAGACATCAAACATGATTAATGTTTGGGCAGAGGAAGGATGCCAGGTGCAGATACAAAGTGGGCAGAGTTATGTCTATGGATGTCTTTGGAAGACTGGGATTTTTAATGTGTGTATTATTCTTTGTATTCTGTATCCAAATGACTCTGGATTATAGAGGGGTTGCAAAAAAGAATAGGTTGGGCAGAGGGAGCCCTGGAGCTGCAATTTCCTTACCCAGATGTATATGCATAGTTTACTGTATTACTGAAAGAGTAGCACTTAAGAATAATACAGACTGAATTCCAGTGTAATGAATCCCATGCATTTGGGGGGGGGGGGAATGTGTGTCCCTCCCCCTAAACTCTGTTCACTCATAAACTGAGAAAACTAAACTGGAGGTTTTCAAAATTGCTCCAACACATCTGGGAGAGGGTAAGTTAAGGATTGTCTGCCTTAGCAAAGTGAAATTCTTTCATGCAGCCTTAAAATTGCATGAGCAGCCATTAATTGCTTTATCAAAAGTTTATAGAATCAGCATGGAGCACAGTGACTGCTCAGCAAAGTTTTGAACATACATCCCCTCCAGTGTTAGAAAAATGCAACCCTTTCAATCCAGATGTTTCATTAAATGGAATCTTTTAAAAGGCACAAATCAGAAGGTCTCAAGCCATGAAATGAGGCCAAATGGGAAAGGACCATTGAATGCCCAGGAAATCAACACACTAATAGAAAAGGCTGTGAAAAGATGACCTTCTCAAGGTGAGAGTTTCTGCTGGATGCTACCAATGAAAATTACAAACGAGAATGATTACAGAAGCCAGAGGAGGGGAAAAAAATGCCAGAACAAAAGAAAAGGATGCAAAATGCCTGCTGAACAATAAAACCGGGCAAAGAAAGAAACAGGAAAGCAATGAAGCATGCTCACCGGGATCACCATTCATATTTAATACATATTTAATATCACCTTCTCCTATCCAGATAGCTTAGATTGGAGAACAGTTATAGGACTATAAGGCAATCCAGAGTATAAGATGCATCTAGCTTTTGGGGAGGAAAACAAGGGGGAAAAAAATCTGCCTCTGCCTCCCAGCATTCATCCGGTATTCATCTGGCCCATTTGGCATGGCCCGTTCGGCGTGGCCTGTTCAGGGTTGCCCATTCAGCACCGCCATCCATTCAATGGCATTACTTCAGCTTGGCCCATTCGCTGCCGCCCGTTCACTGCCTTGGCCCGTTCTAGAACAGCTGATCGGCGCCTCACTATATCCCCTCCCCCGCTGCAGTTGCACCTTGCACCAGTTATAGCTTCTAAGAGTCTTCAAGAATTTCAAGGTTAACCCTATGTACAGCGAATTGCAGTAATCTAACAAAGAGATGAAGAAGACACAAGTCACTGCCTATATTGGAGATGGCCAAAGATTCTCTTAGTTGAAATCCTTACCTACTGCTCCATCAGGAGCCACACACACAGAAAAGCATCTGTGTTAATCCATTAAGAGTAATAGATATTTCCAAAACCAACATTTTTAAATACAAATAGTAATTCCATCTTGTTGGGATTCAATCTAAGTACCTGTGCTGGTCCTCACATTCTAAAGACACCAGATCAGAATTCCCACTACATCTTTTGCTTGGCCTGCAATACAGATATCTAACCACAAGCTGATGAATGATCTCCCATAGCAGTTTCATATAGATATTAAATAAAATGAGGCAGAGGGCCAGGTTTTGAGGCAACCCATATTTGAATGTCAAAAGGTCCATTGAGTCCAACAAAACAAATTGGAACCATTTGCTCAACAAGATGTGGAAACATTGCAAAATAATGCTGTCAACTCCCAACCCTCGCAGCCAGTCCCAAAGCATAACATGGTTAATTCTATTGAAGGCCTCAAAGATTGAACTTTGCTCCTGTTCTCAATGAAATCTCTGCTGCCAATCCCCACTATCTTATCATTTCTATAATTCCAGACCAATCTTTTAACAGGGCTTATATAAAATCAGGCAAATAGATTTTTTCAACAGTCTGTATGGCAACATTCTTATATAGGTCAGTGTTATTATCCCTTCAGAGTTGTCTTTTGCAACCTGATGTTCTCTAGATATGTTGGAATGATAATTCCCAGAATTTCCAAGCAGCTTAGACATTCTATGTGTTTGACCAAGGAATGCAATATATTCTTAGCTTGCCAAATAGTTACATCATCTGCTCTGATAAACATAACCCAGTTAGCTGTTGAAAGAAGATCACACAAACTGACTACACAATGCTAAAATGGCAAAAATTGTGCATTGCAATATCTGAAAAAATACCATTTGCCTGCAAGCAAGAATTGATAGGACCACAAAATTGACAAAGTAATAGAAAATGAAGATGCTAAAATGCTCTGGAACTTGAGAATTAAAATAGACAAGCACCAGCCACATAACACCCCGGACTTAACAACTGTTCATAAGAAAGACAAAATTGTCTAGACAATGGATAACTGGACATGGCAATACTGAAGACAGCAGAACAGAACAAAAATAAAACCACAAAATACAAAGACCTGCAAATGGAAGTAGAATGACCGTGGAAAAAGAAATCAAAGATAGTACCAATAATAATCAGTACCTTGGATACAATCCCAAAATCTGAACAGTATCAGCATTGACAAAATCACCACCAAACAATTGTAAAAGGCAGTTTTACTTGGAACAGCTTATATCCTGTGACAATACCTTTAACACTGTTAAACAATAACTGTCTATCTCAAATCCTTGGGAAATATGAAATTGATGCAAGCTTTCAGACTCACATTAGATACATGTCTGGCCAAAATTGTAAATTTTGTAGGAAATCTTTCCCCTAGCCCCATTTCCTTGTAGCTGATAACATAAAACAAAACTCACAGGTGACAATAAAATACCAGCTGATTTTAGCAGCACAAGCTTTCTTTTGCTGAAAAAGCAGCCATTTTTCAGAACTGTTCTGGTTGTTATGCCTTTGACTGGACCAGGAGGCCTTGTTACTGTCATTTATGCCTTAATCACGTCTTATTGAATTACTGTAATACATTGGAGCTGTCCTTGAAGACTGCCCAGAGGTTACAACTGGTCCAACATGTAGCAGCAGATACTGGCTATTTTTCGCTGTGTTACACTGCTGCTGCATGAGTTGTATTGGCCTCCATTTGCTTTCTGGATGCAATTCAAAGTACTGATTACCATCTTTAGAGCCTTAAATGCCATGTAGCTATATTGTTTGTGGGACCATTTCTCCCTAGGAATATCTGCTTGTCCTCCCAGATTAGATAAACGCAGTACACCAACGGTTAAATCCATTTACCTTCGCTACCGGTTCGGGAACGGGAGTGTGTGCATTCATAGTGCACACATGCCTCTTCTGCACATGTGTAGAGGGTCAAAAATGGGACATAATGATGTCCTGGTGGGTGGGTGGAGCCTCCCACCGACGGCGCTATCAGTTTGCGCGAGCTGGATAGATCCGTCCGGATTTCACTGCTGCAGTACACTCCATGTACTTTCTCTTAAATGTTTCCATCTGGTGCAATCTTGGAGATGCACCTTTTTGTGGGTGCCCCAAAACTCAGCTTGATGTCAGAGATTTGGAAGGCCCCCTCCTTATTATAGCCCCACAGAAGGCTATGAAGACCTGGCTCTTCATTCAGGCATTGGACTAGGATGGAAATGAGTCCTGCAGGCATTTAAGCTTATATCGCCCCGTAGGACTTTACAGAACTCTCTGGGCAGTTTACAATTTAGAAGCATTATTTGCATATTGCCTCCAACAATCTGGGTCCTCATTTTAGGATAGAAGGCTGAGTCAACCTTGAGCCCATGAGGTTCAAACTCCAAACTGCGGAAAGAGTTTGCCTGCAATACTGCACTTTAATTGGGGTATTCTAAATTTCTGGGGTTTTAATTGAGCCAAATTTATTTAATCATTTTAAATTTTAATTGCTGTTTTGTCTTGTGTTTTTAAATAGGCTGTACACTGCCCTGAGTCCTTCGGGAGAAGGGCGGTATAGAAATAAAATAATAATAATAATAATAATAATAATAATAATAATAATAATAATAATAATAATTATAATTATTATTATTATTATTATTATTATTATTATTATTATTATTATTATTATTATTATTATTATTCTCTGCATCACCAGGGTTTTATGATGATGTTGTAGGTTTTTGTTATATTTATTCTGATTTTATAGAATATCATTATGAGCTGCCTAGGATTATCATATATAAAATAGATAGTAGTGTAAGTCTTCTAAATGAATAAATCAAATATCCCATGAACAGGTGATATGGGGGGAAGGTCACAGTAAAGCTCTGAGAAGACTGAACCAGCTATCAAAATTATTCACCAGAAGACAGAAGGAATTTGCCACTTGTTATCATAAAAAAATTCCATGATTTTCCACACCTTCCTGTAATTCAGGAAGGATTGAGTGGGTAGTAGAGTATATCATTCCCTTTATCTCAGGAATTTGGTATTGGTTGTTTCTTTGCATCCCCACATACACTACAAATATAATTGGCTTTAATCCAAACTTATTTCAGCACTGACAGGAATGAAAGAAACATTTTTTTAAAAAAAAGCTGCATGGAGATTGTCCAACAGCCTCGGAGTAATGCCTTCTAAAGAGAAGGACTTATTCTTGAATTTGTTGGTTGGTGAGAGGCAGCAAGATGAAAGAGGCAGCAATGGCTTCAGTTGCATACTTTGAGCTCAAGCAAGTTCTTCAGTTACCTCTTTTAAAGTGTAGGGTAGCCTATTCTCCTAGTGCCCAAAGCTACATTTATCTGTAGGTGCTCTGAAAAAGAAGGCCATGCCTACTAATTTGCTTTCCTAATGGATTATGATCTATAAACCACCCTGCTAGAAGACAATCCATAGAACTCTTCAGAAACTATTGAGTCTTCTCTAGTAACTATTTTGGAACCATTTGCCATACTTGTGGGAAAAAATAATTAAAAATTTCTCTCTCTCTCTCTCTCTCTCTCTCTCTCTCTCTCTCTCTCTCTCTCTCTCTCTCTCTCTCTCTCTCTCCAAAGAGCTTACAATCAAGTCTGTGTGTGTGCGTGTGTGTGTGTGATCTCTCCTCTCTCTCTCTCTCTCTCTCTCTCTCTCTCTCTCTCTCTCTCTCTCTCTCTCTCTCTCTCTCTCCAAGGAGCATACAATCAACTCTCTCTGTGTGTGTCTTGTCTCTCTTTCTCTTTCTCTCTCTCTCTCTCACACACACACACCCAATTTTATAGATTTCTACCTAACCTTTTGTGTTTTCAACCATTAAGGTGGCTTATAACAATACAAATATAAAGCGCAAATGAAAACATTAAGACAAGTAAAATCAGAATTAAAATTAAACTTTGACGTAAATTAATAATTAAAAGCACGGCAGAAGAGATCTGTTGTTGCCATCTTCCTGAATGTTGGGAGTGTGAAAAGGAATCATACTTATCTAAGGAACACATTACAGGACTCAGAAGCCATGCACTCTTTCCCATGTACTAGATAGTCCAGCTTCAAAGGAGTTTCTTCCAAATAGCTGGGAAGGTTGATGTTGTGATAATGGCCAGATGTTCTAACACTTGGTCTCTGCATATAATGCTAATCCAGAGCAGCTAGATACAGTTTATGAATATTTGGATGTAAGAAGGAAAGAGATGAAAAGAAAGAGGTTGGATAACTGAAAAAGTACACTTAATCTTCTCTTCCAGGCATACACAATGGGATAATATAGTCAAGAGTAAGCTAGGCAACCACAGTATCCGCTAAAAACCTAATATTCCTGAATGTTGCCCAGGGTTATAGGGACAGTTTGATTTCACCTAAACTTTTCATTTTGTGTGTGCGCGCCAGTGGTGGGTTCTAACCAGCTTTACTACCAGTTCTCTTTGTGCATGCACTTCGTGTGCGATTGTCGCTTCGCGCGCAATCGCCGTGCACATGCTCACTTTGCTTCGCGCAAGCGTGTTATGAATCTGCTCAGCTGAGGTGCGGCAATCAGCTCTGCCGCACCTCTCAGCTGGGCGAACAAAGAAGAAATATAAAGTAGGAATAACCAGGGGTGGGCGGGAGGCCCAGCTCCCGAAGCAAGAGAACCGGTTCAGTGACATAATAGCGTCACCGCTACCGGCTCGGCCGAACCGGGAGGAACCCACCACTGTGCTTACGTGCACATGTAAAATCTTTTAGGGCAGAAGGAATCTGAACATTTGGACAATAGACATGGTTAGAAGCTGATGCAGAATCTGATCTGATCTAATTGCATTGAAAGAGAATCAGAGTCATTGATTTCCCTTCTTTTCTTCACAGATTGTATCATGCTTGTAAAATCACTAAGACAAGTTAGTCACGATAAATGTGATTCATTCAGTTAGACTGAGGCAGGTAAAAATAGACTAAATATATAAAATAATTAGATCCCAACATACTGTATTTTGGTTATTATACAATGTTTTGTCTATTGACTTACTACAAATTAGGGATTCCGTCTTATTTTATTTAATTACTTTAATCGTAATTAATATTTTTTTCATTTATATCCATTTACACAAATGACTCAGTATAAATCAGTGATTGCATGACCTCTATAAATGCCGTACTCTAAATAAATTAACTCTCAATGTAAAATAGTATAGGGCAGGGGTGGGCTCTACTTACCTCCGCTAACAGTTCGCAATGGGAGTGTGTGCGTGCGTGCTCACTTCATGCATTCACATGCTTCTGCGCATGCACAGAAGCTTCTGCACATGCGCAGATCGTTCATGATGACATCCCGGCGAGTGGGTGGAGCCTCTTGCCACCGTTACTACCGGTTCACAAGAACCAGACCGAACCGGGAGCAACCCACCACTGGTATGGTGAGGGGATACCAAATTTTATGAAGAATAATTGCTGTTAAGTGTTGAAGGAATAATGGTTTGCAAGTTAATGTAGCTAAAACACAGTTGTCTGTTCTGAAAGTGGGGAGAAGATATAGAAGGCATTTATTAATTCAAAAAAGAGAAATAAGATTGACAGCAGATGATACTGATGGCATAGAGGTTGGAGCTGAAGTTTATGACAAGTAGATGGAGTCATTTGGAAAAATCAGAAGGGTGAATGGAAGGCAGAAAAGAATGGAATGAAAAATAGGGACCCTAGAAAGTTTTAATGATTCCCATGACTATTCAAAGGGAAGCCAGTTACATTGGGTTAGGGTAACTTATCCTGAAAAAATGGCATTGTCATGAATACTCCTTTCATGTCCCAATTACATTATCAAGTCTACTGGAACAAGTCCACCAAGAAGTTATTTTCATTATGTGGGGGACAAAATAAAATAGCATGTTCTAACAGAATTTGATCATTCTTGTTTACAAAAAGCTACAGGCAGAGAAAATGCACACTCATAAAATGCTTTTAGAATAAAGTTTTTTACTTTTTTAAAAATGAAATCTTTACAAAATCCTAGCAAGATGGGACAGTGTTACTTTTCCACTATTGGAGATGTGAGACAGAGTTAGAGAAGAAATGGCAAATGGATTTCTTCTAAGGACTTCTGACTCCTTAGAGCAGAGGTCTTCAAACTTGGCAGCTTTAAGACTTGTGGACTTCAAGTCTTAAAGCATAGCTGGCTGGAGAATTATGGGAGTTGAAGTCCACAAGTCTTAAAGCTGCCAAGTTTGGGGACTCTTGCCTTAGAGCATCCACTACTAAAGTCTGTTCCATCAACAGAACATAGAAAAGCAAGCAAAACACATGCTGGCAATGGAAGACAACATTAAAGTACCATGTTTCTGAAGACTCAAGGCAGCTCATTCTCCTAGTTTTAGCATCCTATGTAATTTTGCCTTCTCCCTCTCTTGCCATCAACTACACCACCAATGGCATTGACAAGTTCTAGAGTTGCCAGGTGTCCACTATTTGAGCAGACAGTCCGCTTTTTTCACATTATGTTCACTATTTTTTTTCACAAAATAGTGGACATTTTTTTTATTCAAAAGCTTTATGATGAAATGGTACGTAATCTAAAGCTGTACAGTCTAAGAGAATAAGGATAGGAGAATCGTGTTTTGTCTTTTTTTCATAAGTTAGAATGAAAGAGTCAGCTCCGAGTTTACTGAAACTGTTCCAGTATTGTGCATCAATTCCGGTATCAAATGCAAACGTTCAATGAATTTTCAGCGTCATGGAAAATTTGTGGACTGATGAATGTAACTGATGCTTGTACCATCAGTTCGAAGTGAACTTTGTATATTTTTTAATATTTCTCAACGTTGTACTGAAATTAAAGAATTATTCCTTAAACACAAAGAATTGATCAAAGCTGTGCAGTCAAATAAAAAATACACACGACAGCAAAGTAAAATGTAATTTAATATTTTACATATTATTATAATATATTTGATGTTTTGAATTTTAAGTAAAGTTTTGAAGTGATTATTTTAATACGTGTTAAAATGTTTGTAAGAAAATATATAATTTAATTGTAAAATTTTTATTTATTTTTTTACTATTTAACCCCCCCCCCCCCCCCCGCTTGTCCACTATTTTTTGGAAGCAGACCTGGCAACCCTATTGACAACCCAAAGATCCGCGGGGGTATTGTTTACAAACCTTGCTTATTTTTCTATGCTTTTGCAAAAAGGACTTGTAAAAACATCATAAAGGAGGGGCAATTTGTTTAATAGCTATACGTATTCAGTACAGAAAAGTGCAGATACGTGCATAGATTCCCATGCATGCTTAGAGAGCCTTTGTCTTCTTAAAGCCTTATAGATCTATAGGCAGATTATCACTTCTGTCTGCTTCAGCAAACAGACTTCAAGCCTTAACTTGGTAAGACAATTTTCTTTCTCATCTCCCTCTGAATTAACTGTCATAAGCAAGATGGGAAACTAGGGCAGGCAAGAAACTTTGGCACAGGCCTCGTGAGATGAATGAGAGCAGAGACATAATTAAAAGCAAATTAAAGATAAAACATGGTGAATACACAATGAAAGGCGAAGAGCATGCAAGGGCCTGTAAAAGGAATACAGGTGTTGCCTCATTCCTTTTCTTTCACCCCCAGCCAGCACTCTCCTTCCTGGATTTAATAACCTTGAGAAGGAGCATCTGAACAGACAGTAATCACTATCATTGCATCTTTCTCAGGAGATTCCCATGATCCTGATAAATGCAGGTATAGAGATTACAGGTGGGGTGACTCCATCACTTCTTAATGGCTGATTTCCCTGCCACTTTGAAATCTGGAGCTATCACCACCAATGTTGTTTCTAGTCAAAGGTTTTTGTTTTCACAATTGGTTTAGTTACGGTAAATCAGAATATCCAATAGCCCCTGCCAAGTTATGCCTACAAGTCTTAACAAACAGTCAGATCAGGGAGAAACCTTGTTCAGGTTTTCCATATCTGTTTAATTAAAATGTGTTGTGGAGAACTGAGGAAGAGTGTGCTGGACCCACCCATCTTTGACCTCATTGCTGTTCACAAGGCGAGGACAGATTCCTTCAGCAAGCCACTTTTTCTGCTTGTGTAAACTTCCAATGAGCTTTGGATCTGGAACAGTGGGCCTACTCAGACAATAAAGATTCCCTAATGAATCTGTCCAGAACCTGCTCTTCCCTTGAGCCTTGATTAAATTGGAAACAGACTCCCGAAACAGAGGCAAGACAGGATAGCAGCATCCAGCAATGCTTTGGTACTTTTTCACATGATGTACGTTCACACATGTTCAGATGCTTAATCACAAGGAAAAACATTGATCTGGAACTGCTTCACTCCTTCACAATAGCTATAGCACTTAGACTTATGTACCACTTCATAGGGCTTTCACAGCCCTCTCTAAGTGGTTTTACAGAGTCAGCATATTGTCCCCAACAATCTTGGTCATCATTTTACCGACCTTGGAAGGATGGAAGGCTAAGGCAAGCTTGAGCTGCTCAGAATCAAACTCCTGGCTGTGGGCAGTGAGTTAGCCTGCAATGTTGCATTTTAACTACTGTGCCACTGTGGCTCTCAAAGTTTTAGATAGGTTCTTACATTGCCCCAGTTTATTAGATGGTTGGGTTTTTTTTAATCCATGAGGATGTCTTAAGTAAAGTTCTCGCCTTTTAAGATCAGTGTTGCAAGACAGAGGATTTCCATGAGAAAGAAAAGCTTATAGTAAGAATTCATCTCCAAGAGGAGATAAGCAAACAAACAGCATTTTTGAAACTGAGCAGAATTCAGTCTGTACCAGCACTACTTCTGGCAAAAGTTGGCTTCCAATGAAGCGCTGTGCCTATGATAATCTTGACATGGCATGGGAATCCACTGATGAACTGTTCAAAATACAGGGTGGGTATTATAACCCTTTGGTTTTCTTTGAAATGAAAGAATGACATCTCAACTACAGTACTACTAATTTATATTATTAGAATATTATTTATTTTCATATATTACCTTTTGAACAAACTTTATTTTTCCCCAAGTCTGTATTTCCAGGTAAAAACTGGAAAATGTTCTGTCTGATGGCAACAGTATGGCTGGTGGCAGAATCAAGTTCGGCCCGATGCAGTTCCGGTGAATTCAGCCTTACAGATGGCAGGTAGCCACAACACTTGGAAACAGGTTAGGGGCTGCAAGCAAACCAGGTGAACCCGATTAAAATTCCAACAACAGCATCCCTCAAGGCATTATTGGATATTTAAAATGACATGTGTCTAGGCTGCCTGCTCTTAGATAAAAGCTGGACCTGGGGGAAGAAACAAAATGGCTAAATGAAGCCAATCTGGAGCAGAGATCAACACCTACAGGCCTCAGCATCTACTCAAGAATGCCGGTGTTGGTTCCTGGGACCTGACAATGAGGATTTCTGTGTAATCAAGGATTTGAACCCAAAGCTTCAGTGTATGCTTATGTTTATGACTTAATCAGTGGTGAAATTTAAAAAATTCCCCTACCGGTTTTGTGGGCGTGACTTGTTGGGGGGAGATCATGTGACTGGGTGGGCATGGCCAACTCGACATCACTCACATCGAAGGGCTCCTCACCGGCCCCTCCCCTCCCAGCCACTCCTTGTCACGAATGGCAGGAAAATGGGAAGGGGAATATTCCTGCCTACCATCCTTCCCTCAGTCTGTACTGAGATTGAGGAATGGATGACAGGCAGGAAAATCCCCTTCCCCATTTTCATGCCTTTCACGAAAATGGCTCCATTCCAGCTGCTCTCCCTGTTCCCCTCCCTCCTGGGGACTACCTTAAAGGGACAGGCTGCAGCAGCTCCTTTGTGAATGGAGGGAGAAAAGTTAGGATTTTCTCTGGTGCATTTAATGTTGAATTCTGTGGCAGAAAGAATGCTAACTTTTCTCCCTCCATTCACAACTGAGCTGCTGCTCCCTTTGTGGTTCCCTCCTGGCCCCCTCCCCCCTGGGGACTACCTTAAAGGGACAGGCTGCAGCAGCTCCGTTCTGAATGGAGGATGAAAAGTTAGCATTCTCTCTGCTGCATTTAACATTGAATTCTGTGGAATATCGAGCAGCCGGAAGAGGTGAGCGGTGACCAGCCAGGTGTGGTTGGGGCCAAGGAGGGATGATGCCCATAATCCCTAGCGGTTCTCCCGAACCGGTCCAAACCGGTCCGATTTCACCCCTGGACTTAATGGTTTAATTATTAGCTTCTCAGGAAGAAGAAACCCAGAAATCAAAGAAAACTGCATTATGTCATTAAGGTGATGGAGAAGGATTGGGGAAATCCATCTTCAAGTCCTACCTCAACCAGGAAGTTCACTGGCAGAATTCACTGGATCATTAACTTTCCCACAGCCCAACTTCCCCGACATAGTTGTGGTGGTAGAGATAAAATGAGGGGAGACCTCCTCTGAACTGCTGGACAAAAGGTAAAGTATAACTCTAAGCAAGCAACAATAAAATGTTGGAGATTTCCAGAAGTTGGAAATGCTCAAATATAATCCCATTAAGCAATCACTGTGTAAGATTGAAAGGATATCGAGATTGAAGGGTTGGGTTCTTCAAAACTTTACCACATTACTAACAGTCCTCCTTCAAACTTTCTGCAAATACCAACAGTGGCATCTGAAAACTAAATCGAACAAAGCTACAGGGATTACTATGAACTTTCAAATGTTACAAGCCACTGCTCAAGATAAGGTGTTTTTTTTTTTTTAACTCTAACTTGTCACTGTGGAATAATATACTGGAGTTTCTTCAACTACACCACAGAATAACAATGCTGAATACATAGGCTCATTGCTCATGTATAGCAATGTTGATGTGCTTCTCGGTTACAACAGTATAAATCTTGATTTGCATGGCCACACAAAGAAAATAGAATCACTATATAGCCTTCCTGCCAATGTTTGGATGATCAAAGAAAGAGCATTCTGCTTTATTGAACTTTGACTTCACCCTGATTTACTTTGAAGAGGTTGTGAGAAGTCAGTATGGGTAGAAGATCCAGATTTGGGGGGGGGGCAATATGCTGACTCTGTAAACCGCTTAGAGAGGGCTGTGAAGCAGAATAGAATAGAATAGAATAGAATAGAATAGAATAGAATAGAATAGAATAGAATAGAATAGAATAGAATAGAATAGAATAGAATTCTTTATTGGCCAAGTATAATTGGACACACAAGGAATTTGTCTTGGTGCATACGCTCTCAGTGTACATAAAAGAAAAGATAATTTGTCAAGAATCATAAGGTACAACACTTAATGATAGTCATAGGGTACAAATAAGCAATCAAATCATATTAGGAAACAGTCAATATAAATCATAAGGATACCAGCAAGAAGGTTACAATCATACAGTCATAAGTGGGAGGAGATGGGTGATAGGAACGATGAGAAGATTAATAGTAATAACTAGTTTGACAGTATTGAGGGAATTATTTGTTTAGCAGAGTGATGGCGTTCGGGGAAAAACTGTTCTTGTGTCTAGTTGTTTTGGTGTGCAGTGTTCTATAGTATCGTTTTGAGGGTAGGAGTTGAAACAGTTTATGTCCAGGATGCGAGGGGTCTGTAAATATTTTCACAGCCCTCATTTTGATTCAGGCAGTATACAGGTTCTCAATGGAAGGCAGGTTGGTAGTAATTGTTTTTTCTGAAATTCTAATTATCCTTTGTAGTATATAAGTCTAAGTGCTATTGCTATTAAAGTCTGTCTGCCATCCTGTCCTGTGATGCAGATACTGACAATTTAGCTGATAATAAACCTGGGGGAAGAAATTTTAGATGCTATTCTAACAGGAAAAGGTACTGATATATTGGCAAAGTGAGAGAGAGTGTGAGGAAATTTGAAAAGAGAGGAAAAGAGAAATTGGAAAGGATTGTGACTGGTGATCCAATACAGATTCAAGGGAATGTGGATTCCAGAAAAGGCTGGGACAAAATTCTTGAAGGGAGCTGAGTGAGGTTCAAAAACTACAGAGAAAATGAGTAACAAAGAAAACATCTCCTCAGTGCAGTTGAGGCTAAAGAGAATAGTCTCGCCTGACAAAGATTGTTAGGTACAGGTAGTCCTCAACTTACAGCCACAATTTAGACCAAACTTTCTGTTGCTAAGTAAGACATTTGTTCAGGGCCAGGCTAACTTCGAGACCGCCTTCTACCACATAGCTCCCAGCGACCGGTAAGATCCCACAGAGTCGGTCTCCTCTGGGTCCCGTCAGCTACACAATGTTGGCTGGCGGGCCCGTGGGGGAGGGCCTTCTCTGTGGCTGCCCCAGCTCTCTGGAACCAATTACCTCCTGAGTTCCGGACCGCACCCACCCTATTGGCCTTCTGCAAAGCGGTGAAGACATGGCTCTTTCGGCAGGCCTGGGGCTGTTGATCTCATTAAAATGATCTTGCGAGACCCGGTCACGAATTGGAGTGCATGTGTTTTAACCCTTTTAAAGTTTTAATGTTTTAATGTTTTTCTTTTTAACATTTTTATGGGATTGTTCGCATTGTTTTATTCTTTGTTGTAAGCCGCCCAGAGTCCCTTGGGAGTTGGGCGGCATAGAAATGCGACAAAATAAATAAATAATAAATAAGTGAGTTTTGGCCCATTTTATGGCCTTCTTGTCACAGTTGTTAAGTGAATCATTGCAGTTAAGTTAGTAATATGGTTGTTAACTGAATCGGGTTTCCCCATTGATTTTGCTTGTCAGAAGGTCTCAAAAGGCGATCACATGACCCTGGGACACTGCAACCGTCATAAATATGAGTCAGTTGCTAAGCATGTGGATTTTGATCATGTAACCATGGGGATGCCACAACAGTCATAAGTGTGAAAATGGTCATAAGTCACTTTTTCACTACCTTTGTAACTTTGTACAGTCACTAAATGAATTGTTGTAAACTGAGGACTACTATAGTGCAATTAATACCCTTGTTGTAGAAATTATTATGGGGTAGATGATTTTATTGGAGGCAAGAAACTTTTCTAGTAAAGAACCTATTAATGCTTGACTAATCATGTCTCTACTTTCACTGTTGCTTTTTTAGAAGGAATACAGGAAGGGACATTCATTTGAGATCTTGGGTAAATGCCTTGGGTCATATGTTTTGACTTAAAAGAAACTGCATTGGTGAAATAAATGCTTCTCTTGCTTTTGCTCAAATTAAAGAAAATGATTTTTGGTGTGCCATGTGTTGGGTTGTTTCCCATGAACTTTGTGACAAAAATCTTGTCACATTTTAAAAGTCCTCATGATCAGAATGCCAATTAAACCAGTTTGGGATTGTAAAGAGAGTTTAACTCGCATTCCAGTGAACACAAGCAATACTTTTTAGAGAGTTAAAAAATTTCACTGTGTCAAGGACTGAGGGACACAGTAGCTACATATGGAATCTCTACAAGTTGTGTATTTACATTGTGTAAACATCTCTAATCTGTAGGCTGATCCCTCTATCCATTTTGTGTCCTCCATTTCTCCAAAACATGCATACAGGTTTGAAATCTACATTTGATCCTAGGTTTTCTCTTGAGGACCTACTCTTTCTTTTTCAAATAATTCTAATTTATCTTTCCACATACAGGGTACCATTGTAAGCACCGCTAGGTTTGCAGATGTAACACTTTTTTTTTCAGTATATAGTATACGTATGCAAAAACCTAATCTACTTGTGCAATGGAAAGTGACCCCTTTTGTAATCACTGAAGCTCAGCAAGTCAAAATTTCTGGCTCTGAAAAACACTCAATTCTATATCCAAACCCAAAATGAGCAGACTGACAATGTCAAAGAGCTCCTCCAGTTTCAGCCAGCAGAGAGTTTGCCCCAATCTGCACAGACCTTTAATTTTCTAGACTTCTGTTCTTTGAAAATTTACCTCCATCCATCACATCCTCAACTCTACTGCTAGAAAGTACTTTTGAGAATCCACTGATTCAAAGCAAAATGAAAAGAAAAGATCTAGAAATATCAATGGAAGAAAGGGAGGAACCAACTGGAAATAACCTGTGGCACATATTTCTGTACTGATGCTTTGCCTAAATTGCACTGGTTTTGAGAGGGTAGAGGGAGCTGATCCAATTTAGGAAGTTCTCATTAAAGGCAAGCTGAACAGCAAGACTGAATCTCTAGTCTCTGCCAGAAAGCAGAACAATAACTCTTTCCATTTAATTGCAGATTCCGGTGAGCTCTTTTTTTTATTTGTCTTTGAACCCTCTTATAATGTAGTTCTTTCCTTTTCCTCATCAAAGGTGATCTCTGCCAAAGCTGCTGACAGTTGCATTTGATCAAGTGTAATAGGAACAGTCAGATCTTCCCAAATCCTTGTAGCTACCTATTCTCCATGTGTATTTCCAGTCTCTCTCATAGAATTTTAATAGGACAACTGTATTACAAAATCAGTAGGCTAAAATAGCAGGATTGGTTAATGGCATGGCTGTGTAATTAAATCCAAGTCTAAAGGTGTATAATCTTATCCTAGTACCCAGGGACTGACCCTATGAGTAACCACTTATAAATCTTTCATCTTTTTTATTCCTATTTCTCTCTTCTCTTTTACACTCCCTCCATTAGCATTTTTGCTTATGTTCAGAGTGTTTAAATATTGATCTTGAACCTCCCAGTCAGGCTGGTCATCTCGGTGCTGTGATTTTTATGTGGGTTTTTACGAATGAGATTTGCACTCTAAATCATGAGTGCAATCCAAAGAGAAGACGTACAAGACTTTTTTTTCCAACGTGCAAGCAATGCCATCGGCTGTTGGAACACCAGGATAATTCATGGACTGTCCTTGCTTTGACAAGTGAAGGAGATGATAATGAGGTTTTCAGATTTTAGTATTGTTTGTGACAGGTTGGCTTAACAGAGGAAGACGGAAATGAGAAAAATGCTGAAGCTGATCCTGGATGCTTCTTTATAATTTCTTTGATTAGAAATGCATATGAAAATACTTCTTTGCAAAAAAAAAAAATATTCTGCATTTCTAATAAATGCTAAAAAGGATATTCAAGTGGGTTGAAGGTTTTTGCAAGCTGGTGTTATGCTTCTACGGTACACTTCAAAATTTGCTGTTTCACCAAAATCTCCTAGGATTGGCAAAGCTATTGTCTTGGACATCACCTCACCCAGGATGGTGACCACAGAACAATTTTTAAAAAGCAACCAATTTTAAGTGGCTGAAATTTTACAACACTAGATTTCACTGTCCTTACCTCAAAAACAACATTTAGAAGAAAATGCTAGAATCTTTCCAAGAAACAATGCAAACCCTTTTAAGAGCTGGCAGAATATTACCAGATTAAAATCTTACCAGATTTCCATGTTTTTCTTTCCATGCCTACACATTTTTAAAAAAGTAGAATGATAATGCTTAACTCCTGGTAAGATTGTCATCCCTCAGACAATCTACAATAGTTATCCACCTGCCTTTGGCTGAATCATGTCTAATATACAAATCATAGTCAGACCAGACAGCATTTCTGTTGAGAGTTTGGGAACTATATCTTAAGAAGAATTCAGAGAAATTGGAATAGATT